>NC_051077.1:14741832-15941832 GCF_004664715.2 Peromyscus leucopus
CTTTGTAGGTTCTGGGACCTTGCCATTTTGGGAGCAGCAGACCTCAGTGGTCAGATCTCTTGCTGGCCTTTTCTACAGCTGATTTGCAGCCCCTTGCAAAGGAAACTGGAATCCGTGTGGTGGTATTTGGAAGGACACAGGGCTTTGGTGTGTTAACTGCATACATACTCCTCCTGTGTGTGGGATTACGTGGCCAGGGAGGGGCTCTACCACCAGAGCAAAGGCAACAGAATTTCCAGCCAGGCTAAATGAGAGGTTAAGACCAATTTCCTGTTCCAATAAAAACCATTTTCAGGGCTGGAGAGATGGCTCAGAGGTTAAGAGCACCGACTGCTCTTCAAGAGTTCCTGAGTTCAATTCCCAGTAACCACATGTGCTCACAACCATCTGTAATGAGATCTGGCGCCCTCTTCTGTATACATAATAAATAAATCTTTTAAAAAAAAAACAAAAACAAAAAACATTTTCAATCCCCTGACATCTCACTAGAGGCCTTGCTCACCAGTCTGATCCAATGCAGTCCTCATTTTCTCAAGGTCAGTGCACACACACGTCCCTGGTAGACCAGGAGCCATAAAACATGTAGAAGTTAGCAGCTTTCCTCGTTGAGAAAGGTTCCATCAGAAGAAGACCCAGTCTGTATATGGTTAATTGTTGCTGGGTGCTGTGTGGTGGCAAAGCTCTGCATCCCAGCCCTTGTTCTCCAGGAAGGAAGATGGTGGGGAGCTGAGCCTGCTCTGTGCATCTCCACATCCCTACGTGCTGAAACCTTAATGTTTTGTCGATAGTCGCACGAGAAACCCATCAGTTTGGCATGCCCACCCTCAGCTGTTAACAGAACCACGGTTTGCGTTTGAAGAACTCACTGGCAACAGTAGACAGGTGCAGCGAAGCAGAAATACGAAGAAGCTGTAAGGTAGGGTGTTGTGTTCTCAAGTTGCGAAACCCAATGGAGATGAAATGTCACTAAGCAATACTTGTGATTAGTCAGTGCCTGGAGGCTGTCAGTGTTCTGGGAACTAAAGGAACTGAGGTTCAAGAATCTTAGAGAGTAGCTGGCCCTTGTAGTGGTTTTGATTCCAAGAGGTCATGAGTGGCCTGTGTAACACGAATCTTAAGAGGTCTTATTAATAAAAAACCTGGAGCCAGATGTTGGGGTGAAATCTGAAAGATCAGAGAAACAGAGAACAAGCCACAGCCAACCCCAGGGCGTCAACTCCTCAGCCGATCCTGTTTCCATGAATCCTCAGACTGAAAGCCTCTGAGTCCTCACTCTAGTGGATCTCAGCTCAACTGCACTAAAAAGCTTCTAGTTCCTGGTCCTCACACCTTACATACCTTCCTGCTTCCTGCCATCAATCACTTCCTGGGATTAAAGGAAGGTGTGTGTCTTCCCCAAGCAAAGGCATGAGATCTCAAATGCTGGGATTAAAGGTGTGTGCCACCATTCCTGGCTCTGTTTACACTGTGGCCTTGAACTTGCAGAGATCCAGAGTATTAGGATTAAGGGTGTGTGCCACCACTGCCTGTCCCCTATGTCTAATCTAGTGGCTGGCTCTGTCCTCTGATCCCCAGATAAGTTTTATTTGTTAAAGCACAAATATCACCACAGGCCTATGGCTCAAGGTCCCTGAGAACACGTATTCCCAGAGTAAATATTGGAGGGGACACGTTTGACATGCTTGGGCGATGAGACTCAACCAGGCGGGGGGTTGAGAGTGGTCTGTGTAGGGAAAGGAGGCTTGCTGGCGTTTGATATAGATGCTAGAATTGAAATTCGTGTCAGAGGATGGGCTGATACCTCTCGGCAAAGAGCTTGCTGTGCAAGTGTGGGATCCACAGGATCCATGACGCGCTGGTCTCAGCACCTGGGAAGTGGAGAAGAGCGTCCCGGCTGTCCAGGGTACCTAAATTGGCACATCTGTCTTTAAAAAAAAAGCAGAGATTGTGAGTGAGTGACACTAGACATACATTTCTGGCTCCCATGCATGTGCACAAATGTGCACAGTGTGTGCACAAAGGAAATGCTGTGTTAGAAACTGCACAGTGAATAGCAAGACGGGCAGTTGTGGTGGTAGTTTCTCTGGTCCTGCCCAGCCCTGAGGTCAGGAGGAATCTCTCCCATCTGTGTCCCACAGCCGCTTGGTCTCAAGTAAACACACAGAGACTTATATTATTTACAAACTGTATGGCCTATGTCTTTAGCTGCTTGCCAGCTAACTCATCTTAGATCAATCATTTCTTTTTTCTTTTTTTTTCAAGACAGGGTTTCTCTGTGTAGCTTTGTGCCTTTCCTGGAACTCGCTCTGTATCCCAGGCTGGCTCGAACTCATGGAGATCTGCCTGGCTCTGCCTCCCAAGTGCTGGGATTAAAGGCAACCCATTTCTATAAATCTATATGTTGCCATGTGGCTGTGGCGTTGCCGTCTGCTGGCATCTTGCTGTTCCTTCGGCAGTAGCTGGCATCTCTCTCCAGACTCCACCTTTTTTTCCTGTCTCTCCTTGGATTTCCCACCTGCCTCTAACGCTGCCTTGCCATAGGCCAAAGTTTATTTATTAACCAATGGGAACAACGTATATTCACAGTGTACAGAAAGGCATCCCCCAGTGGGCAGTAGTAACCTTGAGGAGTGGACCTAGTTAGTTAGCATGAGTGCAGTGTGGGGACATGAACTGGTAACTGTTCAACTTCTTGGATGCTCTTGGCCCCTTTCTGTTGGCCCCTTTGTCTCCCAGGTTGCCAGGCATCCCAGCTGGTACCACCTCCCTCCTGGTACCTTTCAGTGTGACGTTTAGGAAACTGGAGGAAAGGCCCAAGGACAAAGCCAACAAAGAAGCCTGTCTTGCCACTTGAGCAGTGTCTCAGGAAGGGAGGATGAGAGTCAGCAAGTGGGTTGTAGCTAACTCCAGCCTCCTTTAAGAAATATGTGCTAAAAAAAAAAAAAAAAAATTGTTAAGAGCCGGGCGGTGGTGGCGCACGCCTTTAATCCCAGCACTCGGAAGGCAGAGCCAGGCGGATCTCTGTAGTTCGAGGCCAGCCTGTCTACCAAGTGAGTTCCAGAAAGGCGCAAAGCTACACAGAGAAACCCTGTCTCGAAAAAAAAAAAAAAAAAAAAAAAAAAAAAAAAAAAAGAAATATGTGCTAAGTCTTCCCTACATCCAATGTCTTCACCCTTGAGAGTATTAACAGCTGGAGAAAGTTAATCCAAGGAAGCACGGTTAAGTGCACGAGCACAGAAATGTGACAAGGTAAGTTAGGACAGGTGGTGGGGAAGCCATGGAGACTGGAGAAGAACATACCAGTCTTAGTCATGGCAAGTCTCACAAAGGAAAGCGTTTAGTTAGGGGCTTGCTTAACAGTTTCATAAGCTTGTTCTGTTATAGCGCGGAGCATGGTGGCTAGCATGGCAGGCCTGGTGCTGGAGCAGTAGCTGAGAGCTACATCCTGATCTGCAGGAAGAGAAAGAGGAGCAGGGAGGGGAGGGGAGGGGAGAGTGAGCACACCTAGGTCCACCTCAAAGTCCACCCTCTGTGACACTCTTCCTCCAACAAAGCCACACCCACTCCCATAAGGCCACACCTCTTAATCCTTCTCAAGTAGTACCATTCCCTGATGACTAAGCATATGGGGACCCTTATGCAAAGAACCACAATTAGCAAGGGTATGCTAGGCTGTGTGTTGGATAGCATGTGTCATTTTAGATGAGAATGGGATTCAACTGCAGAAAAAGCCATAATAGAAGGACTGTGTACATCTGAAACTTCAAGAGTTTGATGGGTAACATTTCTATTCTTTTTTATATGTGGCAGTGGCTAATGAGTATCAGAATTAGGATTCCAGTTGGTTTAGCCTCCAAAGTTCAAGTCCCTTATACCGCCCTGAATGGAAACGAAACCCGAACTGTTAGCAGACGGTTGTTGGCTGGAGTTGTCAGAACAAAGTGGAGACTCATGTTGAGAAGGGATCAAGAGTCATCCAGGGCTTTAATGGGTCTCTTGGGATTGGGTTTGAACTGGGGATAGCAGAGACTTAAGGACGGTTAGTATTGAGTGCCTATTGTGTGTGATGCATTTTGTGAGTTCAGATTACCATTAGGGGTTTGTGCCACGTGTGGCTCCTTTTTTGCACTCTCATTGGGAAGTCAAACCTGGCTTCCTGGAGATATGGCCAGAATTTAGCAAAGCCAAGTTCCCCCACCTGCTAGAGGACACATCCCTTTAATTTGTCTATGAAGAGCCTGCACCCCAGTGAAGGCAGGAGAGGTCCCTGTACAGTTTGGAGCAAAGACAGCTGTCACCCATCTGCAGGAGGTCAGTGGGCATGAGAAGGGAGGAAGTCACTTCCTGAGATCACATCTTCATTGTCAGACATCATCAGACTGCCCTCCCCATCCCGTGTGTGTGTGTGTGTGTGTGTGTGTGTGAGAGAGAGAGAGAGAGAGAGAGAGAGAGAGAGAGAGAGCAGAGAGAGAGAGAGAGAGAGAGAGAGAGAGAGAGAGAGAGAGAGAGAGAGAGAGAGAGAGAGCTTGCCTAGCTTGCACAAGGCTCGAGATTCTGTCCCCAGCACTACATAGACTGGTGCATGACTCGAGGTGAAAGCAGGTGGATCAGAAGTTCAAGGCCTTAGTAATTTGAGGCCAACTTGGAATAAATGAGACCCTGTCTTAAAGTAAAAACATGACACTATAAGATCAATAAGAAGAATAAATAAATGATAGCACAAAGGTCGGGGTCCCTGAATTTTACACAGTACAGGAGCGTGACTGGAATGTGTCCAGCAGGGAGAGTGGAGGTGGAGGCACATCCTTCCCCAGCTGGTTTAGAGGCCACAGCACAGAAAGCTGTGCTTTAGGTATCTCTAAGTTCCTCTAACTTCAGAGCAGATTTTGGTTTCACCTCGATACTTGGCTCCGTGCTGCCATCTGCTGGAGGAGTTTATCAAAGTCAGGACTACACGCATCTCTCAGATACGGTTATTTCATTTGGGGGCCACAAGGTGAAAGCGAAGGTGCTGTGTGCACTCAAGACTTCAGGACTCTCTCTGTTGATCATATGCAACGGACCCTCACGGCAGGAAGAAGGGGGAGGAGCTTCAGAATGTTGCCGCTACCCACTCTTGGCTTGGGATAAGCTTGTTTCCTCATTGGACCACGCTGGACCCTGCCTGTGGCCGAACTGCCTTCTGATTGGCCGACCACTCCGGCCTGCAGTGGCCCGCTAACTCCTCCCATGGCAACTAGGAACAAAAAGTACTCGTGCGTGGCTCTTCCCAACCTGAGTATTAAAACCCTTTCCAAGGCATCCCATGCTCCAATCAGAGAAGACAGGCTGCTTTCTAGAGAGAATCGGGATCCCGATGGTAAACAACAACATCAACAACACTTTGCCTTATTGGGTGGTTTAGATTTGTACTGGAATCATGACTATAACCGTGGTCACTTTTTTTTTTTTTTAAAAAACAGGCTCTCATATAGCTCAGGCAATCCTTGAACATCGGATTTTGCTGCCCCTGTTTGCCAGTTGCTAGGATCGTCCAGCGCTGTTTCGCTTTCTGAGCGTTTAAAGAACAAACCCAGGTCCCCATTCACGCCTGTTTTCTGGCTTTCCAGCTGAACCCCTTGGTTCCCTGTGACATTTCCAGAATACAAGAGAGCACAAGTGTCTTCTTATCAGCATTTCTGCCTGTGGTAGTTTGAATGTAACTGGCCCCATAGCTCATAGGGAGTGGCACTCTTAGGAGGTATGGCTTTGTTGTTGTAAGTGTGGCTTTGTTGTAGGGAATGTGTCACCATGGGAGTGGGCTTTGAGGTCTCATAGGTGCTCAAGCCGCACCCAGTGTCCCAGACCACTTCCTCTTGCCTGTGGATCAAAGATGTAGAATTCACAGCTCCTCCTCCATCACCATGCCTGCCTGCACACCACCATGTCCCACCGTGATGATAATGGACTGAACCTCTGAACTGTAAGCCACTCAATTAAATGTTTTCCTTTATAAGAGTTGCTGTGGTCACGGTGTCTTATCACAGCAATTGAAACCCTAGCTAAGACAATACCCAAACAATTTAAAAAGTTTTTTTTTTTTTTTTGTTGTTTAAAGATTTATTATTTATATAGTGTTCTGCCTGCATGTATGCCTGCAGGCCAGAAGAGGGCACCAGATCTCATTATGGATGCTTGTGAACCACCATGTGGTTGCTGGGAATTGAACTCAAGTCCTCTGCAAGAACAGCCAGTGCTCTTAACCGCGGAGCCATCATCTCTCCAGCCCCCAAAAAGTTTTAAACCAACACATTGTGTGCATTTGTGGGGGTACTATCTTAGTTAGGGTTTCTATTGCTATGATAAAACACCATGACCAAAAGCCATTTGTGGAGGAAAGAGTTTATTTCATCTTACATCTTATAAGTTCTTTCACTGAGGGAAGCCTGGGCTGGAATTCAAGAATTCAAGGCAGGAACCTGGAGGGAGGAGCATCACAGGGGGTGGGGATGGGGTGGGGTGGGAGAATGCTGCTCACTGGCTTGTTCCACATGCCAGCCTGCTTTCTTATACATACAACTCAAGACCACCTGTCCAGGGTGGCACCCCACACAGAAGGCTGGGCCTTCCAAATCAACCAAGAGAACGTCTACAGGCTCGCCTACAAGTCAATCCTATGAAGACATTTTCTTAGTTGAGATTCTCCGTCCTCAGATGACTTCAGATTATGCCAAGTTGACGAAAACCAACTATCCAGGAAAACCCATCTGTTGTCTGTTTTCACTGTTGAGGAGTCTAATTCTTTCCCTACTTATCACTTCGAACCTGACAGCTTCCTTCATCTTTCTCTGGGGTTGAGGGTGGGCCACCCTGAGCAGGACACTCTCAGCCCGCCAGAGGGGTGGTGATCTTGGCTTGTCTGCTGGCCGCCATGTTTAACTGTCCTCAGGTTGGCAGGTAGGTAAACAGCCACCTCTACAGTGCACTCAGGTTCCTGGGTTCTCAGAGGGCTGTTCTTGAGCCGGGGGATCATAGAAGCTGAAATTGTGGTTAGTACTTATTACAGTTTATGCTGTAACTAGAATCTTCGTTTTTGAAAGATCATGATACCGTCTTTTCTCAGCTCCTCAATGAGGCAAGGTTTGGACTTCTTATTTCCAGTCTCTGATAAACCCACGTGGGCTGTCCCAGGTTTTTTGTTTGTGTCTTGTACCACACAGCTTCATCCGACTGTGAGCCGCCTCATAATGCCACGTAGCTTTCTGTTACTCGAACAAATACCCAAGGCAGTTAACTCATGGAGAGTAAAGGCTTAATTTGCCTTACAGTTTTAGAGGGTGCGTGACCATGCTGCTTTGAGCCTCTGGTGAGACGTGGTGGCACCATGTGACTAAGCAAAATCTCATCATGGGTGAGGTTCAGATAGTACATTTTTATTATCAACTTGACTGGACTGAGCATCATTTAGGAGACACCTCTGGGTGTGTCTCTGAGGGGTTTGTAGAGCGTTTTCACTGAAGGGAAAATCTACCCTGGATGTGGGTAGCCTCATGCTATGGGCTGGGGTTCTAGGCTGAACAGAAAGGGAGAAACATCTTTGTTTCCTGAGTGTGTGCATGGTGGCCCGGCATAGCACACGTCTGCTCCCACACACCTCCCCTCCCACGATGCTCTAGTTTTTACGCTGTCACTGTGATAAAACCCTGATGAGGAAGAACAGGTTTATTTGGCTTCTGCTTCCTGACACAGGCCATCACAGAGGAAAAGCTAGGGCAGGACCTTAATTAGGAGCGGAGGCAGGGACTATGGGGGCGGGAGTGGCTTTCTGGCTAATCAGCTAGCTTTCTTATGTAGCTCAGGTCCACTGACCTACGGGCATAGCCTTTATGAGCTGGGCTCTTCTACATCAGTTAACAACTGAGGGGATTCCTTACAGACATATCCATAGGCTAACCTGATGGAGGCAATCGCCCAGTTGAGGCTGTGTCAAGTTGACAGCTGAAGCTAACTAGATGACTGTATCTCTTCTAAGGGAGACTACACCCCTCTGTGGTAGTTTGAATGTAACTGGCCCCCATAAGCACAGAGGGAGTGGCATTATTAGGAGGTGTGGCTTTGTTGGAATAGGAGGTATGACCTTGGTGGAGGAAGCATGTCACTGTGGGGGTGGGCTTTGAGGTGTCATATATGTCCAGGCCACGCCCAGTGCCTGAGTCCACTTCCTGTTTGCCTTCTGACCAAGATGTATACTGCACCATGTCTTCCTGCCTGCTGCCATGCTTCCCGCCATGATGGTAATGGACTGAACCTCTGGAACTGTAAGCCGTCACCTCACTTAAGCGTTTTCTTGTAAGAGTTACCATGGTTATGATATCTCTTCACAGCAATAGAAGCCCTGACTAAGACACCTTCCATCATGGGCAGGGGACCACGTCCACAGCACATGGAACCTAGGAGGGTATTCTAAATCCAAATAAGGGCGTTCACTCTGCTTCATCCTCTGAAATTTTTACTGGACAACCTTCTGCCACATCTGGTCAGAAACCAGTCTGATCAAGGGGAGTTGGTCTCACTTTGACTCCTTTTCTGGTGTTTAATGTTCTTCAGAGTCTCTAATATACCTCATGTGGCCTAACCCATGCACTCCAAACAGTCTTTATACTAACTTTCTAAAGGACATATGGGGAATTTGATGCATCTCCTTGCTTAGCTTCAAACCCAATTGGCACTTCTTGTAGACTATGAGCTGTCCACTTATCCTCTGTCTAGCTCATTTCCTACCCATCTCTCCCACTGCATCAGTGGTTCTTAAGCTTTAGGGTGCATCAGAATGAATTGGAAAGCTTGTTAAAATACATTGCGGGGCTAAACACCTAGAGAGTCTGAATCAGTAGTTTGGGCTGGGTTCTCAGAAAACTGCTAAACCACATAACTTCAGAATGTCAGCTTTACCATGCTAGAGAGCCTTTCTCCAGGGCCAGCCATCCAGTGCCTTTGCATTTTTGGATAGACACAAGTAGGTTGTTTCCTACAACTCAACAGAGGACTCCCTTACTGCATGAGCTCGTCTGGGCTGTGTTCTCCAGCAGGAGTGTTTGCATCCTTGGCCTTTATGTGATACAAGCCCATTCAAAGGCAAGAAATAAAGGAGACTTTAGGTTTGGTTTTGACTTTTGGAAATAGGAACTCACTGTATTAATCAGCACTGGCTGGTCTGAAACTCACTATGTAGACCAGGCTAGCCTCCTACTTGCGGCAAACCTCTGTCCCAGCCTCCTGAATGCTGGGATTACAGGTGTATGCCACTATATCCAAGTAGAGAAATGTAATATCATGTACTCAGTAAATACAGCCAAGCACTATTCTAGAAGTCTGAGATAACTCTTTGAACAAAATAGAGAAATGCCTACCCACATAGTGCTTAACACATACACACACACACACACACACACACACACACACACACACACACACACACTGAAAGTAGGAGGGACAACAGTTGGGAAAAATAAGAGGGTCAGCAAGAGTGGGGGATAAGAGAGAATTGGGGGATATATTTAGAATGTGTTAGATATCTGTTATGAAAATTATCACCCCCCCAGCAATTAATAAAGGTTATTTTCAATGGCAAAAATGATGTGGTTCAGTATAGGTCCCCATGCCCAGACCTTTGTTTGCCCATATTCTACTATTTAATAGAAAGTCACCAGATCCAGCTCACACAGTCAGGGGAGGCAGGTGCATCAAAGGATTTGTGCCTGGTCTTGTTCATATTTGTGTTGTTGTTTCATATAGATACCCCCTCGCTCACTGTGATCCTATTCACCAGCAGCTTTCTGACACTTGCATGCGTTTGGGCAGAAGATATGAGGTAGAGTCAGGAAACAACAGAGTAGGATATGAATGGTCCCTGTTTTTAGTGTTTGCTCTTTTTAGAGCATTTAGTTAGCTCAGGCCAGTTTGTGGAGCAGTCTAGTTTAATGCCACATAATTTGAGGGTGAAAACTTCAACCCCCTGTCTATTGTATTAACCCTCTAATGTTAACTACCAATTTGGGGAAGTTAGAGTGGCCATGCACATGACAGTCAGCGCAATCCCTTGCTTGGAAGATGAATTATGCGATTCACTGCCTGAGCCATCCCTGGTGGTGGACAGGTCCCAGCAGAGGATGTAAGAAAATGGCAGGGGATGGAGGTGAGTCAGGCCATGGTGGTGGTGAGAATCTTGCAACCTGACTGACTAGCAGCCAGAGTGCTTCTTTATTTATACAGAATTTAGTAAGCAGGGATAGATTAATGTTGTTCCCCAAACATAGATCATATCATTTTTGTTTTTCGACATGTATTTTACTTCCTGTTGCTCATATTTTGGTCATCATTAATAAACTATGACACAACATAGTTATCATTTCCAATCATTTTCCATCAGGTTTTGATATCATTAATAAACAGTTATCATTTTTACTCATTAACCCCATAACCCAATTTTTAAGAGTCTAGAGGCATATGACAGCTTGTTCTCAGGCTGGTAGTTTTAGTTGCTTCAAGGACACTAGACCAAAACAAAATCTTCAAGTCATCCCAGGCATATTGCCATGTCCCAAGCAGTGTGTTATTAACTCTTAGTGGTCAGAGTGCCCAGGAAAAATCCTCAGGCCAAAGCTGCTGCTGTTATTATTTAAATTCTGGCATAATACAATGTTTATATTTTATATCTTTATAGAATTTGTCTATATGTCTAATCCTGGCATTCTGTTGTTCTTTGGCCACATGACATCACAGTGATTCTAACTTTTCTAAGAAAGGAGGTCCTGACATCTCATTCTTTTATCACCTTTCCACTTCATACTTTACTCATCAATATAAGTCCCAGTGTAGGCAGAGGTAACTTCAGCTAATCTAACTTTGTTGCATAATTGTCTGAGCATACAGTGGGAAGAGGCTTGCCATCTGATCTGTGGCCAACCTACTGAGTCTTGTTGACTTTTTAAAGTTTACTTTGTTTTGATTATCTTGTTCCTTAGTAAGTACAGGAAGTTTCAAGAGTTTCAAGAGTGCCTCATAGCCTCATAAAGAGACCTCTGGCTTCTTTATGTGTGTCAGAACCTCTAAGATGTAAGGAAGACTTTCAAGTAGATAAGCATATCTCCCCAAAAGCAGGAGAGGTAGTATGTTCAGGACTTTCCTAGGGAAGTTTAGAAGCAGTATTCCTGGGAGAAGGCATAAAGGAGTCATAAGTCATAAGAAATTCCATCAACCCAATATTCCCAAATTGTACAAATATTAAAAGTACCCTAAGCATGCAACAGATGGACATGAAAACCAAAGGTGGCACGGCAGTCATCATGCGGCTCAGCTTTGCTGGATCTTTGTCAAGCAGCTGTGCTGGCTTTATGACTTCTGCCATTCCATTCAGATATGGATGCGCTGGTTCACTTTCTTGCCTCCTGTTTGCACCTGGCGGGAATCAGAGCTACCATTTTACAGTGTCAATCACACTTGGAGATAGCAGTTTGTAGATGTCTGTCCCTTGGCTACGACTTCCTCATGAGCCCCTGGAGGACCTCAAGAACCACCTCTGGCCAGTGTTGCCCTCTCATCTCTGCAGCTCTCCAGAGTCCTGGGAAGATGCTGAGCTGAGCTGCTGCTGGACCCTAGATAGGCTGCATCACCTATGATTTTTTTGCAGATAATCCGGTTCTTTTCTCTGAAGGCAGCAGCCCCTGACCAGTGTACACGTTCCCACTGCTTTTACTCTCTGGAACTCCAAGGTAGAGCCTATAAAAGTCCAGCCACACACTAAGTGGCCAGATAGACACCCAGGGAAGGGCAAGGATTTTCCTCATTCCTATGTAACAAAATAACCATATCACCTTTCTTTAAGGTACTTACCCCTGCTGTGGATGCTGTGGGCCATGCTGCTCCTGGGTCTTATGGGGTATCTATCATGACATGAACGCAATTAATCATTAATTAATTAGATTAAAATAGAGCTATAGTAAAAGCCCTAGAAAAGGAGACATTCATGTAGCCTGTGGCAAAAGAGGTGCCAATTTGTGTGAGTGTAGACGGAAGAGGAAACTGTGGGAATTAGTCACATGACTGATTTAGAGAGCACTTCCAATTTACTAGGTGAAACTCTCGGCTTATGAACATGGAAGAGGCAGAGGGTTTATCCTGATGGCAAGACACAGACTTGAAATACTACCTACATGGTATCACGTGAACAATAAAACAGCAAGTACACTGTTGTTGAAAGTATAAGAAGGACTGAGCTAAAAATGAGGTAGCCCTGATGACCACGTGCATTGAATTCCCACATTCCTTAGTTTTACTTCAAATGTATATGAACGGCCTGAGAAGTTTTCTTGACTCTGTTGTAGTGGGACAGGGTTCCTGTGTTTGTCATAAGCTTCTGGTTGATGCGATTATGTGCTTGGTCTGAGAATCATTGAATAGAACCATTGAGCCTATTTAGCATTGTAACTAATGGCTGGTTTTCAGCAGAAGGGGACCAAAGGAAAGGTCAAAGCCGTGTTCCAAGATGCATTGTTCATGAGGGCGCCCACTGTCATGGGCTTTTGTGGTATGGAGTCAGCCTTTGCTTCCTGGAATGAGTGTCGATTTAAACATGAGTCTAAAGGATGAGGGAATGAGTAGTCTTGGTTGTTAAGTTGACTGGATCAATCTGGAATCCACCGAGAGATAGGCTAGTGTGGCAAGGGACCTTTAGGTAGTTTCCGGAAGGGTTGACTGAATGGAGAAGACCTCTCACAATGGATGATGCTGTCTGGAAGGACCTAGTTGGTTATAAGGAGGACTGTAGACGATTTTCTAAATGGTCGTATTAAATAAAAAACACAGAGCCAGATATAGGGGTGAAAGCCTTAGAGAGATCAGGGAAATAGGGAAAGCCACCAGCCAACCTTACCTCACCAACTCCTCAGCTTCCAAAGGGAGCGACTTCCTGTCTACCTTATATGCCTTGCTGTTCTGCCATCTGGTTTGCTCTCTGTCTAGCTACATCACTTCCTCTTCCTGGCCAGCTCTGTCACTTCCTATCTGAACAGGCCTCCAGACCTCTATGGTTGGTACAGGGATTAAAGGCGTGTGTCACCACGCTTGCCTCTGTTCCCTAGTGTGACCTTGAACACACAGAGATCCTGCCTGCTAACGGATAGGATTAAGGGCGTGTGCTACCGCTGCCTGACTTCTTTGTTTACTTAAAATGGCTTGTTATTTCCTCTAATCTCCAGGCAAACTTTATTTATTAAAGCACAAATAAAATATCACCACAGAGGTCAGAGGGAAAAGCTTTTGCTTTTTCCTAACTGCCTCTCCCTCTTGGTGAGTAAATTTACTCTGTTGGTGCCTTAGCTTGTGGTGGTTATTGTGTTCCCCAAAATATTGTGTACTCTAATAAATTTATCTGGGGTCAGAGAACAGACAGCCACTAAATACAAAGGCTAGAAAATGGTGGCACTCACACCTTTAATCCTAGCATTCCAGAGATAGAAATCCCTCTGGATCTCTGTGAGTTCAAGGCCACATTGGAAATAGCCAAGCATGGTGACACACACCTTTAATCCCAGAAAGCCAGCCTTTAATCCCAGGGAGTGGGTGGTAGAAAGCAGAAAGATATATAAGGCATGAGGACCAGAAACTAGAAGCTTTTGGCTGGTTCAGCATTTGGCTGGTTAAGCATTCAGGCTTTTAAGCAGCAGTTCAGGTGAGAGCCATTGGGATGAGGACTCAGAAGCCTCCAGTCTGAGGAAACAGGACCAGCTGAGGAACTGGTGAGGTGAGATAGCTGTGGCTTCTTCTGTCTCTCTGATCTACCAGCATTGACCCCAATAACTGGCCTCGGGTTTGAATTTGTTAATAAGAACTTTTAAGATTCCTGCTACATTAGCTTGCCATGGCTTTCTGCTGATATTGGAACCCAGCTTCTTGGTCTTTCAATGTGGACTGAAGACCAGTGCCTCTCCAGCAATTCTCTAGACCTACAGTACGAGACTGAAGCCCCTGAAGGACTCAGCTCCATGGACTGAGAAACTAGGTTCTTAGCCTCCCCAATGTTCAGCCAGCCATTGTTGTTACCCACTGTAAGCCAAGCTAAGGAATACCCTCTGCAATAGACGTCTATCAGTTCTGTTCCTCTGGAGCACCCTGCTAAATACAGATTTGAAAAGGTTGCCTGGGGAGGCAACACTTCGTTTCCTGACCACAATGGTGCGAGCTTCTCCCTCTCACCATGCTATGATGGACTGGCAGATCTTACCCGCTGAGCCCCCCCTCCCCCAACTGCCTCCACCTCAGCAAACATGATAGCCATGGGAGACATCCTCTGCTCTCAAGGGCTTCTTTATTGAGTTTGCATATATGTGTGTCTGGGTCTTTCCCTTTTCTCCTCCACTAATACAATAACTCCGTGAAAGCAGGAATGTACGGATTTCATTTCTGCCCGCTCACCAGTGCATTTAACATGGCAATGCTCGGGTGACTCACCGCTGGCTCGCTTGTGTGTTTGCACTGTCTTCAGCTCCGTAGTGATCAGATCCTTCAGTAAGCTGGGAATTCCACCAGCAAGACAATTGTAGCGTAGTATCATCGGGAATACCGGGCATGTCCTAAGGTGCTGCGCATGGTACAGTCTTCACTGACCCAGGGTACAGTCTGGGGTATGAATGAAAGTTCTGGAATGAAATGTCAACTTACATGGAACCCTTCCACAAGGCTGATTATCTCTTTATCATGATTTAAATGATTATGGAGAGGTTGGACTGTTGCAGGTCCAGGACCTAATTATAGTTTAATTTGGGGGCTATCTATTGCCTCTTATTAGCCATTTCTTGCTCAGCCTTGTGTCTGATAAAATATCCTTCTGGCTATAAAGTGAATTTTCATAACGTATTAACTTAGCAGGCTTTCTCCAACCTTAAAACGGGTCATTGTAAATTTTACTATGGCATTTATCACAGCTTCCCAGCAGGCATGCTCAAAACACAGAGGGTCCACATCCCACTCTCTCCAACCCCAAGGTATAGACACGGTAGAAGTGGTTCAAAGCTCCTCAGAGGTCCTTACATCTCTAATATCACCCTTTATTTGATATTAATCCTGCCTCCCTGTCATACCATCTCATTTCAGACCTTAACCTCTGCATATCAACTATTGAATAACACTTTGCCTGACCACCTTAAAGAATACTGGTTGTGTGTCCTTCCTGGGTCAAACTCACAGCCACCATTTGTGGCCTCACCCATTGTCTTACAGATTCTCTCACCTTGCTACTTGTTAATTGCTCTGAGCCAAACATCACTACCACCCCTTATCTCTCCCACATCTCTCTGGTATCACAGAGTGCTTTAACTCCTCAGGAACACACTTTGTGGGCACCCTGGATTCCACAGGCTGCAATAATACCATAACCCTTGGTACCACCACCCAGCCTCTAGGTCTGGACATTTGCAGTGCCTCTATTCTCTATGACTGTAGCTAGAGTTTTCTGGCCTTGCCCACAGTCAGGACAAATCTTTGTTACCCGCCAGTCCCACAGCTGCTCAGACCCAACAAGTAAACACAGAGACTTATATTGCATATAAACTGTATGGCTGTGGCAGGCTTCTTGCTAACTGCTCTTATAGCTTAAATTAATCCATTTCCATAAATCTATACCTTGCCACGTGGCTGGTGGCTTACCGGCATCTTCACATGCTGCTGGTCATGGCAGCGGCTGCAGTGTCTCTCCGCGTCAGCCTTCCACTTCCCAGAATTCTCCTCTCTCCTTGTCCCACCTACTTCCTGCCTGGCCACTGGCCAACCAGTGTTTTATTTATTGACCAATCAGAGCAATTTGACATACAGACCGTCCCACAGCATATGACACTCAAGTATACCACTGCCTACCCACTAGGTGGTCCGGGACTTGTGCCCTGGTGTTCCTTTTTCCAAGGCTATGGGTGGTACCCAGTGAGGAACCCTTGCCACTTCCCATCCCTGGGTTTATGGCAGCATGGCCTGACAGATGAACACTTCAGGGCACCCTTTCTAGCAGCCTCTGAGGCTTGGAGCAGAGATTTCTGTGCTTTGCTGTCCTGTGCCCACCTGCTGTTTCCATCAGTGTGTTTGGAAAGTATCTTGACTGCTGATCTTCTTTGTTCTGTTTCCGTAAAAACATCATGAAATGGCTACTTCATTGGCAAATGACATTTGGGGATGCCAAAATGGGTGTTTCTGGATTATGGTCATTCATATTTGATTCTAGAATAAACCTCCCCCTTTGGTTCTCTGAAGTGAGTGTTGTTTTAATCCTTGATGAGGAGCTATGCAGAGCAGAAGGAACTGGTGTGTTGGTGGCAAGCCACAGGACGTCAGCTCATGGATCCTCTAACTCCCTGGAGACCTCTCTTCCTGGTCCCTGACTGTCACAGGCCACCTCTCACCCACTCATAGCAAACCCAGGCCCTTGCAGCTGTGGGTGGTTTTTCTCAGTGTTGCCATTCTTAACATCTGAAGTGACAGAGGCCGCAGGGCGGAACACTCATCAATACTGGGCTCAGCCCGAGTTACGGCCATCTTCCCTCTAGCTCCGCCCACTACATCATAAAGAGACAGGTAACCCCAACATTCTGGACCATAGTCAGAGGGCCCTTTAGTCCTCAAACCCCTGGGGGCAGCAGTAGAATGTGGATACCAGAGGTTGGAGGAACCGTGCTGAGTAGTGACTTGTATTGGAGTTGCATTAGAGAGAGAGAGAGAGTCTGTAGCTAGGAGAGGTCTACTGATCTCAGGGTAGGACCTAGGAAGGGTAAAGTTCTGGTGAGAGGAGGAATGAGTTCCCAAGGGTTGGTCTCCCACTTTCCGAAAAGCAGGAGACTTCAATATACTGGGACTCATGAAGGATTAGTGGAACAAGCCGTTAGCCCTGCTACTAGGGTTTATTTGACAGCCCAGGAGATTAAATTCCTCAGGGCTATCCCAGCCAGTAGAAGAAGTCTAGGTGATGAGCGGCCTAGCCTGGAAGAGCTCCCTCACCTTTCTCTTGTCAAGAAGAAACCAGAACATCTTCCACAGCTTGCAAGCTCTGCTAACCGGGGCCATTTCTCTGACCCTGATGTTTGTCTGTACATGGTTTCCAAAAGGGTCCTCGGGGGATCTCTGCCAAAGGCCAGGAGCACAGGTGGACATTTGCTGGGGACAAGGGTTTGCTGGAGAACAGTTCTCAAGCAGCCACAACATGGGAGGCCCAGGTGAAAAGGAGAACAATGGCGTTGCTTAACAAGGTCAGAAAGCGAACAGAAAAAGCCCCAAGCCCAGTCGACACCAGGCAGTTCTTGGAGCAAGAGGTGGCCGTGAACATCAACCACCCAAGCAAGAAACAGCAACAGAGGAGCCTGGAGGATCTGAGGTGGGGCCATCTGGAGGAAGAAGGGCATGCAGGAGGACCCAGACAACCACGAGGACTTTACACATCCCGCAGACACGCTGCACCTCTTGAAGAAAACACCTTTTTGCAGGGCAAGAAGATCAAGCCCCATTCCAAACATCCAGTGCAGAGAGTGTGCCCCACACCAGTTAGAGAGGAGGCACCAGGAGAAGAGCTGAAACCAGCGCCACCAGGCCAGGCCAAGCTGGAAGTCCCGAAAGCCTTCAAAGAAAGGGAAGCAGAACCTCAGTTCCTGTGGGAGAATTCTTTCCTGAAGGGACAAGCAAGGGTTTTGGACCAGGATCTGCTGGCAGAAGCCAAACCCCAGCTCCTACACAGGAGGAAGATGCAGGCCTTGGAAGTGCTGGCCAAATCTCATGATAAAGAATTCTGTGTGGTCAACACCATACAGCTGTCTTTTCAGGACAGCAAACTGGGTTCTTCAGGAAGAAACATAGCGAGGCATAAGTGGCAGCCCTGGGAGGAAGGTTGGGACCTCACGATCCAGGGGACCCCAGTCGTTCTTGCAGTTCGGGCACATACTTACATCCCTCAGGGATCAAAAGACCAGTGTGTTCCAAAGACTAGGCTGAGCTTGTCAGTAGGTAAATCGAGTATTATCTATTCATAACTGTTGCGTATCCTATGAGGTTGGCTTATGTGTGGGTAGATGTGAAACTCATTGTAAGCAGTGCAGCTCAGGTGGAAAGGGATGCTGGGAGTCGGGAGCCAAGGAGTACCACAAAGTAAGTGCAGCAGCTCGTAGCTCTGCTCCAGGGAAAGGTTTCCCCAATGCAAGTGTGATAGCTCTCCTCAGACCCCCCAGGAATGTAACAACTCTGGTTCCCTAGAGGAAAGTTTCCCCAGAGAAACTGTTACAGTTCTGCTCGGGCTCTGGTTCAAGTTGAAACAGCTGGGGTCCACTCCAATGCAAGTGTTACAAAGAACAACAACAAACCTCACTCAAGAGATTTATTGGGAAGGAATGATCCAGGAGGGTAGCTACCTCTAAAGTGAGAAACAGCAGCAAACTGAACAGGATACAGAGCTACCATAGGATTTCTTGTGGGTGGTGGTGGAGCTTCCCAGGGTGGCTTGGGATTGGTGGAATTTTTGTAGTCTGACTCTGGCATGCTCCGGGATTGGGATTTCAAGCCGTGGTCCTGGAGTCAAGTCAAGGTCAGGGTGTTTTTCCTTGGACCAGGTCTCAGGTCTATTCAGGGGCATATTCAAGGATGTTTTTTCTTGGCCCTTTTCATTCCACATTCCTCCCATTTTCTGTTTATTAATAAATGATGGGGGGTTGGAAAGGGTGGTGACATTATCATTAGACTACTTCCTGATGATTGGGGGCATCGAGGTCCTTGGGGGCAATCCTGATCATCATCAGGAAGTAACTGGATGCAGCAGACCTCTGGCTCCATAGCTAGGGGCTGGTAATCCTGTAATAGTAACTGGTTAAAAGGCTCCATAGCTATGGGCTGGTAGTCCTGTAATAGTAACTGGTTAAAAGCCTGGTTAGAAATCTTTTGGATCTGTGGTTGAACAAATCTAGACAAGAAGCTTATAAGGCAGGCTGCAACTAGCAGGATTAAGAAAATGAGAATAGGGGTGAGAAGGGCAGCATCCAGTTCCATATTGGACTTTCAGTGATCCACTGGCCAGAGGTATCAAGCTGTTTCTTACATTTTTTTGAAGATCCATCTGGAGTTGTTGGATCTTGTCTTTTACTATACCTGATTGGTTAACATAGAAGCAACAATCCTCCCCATGGAAGAGACAAAGACCACCTCTCTCTGCTGTTAGTAAATCAAATCACCAATTTTGTAGCGCTAAAGTGGCCAGTGAGTCTATTTGGCCCTGGAGGGTTAGGATGATCTGAGCCACCCTTTGGAGATTCTGGATGAATCTTGAGAGGAAAGCCGATGGTAAATAACTGGGGAGGTATCAGTCCTGCCTCTCTGGTGGTGACGTCAGTGGTTATGCCCCAGGGCTGCTAGAAAGGGTGCCCTGAAGTGTTCATCTGTCAGGCCATGCTGCTATAAACCCAGGGATGGGAAGTGGCAAGGGTTCCTCACTGGGTACCACCCATAGTCTTGGAAAAAGGAACACCAGGGCACAAGTCCCAGACCACCTAGTGGGTAGGCAGTGGTATACTTGAGTGTCATAGAGAATAGAGGCACTGCAAATGTCCAGACCTAGGGGCTGGGTGGTGGTACCAAGGGTTATGGTATTATTGCAGCCTGTGGAATCCAGGGTGCCCACAAAGTGTGTTCCTGAGGAGTTAAAGCACTCTGTGATACCAGAGAGATGTGGGAGAGAGATAAGGGGTGGTAGTGATGTTTGGCTCAGAGCAATTAACAAGTAGCAAGGTGAGAGAATCTGTAAGACAATGGGTGAGGCCACAAATGGTGGCTGTGAGTTTGACCCAGGAAGGACACACAACCAGTATTCTTCAAGATGGTCAGACAAAGTGTTATTCAATAGTTGATATGCAGAGGTTAAGGTCTGAAATGAGATGGTATGACAGGGAGGCAGGATCAATATCATCAAATAAAGGGTGATATTAGAGATGTAAGGGCCCTTCTCTCTTTTTTTCATAGATAGGGTTTTTCTGTGTAGCTTTGGAGCCTGTCTTGAAACTCGCTCTGTAGACCAGGCTGGCCTCGAATTCACAAAGATCCTCCTGCCTCTGCTTCCCGAGTGCTGGGATTAAAGCTGTGCACCACCACCACCACCCGGCTGCATGTAAGGACCCTTGAGGAGCTTTGAACCATTTCTACCATGTCTATACCTTGGGGTTGGAGAGAGTGGAATGTGGACCCTCTGTGTTTTGAGCATGCCTGATGGGAAGCTGTGATAAATGCCATAGTAAAGTTTACCAATGACCCCTTCTCCCATCTGGGGTGCCAGGGGTCCTTAATTAGAATCTAAAAGATTCCCCATTCTGCATAAAAGGTAGAGTGCCTCCTGAATATGCACCCTGTTTCCTATAGGGCCAATCAGGGCAGCCTCCCTAAGTCTCTGGCCACTGTCAATGGTAATCTCTAGTTTAATTACAGAGAAAGCAGGCATAGGGGGCAGGTGTTTTAGAAGTTGATTGAGGTGTTACAGGGATACACAGCTCCCTGCTGATGAGCTGACTAACCACTAGAAAAATAGCATCAATGGGGAAAGAAATCTGGACCATTTTCCACCACCCTAAATCACTTTCTTATACCTCAGACTTTCACGTACGTGCCTTCTTATACTTTATGAAACAAGCATTTTTCTTTTCTTTTCTTTCTTTATTTATTTTGTTTTTCGAGACAGGGTTTCTCTGTGTAGCTTTGTGCCTTTCCTGGAACTCACTTGGTAGCCTAGGCTGGCCTCGAACTCACAGACATCGCCTGCCTCTGCCTCCTGAGTGCTGAGATTAAAGGCGTGCGCCACCACCGCCTGGCCAAGCATTGTTTTTTCATCTTATCGTGAATCCCGTTTTTATGGCTTTTGTTTCTAAGACAGGAATTATCATACAAAAATAGAGAAAACAGGTACTGGGGCTAAGCCCCGGCGAAGGAGAGATGGATAAGGGAGGCATAGGGCACCGAGTTAGCCTTTGTCAGCCTGACAGAGAGCAATTTCCAGACCTTATTAGGACAGGCTGTTGGTTAGAGGTGGGGGTCTCTTGGAAGATAAACATCCATTTGGAAGAGCTATACCAGACAGGTGTAGATAAGAATAGAGGAGAAAGCGCCGGGCGGTGGTGGCGCACGCCTTTAATCTCAGCACTCAGGAGGCAGAGGCAGGTGGATCTCTGTGAGTTCGAGGCCAGCCTGGGCTACCAAGTGAGTTCCAAGAAAGGCGCAAAGCTACACAGAGAAACCCTGTCTCGAAAAACCAAAAAAAAAAAAAAAAAAAAAAAGGAGAAAGCAAGTTTAGATATGAAAGATTTTTGGATTAGTTCTGGTCCCACTTGACCATCCTTTTCTCTCATGTTCTCTTGTGTATGAACTGACATTTTGGAGACCATTCCCTACGGAGAGATGCCTTGCTCAACCTTGATACAGGGGGTAAGGGCTTGGCCCTGCCTCAACTTGATATTCCAGACTTTGTTGATTCCCCATGGGAGCCTTACCCTTTCTGAAGAGTGGATGGGGGTAGGGTTGGGGGGAAGGTTGTGAGTGAGCAGGAGGAAGGAAAGAAGGGGGAACTGTGGTTGGTATGTAAAAATGGAAAAGGGAACTTTTAAATAAAAAAAAAGGTTTTGGAACATTTGTGCAGTGGCAGAAGTTGTCATCACTGAAAATCGAGCATGCCAACTTTAGCCGTTTGAACTGTGCTAAGGTCAGAGCAAGGTTTTAATAAAGTCAGAGTCCGTGGAGGAAGAGAGGAAGGGTCGCAAAATGAATTCCGCTGGAGGGAAGTTTCTATAAGCTCCAAGTAGGAGATGAGAGACAGGAGGGAGAAGGTCGATGAGGCCCCGATGGGCTTAAGGAAGCTGCGGGGCTTAGCAGGCAGCTCCCAGGGAGAGGAGGCCAGGAGGCCAGAAAACAGGGAGGGTTCCAATAGAGGGAGAGGAGTAATTGTCTTAGTAACTAGAAAGTTGCCCACGTGGTGGGGCCCTGGAGGGTGTAGCAGGCTCCAGGAGCCAGAGAGAAGACATTTATCAAGTAAGCATGGAGAGATGGATGGTTAGAGCGGGTGGAAGAAGAAGCAGCTGAAGGATTTGGAACCAAACGTGATGGGTGGCAGAAACCTGCATAAACAATTGATCTGTACACACCTTAAGACAGTCACATCAGCAATGTGAGCCATTATGCGATGTTGAGACATGGGCATGGCTGACAGGTAAGGAGAGCATCCTTTATCAATACTACCTGAAGAGAGAGAACTGAGGAGGTGGGTAGTGTTTGGGGATCCTCGTAGGTTAGGAGATGGGACAGGTGGTGAGGGAGAAGATAGCAGTAGGTTTTCCAAAGGTTAACCTTTTTGATTTGCATATAAGATGTTCAGCTGCAGGCAGAGTTTTTGGACAAGGAACTCATCCTTAGATAGTATGGTTCAATTTTTTTTGGGGGGGGGATAAGAATGTGATGGGAACAAAGGAAGGTCCCAGATGATGATCCAGGACCCTGAGGACATTTTCCTCCTTTTCTGTAACATGGAGAGAGAAGGGGTGAGTTGAGCCCAGAAGATGTAGGGTACCTGGAGGATGGTCTGTTGCAGCTTAGAGTATAGGTATTGGGTACTAAGGGGTGAAGAGAAACTACTGCAGAGTTGATAAGTTGGAGGTCCTGAACCAAGTGGTAGGCTCCATTTTTTTTAAACTGTGAATATGGGGACATTAAGGGGTGGGGGGAAGAAGTGGGGAGCAGAAGACTCTTAGAGGTCAAAGATAAGAGGCATAAATCCCCTGAGGCTTTGGAGAGAGTGGGTATTGAGCCTGGGTTATATATTTGGTGAGGTTTTGTAGTCAAATGATGAGAGGGGGTGATGTTTGGCTATAGAGGTGTTCTGGGTGTCCCATGCCTGGGGATCTACTTGAGAGGGTAGTGTGGGAGCCCATTTTCAGGTTTCCCAGTGACTTTACCCAGCAGGTCTGCATAGAGAGGATGATTAGACCACGGGCCTGAGTGCAGGTGTCTGAGATGGTCTCAGGATCCAGATTGGTATATTGTAAGAGGGCCTTTGTGAGGTAGTCTAGGAATTGAGGCAGGTTTTCTTGCCTTTCTTGGATAACCCCTTGGACTTTTATATAATTTAGTACCTTATGAGTGGCCTTGCAGATACCAGCAAGGAGGCAAGTTAAAAATCAATTCTTACCTAGGATGTCCCCTGATGGGTATTGTAATCCCATTCAGAGTCCTGGTCTGGGACTGCCCTAACCTCAACTGGGTGGGAGTCATCACTTTGGTGGATTTCATCTGCATGGGCCTTAGCCTGATTCCAGACTCATGTACACTCCTCTGGGAGAAGATCATTGGTGAGAATCATAAAAACATCATGGAAGGTGAGGTTGTAAGATTGGGTAGTATATTGGATACCCAACGGGTTAACACAGAGCAAGGCCTTATACATGATAGTTGAGTACTCTGCTCTAGTGCCACATAGTCAGCCCTGACTGGGTGGGCAGCCTGTTGTTGAGGAGGGAGAAAGGGAAACCAGAGAGGTTGGAGAGGAGGAGAAAGGACTGTGGGTTGAGGCCAATAAGAGGGAGGCTGGTTACTGTGATAGAAAATACTGGAGGAATCATCTGGGTTGGGCCCTGCAACCAACCTAAGCTTAGTTTATGCTGCCCACAATCTCTGTTCATTTAGGTAAGTAATGACGAAACACAGACACACTAGAGGGTTTCTGCGAGTGGCAAACAAACTCAAGAACAAAGAGAAATCTTGGTCAGAGCTACATTCACACACAACTATCCAGGGAAGAAAAAGCATTCAGAGAATTCTTCCCAGATGTGAGGAAGAAAAATCAAACCACTTGGGATTCCTCTACTACTGAGCTTGTTGGACCAAAGTGCATTTGCTTCAGCGTTTGTAACAAAGATTAGTCCTGATGCAAAAACTCACCTGAGCTTCCATGGTTTAAAATCTGTTGTCAAATTTAGTTCATCCTGAGTGCTTAGTTCCCTTGACTAAGAGGGCAAGAGCTTAGCATGTGGGTAAGGTGACTACCCTGGCAGATGGACAGTGACCATGAGCAAGTAAGGGAGGCACAGGGATGGCAGATACATAACAGTGGAAAGGGCGGATGGAGAAGGAAGCTGCACGCGGTAGATGAGAGAAACCTCACCAATGTCTCAGAGACTTCCTTTTTTAAGCGCATTTATCTTCTTCTCCCATCAAGTTCCCACTGTGGGCATTTAAAACTGAACTGCACAGATTTCCTTTATCATATAACTCAAGAAACCCATAGTCTACTCTGGCTGAGTCTGTTAAAAAACAACAACAGCAACAAAAAAACCAACTGACTAGTATTGCTACTATAAAACCAGCCAACTAACTGACCAACCGACTGACCTACCACCCAACCACCTGGCAGTGTTAGGAATTTTGTTATCACAGCAGGGAGTTGACTGATACACAACCCAGGAGGCCATCTTGATATGTCTAAAGTCTGAAAGTCTTGACCATAGATAATAAAGGGGACAGACAGTTCACACGGGTGCATTTTGATTTTTAGAGTACATGCTGAAAATGGAGAGAAGGTGACCTGGTGTCAGAGTTGTGGGATACATTTTGAATTGATAGGTAGAGATTAAAGAGACACCTGAGTTTATGGATGTGTTTACAGATGTGTGCATTTCATTTTCACTTGATCCTGAGTCAGGGGGTTGGGGATTTAGCTCAGTGGTAGAGCGCTTGCCTAGCAAGTGCAAGGTCCTGGGTTCAGTCCTCAGCTCTGAAAAAAAGAAAAAAAGAAAAAAGAAAAAAAAAAAAGACCCCTGGAGTCCCTCAATTTTGATTCCTGAGTCAGAAGGCATTTCCAGGGTGTCAGGCTGAAGAGCAGAAAAGATGGGGATATTCTATGACCTTTGAGAATCCAGTGTGATGGGTATTACATATATGTAAAGGGCCGGCAGGTATACGGAGGCCAGTGTGGGAGACACTAGCTGGCTTACTGAGCAGCCTCACAGACTCTCCAAACCCACAGTGAGTTCACGTCTCAGTCTGAGCACTCCTTTTCTGTCTTTCTGTACTAATGTCAGTGGAAATGATGTGTAGTGTGACTGAGTGAGGGCTTCCTGGACCGAGGACAGGCCAGGGCACAGCAGGACAGTGAGTCACCTGTTGTAGCACAGATGTAGAGAATTCTCACCCCCAAAGGGATCTTAGAGCCCACGTTGCTGTGGATTGTGGCTGTGGCTGCAGATTAGGATGACCAGAACCACAAACATTTTAAACATCTAGTTCCCAGGCTCATAGTCAACCAATTAAATCAATAAATGTCTTGGTGCCCAATCCAGATGTTCCACTCTGTTTGATTTAGTTTAAAATTATAATTTTGTTATATGTATTAAAAGTTAAAAAAAAAAAAAAGCTGGGCGGTCGTGGTGCACGCCTTTAATCCCAGCACTTGGGAGGCAGAGGCAGGCGATCTCTGTGAGTTCGAGGCCAGCCTGGGTGGGCTACAGAGCGAGATCCAGGACAAGCACCAAAGCTACACAGAAAAACTCTGTCTTGAAAAACCAAAAAAAAAAAAAAAAAAAAAAAAAGTTCAATACTGACACAGATATATATCTCTAAGAAATTCAAAATGTATACCAGACATATTTTGTTAATTTCTTAAGTGGCAGAATTTTCAAAGGATATGAAGCATTTAATAACACTGAACAGCAACAATAGGCAATGATTTGACTAATCTGGGTGAAGTCACATGCAAACCAGGTGAGTGACTATGAATAATTTCAGTTAATATTTAGGAAAATGGAATACATTTGTTCAGTAAGTTAAAATAGTGATGTACCCTTATGATCTCTAGTCATTCCAGTAAACATAAAAGCATTTTAGATTTTAAGTAGCAAATCCATTTATGTGTGGTAAGAGATTTTGACATTAAGTACAGTTGTCTCTATGAAATAGAAAACCATGAAAATTTATTAACCTTTTGCAAATGACCACTTATAGCTAGTTCTCATGATCCCTAGATAAGAAAAGCAATTATCCATGTATACTAATATTTGAGATTATACTGCAAATAATATAACTAACCAGAACATTTTGACTAGTGATAAATAATTTATAGGAAATTCATTCACCTATCTGACCTTTCATTATGAAGCTAATTAATTGAGCAACATTAAACAATTTTAAGCTCTATTATTCTGAAATTTCTAGATTTATTATTCATGTTGCCACTTAAGCTAAAAAGAAAATGATATGCTGGGTGGTGGTGTGTGCCTTTAATCCCAGCACTCAGGAGGCAAAGGAAGGTGGATCTTTGTGTGAGTTTGAGGCCATCCTGGTCTATAGAGTGAGTTCCAGAACAGCCAGGGCTACACAGAGAAACCCTGTCTTAAAAAATGATATGTTATGGCTTTTATTTGAGATTTATTTTTTATTTTTTGTGTATGAGTATTTTCGTGTGTGTGTGTGTGTGTGTGTGTGTGTGTGTGTGTGTGTGTACCACATGCATACAGTGTCTGGAGAGGCCAGAAGAGAGGGCACCAGATGAGCTGGAACTGGAGTTAGACATGGTTATGAACTTCTGCATCTTTGCTGGGAACTGAACTGAATGTATGTGTACCACATGGTGCTCAGAGAGGTCAAGAGAGGACATTGGATTCACTGGAACTGGATGGTTGTAAGCCCTATCATTTAAAACTCCTCAGAGACCCTCCCAAGGAGACTGACCATTCATCTAATTCATCCTGATGAGTAGGACATCTGAAGCCACAACAGTTACTCATTCAAAATTATCAAAGTTATTAAAGGGCAGGAGTCAAGGCTTCTGATTCTTGTTCCAGTGCCCTTTCAAACGTCATGACCACTCCTGCCAGCCATATTACAAGCCAACCACCACCTACGGCATTGCCTGTAACCACCTCTGCCTGCCACGTTAATCAGTGTAACCAGCCACATCGCTATCTGTAACCACCCTTCCAGCACTATTAATCAAGTCAACCTGCCACTGTTAACCTTATAGCTACCCCAGCCAATCTTACTGGTTCTGACAACATGCCATCATTACCTGTAACCTCCTCTGCCAGCCCTTCTAACCAGGGAAACCCACCCTTATTACCTATAATCTCTTCCTAGAGTCCTATTCATCAGGTGAACCCTCCCTACGCTACTGATCCAAGCTCGAGTCAAGCCATCTTTGAGTTTCTAGTGTGCACCCGCAGTGTTGAAATCCAGATTTTCCTAGCTTGCTCCTGACTCTCCTCCTTGCCCCCCCCCCCCAATTCCCAGCCTCCCTAGTCTTTTGAGTGTGTTGTTTCTATCTGGTCCCTATTTCCCGTGCAGGCATCCCCTTTTATCCTGTCTTCAGGTTGTTGACTCCAGTATTCTTACTTGAGCATCTGGTAGCACATCTCCTTGGATCCCGAGGAGCTCTCCGCAATAGGTGTCTAGTGTATCGGTCACAGACAAGGCTTCCTTTCACACTTCAGACCTTACTAGCCTGACTAATAGTAGCCCGATTGTCACCTCGACAGGAAGACATGCAATGCGTGACAGGATGGTGACAGTAGTGGAGGAACACGTGCCTTCACGCAGGAGGAATGACGCATTGGGGGGGAAAGGGGGCGGCGCGGGTGGGGGTGGGGCAGTGCAGGCGAGGAGTGAGAGCAGAAGACACGCCCTGCTGTATTGGCTAGGCACGTTCCTGGACCTCTTCCAAGGTCACACTCATCTTCTATTCCAAAGACCTTCGCTCCAGAGCCTTTTGTAGCTCACACAGCCACAAGGCCCCTCCCGAACCCTCTTTGTGGGATGTTAGTGTGGCTTGGTTCTATTGTCGTTAGCTGTTTGTCCCTGGCCCTGTGGTGGCTTACCTTGGAAGCAGATTATCAGTCAGTGGATGGTGGCCTGCAACGTGGCCTCTCTTCAGAATCTCATGGTGCAGGTCCAGTTGTACTGTGTCAATCTCTGGAGAAAAGGACTCAGGGATTTGTGTTTCTCACAAGCTTTGAGCGGACTGGACAGTTGGGGTAGGTCTGGGAAACGCTGCCGTATGTGATTAATGTGAAGGGCATCCATGCAAGTCACTCGGCTGTGCTCACCACAGTCCCTGGGACCTGGGTGTGAGCTCTGCACAGTCACAGCAGCATTCATGTGGCATAGGCTAAGTTCCTTGGGAGCTGCTTAGCTGGAATTGACGATACTCACTGCCTGCTTGTGCAGAGTTTGGAGCGTAGGTAGAATTTGTTATTTTTATTAAAATGTAAGGAAAATTAATATCTAAACTAAATAAAACACACGACGCTTTAAAAGGAGTGCGTCTGAGCGGACCTGCAGTGTGAGCGACAATCCACCAGAGGGCTCTCAAGTCCCACATCCAAACTTCGCTGTCCCTAACTCCATAGGCACAGTTAATGGAATATAACTCAACGTGTTCTTCACTGTGGCCAGGCCTAGGGAGTAAGGTGTGCTTCTAAAATTGTCTTTTTCACCTGGTGTAGTAGCACATGCCTTTAATTATAGCACCTAGGAGGCAGAGAAGGCACATCTCTGTGAGTCTGAGGTCACCCTGATATATCCAGCAAGTTCCAGGCCAGCCACGGTTGCATAGTGAGACACTGACCTAAACAATGACCATCACCTCCACCACCACCACCACCACCACCACCACCACCACCACCACCACCACCACCCCCCCCCCCCCCCCCCCCACCACCCCCCCCCACCACCACCACCACCACCACCACCACCACCACCACCACCACCACCACCACCACCACCACCACCACCACCATCACCACCACTTTTTTCAGTTCTGGCTGCTCACAGGAAATAACTATGTCGGGAGCGACATGTTCTCCATCCCCTTAGCAACCCGAGGCCGCCCAGGAGAAAGGAGTCTGGTCATATTCTCTGCTCTTGCTCTATCCCTACTTGGAGCTGTAACTCAGATGTGTGGATGCAAACTGAGAATTCGAGACTGGCTCACATTGTAACTACATGAATTATCCATAGTTTATATTTTTCTTTGTCATTTTAATACAGGTGAGTGCTTAGATCCGGGGCTGGTCCTTATGACCCAGGGCTCTGGAAACAGTGCAAAGACACGAGTGTTGGGCTGTAGGAGAATCGGTTCCGACCCTGACTTTGCAGCCATTTATCTGTGTGACTCTTTATAATGACCCCGTCATCCTGGGCTTTGGTTTTGCTGCTTGTAGGATGGTGGTGACACAGGGCTTAGTTGTCACACGCAAGCTTTACATAGCACAAATGTAGCTTCTCAGACTCGCTTTCCTACTCTCAGTTCTCATCGGTCCTAATAGTTCCCTTTCTAGACTCTCCATCTCTTGACCTCCCTGGGAAAATGTTTTCTTATACCATGACACCAAGCAAAAGCTATGTACATGCCAGATGATCCTGTTGAGGTCCAGCTGCCCAATGAAAGTCTTAAGGATTATGCAATGACACTCTCTGCAACCAAGGACACTCATTAAATGGAGTGCTCAAGGAGATATGGTTTGCATAACTTCGTAAAAAGTTGTGGAAAGGGGGCGTGGGCGCAGCTTTAGCACTCGGAGGCGGGGTGGTCTCGGAGCAGGCAGCTGGGCTACAGTGAGTCCAGGAAAGCGAAAGACACAGAAAAGCTAAAAAAAAAAAAAAAAAAAAGTTGTGGAAAGCCAGTGAGCTGGCTCAGCGGTGAAGGCACTTGCTGCCAAACCTGATGACCTGAGTTCGATACCCTGGGACTCATGTTGTGGAAGGAGAGAACTGACTCCTATAAGTTGTCCTCAACCTCTATACATATGCTGTGTCTTGTAGGTGTGTGGGAGTGCACACATACTAATAGACACAACGTAGTAATTCCCCCCCTCCCCCAGACAGAGTTTCTCTGTTTGGAGCCTGTCCTGGAACTAACTCTGTAGACCAGGCTGGCTTTGAACTCACAGAGATCCACCTGTCTCTGCCTCCCAAGTGCTGGGATTAAAGGTGTGTGCCACCACCACCTGGCCAACATAGTAATTTTTAATGAATGGTTTAAAGAAAATCACACAGCAGAAAGACATATTTAGTCTTGAGTCACATAAATTTGGTCACTAATTAAGCTATTATCTCTGGTTAGCATGGACCAAGCATCCCAGCCCTTTGAGACCGTCTGTATTTTGATTCTGTCATCCGCAGGGGATGATAAAGCTGTGAAGCTGGGTTTGGCTGAGTAACTACCCGGTACTTATATTTATGTAGTTCTCTGAGACACATCTTCCATGCCTTTAAGGCAGTGGTTCTCAATCTTCCTGACGCTGGAACCCTTTAATACAGTTCCTCATGTTGTGGTGACCCTCCCCCAACGGTAAAATTATTTTTGTTGCTACTTCATAAGTGGAATTTTGTTACTGCTATGAATCACAGTGTAAATACTGTGTTCTCCTTTGGTCTCTGGGATCAAGACCCACAAGTTGAGGACCACCTCTTTAAGGCGTCAAGTGTGATGGAATTATGTGTTCAACCTTCTCCCAGGTTGAAGTGCTTTTGCTAAGCGATGCCTCATTTCCACTCACTCATTTAGCTCCGGACCTACTCAGTTATACTTTGGAACCACCCCAAACCATCCCTGATAACTTGCTTTGTTCTTTTTGACAGTATCAGACTTCATAGTATAAGGGTAGCAGTTCAGTTGAAGAATATAAGCTAGCCAATCGTTTGGTTGTGTGTGGACTTGTGTGTGCAAGCATGTTCATGGGCGCCAGAGGGGAGGGGCCAGAACCTTGGTGGTGGTTGGATGAGGAAGGCTGATTACGAGAGTTCTTATCAGCTGATGGACGGCACTTCTCTCACAGTGTAAACCCCCTCAGCTTGACCTGCTTTCCTCATGGAAACTGTGCGTGTTTTTATCTCACTTCACTTTCATCACTGCTGTGAGTATGTCTTTTATGGAGGCAGTCCAGGAGAGGCCCCAGAGCCCTAGGAGAGGGACAAGAGCCTCTTCTACCACCAAACAACATTGGGTCCGTATTGATCCACAGAGTTCTGCCCCTCGATTGCCGCCTGCTCTCCAGTGATGATGGAGGACTCCTGGTTATTTCTGCTTGGTTGGGCACACGGAGCATTTCCCAGGATGATGTGCATTGCTGCCGCAGAGCAGCGAGAAGAGCGTGCATCCCTGCCCCAGAATCCACATTTTTGAGAGATAAGCTGTGCTTTGTTCGCAGTCTGTGTTTTACTTATTTAGGAAGGGAGGCAGGCATTTGTGTTTGCAGAGACCCCAAGGCAGATGCTATTTACAGACAACTTATCTTCCAACATCGGATGCCTGCCTCTCTTTAAAGCAGATGCCTGCCCCTCTTTAAAGCCCATGTAGACTCTTTGGAAAGATTATTGAGGTGTTACAGTAGATGGAGTAGAGAACCCCCCTCTGACACAGAAAGGAGAAGAGGGCTTCCTAAGACTTCAGAGCAGAGGCTGGCTGTTCTTCTAGCAAGCTGGACCACTTCTATCATGCCTGGGTGGAGGGGTGTACTGCAGCCCTCAGCGAGGCAGGGAGCTTTATGGTCTTGATGGAATCCTGCGCACCAGGAGCTGCTGCTGCCAATCCCGAGGGACCATGTTGATAGTCACTGACCTATCCACTGGGGTCAAGACAGACTGAAGGCTACAGGAGTTTGAAAGCCTGCCAGACTCTTTGGTTGTCCTGGATTAAAAGATGGGAATTTTTTAATGCTGAGAATTTCCTGCCCTATAATGGAATGACAAATATACATACATATGATTTCCCAGGAAGAAAAGGGATCCTTGCTGTACATCAGGGTGAGTGATGGCCAAATTATTCCTGAGACAGCATGGATTCTTCCCTTCCTGTCTTCCTTCAAGGACTAATCTTAAATATTAGTGTGTGATAGGCCATGGGGATCCAGGAAGAAAGATCTCAGGCCTCCCCCTGGAGCTTGGGGTGCACATCACAGATAGGCAGTGTGGAATAGTGATGTGGGGCCAGAATACCAAAAGGGAGCCCTAGGAGGATAGATAGGAGACCAAGCTTGGGGCTCCTGGCTCCTATGGCAGGGCTCCTTTCATCTTGTGATATTTCACCCCAGAGCACCATCTGGGCATCTGAAAACTGATGATAGAACACCCTTTCCTGCATGATCCTGCCTGGGCATGGCCTGGACACAAGCCTGAAGTGATGGGCCCATTGATCACAGGACTGAAATCTGTGTGAGCCCCACTCAATCCTTTGTTATTAATTCTTGATCTCATGTATGTGTCGTAGTGACCGGAAGCTGGCTAACACACACTAGTAGAAGACTAATGAGACATCATTGCAGAATCCCAAAACTGCACAAAATCCACCTCTGTAAAGTCCAGTTTACTTGGTGCCTCAAGGCTGCCCCATAATCTGTCACATTTAGGTAACTTGTCTGTCTTTCTGGCCACCTTATCTATGTGGCTCCATTTGCTCATTTGATTAAATGTGTACCTGCTTACCCCCCCCCCCGCGTGTTCATGAGTACAGAGGAAAAGTAAGCTGTTTGATCGACCATGAGGAAGGAGGAACAGGAAGAGCAATGTTACAGAGTCCCGAGAGAAACAGAGAGATGACATGCCCACCAGCTCGTCTCTTGCAGCCCAGAGGAGGGGGACCAGAAGGTTCAAGGGAACAAAGAGATAGTCTAACATCAGGATGCACAAGTCTCACTAGACGTGGAAGGTGGATGGACATCATCATCACTTGTGAGCTCCTGGTCGAAACTGAAAAGCTACTTGTGGGCAGAGTTTCACTATCCTCTATGACAGAGACCATGAAATGCAGGTATCCTCATTACCCAGATTTATACTCACAAGAAAACACCACAGGAATATTTTAGACTTCTCTAGCCTCATCCTTCTCTCTCATCCCATTCTCTCTCTGTAAGAGAGTGAAATAATAAGTCAGGAGTTAGGACCCAGAGATGTTTTAGCCTCACAAGACCTGACAGCTCACTGGGCATCAGTGAAGTGCACTTTAAGAAACCCACACGGAAGGGAGATGACCTGTGACTATTTTCATCTCAGGCAGCTGGTCATGATCCCCTTGGGTTCCATCTGGACTTTGAACCACTTGTATTTTGTTTTCCAATCCTGCTCCTTTCCCGGGGCAATGCTGTGTGGTTGAAAGGAAGAAATCACCTCTCTAAAGCAGACATCATGCCAGGCTTTTTCATGGTCCTTCTGGTTCTCAGTGTCACTCTCTCAGGTAAGGAGCACCTTAAACTAAGTGTGAACTGCAGGTGTCAGATTATTCAAAGGAGGGCAAACATCAGTGTGGGTCATGTTGTTCCTGGAAAAGCAGGCACCGATCCCTTCAGGATAACCTTTAAAATGTGGCTCAGATGGATAACTCCATGAGATCTCTATAAACAGATTGCTAAAGAAGCCAGAGCTTCAAGTACGGTTTAAGGCTTACTCCTTTATTGCATGTTGCTCTTTGGGATCGCTTTGTGTTACGAACCTGATAGACATAAAAGAGGGAAATGTTACCGAGGACATTAATTATTGTTCCCAGGATTGTTAAAATGCTCAGTGGAAATTTACTAGGTGGACATTTTTCTATCATGTCTATTAACAATTGCTGGGTCTCTGTGTAGATCTTTAATTTTGTATAATATATCCCATAGACTTGTTAATAATTTAACAAAGTTTTGTAAACTAGGAGGTTTCGTATGTTTCAATACTATAATAAAAAAAAGTCTGTGAATATCTGTGTGCTGTATGACCTGATGGAAACAGGGACTGTTGATAAAGAAAGAGAATAAGAGGTGAGAATGAAAGCAGAAAGGGAGGGGGGCAGGCAGTGAGGAAGGCACTCCTCAAAGTTTAGGGGATAGTGGTCATCTACATGCCAGTTTTCTGGAACTTGGAATCATTTAATTGTTACAAAACACAGGCAATACAGAAAAGTTTCATCGTGAAGCTAAGGGCAAGATTTTGAGCAGTGGAGTTCCATTAGTCATCTGTCTTCATTTCTCAGTAGTATTTTTGCCACATTGAATTATTACAGCTTTCAGATTGAGAACTGAACATCTAGAACTAAATCCTAGACTTCAAAGACAGAGGCTGAGAGGTCCACATGAACACTATCATATTCACTTTTAGAAGTCGCCTTCCACCATGTCTGCACCCAAAAGCAAGCAGGGTAACTTCTAAGTACAGAGAAATACCAAGCCGACTTCCAAATAGCACCAGATCTTCTCTCTGAAAAGTCTTAAGTATAGCTTTCCAATAATAAAAACGATAATCAACTTCTGGGTATTTAGCATACAGTTAATGTTCATACATCTGACTTTTTTTTTTGGCCTTAATTTATTAGGATATTCCTTTAACTATGAAAGAATTGGTTCTTACAATGCACATTCCAAGAGTACCACCTCAGTGGTTAGCAGGGATAATTAACATAAACTCTCTAGGCTCAACTGTGCTTCGTCCTCTATGTAAAGTAAATGTTGCATTAGAAAGTTGGAATTGGAAGAGAACCTGGTGCTTTTTCTCTACTGTGGAGGCTTGAAGAATGTGGGCATGTATTCCATGAGTATATGTTTCTTGTAGATCAAAATAATAATCATCAATCTAATGACCTGTAATCAATCTCACTCTGAAACCTCGGGAGCCAGTGGGATCTACTTAGATTTTTGCACGGAATCCCCCTCTCCCTGTCCTTCAGTTCTTTAACCTTACTACTCATTGTAAAAATTTATTTAATTACACAAATTTACTTTTCATATGACACTGGGTACCCTTTCATTTTTTATATTTCTGAATTTGGTAAATAGTAACAGTTGCATATTACTGTGTGATACCTCTCACATTGACTTTTCACATTTGAGTGCTTGTGCATGCTCCCAAAGAGAAGGAACTCTGGTTTATTGCCTTCCCAGCATTCCTCTTCCTACAGGATAATGTCTGTTTACTCATTCAATGAATATTTATTAAGCATCTTACTGTACCCTGGGAATACTTCCAGGATGTGTGGATACATGAGAGAATAGAGCAAAGTCATTCTAATAAGCTCTCATGCTTGGAAGAATCCATTAAATATTTACTGCTTGGTTTCACGCCGAGTTCCAGATCCACATGTCAGCAGAAGCAGCTACCAATCCTGCGGCGTAATAATGGGAAGAAAAACCAAACCGAAACACAGCGAAAGATGCAAAAAACACGTTACATATCTCAATCATAATTGTTGAAATTACTCAATGACTTAAAAATTTTCAATAATTTCTTTGCTCTCATAGTTGAAGATCAACAAAGATGCTACCTTTAGCAAAATCATAAAGAACCAAGGGAAGTTTCATGTGTTTTCTTGCCAGTTATTTATTCCTTGGAATGAGTGAGTTTGTCAAAGCCCTCTAAAAAGAAAATTTAGTGTGGGGATTGGAAGAGAGCAGGGGCCCTGGAAGTCTGAGGCCAGGAAAATTGGTCAGGAAGAAAGAGCCCAGAAGATAAAGTCTTTTTCTGAAGCTGGCTTTGGGTATCTGTTGGGGGCTGTGCCCAAGGAATGGTACACTAAGCTTTCTCTTTTATATTTCCTAAACAAAACCAAAAAGGCCTCAATTAGTGGGTCACACTTCTTTGGGGCTGCCGCATGGATGCCAAGATTTTGTAGGCACAGGAGGAGCCACAATAGTTACCTATCCCATGCTTATCCTTCACATGCTTTGCCTAAGATGAAGATGGAATCGGGACCAGATAGCAAGCCTCTGACTCTGGGTCTGGTACCCACTGATGTTCAGTATAGGTCTGCTGGGTTCTTATTTTAATGATGGGGGAAACTTGGCAAGGGTCTTGGCATTCTGAGCCAAAAGGAGCACCACTCTTGGGATGCATTTCCAGCTCCAAGTTCCCTGTGCAGAAACCAGCAGCAGCAGGCACAGAATCCCACATCTCTGCCTCTCGACATGTGTTCTCTGGCCCCATTTGTTCCTTCCTCTTCCGGTCTTCTGCCTGAGAATTTATGTGTATGGTTGCAAAGAAAATGTTTTGCCAAGAAAAACCAGAGAGTTTAAGCAGAGAGATGGGGACCGGGAGAAGATGTGGGGGACTGAGAAAGCCCCGTCAGGTGGCAGATATTTACACCTGTTGCATGGCACTCAGTATGTCATGGATGGTTTCAAAGCAAGTAGATACGGGTTTCATTTGAAGCAGGGACACTCCTTTCCCGTAAAATCTTCTATGTCTACCTCCAAGGAGAATAACTGAAGAGTGATAAAAAGAACTAAAGAAGCCCTGGGCGAAGTGATGAGGCCCAAAGGCAGGCATCAGCTACAGAAGGGGACTGTTGAACCGTTTATGAGACACCTGCATGGAATGTCCTCCTGAGATCAAACAAACGTTATTTGTGCCTTAGTGTTAGACTCTCACACTCTTCCAAGTGCTAGGCTGCATCGGACATCAGGATGATGTTTAGCTTTCTGTACCTGCAGAAAAATACACATAGTAGGATAAATATACGTGAAGATAAATAGTTTATTCTATCTTGTAGTTAGATTTTCTAGTCTGATCTTCTTTAGGGATTATGGCGAGGCAGCAGATTGTAGCAGGAGGGTAGAGTTGGAGGAAAAATGTCTTACATCATGAGCCAGAATGCAAAAAGGAAGAGGATTCCACAATCCCATAATCCCCTCAATGTGCCCTTCAATATCATAAAGATCTCCCCCACTTTCTACTTCTTAAAGGTTCCAGTACATCTCAATAGCCAGCACCCAACACATGGGCCTTGGAGCCACTGAACATCTAGACCCACAGCAAACAGTAAAGCACACAGGACACTGCAAGGCGCAGCTAAACAACATCAAAAACAGCGATACGAATGAACATGTGCTCCTAGAATCAAGCTGTTGTTTTTGTGTAGAAACAAGGGGATCTTGGTGGAGATCAGTCACATCACACTCCCCCCCATGCAACCCTCAGATAATCACAAGCAGGTGGAATCATCTGGCTCATCAGTCTGAAGATCACAAGCTGCTATTCACTTTCAGCTTACTAATCATGTCCCTCCCTGAAATCTTGATTATATGTAATTTTGTGTGTCCTGGAGCAGTGAGCGAGGGCCACTGCTCTGTCTGTCATAGAATGTGACCATTTGCTAATTCATTCATCTGTTCATTCATCACACATCATCAAATATTTAACAAGGCTACAGTTTCAAAGAATCAAACATGCCCATTGTCATTAATATTTTACATTAAAAGGACAAATCATTAACCTGTCCGGTCTCCTCTGCTGCTCCTGCTATAGGGACTGAGGCATATGTGTTTTATTTTTTCATTCGGTGAATTTTGCTTTGGTCAAAACAGACTTGTCCCAGTCAGGTGCAGCTGCTGTAATACAACACATACTACAAGTTGGTGATTTAAGCAGCAGGCATTCATTTCTTCCAGTCTTGAGGCTGAAGTACATGCTCAACAGGGTTGAGAGTTCCTGGTGAGAGCTCCCTTCTTGGATGGCAGATCATTTCTTCTGGCTCCTCACATAGCCCCTTCCTCTGTTTCTCCTCTTTAGAAGTTGTATCTTCAAACATACTCACCTCGGGATTGGACCTTCCATGAATGATATTTTAGTGGCACAAATATTTAGTCCATTTTACCAACCAGTACAAGTCTATATGCTATGGGAGCTCTATCTTTTAAGATTGGTAATACAATGTGAAATGTGTTCCCCTCCTTGGGAGAGCAGAGTCATGCATTTCCCTTGGAACCAGGTGAAAAGCAAGATCCAGATGTTACTATTTTAGATTTTATGGCACAACATGCAGCCTTGTCTCCCTTCAAAAGAACTGTACAATTGTTTGTACGGTTTTCTCGATAGAACTGAAAATTTAAAGGTAAGGGTCTGGTTTGTCCTCAGGAAGACCTTGTTCACATAAAAATTCTCAGAGCACAGGGTTATGTGATCTAAGAAACCTGTGGGGTGTGTGTGTGTGTGTGTGTGTGTGTGTGTGTGTGTGTGTGTGTGTGTACATGCATATGCACAGGCACATACAAAACATTATTCTGTAGTTTTTAGCATTCCTGGAGTGCCTCAATCTACCACTTGAGGCAACATCATAAATGATTTGTGCTAATTGGGCTAAACTACAATAGAAGGACTTCCCAGAAGTTCAGTCTGTGGTCCAGCAGCTTAGTCAGTGATGTCAGTGAGACAGATGAGGGAGTCCAGCCTCTCTGCCTCTCCTTGGAATATTGGGCAGGTGTTCTTTGTAGTTAAAGACCTGTTTAAATCACTAATGGTATTGATTACATGTTCTTTAGCTTCTTACTGTAAGCATTGCTTCTGATGACATTCTTGTAAATAAACAAAAATGCCGAAGAATCGGGTTAAAGCGATGGCACAGTGGCTAAGAGCACTTACTGCTCTTGCAGAGAACTCTGGTTGGGTTCCCAGCACCCACATGGTATGTAACTCCATTTTCAGGGGCTCTGCAGCCTTCTTCTGATCTCTGTGGGTACCAGGCATGCATATAATGCAATATGCATGCACAGGCAACTCTCTCTCTCTCTCTCTCTCTCTCTCTCTCTCTCTCTCACACACACACACACACACACACACACACACACACACACACACATGAGAAGATAAATCTTAAAAAAGTTAAAAAAAAGATGCTGAAGGATGGGGCCATTTGTCTCTTTAATTGGTAGCTGCTGGAGTTTCCCTTACTGCCTGGAATATCTTGAACAAAAATGCTATCAATTACATAGCTAGCCAGACTACCCTATCCCATCTTGAACTGGTAAGATGAAGAAGAAGAAAAAAAATCAACAGACAGCAGAGCCATGGCAGAGGCAATGGAGTTGGCAGGGGCAATGGCAGCATGGCAGTCAGAAGATCAAGCAGCAAGGCAGTCAGCTCTTGGGCAGAGAGAAGCCACCACCAACAGTTCGAGAGCTTAGTTCAACAATAAGGGAGCAGAGTAGAGACATGGCAAGAGAGGGCAGAAAGAGAAGGCAAGAGAGGGCAGTTGGCTGGGACCAAAGAAACTTGAAAGGCAGAGAGGAGATGCTGCAGGTCCTTGATACCAGAAGAGTTCCAGAGAGCTGTTAAATTTGTAGGGCATGTTGGGTGTCAGTCAGGCTTGTGTTTAGGGCTGAGGAATCCCAACTTCCTAGGCCTAATTAAAAGCTCCAACGGTGGATGTTGTTATGGCTGTGGAATACTAGGCATGTGGAGACTGGAGACTCTCCAACTTCCTAGGCCTACATAGGAGTTCTATGGACTAAGTCAAGGGTTGTTCAACAATGTTGCTGTCTTCAATAAGGGGTGCTGCCTGCCACAGGTGAAGGACAGAGAAGGGAACAGGTGCATCTTCCCCATTTTTCTCTAGAGCAATTCAGCTCTGATGTAGCCATAAGGTTTTCTCTGGTCCTGCCCGGCCCCACAGTCCCTCAGCAGCTTATAAAATAATCACTCAGAGGCTTATATTAGCTAAAAACTGTATGGCCAATGGCTTAAGTTTCTTGTTGGCTAGCTCTGTCATCTTAAATGAACCCATTTCTATTAATCCATGTTTTGCCACAAGGCTGTGGCGTTACCAGTCTGCTGGCATCTTGCTTCTCCTTGGGCAGTGGCTGGAGTCTCTCTCTACCTCTCCTTTCTTCTCTGTGTATGTCTGCTTGGATTTCCCACCTGCCTCTAAACTGCCTCGCCATAGGGCAATAGCTTTATTTGTCAACCAATCAGAGCAACATATATTCACAGCATACAGAAAGACACCCCACAGCACTCTGGCCCAAACTGCTCCACATCCCTCCATGAAAACAAGTGAGGAAGCTGACTGTCTTGTTACTCCAGGGCTGGCCACTCAGCAGCCATTTTTCTCCAGAGCGACTGTGTGCCAATTCCATCAGGCAGCTCCCGGGAATCTCCATCCCCTCCTCTCCCATTTCCAGGAAGCTTTTAGATCCCTGGACCCATTGATGCCCTGGCGGCTGCCCTGTTGCCCCTCTCTTAGATGCTTCTCTGCTTATTAATAACAGCTGAAGCACCCAAGTTCCAGAAGGGTAAGTTTTTACATGAGTAAGCCCAAATGTAAGGCCACACCCCTCCCTATTGCCTACTTTAATGCTTTTACTTTAGTGTTTTGTACTCATACAGATGCCTTCTTGAGAGGAAGAGAAAGGGCAAGGCATAACTTTAGCTGTAGCCCATATGTTTTTTTTTATGTTTTAAAAAATAATTTTTGTGCGTTGTTGATGAGTTCAATGTATTTTAGTCATAGACTCCCACACATGATGTTATTTTGTTCTTCTTTCACTCTCTCTGCAACTCTACAACTGTTCTTGTCAACACACCTCCACCCACTTTATTGCTTTTTTCCCCTTAAAACATTCTGAGTTTAATTAGGGTCTCTTGCATGGCGTGGATGTTGGGTTATTACTGGATCATGGACAACTTATCAGTGGCTACACCCTTGAAGAAAACAGACTCTCCCTTCCCCAGCTGACATTAACTCAGCTAGGGATAGGGCCTCACAAGGCCCTTTTCCAGGCATGTTGGAAGGCAATTTTATTTTTTTAGATAGACAAAATTTAATATCACATCTTTTCTCTTTTTCCTTATATTACAGATTTTGAAAAAAAATGTCAAATTCTTACTAAATAGCCCTCTCACTGGTTTTCAGACATGTATGTAGTGATAGAAACACAATCCTTGTATTGTTATCCATTAATGTTTATAAATTATTAATTAAAAAACATCTAAGAATACTTTAAGGGTTTGAAACTGGAAATCTTTTCCCGAGGGAAAAGTGTGATGTATCCTGTTTTTCTTCAGTCTTTTTGTTTAAAAATTTAAAATTTATTTAAATCATAATGATGTCACCAATCTTCCTTCTTCTTCCTACTACTGTTGCCAGGTACCTCCCTCAACAACCTTTCAAATTCATGGCTTTTTATTTTTTGACTAATGTTCTCTCTCTCTCTCTCTCTCTCTCTCTCTCTCTCTCTCTCTCTCTCTCTCTCACACACACACACACACACACACACACACACACACACACACACTCACTGGAAGGTTGATGTGCTGGATTTCGTGTGGATAACCACAGCTGCTTTGAGTTCATGAGTACAAAGGCTTTAAGTCATGTTCAGAAGACAGAATTTCATGGCACTTCTCCTCATCTTTCGGCTCCTCTATTATTTTTGTCTGGTCTTCCATGATGTTATCGGAGGCTTGATGAGGGATTATATAGATGTCCCATTTGGGGCTGAGTACTCAACGGTCAATTATTCTCTGTACTTTTGATTAGTTATGATTCTCTGAATTGACTTCTGTCCACTGCATGAAGAAATGTCTCTGATCCAGGAAAGAAGTAGCAGTAAAACATGAATTTGAACATAATAACTTAGAAAGCACTTTGCCAACATGCCTGTTTAGCAAAACACAGTAGTAACAGAAGTAGGTTCTGTCCTACGATGTATGGGTGGTTACTTAAACTCTGTTTACATTATTTAACTGCTTTTCTAGTCCAACGTCCCAAAGTCTTCCCCATTCCTCAAAAACAAAACAAAACAAAACAAAAATCAACCAACCAAACAACAACAAAAACATGGTCAAGTCTGTCACAGCAAGAGCCTGCTCCCTGGTACCAACTTCTCTATTAGTTACTTTCCTATTGCTATGATAAAACACCATGACCAAGGCAACTTATTGAAGGAAGGGTTTGTCTGGGCTTACGGGTTCAGAGGGTTACAGTCCACCATCGTCAGAGCAGGCAAGCATGGCAACAGGCATGGTGACTGAGCAGCAGCCTAGAGCTTACATCTTAGGCTACAATGAGAAAACAGAGCAAACAGGGAATGGCAGAAGTCTTGTAATTCTCAAAGCCCACTGCAAGTGACATGCTTTCTCCCTAGACCACATCTGATCTTCCCAAATAATGCCACCAACTGGGAACCAAGCATTCAGGCACTTATGGAATATCTATAAGGAATCTATAGGGACTATAGGGAATATCTCATTCAAACCACCATAACAATGTAATTGTAGGCAACACATTCCAATGACAGTAGCCTCTGCTGTTCTGGGGCTGTCCAAGTTTGTTTACTATACTATGACAGAAAGGAACTTAGGAGGAAAAGATTGATTTCCTCTTACAAGGCCATAATCCAACACTAAAGGAAGGCAGGAACCTGGAGGTAGGTACTTGTGGTAGTTTGAATGTAATTGGTCCCCGTAAGCTTATGGGTAGTGACAGTATTAGGAGGTATGGCTTTGTTGGAGCAGGTATGGCCTTGTTTGAGGAAGTATGTCACTGTATGGGTGGGCTTTGAGGTCTCATAGATGCTCAGGCCACACCCAGTGCCTTAGATTACTTCCTATTGCTCAAGATGAGCTCCTTCTCCACTCTCAGCTCCTTCTCCAGCACCATGTCTGCCTGTATGTCACATTTCCTGATGATGATAATGGACTAAACTTCTGAAACTGTAAACAACTTAATTAAACGTTTCTCTTTGTAAGAGTTGTCGTGGTCTTGGTGTCTTTCCACAGCAATAGAAACCCTAGGGCAGCACTGAAGCACAGACCACAGGGAATGCTGCTAACTGGCTTTTTTCCTCTATGGCTTGCTCATCCTGCTCAATCCAGCACCATCACCCAGAGGTGGTATCACTCACGGTGGGCTGAGGCCTCCTACATCAATCATTAATATGAAAAAAAAATGCTCTCACGAAATGGTCTACAGGCCATTTGGATGGAGGCATTGTCTCAATTGAGGTTTCCTCTTCTCAGATGACATTTGTTTATGTCAAGTTGACAAAACCCTAACTACATAGGGGCTTTCTGGAGCCTCCTTGACCAACTAATAGGTATTACATGCCTGATACTAGAATTTTAATTTAATAAGCCACGGCTTTTGGGAGAAGCATTATTTATCCATGCAAGGAATCTTTGTTCAAACTCATTTTTAAAAAGACTTATATTTTTAAACTAGCTTGCAAAGTCTTTTCATATAAGGCTTTTCATATATTTTTAGTTTTGGTTAACCGTCTCCTTATGTCCTTTCTCTTTTCCATCTCTTGCCTCCATCCCTGCTTAGCTCTTTCCACCCCCTCTGCCTTGAGACCACTTCTCCTCTGTCTCATTATTCCTCCCTAGTTTCCTGACTTCTGTAGAAAGTCCAAAGTCAATATCCAAATCTAAAAATTTGAACCTAGAATCCATATATGAAGATGAAAAACATGTTGTATTTGTCTTTCTGGGCCTTGTTTGCCTCAGTATATCTGCTAGTTCCATCCATTTTCCTTTGAATTTCATATTTTACACTGAGAAACATTCCATTGTGTACCACATTTTCATTATCCATTCATCAGCTGATGGATATCTAGGCAGATTGTATTTCCTTGCCATTGTGAACCAAGCAGCAATGGACATGATATCTCTTTAGTAGTATGTAGAGGTCTTTGGGTATATGCCTAGGAGGCCTGGAGTTGATGCTTATAGTAGTTCTAATTTTAGTCTTTTGAGAAACTTCTATACTGATGTCCATAGTCAGCCCATCTTATTCCAGCCTCGGCCACCCTGTGAGCAGTGTGTGTACATCCGGAATTGCTCCTCATTTAGGGAACTGCCTGTAGAGACCTCATGTACACAAAGGGATGTTATCCTCCCGCCTTTCATCTACCTGATAATCTCTGCATTTTGGCTTAGTAAACTGGGAGGGAATGTTTTGCTTGTGATTGTTGGTCATTGTGTATGTCTCTGTGGGATCAGAGGTCTTCTTGGGTAAAGAAAATTCTACAGATTTAGTTTCTCTAGGCTATCAACAGGGCATTGAACATTCACAGGGAGGCTGGAAACAGTAATTAGGGAGCACATTGCTTTAGGCTTGCCGGCACATGCTTGAATGTGAAGAAGACTCATTAGACTGCATTTCTATGTCATTCCTCCAACTGGAGGCTCCAATTTTAAGTCAGGGTCACTTTAGGGGCTTACATATTTGGGAGCTTGTAAAAGCTCTTCCTGAGAGATGATGAGGGAAGGACTTCTAACAGAAGACGTCATTGGGAAGAAGACACGAAAATAGACAAATAAACATAGCGAGTGCTCAGTAAAGATAGAATCCTTTCTATGTTTCATGCATTCCGTGTGAAAAATGAGTGCTTGCTGTGGGCCAGACCCTGTTCTGAATGTGGAGTAAGGTTACATGTAATAGATGCTGTCTGTGCCTGTCAACTTGAAGTTTGAGGGGAAATAATGAGAACATGTAACTATGCACACAACAATATATTATAAAACTGTACATATACAACACACATACAAAGGCAACACACATATAATAAAAGTACACATGCTACACACATACAAAGGTGACACACGCATATGTATACAATAATACACACATAATATGATTGTACATACATACGTATATTTATACAACATATATAAAGGTCAATCTGGGTATACAATATATATACAAGGATAGCGTAAATATCCAACACACACAATGACAACATGCATGTACAACCAATGGACAAGACAAAAAATAAATTCAAGGTGCCGTGAAGGAGCCAGCATGTGGGCAACATACATTCCTATAAGATGGTGGCATTTGTTGTGAGGCCTAAAGTGGAGGGTAAGGTGGTGGCTATAGGTAACACCTCAGGGACTCGTGTGTACACAGTGATGAGAAGTCTCTGGAAAAGCGTAGGCTTTGGTTTTTCTGGTGTGGTCTGGGGAAGTAGCGTGCAGGTGGAGAGTGGGGTCCAGAGCGCCTCACTTCAGTGCCTCTGCAGAGTCAGTTGATGGGAGAGAGATGAAGGCTCTGGGTGCAGGATGCTGATCCAGCTGTTCTGCTGCTTCCTTAATCCAGGTTCCCGGGTGACTCTTACAGCCACCGAAGGACTCAGCTCCATAGCCGAACATGAAGACGCCCTCCTCAGACATTTGTTCCAAGGTTATCAGAAATGGGTTCGCCCTGTGCTGAATTCCAGTGACACCATAAAAGTGTATTTTGGATTGAAAATATCTCAGCTTGTGGATGTGGTGAGTCATCCTCTGCCCTGAGTTCAAAACAGCACACAGTCCTTTCCTGCTGTGACTCCAGACATTTATCTGTCCCTGTTCCTGACACTGACATTTTACAAATAGGCTATGGTGAGCAGGAATCTGCTCCAAGGAGTCAGTGAAATGTCCTGAGGAAGGAATGAGAGGTCATTCCATGCCAGCATTGCAGGACTCTTCGGCGGAAGGTAGAGAGGGGAACTAGAAGAGAACTGGGCCCTGGTTGGAAGGTGGGGAGAAGAGAAGAAGAAGGCCCAGGTGACAGGTGGGATCCAGGCTCACAGCTGCCTATGAGCTGGGCTGTCAGGGCTCCTGCATCTAGAGGAAGACAAGTGGGTGATGGCAGTGCCCTGTCACAGTCCCCAGGCGACTCCCTTTCCCTGAACTCACCCGCACCCTGGCATCTCTGCTCACTTTCCTCTTGGGTTTGTGCTTCTGCTATGTTTCTGTTTGTGGAGAAAGCTGTAGGCTCAGATTGATCAAATGCGGGAACTCACCCTATGGTGGTTCCCAAAGCTCTAGAACACTTCCCGGGTGTGGCTCAAGCCTGCGGCCTTCTTCTCCCTCTCTAGGCTGAGAATCCAATACCCCAGGATTCCTTCCCATGATCCCCCAGTTTGTCTTACATCCAGCTCTAATTTCCTTCTTTGCACCATCCAAGGCCTTCTGAGTCGTTCAGTTGATAAAAGTGTCTCCAAAATGAATTACTGTTTGTTTTAATGGGTAGTTTCATTTGAGCAAAATATGCATAATGCTTTATGGCCGCATATCACTGACTTGCTCTTAAGTTTGAAATCCTTGCTCTTTTGGGGTTTGAACACTTCCAAACTCAGGATTCTCTCCTAAGAAAAAGCCAAAAAATTGAAACCCTCCACTTTAATCCTTTCTAACTGCCAACTATTAAAATCCTTGATTAGTTCTTTGAGAGTTTCGTACGACTTGTTTTGATCATGCTCCTGTTTCTTCTCAGATTTAACTCCTTCCCTGCTCATCACCCAACACTACACCTTTAAATATAAGCCCTCAACACCAATTTATGCTGGTTAATATTCTTGGATGTGTGTATCACGATTGGTTTAACCAGGGCTAGCTACCTTCGTAGAGAAAACCTTCCCTCCATATCCAGAAACTAACAATGGTCAATAACTCCACAGCCAGGAGTGGGTTTTCCTGCTCAATGCCCATCTCCACACTGGGGTCTGGTTTATCACTGGGATTTGGTTTATCTGGGGCTTGCACGGGTTTTATGCACACCATTGCAACTGCTTTCTCTTAACATTTGCAGCTACCGTGCGGTGTCCGGAAGACACTGTTTATGCTCAACCTTTTTAATTGTCCCTCTTTTAGGATGAAAAGAATCAGCTGATGACAACCAATGTGTGGCTCAAGCAGGTGAGATCACCAAAGCTGTGTCTGCCCGCCAGCCCAGGGTCTGACATTGCTTTCTACTCAGACATGTTGCCATCTGTAAAACACTCTAGGAAGCATGCTGGGTTCCTCAGGGGGAGATTTAGGGATGCCTGGGAAAGATCTGTTTTCTCTTCAGCTGTGAACCCAGGAGAGTAGCTCTGTTAGTGTATGGGGATGCACCTTCCTGTGGCACTGTTCCTCAGGGGTTGAGCAGTATGGGGCAGGGGTGGCCCTGGGCAGGTGGTGACTGACAGGGATTCAACACTATTTAATGAGAGTCCTGCTAAGTGACAGACGTCGTGAAAGATGTCTGGGAGGGAAGAGAAGAACAGCCATGTCTTCAAGGAGAGGATGGGAGTTAGTTACGTAAGGAATAGTTACTATAAGGTGATATACATCAAAAATAAGTTTGTATACGACCCCATGATTGCACGAAGGTGCCATCGAGATGGGGGGCAGTCAGAGAATGCTCCCAAGAAGAGCAGATCTCTAACACAGGTGTCGAGGTCAAACAGAAGGCCTGAAAACCAGATAGGAGCGGATTTTGTGGACCACATAAACCGTCTTCCCAATAATCCCCATGACTTTACAATGCTCTCATGCCTAAGCAAACCAACGGAAGCTTGTTCCAGCCATCCCAGCACACCTTAATCAAAATGAAGACTAAAGCACTCAGTTCCCCTCTTCTTCCTTTCCTTCCCACACTAGCCAATGATGTCTCCTCTCAACCACAACCTTTACAAAGTACAGCTCTCACAGGCAGAGGAACCCCTCCAGCTGGACCTATTTTTATTCTATTGATTTTATTTTGCAGACTCGCTTGTCTTTCTTCTTTGAACTTTCAGAGTAATCAAATCCCTGGGGACCATAAATATCTTATTAACTGACTTGCTGCAGCCACATGAGGAAGCCCAATGTCATGACCCCTCAGATTCTGCACCATCATGTCCGAGGTCCAAATGCATTGCCATCCATCCATCCATCCATTCTTTATTTCTTCTCAGGACCTTCCCACGAGTAATTCCACCACCATCTCCCTAACCTGCCCCACCAGCCACGCTCTGATTCCCCACCCTTCCCTACACCATCAGAATGCCTACACCATCCTTTCTCAGTACCACTGGCAGCTTGTGTGAGTCAGTCTCAGGCTGGGAGTGTGTAGTGTCAGGGACCAGCATTGTGTTCAATGCCAGTTAATATGGCCTGTTCGGTGATGCAATGAATTCCTCAAGCAACGTAAGTCCCCTGAGCTGCTGCTTTTTACGTCTCTATCCCTGGCTACCCATCTTGCTTCAGGAGGGCAGAAAGCAAGAACAATTGTTCTGGCTAAAAATCCTCTCCTGCGGCTTGTCTCAGTCCTCTTAGAACAGTGTTTCTGAAATTATTTCACTCTTCACTCCCTTTTGTCCAAGAAATTTTGTGGGGTCCTTAAACACATAGGTGTGGAGATATGCAAAATAAATATTTACTGATGCTAAAATAGGAAGCAAGTTATTTTAAAACAGTTTCCTGGTGTGTGTGTGTGTGTGTGTGTGTGTGTGTGTGTGTGTGTGTAATTTTACCATTTCTCACAGATGAAAGGAAGTTTGCATGCTTATGAGATGGATGCAATTGCTTATTTTTTTTTTACTAAAAATTAAACCTCCAGTAAACGTTTAACACCGTGGGCTGTGGAGCATCTTAAGCATTTCTCAGAGCTGCATGGTGTCTTGGTTTTGTCACCTCCAGTGGTCAGAATGCTGCTTTGTGTGACCACACATGGAACGGAAAACGCGAGTTCAGGGCCATTTCAGAAATTCCTGGAAATTTTGTCCTGAGGCTGAGGCAAAATTCATTGATTTAATTTTGTGAAACTCAAGCCAGCAATGTAAGCAGCAATTTTAAAAGCCAAACACTTTCACGCATTAGAATCTGAAATTACACTGATTTGTTACTTTTATGGTGAGAAACGATGGTGGGAAATGCCAAAATCTTGACTTTTTCACAACAAAATCATGTTTCTGGAGAGCACAAACCGTATGTGCCACCCAAACACCGTAATTAACAGAAAATGGCGGCCGAGAATCTGAGCGAAGCGTTTAGGCAGCATTTGTTGGCACTGCGGAGCACAATGCCACACCAAGTGCCGATTGGGTTCAGACCCAAGGCATCAGTAAAGCCACACGGTGCACCAGGTGTGGGTGAGCTCTGCCCCAAACAACTCAGGTTCATGTCCTGTTTAGTTTAGAAGAAATTCTTGGTTGTTATTCATCCAGAAACAGTTGTTTCCAACTTTTTCGAAGCCTCTATACTGATACAGGATCCTGTATGGGATCACTACCCACAGTTTTAGAAACTGCCACGGGTCGCCATGTGAAATTAGTTGTTTTCCAGAGCCAGCAACAAGGTGGGGTCTTTAGACTTGGTCATCCTTTACAGGGCAGAAACGGTTTTAAGTAAGGACCTTCTGTCTTTAAGAAGGAAGAAAACTGAGCCCAAGAAGCCGGTGACTTGCTTTCCAGCAAGGACTTAAGTGCCAAGCAGAGGAGTATAGGTTGCGCTCATTGACTGATCTTCGTCACTTTGATTTTCCAAGAATGGACTGTGAGTGTAGTGCATCTCCAGACAGCCTGCCTGTGCTCTTTATCTCGGCTGCTCTGGGCTGTGTGCCGGTGTTTTGCTGTGACTAGAATCTGCTTGGATCTTCCCACACTGGCTGAGAACCACTTAGTTGCCAGAGACAGGGAAACCTGGCCCAGACCCCGTTAGCAAACTGAGATTCTATTGGTCTTCATGATCTGAAGGAGGTCGGGGTAAGGGTTTATATACAGTTTCGTTCAGCACACAAGCAACACCACAAGACATTGCTTTAAGACAAAGGAGCTCAGCGGCCTCAAACTCATGACGCTCCCGCTCTCTTTCCAAGTGTGGGATTTCAGGCTTGGCCCACCATACCCAGTATGACCTCATTTTGAATCTGATAACTTTTCCTCTTTGTCTATAAACAATATTCTCTGATTGTATTGTTGACCACCCGATCTTGTGGTTTGGTTTGGTCTGTTCTCCAGCACTGGGACAGAATCTGTCCACATTGGTTTGATATGACACTGTGTGTGTGTGTGTGTGTGTGTGTGTGTGAGAGAGAGAGAGAGAGAGAGGAGAGGGAGAGAGAGAGAGAGAGGAGGGAGGGAGGGAGGGGGGGGGGAGGGGGGGGCAGGGAGAGGGGGAGAGGTGACAAATGCCGATAAAACCCTTTTCTGAAGTGCAAGCACATTTTATATATATGGTAAAAATGTTTATTGAGTCAGGGCAAATAGAGGTAGATCACATTTAAATTAATAGACTGCTGAAATGGCTGGTTTTCCATCTGAATCATAATGGTTAGAAATAGAATTATCAAATTTTATCAGCCAGTTTATATGTTAAATGTTGACATATAACTAATGGTATATAAAAGAGAGCTCATTGGTCACTTTGCATGCATTAAAAGTTTAAGTTGCATGTCCTTAATTCTGTGACTTTTCCATAATGTTTTATTTAAATTATTTTTCATATAATATACACTTTCCTATTCTTCAACTCCAGTCAGACACATAACTACCTATTTTTCATCATAGACACACCCACCCCCTTCAATTTTAATTCAGTAAAGTATTCTAAAATATTTTTCTTTGAAAGACTTTAGTTTCCAAAGTAGTTAAAAGCATTACAAATTCAGCATAAGATACACAAATTTAGCCAATGTTACTAAGAGCAGACAATATTTTTAAGAAAGCCTCGTTTGCTGGGCTGGAGAGAGAGATGGCAGACTGATTAAATGTGCTAGCTACTCTCACAAGCCAGGCGGGTCTCTTTTGGCCTCCATAGGTACCTCTATAGGTGTGGCATATACTACACACACACACACACACACACACACAAAGTAAGCACATAAATCTTTAGAAAAAGGATGCCATATTGCTTTAGGCACTGTACTGGGTGGCTTTGTGTGTCAACTTGACACAAGCTAGAGTCATCAGAGGAAGGAGCCTCAGTTGAATAAATACATATATGAGATCCAACTATAAGGCATTTTCTCATTTAGTGATCAGTCGAGGAGGGCCCAGTCCATGACGGGTGGTGCCATCCCTGGGCTATTGGTCCTGGGTTCTATAAGAAGGTGGGATGAGCAAGCCAGTAAGTGGCTTTCCCTCCATGACATCTGCATCAGCTTCTGCCTGTAGGTTCCTACCCTGTTTTAGTTCCTGTGTTGACTTCCTTCAGTGATGAACAGCAATGCTGAAGTATAAGCCAAATAAGGCTTTTCCTCCCCAACTTGCCTTTTGGTCATGGTGTTTCATCATAGCAATAGAAACCCTAACAAAGACAGGCATGGAGAACTAGTTTCTAAAAGTGCCAGTGAATTAAAATTTGACCACAGAAAATCTTTTAGATAAATTTACATTTTCAAATTCTTTTTAACATCATTTAAGCCAGACAAAAATAATTTTATATTTAGATAAAATACTTCATAGCTTTACGAATCAAAACACAGCTTAAATTCTTTTGCTGCCCAATTCATTTTCTGTGCATAGGATTGCACACATTAAGCAGAATTTGAAAGTTGTAAGAAAGTGACTCCTCATGAAGATCCAAGGACAAAGCAATCTTTGAGTCCTGCTCTTCACGTCAGTAACTTCCGAGAACACATTTGCTAGCAGTCCCAAATATCTTGCAAAAGAGTTAAATCTAAATTATAGTTTGATGAAATGTAGCAGATTAAGGTCACCTGTCCACATGGCTAAACATTAAGAGCATAATCAAGCCTTAATCGCATAGTAGCAACCTGGGCTTTCAGAAAACAGAGCGCCCCACCCCACCCCAGTTCTAGAGTTAACTCTTCCATGCCCGCTTTTCAGTGAAGCCTGGCTTACAGAGGGACCTTGAATAACTGTCCCCCCTCAACACAAACAAACAAACAAACAAATGAACAAACAAACAGAGGCAGCAGCACATGGGGGACAAGAAAGTCTTAACAATTGGTGCTGCATTGACTGAGGTCTGCAGCCAGAGCCATATATATATATATATTTATACTCATTGAATCCAATTATCACAGCCCATATGTGCCATCCACTGGGGCATAAGCAATGTACCATGGTCATACTGCAAAGAAAAGTTCTTCTCCTTCCTTCAGCCACAGTCAACTGCCAATGTCAGGAGTGGGACCTCAGAAGCCCCTCCTGCATCCATTCTAGAACTGTGTTTTTGAGATAATAAATCAGTATTTATTTAAGCAACACATAGATGAAAATGCCAGCTATAACTAGACACGTGTCCTTTGTGCCCCAAAACCAATCCATGTAAGCTGCTTTGCCAGAAGGAACAGGAAATAATATAAAAAAACAGCTTGAGTAAACAGTTTTTTTTTTTTTAAAAAAAATACCAAATCAAGTATTCATCTCTCTTATTACAATAAGTCTAAAGTAAAAGTAATTTAAAATATGTATTTTAAGTTTATTCTTTGAGAATTCCATACTTGTGTACAGTGTCTTTTATTTATATGCATTCTCTGCTCCTTTCACCCCTTCCAGGAGCTCTCCCACTCAGTTTTATGTCCTTTTTTTTTTAAATAGCCCTTTTATTTTCTAGAACCCTCTGAGTCTGATTACTGCTCTCTGTACAGGCATGGGTGTGGGGCCATCGGCTGGCTCAAGGGATTATGCCCCTAAAGAAAACAGACTCTCTTTTTCCCCCTTAGCGTCCATCAGCTGTCAATAACTACTCAGGTGAAGTGGTAGCCTGGGTGTCCCTCCCCCATCTGCACAGGAATGTTGACAGGCTTGATCCTGTGCACACTTTGAGTAGGGCAACCACAGCTATGTGAGTTCTGTCCAAAAGATAGTTTGACCCTGACCTCTGGCTCTTCCATTTTTTCTCTCCCCACTTTGATGTTCCCTGAGCCATCCGTGGGGTGGCAGGGTTTGGGGAGGTTGATACAGATGTCCTGTCTAACACTGAGCACTTGCAATCACCCATTCTTAACAGTCTGAAGAGTTATGGGTCCCTGCATCGAACACTATCGACTAGGAACAAAAGTTTCTTGGACCAAGGTTGAGAGCCTCACAGAGTATGGGTATAAACATAAATATTTAGAAAGTGATTTGCACTTTTTAGGCATCATTCATATTTCAATATTTTGCCATCCGATTAAGTCACCCATCTGCCAATTCTTGATTTTTTAATGACATAGATGGCATCACTGGACTCCAGGAAGCCTCACACTGGGTATACCCTTCTAATGCTTGAAGAAAAAAAAAAAAAAAACATATGGAGGCCCAGGATACTAGGGACATAATTTAAAATGTTAATTAGGAGCTTACAAAACCACTTTAGATGAACCATAAAAGGGACATCTTCCATCCGTTCTCATTATTTAAAAGTGACAATGCCATCAGGAATGATCACAGGTGCTGGACATTTCACAATAACAGGCCAAAACCATATGTTCCCATTGTCAAGGGACTGAAATCTCATTGGACAAATCCTCCTGGAACAAATTGGATGAGATCAGATATCACTTTATAGAAAGGGTCTTACTGTATACATCAGACTGGCTTTGAGCTCATGGTCCTCTTTGCTTAGCTTTCCAAGTACTGGGACGAGAGGCATGCCCCTTCCCACACAGTTGTGACTTTTCTGTTTGTTTCTTAAGAGAAAATAGGATAGAAACACAAGTCGTGAATCAGTGCCCTTTGTGACGAGCCTCTTTACTGGTTCAGACATGGGCATGTGGAGGTTCAGAGGCCAGGCTGGCTTATGTTGGATCCGAAAGCCTCACTAAATCCCAGACAGGATGCCAAGGTCTAACCTGGGTGAAAAATCTCTTTTGTCTCAAAATAGTGGGCTGGTAAATTTTAGAAATTTGAAGAGCCCAAGCTCTAACGTACTGAATCTTCCGAATAAAGTTGCTGCATCCTCATTTCACGCAGGAATGGACAGACCAAAAATTACGCTGGAATCCCGAAGAATATGGTGGAATTAATTCGATCAAGGTTCCGTCAGAATCGCTCTGGCTTCCTGACATAGTTCTCTTTGAAAAGTAAGTGTCTCAGAGTACTGCTTTGGTCAGATGAACACAGGACACAGAGCAGTCTGATGTGGGTGGAATATTTAACCTTCTGTATCAAAGTGATTTCTTTGTATTGTTTGCCGTTACGGTGGGAAAGGCATGCAACGTAGACTGGTGGGGAGACCCTCCAGACAGGGAGCGTTTGGCCAGCCACTAAAGCGTAACTACTTTCATGGCAGTGCTGACGGACGTTTCGAAGGTTCCCTCATGACCAAGGCCATTGTGAAATCCAGTGGGACCGTCAGCTGGACTCCCCCTGCCAGCTACAAAAGCTCCTGTACCATGGACGTCACGTTTTTCCCATTCGACAGGCAGAACTGCTCCATGAAGTTTGGATCCTGGACTTACGACGGGAACATGGTGGACCTCATTCTGATCCACGAAAATGTTGACCGGAAAGACTTCTTTGATAACGGAGAGTGGGAGATACTAAATGCCAAGGGGATGAAGGGCAACCGAAGAGAAGGTGTTTATTCTACCCGTTTGTGACCTACTCTTTTGTTCTGAGACGCCTGCCGTTGTTTTACACGCTCTTTTTGATTATCCCCTGCCTGGGGCTGTCTTTTCTCACGGTCCTGGTGTTCTACTTACCTTCTGATGAAGGGGAAAAGCTTTCACTCTCAACCTCGGTTTTGGTTTCTTTGACGGTGTTTCTTTTAGTAATTGAAGAAATAATCCCGTCTTCTTCGAAAGTCATCCCTCTCATTGGGGAGTACCTCCTCTTCATTATGATTTTTGTTACCCTGTCCATTATTGTCACAGTTTTCGTCATTAACGTTCACCACAGATCTTCTTCAACCTACCATCCCATGGCCCCCTGGGTGAAGAGGCTGTTTCTGCAAAAACTCCCGAGATGGCTTTGCATGAAGGACCCCATGGATCGCTTCTCCTTCCCCGATGGAGAGGAGAGGAAAGCAGCCGTGAGAGGCAAAGTCTCAGGGAAAAAGAAACAGACGGCTGTTAGTGATGGAGAAAGAGTTCTGGTCACTTTCCTGGAAAGGGCGGCTGAGTCCATCAGATACATTTCAAGGCACGTGAAGAAGGAGCATTTCATCAGCCAGGTGAGTCTGCTGTGATATGACAGTGCCGTTCGCTGAGGAGTGGGCAAGAAAGCCATGCTGGTGTCCCTTACAACAGAATGTGGTCCTTGTTCACAATGGCGTTATCACCTAGCCTCTGTAAAAGCATATAAAACAAGCCCAGCAAACCATAGGAACTTTTAGCATTACGTTTTTAGAAAAAAAAGTTCACAGAAGGAAGTATCATGACTAAAACTAAGCGGCTGCAGATTCAGTGCTATAATTCCTCAACTGCATTTTACAGAATTCAGTTGCACCTTTAAAGGGGTTACCCTGATCTGTGGTAATTTTCACTGTTTCGTGCGATGATGTTTTTCTTTTCTTTTTTTTCAAGACAGGGTTTCTCTGTGTAGCTTTGCACCTTTCCTGGAACTCACTCTGCAGACCAGGCTGTCCTCAAACTTACAGAGATCCGCATGGCTCTGCCTCCCAAGTGCTGGGATTAAAGGCATGCACCACCACTGCCAGGGTGTGCTATGATGTTTTTTAAACCCAGTGTTTAGAAATGTGTTAGAGTGACTAGAAAGAATCAAAATTTGAAAAGTAATACAAGTTCAGTTGCAACAGATACTTCATCAAGGGAAAGGGAACTGGTTACTTAGTGTACACACTACAGAAAAACAAGGACAGGAGATTCCCTTCTGGGATCCCAGCTACCCAGGAAGCTGAAGATGCAGAGTTTGAGATCAACATGGTTCACATAGTGAGATCGTGTCTCGGAAACAGAAATACCTAGGTTGCAGAGGCATCACCATCCTGGCCACAGACCCACCCCTCTCCTGTGTGACATATTACATTGTCAGAATTTAATGTTTTTTGAACCTACCTTGAAGAACATGACAAGGAAAAAAAATGACAAAAATCTGTCAGTACATAGGCTGAAAATAGCCTTTATTTCTGCACCATCTATGCAGGGTTTGGGACATTTTTCTCTAAAATTCTTGAAAATTAGATCAAGGCTCACGAACAGGTTTATGAAAGTGTTTTTGGAAGCACACTTTATATTTTATCTTCATAGGTTCAGTGTGATTTATCTTCTCTCTTAACTCTTTATCATATTTTTGTACAATTAAAGATTTTGATTTAAAAACAAAAGACTAGAAAAATGCCACCTCTTACAGGTATGCTTCAGCTATTAGGGAAGGAGTTTCTGTTTTACACTTTATATCTTTTGTAAATACTAATATAAATATTTAAGTGGGTTTTAAAAAGTATGACTAGCACAGATAATTTGGAAAACTTAAACAAGAGGATCACAATCACTAGTAATCCCACTACCTAAGGTTAACATTTTAGCATTTTATACTCTTGCTTGTGTGTTTTATGCTACACTTTTGTTCTAAACTTGGAAAGCTCAGGACAGCCTGCTGTCCCCCTTCTGCCAGTGTGTGGGCCTCCTGCTCTATTCTGTCTTTACCAAATCTTTGTCTACAGGTACTGCAACTGAAAACATTGATCACAGTATTCAACTGGTTAGCAATTCACTGTACAGTGTCCTGGTTTCCCTTGGCAATGTATCATGATACTCAGTACTGCTTCAGGATTCCTGGGGAGATGGTACTGTGTGTCCCTAGAATATAGAAGGTTCTCTCCTCCCTCCCATCCACTTCCCTCTCCTCCCTCCTCTTTCAAGATCTGAAGTGGTTTCCACTGAATGTGTTTTCTTTCTTGTGATCATACTCTGAAGCTTCCTGGGGAACTGCTATAAGCTTGAGACCATGTATAGAAACTGGACTCTGTGTCCCTTTAAAGGTGAGATCCCATGCTTCTCTTGTAGATTCCCCTAGCCTATGGCTTATTCCTTCCTGGACCTGCTGCTCCACATCTGATGCCTATTCTCCCATAACATCCCAGCCTAACTAAAGTCTCCATAGATCCCTTTCTTATAATGTCCCACCTGTCATTTCTCTGTTCCTCAGTGCTGGAGCTAGAGGAGCCATGGCCATATATGGAGTAGGAGGAAAATCCTGTGATATTTACCTAAAAGTGCTCTAAAGATATCCATCTGTGATAGGCATATCAGGAAGCATTGTATAAAATCAGGTGTTTTTTTTTTTTTGTGTGTGTGTGTTTGATTAGCAATATTTCCAAGTATACAAATAATTCTATAGTTTTTGTTTTACCTCTTCACCGTTGATAACTGTTCCTAAACACTCAACTTGCAAGTTATTTTCTTGGGGTGTGATGAATAACATCCCTGGATAGAATCTAAGTCCATGCCATTAGTGATGTGTATATACATTTTGAAAGCTTAAAAATGTGTCATAAATCCAATATTGCTCTTTTTACATCCCTTAATGAGGTCAGAATTGCCGCTCAGCTTCTGGAATGACAGGTGCCCTTTTTCTCTTTTGCAGGTAGTGCAAGACTGGAAATTTGTGGCTCAAGTTCTTGACCGGATCTTCCTGTGGCTCTTTCTGACGGTTTCAGTTTTGGGCTCCATTCTGATTTTTATTCCAGCCTTGAAGATGTGGCTGCACCGTTTCCATTAGGAACGACTCTCCAGATCCATTTAGAAGACACGCAGAGATGAGTCTCACCTTAGGACTCACGGCTGCTGGCATGTTCACAGAACACAGACATATGCACTAGCTGTAGTGTCCTCATCCTGTCACCTGAGCTTCCTGTGATGGAAGGACTCCGAGAAAATGTCGCTTTGATCTAATGTGATGGGTTGCTGCCCTTGGAAATGGATTTGGACAATTCAAGGGGGACTCCAAGTTACATTCATGAGGCCCCAAACTCCTGCACATCTCTATCCCCTGAACTCCTGCATCTGCTTATCCCCTGGACTCTTCCATCAGCTCATCCCCAAATGCCTGCATTTTGCCCATCCTGGTACTCCTGGTATCTTCCCAGACTTGGTGGTTGGCCTGAGCTGCATACTGGTGCCATGTGGTACTTCTCTACCAGTGTGGGTGAACACATTTCGACAACAGTTTCAGGATTTATATAGGTACAATTCTTGGCCTAGAACACTGTAAGTACAATGGTCCAAGATGCCACTTGTCAATGAATGTCCCACCAATATGGCGTTCGTTGGAAATGATCTTGATTGGCTATGACAGCTCTCTAAGATGAGTATTACTAGAAGTTTGTTGATTTCGTTGCAATGCTTTTCTAACGGTGCAAATAGGAGCTCTGGTGATTTGTGACTTGCTGTGAGATCTCATCAAAATAACTTAGAACAGAAAAGCAGTCATTAGTTACTAGGACTACGTTCATTAATACATGTCTTTCTGCTCTTAGGAAATGAAGAGTGCTTAATATTCTTTGATCATGATTTTGGATAATGTCTTAGCCAGTGTTGTATTGCCATGAAGAGACACTGTGATCACTAAAACTGTTATCAAAGAAAGCAATTAATTGGGAGTTTTCTTACAGTTCCATTAGGTTTAGTTCATTATCACTATAGTGAGAAGCATGGTGCCACACAGGCAGACATGGTGTTGGAGAGGTAGCCAATGGTTGTATGTACATCTGGATCTGTAGGCAACAGCAAGAGAGAAGACAGTGAGACTTGGGCTTTTGAAACCCCCAAACCCACCCTCAATGACATACTTTCTCTAACAAGGCCACACCTACCTCAGCAAGGCCACACCTCCTAATCCCTCTCAAGAAGTGCTACTACCTGATGATTAAGCATTAACATATAGGAGCCTATGGGGGTCATTCTTATTCAAACCACCACAGGTAGAATTGGTTTCCACTGAATCTTCTGCCTTCACATCCCCCCTCCCCTGCCACCCGTGTCTCCTTCCTTTCCTTACCCCACCCCACGGCTCCTCTAGGACGGAGTGGGAGCATCGATCAGATTGACTTTGCTGCTGCTAAGAATCCCTCCCATGTTTTGCTAAGAGTCTGTTCTCCGCAATGATGAAAGCCTGTCTGCTCTGCTTATTTTAGACATGGTTCTTCTAAGTAGTTTGTTCCTGATATTTGAAAACCCCAATCTCAGGTTTTATTTTTAGATTATTGTCATTGCAAAACACAGTAAGAGTTCAGTCTTCTTATTTGTATTAGTCCATGCTTTTTTCTTTCCTAATCCTCTCAAGCTTGTCTTTTTATCTTTAGACCTGGATATGTCACATCGTGTCTAAGCAAAGAATGATGTCCATCCATCTCTGTCCATCTCTCTGTCCTTCTCTTCCCCCTCCTTCCTTTCCCCTTTCCTCCCATCTCCTCCTCTCTGCCTTCAGTGACTAATGTCTTCAAACTATGCAGATCTTCTTCAGTTTCTTTTACTGTCTTTCTCCATTTTCTCTCTTTTCCTCTTGACATTTCTGGTAGGGACCTTGTCATTGCTGGACCTGTTCTCCGTGTTTATTAACTGATTGACTCTTCTCTTATGCTTTTATATTCTTTTTCAAAATACAGTATTTTCTTAATTCTTTGAAAAATTTACACAACGTATTTTGATCCTACTTACCTCCGATATTCCTACCCCCCAATTTCTCCCAATCTACTCCCTAACTCTATCCTCCAACTCCATGCTCTAATTTATGTATGTATGTATGTATGTATGTATGTATGTATGTATGTATTTAAATATCCCTTTGATTCCAGTTTGTGCTGCCTGTATACTCTGGTGTGGCTCCAGCCTTGGTCACTGAGGAACCCAGGCCCCTGCAGGGACCCATACTTTGACTATTCTGCAGCCATGACAGCCTGTGGAAAACACCCAACAGAATGTAGGCCCTTGGCACAGCGTGATGTGCCCTTGAGTCCCCAACCTTGAGCCTAGCTCTAGTTATAGGAAAACCCTAACAGGTATCCTCATAAAGTAAAAGAAGCCAATTAAAAGTTAAGGCAAGTGGGGTCATGATAAAGAAAAAATGTATTAGTCATAACAACCGCCAAAAGAGATAATAGTTTTCTTGTAGCTGCAAATTAACCAAGGACAGCACCTCCAGATGGGAGGTGCATCAATCCTGAGTCTGCTCCTACATAGTCTGAAGACCCCCAACCCCACCTTGCTTCACCAATGTTGCTTTACTCCCTATAAATACTCTGTCCTCTTGCTACTTGGGGTCTCTCCTGCTCTGCTGGCTGCTGCGTCAGATGAATAGAGAGTCCCGAGTTAACTCATAACAACACAAAGACTCTCTGCTTTTACATCGGATTTGGTCTCAGTGGTCTTTGGGGGACTCTGGCTACATCAGTCCCATCTCTGCAGCTGGTCCCCTTCTGGCCGTTTGTGTTGGTATGTGTGAGTAAGGTCGGACGGAAGTCCTTGTTTACAGCCTCTTGTTCACATCACACACCAGAAGTGGCACAGGGGACGTCCTGGCTCTCAGGCTGCCAGTATCAGACTTCCACCTCCGGCTCTACAGCCTGCACCAACCCCTCCCTGCTTATGGTAATTCAGTTCTTGGTCACACTTCTCTGGCTTGTCTTTCTTAGACTCTTCAGATGGTCTTTAAGTGTGTGTGTGGAAGGGATGGTTTAAACCCAGGTCTGGGGTTCTTAGGGAGCTCAGTCATAGCCAGTTGAAGGAGAATGTCTGCCTCAGCCTCTTCAGAACCTGTTGCATAGCCTACATTGCCCCTCCCTCCGCCTCCCCTACACCTACTGCCAATAGTGTGCTTGGATCTGGTTCGATCCGGTATATGAGAGGGATTTGTAAAGAGATGAGTCAACACAGTGAAATAAAATCTAGGGAACGAGGCTTGTTGGTCCTAGCTTTGTGGCTAGCCAGCAGTGTGAGCAGTGAGCCTTAAACTAGCTGTGTGCCTTAGAGGACTCAGCGTGTGGGTCAGCAGCAAGAGGTGAGGATGCGTGACCTTTGAAGTTCTTCTCAGTCCTACACTCTATGTCATGGACGCTTGCTCTGGAGCTTCCTCTGTGTTGAACCACAGGGCTCCTCACAGCAGCTTTGATCCTCAGAGAGGCTGTAATCTGCTTTGTGGTTACCTCAGGACAGAAAATCAAGGCTTAGCTAGGACTTCCTGAATGATAATGTGGATAAAAGGACAAATAGTTATCATCCCCCTTCCTTCGCCTTGACTTTGACTCATCACATTTTACCTGCTAATATGCTGGGAAAAGGGCCCCATTAACACCAGAAAAAGTGTTTAGATCTGAATTTAGTTTTACATTTTGAAAAACACCAGCATGAGTCGTTTTCCACAGCAAACCTTTTCTGACAAAATCAAATACAGAGAAGGTGGAACCTCAGTGTGTGCATGTGGTTTATTTTTACTAGCGGCTAAAGTGGAAGATGATATTAATAGTTCATATAGAAAAGGATAAATATTTGCATATTGTAATGATCCTGGGAGAGTACTCCAAAAGATAATGTTAAAGCAGGGACATTTTAGGCTTGGAGAGAGGGTTCAGCACATAAGGGCAGTGTCTCCCAAGCCCAAGGATCTGAGTTTAATGCCCATAACCCACCTGGTGGAAGGAGAGAACTGACTTCCATTAAGGTGTTTTTTAATGCCTCCTCCGCAAATGCCTTAGTGTATGTGTGCACACACAAGCATATGCTTTTGCAGAGGATACACATACGCACGCGCACACACACACGCACACGCACACACAAATAAATATAAAGGAAAGTTTAAAAAAATCAATTCCACTTGTACAGGAAGAAAAATCTGTGGGCAAAATTTGACAGCTGATCCGAATCAGTGGGTGTTGCAAGACCTGAACAGGCAGACAGCTTCTTCCGTTGATCTCATCCTTTGGCTCTCTGCTCCCATCCCACACCTCCTGGGGGGTCTTCACAGAACACAGCCCCAGAGACCTCCCTGTCTCTGGTGTTTTGATTTTCACTGTGTGGTTTAGAACGGGATTGTTTTTGTTTGTTCTGTTTGGTGAGGGTGAGTTCCTTACCTGTGCCAGTGTTACCTCCCTTATGTCCCCAACGTGCCTAATAGGGCTGAGTGTGCACATCAGGCTTATTCAATGTATTTTCACTAATCAAATCAGATCGCAGAAGGTTTTTGTTTTAAGGTCGTAATTTAATTATAACATTTCTCCCTTCCCTTTCTTTCCTCTGAACCCTCCTATATTCCTCTCCCCACTATTTCAAATTTATGGCCTCTTTTTTCACTAATTGTTATTGCATGCATATATGTATTTTTAACACACATATATGTTCCTAAATATAACCTGTTCAGTCTGTATAATGCTACCTGCCATGTATGTTTTCAGGGCTGACGGTTTGGCACTAAATAATCAATAGGTGTACTCTTCCCTGGGGGAGACCATCTCTCCCATTCCCAGCCTAGCTTCAGCTATCTATGGTTCTTTGTGTGGGGTTGAGGCTTTCTCCTACCCAGTCTGGCATGCTCATTGGTCTTATCTTTGTTCAGCTCACATTTTGGCAGTCATATTGGTGAGACTTTATGGATGTAGCTTCTGATATTACAAAGAGACACAGAAAACTCCCCGATCTTCCGGCTCTTACAATCCTTCTGCCCCCTCTTTGGCCATGTTCCCTGAGTCATAGGTGTGGGAGTGTTTTGTAGATGTATCCGTTGGAACTGTGCTCCACAACTCTGCATTTTGATTGGTTGTGGTTTTCTGTAGTGTTTTCCATCTGTTGCAAAAAGTTTCCTTGATGAGGGGTGAAGACTACACTTACCTGTGGGTAGAAAGACAAATGGTTTTGGATTGTTGTTAGGGATTATGCTGTTTTAGTGAATTAGTGGTTGTGGATTCTCCTCTAATAACCATGACTTCATTAGCACTGACTAGTTAGCTAGGGTTTTATTTTCTTTTTGTTGTGTGATTTTTTAAAAAAATTTTTTTTCAAGACAGGGTTTCTCTGTGTAGCTCTGGCTGTCATGGAACTCACTCTGTAGACCAGGCTGGCCTTGAACTCACAAAGATCTGCTGCCTCTGCCTCCCAAGTGCTGGGTTAAAGTTGTGTGTCACCACCACCTGGCTTGTTGAGTGAGTCAAGTCCAACTAGAGAGCTGTTGGTTACTATCAAGGTATGTGTGCCACTACTGCACCTGGAGTGTTATCATGACTTGTTGGTCATTGATGTGGTTCATTGGTGTCATAGTTGGGCAGGACTATTGGCTGCTTCCTTGCTTTGGAAGCTTCCATGGCACCTTCTGGACACTAGAAGTGTTTGGTGGGATTATCCACATGGCATACCCTTGTGTAGCCTGTCCCCACATTACTAGCTCAGTGCATTGTCTTCAGTGTGTACCTTGAGAGAATTATTCATTTTCTTTTTGTAAGTTTTTGTTTCTTCTTTGTGGATTTCACATCATGTCTCTCAATTCCATTCATCTTCCTGACCCTTTGAATCTACCCTCTGCCCTTGCAATGCCCCTTCCCCCAAATAAAATAAAATAAAAAGAGAAAAGAAAAAAGAGAGAGAAGAGGAGAGAAATCTCATTGTGGAAGCTATAGTATAACACAGTGAGCCACCCAATATATCCTTTTGTCCATATATCTTTAGTTGCAAGTGTTCATTGCAAAGAGTCATTGGTCTGGTTCGAGGCCTCTGTTTTCTGCTGTACTATCAATACTGAGCCCTCACTGAGACTCCTCTTGTTATTGTTGTTATCCTGTTGTTGTCCTGTGTTGTGGAGATCTTGCAGCTTTGGATCTGCAGGACCAGCCTCTTCACATGCTCCAGCAGATCATAGATGGGTTGGGCCAACTCATCGGCCTGGTTCTAGGTCTGGGTGGTTGCAGGGTAGGTCAGCCTACCAGTTGTCCCCATCCTCACCACCAGGGTGAGCTCTCCAGCATTGCCCTGGCTAGTTCACCCTATGCAGCAAGGAGCAAGGGGTGGGACTTGTTCTCCTGCTTTCATGCCTTCACTACCAGGTTGGCTCACCCACACCTTCACCACCAGGGCCAGCTCTACTGTGTTGCCCAGGTGAGGTGCAGGGGCCACTCTCCCAAGTGCTGCAGCTGGTGAGGGGCAGGGACAGCCCTCCTGCTCTCATGACGTCAGGGATAGCTCTCCCACCTACCACAGGCAGTGAGAGGTGGTGGTGGGGGAGGGAGGACATCTCTCTCTATCTAGCCCAAACCACTGTATGGCAGATGAGGGGCAGGGCCAGGTCTCTCCTGCTCACATTCTCATGGCTGGCTCACTCTTACCCCAGTCAACAGGGTCAGCTCTACTGGGCACCCTGGCAGGTGAGGTGCAGGGCCTGCTCTCCCAAGTGCTGCATCTGGTGAGGGGGCAGGGCCAGCTCCTCCTCTTCTGCTCTCTTATTATTTCTTACCTGAGGACATTTCCTAAACAGTATTGCCATATTTAACAAAATAGTTTTTAATTTTTAATTGTGGTTTTCCTGCCTCAGAAGTACTTTAGCTCTGTAGTTAGCTTTTCTAAATTAGGACCTGGTGCAGGGTTGTGTTGCTGTGCCTCCTGAGTCCATTTCAGTCTCCTCTTCGGCAATGGTTTCTTGGGAGGACTAACTCTGCTATCACCGAGAATGTCCCACCTTTTCATTTCTCAGTCTCTTTTGTTTCAGATGTCATCTGGCTTGTTTCTTTGTCCCTTGAGTTCCCTGTAGTCTAACATGACAACAGCAATCCTAACTACTTCTGATTTCACATCATTGGCCGGAAGGCATCACAGATGGTAATGTGAAGACCACTTTGCACCCTATGAGCACTCCTACTCTTTGGCTGCCATATCATTATTGTTATGATTAGTTACTGAACTCAGATGGTGACAGTTTGATATCAGCTCTGTGTCCAGTAGTAAGCTGGGTAGCACAGCCTGTGGCTACAGTACACAGTCAATTTATAATAGCCATGGTCTTGGACCCTGTAAAGATAGCATCTAACTAGACACATGGATCACTGTAATTTCCAGAGAATAATGTTTCAATGCAATGCTAAGATGGACCTTTTGATTGTCTCAGAGTTCTATCTCTAAAACAAGTAGTGTTTTGTATTAAAATGGGTTCACTTAATTATGTTGACGGTTACTTCTCTTTAACCTGGCATGGATTTCTTCTTCAGTATATTTTCTGTTCAGAATGTCAAAAAAAAAAAAAACCAAAACAAAAAACAAACAAACAAACAAAAAAACAACAGTGAAAATAAAAGTGGAATTACATCTTTGGCTCATGGTTATGATCTTATCTTTGAACAACCATCTGAAAGCAGCAGATGTGGATCATCAAGACTCTGGGCAGGGCTGTCCACTGCAGGAAATCAGTTCTGTCCACTTCAGAGTCAGACATGCCCACCAGAGTACTTGAAGATGGCCTCTGCCCTGGGCAGCAATGAAGATTATGATATCGGAAAGTATCCAGAAGAATGTGGAACAGTGTGATGCGCAACTCATGTAAACTAGAATCAGCCCCATGAGGAAATCCTGCATTGAGGTTTGAATATGAAATGGCTCCCTACGTCATGTGTTTGAACACATGGTTTCCAGCTAATGTGGGTCTTGAGGTGTGATCTAGCTGGAAGAAGTGAGTCTCTAAGGGAGGAGCTTGAGGTTTCATATCAAGCACTACTTCCTGGTCTCTCTGCTTCCTGATTATGGAGGTAATACAGCCAACTGCTTCACACATCTGCCATGATGCCTCCTTTGTCATGATAGACCACAGCCTCTTAACTGAAGGCAAAAACAAACCTTTCATTCATGAAGTTGATTCTTGTCAAATATACATCACAGTAGTCAAAGAAGTAACTAATACAGGTAATAGTCAGTCTGACTCACAGATGAAAATACTCTTCAGCTTTTAAATAACCCTCAGGGGTCACAAAGGACTAGGCAAGGATCTCTCTGCTCCACGCCAACAGTTCAGCTGCTCCTGCTGCAGTATGGGAGGGAGTGTTTGCTCATCATTCTAACACTATACCCCTAATAAAGACCCTCAAGAGAGTCTTGGTTTCTTGTAGGGGTATCTGTCATATGGTTCTGGCAGGGAATGTTCTGCACCAACCTCCCAGAGTACAGGAGCTAGTGTCCCCAGTTCTCAAGGGATGATGATGATGACATCCCTACTCATTGGGACAGGCACAATGGCCTTTTAGACATTTCTAAAGATTTACTTTTATTATTTTTATTTATATGTGTGAATGTGAGAGAGAGAGAGTGTGTGTGTATATGAATGTATGTCTCATGTGTGCATGCCTGTGCAGGGCAGAAAAGGACATCAGATCCCCTGGAACTGTAGCTACAGGTAGATGTGAGCTACCTGGTATGAGTGCTGGGAACTGAACTCTGGTCTTCTGGCAGAACAGTAATGCTTAACTCCTGAGCCATCATCTCTCCAGCCCTCACTTTAGACATTTCTAAACACCAACTGGAGTGTGTGTGTGTGTGTGTGTGTGTGTGTGTGTGTGTGTGTGTGTGTGCGCGCGCGCGCGCGCGCCTGCGCCTGTTTATGATCTCTGGGGAAGTATAACTGGATTCTTAACTTGTTCAGACTGGTATAACAAAACTCAGTGAGCTGTGGAGGTGACTCAGCAGTTAAAGGGCTTACTCTATAAACAGGAGGCCTGGAGTTTGGATTTCCAGGACACAGGTAGATGTCAGGTGGGTATGGCAGCTTGCCTGTAACTCCAGCCATGGAAAGCAGACATGGGCCATCCCTGGAACCAGCTGGCAATAGAATAGTTCTATCAGTGAGCTCTGGATTTGACTGGGAGGTCCTGACTCAATGAATAAGGTGGATAGTGATCAAGGAATATTCTAAAAATTAAAAACCTTAAGTATGTATTTAACCATTTATTTCATGCTCCTCTACAGATTTTCAGTTTATGCTTTCTCTTATTCTTCAGAAAAAAATGTTGTGCCCCTGCCTCCAAAAACAAACAAACAACATGATATACTTCTTTTAAAAGGTGTGTCAGTTTGTTTAGTATAGAATCTTTTGATAATTGCTAGGTAATTTCTAAGAAGCTGGGCCAGAAAGCCTGACATATTCTCAAGCACTAAGGTATACTCAAGCATGAAGACATTCAGATGGGTTTCCTCTGGGTCCTGTCTGAGGTCATTCTTACAATGCAGTTCACACAATATGTATGCTAACACTGGATGGAGAATTTGTTTGCACAGCATGTAAGGAACTTCTACAGCATAACAAAACAAATGTTCTAATTAAAAAAAAAAACAGCAACAACAGCAAACAAACAAAACAACCCTAGAAGCCACATGGTTGACCACCTAGATCTGAAGGAGAATGGAGGCACCACCCAAGGCATCTCCTTGGTGTAGCTAGACCACTATTATAGCACAGGCCAAGGTGGCCCCCAACCTGTGGAGGATTTTTGGGAAGGCCTGTGGCTTACTCAGCATCCCTGAGGATCTCAGAGATCCCTTTTTTTAATATTGTCCAATATGAGCCAGAGCACATCAAATCACCCATCACGGAGCCTCTGTCCAGTGAGAGGTATGGCTGCCTCTGCAGCCTCATCCTGAAAGGGGACTAGGTGTCCACCTCTCAAGTATGACAGAGAGTCCATCATCCAGGCCCTGCCAAAGGTTGCTGATATTGTTTCGAGACAACAGAATCAGAAGGTAAAGTTGAATCATGAAATTACCTATGCACATGAACAAGGACTTGCTGGGAGAGAAAAGGTAGAATTGGAAACATCTCTCCGTGGCCTGCTGTCTAAGATAAACCTGCAAGTAACCGGAGTGGAACACTACACAATTCTCAATGTTCTCCCACTTGGAAAAGAAATCACTCCAAATGCAGAAGATTAAAATTTCTTAAAGATTTTATTGGTCTCTATGCAGTGAGCATGTGAAGGGTTCACGGGAAAAGATTAGACAGATGCCTATCTGAAACACAAGAGTGGTTTTAGGTTTTTCCCAATTAGGTTCTTTCATTTGAGGTGCCCTAGCGGCATTCTCCACTACCTGAGCCTGTTGGTCTTTCTTGCATGACTTTTCTAAAAGGCTGTAACTTTACAAGGGAAAGAATCTACTCATGTTACCCTTGTAGCACCTAGCATAGTACTGGGTACCAGCCAAATGTCCTGCCAGAACAATACTGCTGTGGTTTGGATCACCCCCAAGGACATGTGTTAAAGACTTAGTCCTCTGCACTACTGGGAGGTAGTGGAGCTTCTGGGACATGAGGCCCTATAGGAAGAAGTTAAGTCATTGGCGTGTGCCTCTGAAGGGAATATTGGCACCCTGGATTCTTTCTCTCTTTTTGCTTTCTTGGTAGCTGTCATGAAGTGGACAGCTGCCCTCTACTAGGCATGCCAGTCATGATGATTTGCCTCCCCAAAGGTCTAGAGGCAGTGGAGCCTAGTGATCATGGACTAAATCCTCTGAAACTGTGAATTCATATCAACTTCCTCCTTTCACACTAATTATCTCAGGTGATTTTTCACACAGTGAGAGAGAGCCAATAGTACAACTAATTGAAAGTCTGCTAAGAGAGACACCGTCTGGTTTCTTCTTTAACCACGCATGTGTTGGAGAATTGTGTGAGCTCCATCACAGAGACACGCACAAGAAAGTAGGGTGGAGTGGCAGATAGGCGTTGCAAATGTCAGCAGTGTTGCCGAGTTTCTCTCTAGTCTTACACATCGTTGCAACCACCAATAGGAGCTTCAGATACAAGAGAATCCCTTTTCGGTGTGGACTGATGCTAGCGGTGGGGCCCGGCTCTGTGAGGGACCATTCATGTTCCTGGAAACAAAGAATGCCTAGCGTGGAGAAACTGAGTCAGTGCTTCTGGCCTAGGAGCACTGCCAGCTCTGGGCGCCAAGGTGGTAAACCACTCTAATGGACACCCAGCACAACGAAGACATATATTCAGGCTCCTAAGGTTGTAATGTTGTCCCCCTTCCCCTTCTTGTTGGGGTTTAGGAGACTGGGTACTTGGCCTTTTCTTGTGGTAAGTAGATCAGAACAGACACAACATCTAAAAGATTCAGAAGGCAAAAGGAAAATATAGATTAAGACTTTCCGGTGTTCCCAAGCAGTGGCTGCAGAAATAGCCCCACGGTTCCAAACACACAGACGATTATAAACACCCAGAGGAAGACCCTGTCCACCACCATGGCCATGTATTTCCAGTCATCTTCTACCTGAAATACAAACAAAAGATCAAGACCATAGGAAAACATGCTCTGTCTTATGAATAGTGTTTTCTTTTTTTCTTCAAAGCAACTTTCTTCAGTACATTCAAAATTAATTATTGATATTATGTTTGCCTGCCCATGTCTCCTATAGGGTGCTCATTGTCTAAGGATGGTGGATAGATATACACCATGGGTGGCTTATAGAGCTGGCTATGGATGGTGCCGAAGACTTTTATGATCCCTTTCCTGTGACAAAGGTCCTTTTCTGGTTTTAGGGACAATTCCTAAAAATATCTGCTTGAGATTCCAACTCTTGTCACGTGTGCACAAGGAGAGCCTGGCCCTTTGGGGATCTGAGTTTGAAGCTATGAGAGAACAGGCTGGAGGATGCGGGGTGTGACTGAGGACCCCCTACACAGAAAGAAGCAGCTTCCAGGTCTCAAAGTGATGCTCACAAGGAGAGCTTTCACATATCTGGAATTCTTTCCAGTTCTAAACTTCTAACCATCTGCTTTGGTCCCTGTGGGTTGTGTATTAGGGGACCTGCATGGCATGATAAGTCAACAGTAGCTGTATTTCCTACATATGAAAATGTGCCAGCTTGGAGGAGAGCTCATTGGCCATTCCTGTCCTGTGATGTGTGTTATGACTAGCATTCTCATTGTCTCCTAGGGCATCAACAGGGCAGTCTTGGGGGTGTAGTTGGTAGCTGTTCCAGCTTTGACCTGGAAGTACTACCCCCATTGAGGCTTCGGTAACTGTCACACCTACAAGGCAGGACTGAGACAAGAGCCCTTAAGAACCAAGATCCGGATGCGCCGGCTCTCTTGGTTCAGCTGGTGGAGTCCTGGACGCAGCTAGAGAAGCTAGAACCGAGCAAGAAAGTTCTTGTTCTGATACTGGATGAGAGACGACACCATTGGCCTGAGCTATGCCTTTCCCGGACCCTGTAACCTATCCCTTTGCTTGTAAGTTACCCCACAAAATAAACCTCTTTTTTAACCATGTGGAGTTGCCTTAATACTAAACCAATATGAGGGTCTTGACATCCTTTCACTAGGAGTTAAAGATACAGGGGGCTATAGTACAAAACAATTCCAGATACTTGGTAAGAGCTTTTGGAAGCCTCAGCTAGTCAAGTGGTGGCATGGAGAGCAGGCATGTTATCTTTGAGTTCTTGCTTTGGGGAAGGGGGACCCAAGTTGCTGGCATGAGAGTGTGGGAGACAGGAGCAGAATGTGTGCATGCTGGGCACATCTCCTAGATGCCTTTGATTCATGTCTATGTCTATCTCTAGTGGAGGGAGTGAAGCCAGAGCTGCTGAATGCTAAGGAGCTCACTCACATCCTTCATCATTGCGAATTCAGGCAGCATCCCAGCCAGTTCTGCTTCCCCTTGGGGAATCTCCCTCCTCACCCTCTCTGTTTACTGTGTGCTGTGTTGGGGCTTGTTCCATGAATCAAGCTTGTCCTGCGTGTGTAACATAGCTGGATTTTGTTGTAAGTAAATGCAGATTGGAGATGTGTTGTATGTAGGGCTACATATCATCTCACTGTAGCTACCTGAACTCTAACCCAGGGCCCCCGCTGCTGCATGATAATAGAGCTGCTCTTAGATGATTCTGTCTGACTGTACCACAAACATAACTCCCACTGATGCTCTAACTAGTCTCTAAAGTGCCTAGAGGCCTGCGAGGGGTCCAGCTGGCTGGAGAAAAGGGGGATATGTTTACCTCCTTTGTTTCATTGTGGCTCTTCATGTTTTCTGCTATGAACTGAACACTATCGATCACATCTTCCACATCTGGTGAGTGCTCTGAATCCTCTGTCACCCACTGCGCAGGCTGCGGACTCAATCTTCTCTTGCCAGGAGCTATCTCACTTGATTTTTGACAGTGACAGCATTCCCTCAGAAGTTTGGGCTCTCTTTGATGAGCAAACTTGACCTTGGCAGGTCTCTTGGGAAGGCTTTTGCGGTCTTTAACATCATCTGCCTCCTTGGTCTTGTCCAGAGGCCTCCTCATCATCAGAATTGAGGGGAAAACTTGAAGGAAAACGGTCTTCACCCACTTGGGCATGGTATGTGTTGCTGGTGTCCGGTAGTGTATATTCAGCACAAAGACAGTCACCACAATGGACAGGGTGACAAAGATCATGGTGAACAGTAGATACTCACCCACCAGTGGGATCACAAGAGAGGTGGATGGAATGGTCTCAGTAATCACCAGCAAAAAGACGGTCAGAGAGAGCAGAACTGAGATGCAGAGAGTAACCTTCTCGCCACAGTCAGAAGGAAGGTAAAAGACCAACACAGTGAGGAAGGAGATGAAGAGACAGGGGATGATGAGGTTAATGGTGTAAAACATGGGCAGCCTCCTGATGTAGAAAGAGTAGGTGATGTCTGTGTAAATCTCCTCACAACAGTTGTACTTGATGTCATGCTTGTAGCCCGAGGCATCGACAATTTCCCACTCACTGTTTTCCCAAAATCGTTCATGTCCACTTTAGAGCCAATGATCAGGAGGTCAATTTCAGCCTTGTCGTAAGTCCAGGAGCCAAACTTCAGGGAACAGTTTTGGTGATCAAAAGGGAAGAAGGTGATGTCCATAGGACAAGAACTCTTGAAGATGGCTGGCGGGGTCCAGGTTATCATGCCATCAGACTTCAGAAGAGCTTTGGTTCTGCCTTCGACTTGGAAGTCGCCTAACAGCGCTGTAAGGAAAACCACACACTGTCAGCAACACGAGAATGTGTCACACGGGCCAAAGGTCTTGAACACTGGCCGTGAATCCGTCTCGACACACATACTTGTTATACAGAACAATGTCCGGCTTCCAGATCTTGTCTGCTGGAACACGGAGTGTCTCAATGCCATCATACTCCGTTGGATCCCAGCGCAATCTGTAGTCTTTCCAGATCTAAAAGAAAAGAAATAAAGATCCGTTTCTGGTGGTGGCAGTAGTCTTGCTTTGTTTTGAGCTTTTGTTAAATTTGTTCTGTAACAAGTGTATGTGCATTGGGCGTCCTGAGGACTGTTACCCTCTGCCTCTCTGAACTTCAATCCCAACCCCTTTCGACTTTTACCCCCTTCCTTCCTGCAAGCCCCTTTCACTTTAAAATGGGTAAAAATCCTTTTTGAAAAATGCCATCATAACTTTCCCAAATGTTTATGTTGGTTCAATAATTTTGTTGACTAAAAAAAATAAGATATTTTGGCCGGGCGGTGGTGGCGCACGCCTTTAATCCAGTATCGGAGCAGAGCAGGCAGATCTCTGTGAGTGAGCCAGTGGGCTACCAAGTGAGTTCAGAAAGGGCAAAGCTACACAGAGAAACCTGTCTCGAAAAAAAAAAAAAAAAAAAAAAAAAAAAAAAAGATATTTTGAAGAATACACTGATTTCCATTCAAAGCAGGGAATTATAACCATGGGCACAGGAAGATAAATAGCTGGGCAGATTTTGGCATACCTATAACAAGCTAACTGGCCAAGATCAAGTCCATGTTTTATGGACTACTCCAGTGGTTCAAAACTGGAGTAGTAACTTGTTTCTTATGATAAAAGCATAATTTGTATGTGTGATTATGAGTCTATTGCACTGTGTAAACTATTTAAACTTTTAAGAGCAAAGACACTATAACTTGTAAAAACCAGATATTGATATGTAATATGTTCTCTAAATCTCAACTGCTGACCCCCTGGAGCTATCAAAGAGGAAAGTAAGCATTGGACTTGGGACTGCATTAGCTGATAAGAAGAGATCCGAGAGCAGAAGGTAGAAAGGTCACAGGATGCTATGTCAAAGACATTAGGCTTTGCCCATGCGCTGCCTCCAATAAGCTAGCTGCAACCAGAGCAGAGCCCGAGGATTAGGAGATGCAAGGTGGAGGATATTCTATATCCATCATAGGTTGGGTAGGAAAGAGGCAGTGTAGGTGGGGTTATCACTGAGTGGACACACGTGGACACAGTTCAAAGGAAGAGAGACACATACGTGACGCAGCCACAGATTGGTTTCCATGATCTGGTTGACTTCATCCTGGAGGGGGAGAAATATTATTTTCAGCCTTCTATGTATTTGCTAATACAAGTCTTAATGCAAGAATTATAGCTAAAAATTGACCAATCAAGCTAATTGTTTAATGAAGGCAAGTATGAAGTTTCTGTTGACTTAGAAATGACATATAGCTTTACAATGTCGCTCAAACCTTGTAGCAGGAATCTTAGAGAGTCTTATTAATAAAATCAAACCTGAGCCAGGTATTGGGGTGAACACTGTTAGATCAGAGAGACAGAACAGGCCACAGCCACCTCACCTTACCAGTTCCTCAGCTGATCCTGTTTCCTCAGACTGGAAGCCTCTGAGTCCTTATCCAGAATGAATCTCAGCTGAACTGTGCTGCTGCAAAGCCTGAAACCTTAACCAGCTAAAAGCTTCTAGTTTCTGGTCTTTACGCCTTATATATCTTTTTGTTTTTGCCATCACTCCCTGGGATTAAAGGCTCACTTCTTGGGATTAGAGGCATGTGTCACCACCCCTGGCTGTTTCCAATGTGGCCTTGAACTCACAGAGATCCAGAGGAATTTCTACCTCTGGAGTGCTAGGATTAAAGGCGTGTGTGCCACCATTTTCTAGTCTCTGTATCTAGTGGCTGTTCAGTCTCTGACCCCAGATAAAGTTTATTAAGGTGCACAATATTTTGGGGGGACACAATACCAGCACAAAACCTCATTTGAATTTCACCTCCTTTGTGAATCTTTTCTCATCACCTCAACCCGTAAAGCCTCCTGGGTGCATGAAAGGAGACAGGGGGAAGGACAGAGGTTTAGGGACAATGGAGGGGAAGCACTGTGGGTGGTGATAGGTGCTCACTGTTTCTACACATGCCCCATGTCCTTTCCTCAAAGAAGCCTGGAACTCCCATGTGCATCTGCCATGGGATCCACACAGAAACAAGAGCTTCAGCTCACTAGCAAGTTCGCCACCTGGATCTGGCTGTCCACTCCCTATGCATTCTCTTCCCTAGCCCAAGTGCCCTTCAGCTACAAAGGACACTCACACTTACTGAGTGACCACTTTCTGCTCAGTTACAGAGTGGACAAAGCTCCTGCCTTCATTGTGGTCTTAGCTGTTGGTTGGGAGGACACAAGACTAATAACATATGTACATGCATACATAAAATGCAATGTGATATATCAAGGAGAGGTAGATATATTAAGGCTCATGTGTGCACACACATCTGTTTTATGTAAGTCAAAAAAAGGCTTCTAAGAGGAGTTACTGTCCAAGCAGCCCCTTAAGCGATGTAAGAAGAGTCAGAGCAGGTGGTATGCCCCGTCACCATCTTCAGTAAAGATGATTCTTAAGTGGCCACTGATTCTTGGCAGGAAAGCTACCAGAGACACACCTAGATGACATGTAAATCACAGCACAATAGCTTGGGTCCTGATGGTAGGTTCTTAGCAGTCAGCAGGAGATTCCAATATCTTGCTCCCCAAGGTATCTGAGGCCCCAGTAGAGTGAAGGAACCCAGCTTTGTTGAGGTTTCTATGCAGGGCTCTGACAGTAGCTCCCCACTCCACTGAGTCGCTCACTGGGCTCCACTCTTTCACCCCATGGTTACTGCCACCCACCTGGAGAGGTCTAAAGAGAGACTATGCCAAGCTTCTCCCCATCAGTGGGTCATATGGAGCCATCACCGGCCCTGAGCTTTGCAAAGGTTAACACGAAGAGTTAGAGAAATGGAGCCTTCACAGCTTCACGGTTACCATTCTTTTTTTTTTTTTTTGGTTTTTCGAGACAGGGTTCTCTGGTACTTGCGCTTTCCTGAGCTCACTTGTAGCCAGCTCCTCGATCACAGAGATCACCTGCTCTGCCTCCGATGCTGGATTAGCGTGCACCACCCCCCCTCGTTACCATCTGATGAGGCCTTCTGGTATTGAGTCACCTTGAATCTGTCAGTTCTAGCTTCTGCTTTCTATATGCACTAGCTGTTGGTCAAAACCAGATGAGCTCAGCTGCCTCAGTTCCACGAGACCTTAGAGGTGACTGACCTATGCCCCGTACATTCTCCAAAACCTGATGTATCTCTGACTAATTCACTGTGTTTAGGGAGTTGACACTCATTAGCAATACCATCTTCAACAGGCCTGCTCCCCCTGACACACTTCCCTGGGGTGGATAAGCTCCATGAGGTATGTATCCATGAGGTATCCATACCCTTAGAAGTGTTAGAAAACTACATGGATCGGGACGTGTTCTAGCAAATCATAGAGTCCATGCAACTCCAGACCACTGCAATGGACACTGTGCTCAATGAGACCCACCAGGGGAGGAGGCCAGAGATGGACAGAACCACACTATGTTCTTGGAACCATCAGCCTATAGCTCTTTACTGGGGAAATATTATTTGACTCCCAGATGTACCATTTTGAATTATGATTTCAAATGCACTAGTTTCTGGAAAAGCTGCAATAAACTGGGAGACGTGGCTTAGAAAGCCCATGCAACCTACATTCTACAGTGGCTTAGGTCTGCCATTTCTGCCAGGTCTGGCAATGTTGCACAGGGACTTTGTCTTTCACGAGGAAAGAGAGCATGCTCCTACATCTTTCCTGTACAGAAAGATCATGTATTCACAAGATTCATAGGCTGAGGCTGTCTCACAGGACCGCAAATACTTTTGTACATAGCTCTCTGAGATGGAAGACCCATCTGGAGACATAGACAGCAGCAGGGGTCTGAAAGCCCTTTTAGAAAGTAATGAAGCTTCTCAATCACACTCCATAATGCACACATTGGATACCTGTAGCTTTTCGAGCCTCTGTCATAGAAGTCACCCTGACTTTGCCAATGTCTGATAGGTTCTCCATCTCTTCAGTTTCTCTAACTGTGAAAGAGATCTGAGGAAAAGAAGCGTCTTTTTGTTTGTTTGTCTGTTTGTTTGGAGATGGAGTCTTGGTATGTAGCCTACACAGGCCTTGCGCTCTCATTGACTCCAATGTCAGAGCTCATCTGACAAAACTGTCACGTGACCCAGAGAATCTGGACATTTATCCCAGAGATATGAAAGTATATGTTTATGCAAAATGCTGCACACCAGTGTTCATAGAGCAAAACCTGGATTCAGCCTATATGTTCCTCAACATCTAAGCAAATTGTGGACCATGAATGACCATGAACCATGAGCCAGCAACAGGAAGGAACACATACTGATGTAGTCAACACACAGAGGAGAAGCCTAAGAATGATGTTGAGTGAAAGGCCAGCTCTGCAAGTGCACATATTCTATGACTGATTTTGTATTAATATTTTATTTATTTATTTTTTGAGACAGGGTCTCATATATTTTGAGCTAGCTCCAGACTCTCAATGTAGCCATAGATTTTTGTGAATTTCTGATCTCATTGCCTCTACAGTCCAATGGCTGAGATTCCAGGTATGGGCTTCCACATGAAGCCCATACTGCCAATTTTAGAAATGAAGGAAAGATGAGGGAGAAACTTGGGAAAGCATCCATGGGATCTTTATTATTTCTCACGACTGAGTTGGAATATATAACAATCTAAGTCAATACACTTGCAATTAATATAATTTACTTTATAAAGTACCAGCACAGTGGTACAACACACCTGGAATCCTAGCACTTGGGTGGATCAAGTCTTGGAGTCAATGAGAGCTCAAGGCCTGTGTAGGCTACCTACCAAGACTCCATCTCCAAACAAACAGCGAAACAAACAAACAAGCTGTATTCCCTCAGATCTCTTTTGCAGTTAGAGAAACCTATCAGACAATGGCAAAGTCAGGGTGACTTCTATGATGGAACCTTGAAAAGCTACAGGTGTCTGGTGTGTGCCCCTTTGCTCCTCTGCTTCTTCCTACCAGTTCTTGCCAAGGATATGAATATGAAGAGAGGAAACAGAGCAGTTGTCTCAGACCGTGAAGCAACACAAAGAAACAATTGGTATGCCCAGGACAGCAAAAGAGACAGACGGAACTGTGCCACTGTCGATGAATCTGGCTATGCTTTCCACATCATGGCTCATGTGAGTGGCAAATCCTAGAGTGGAGCAGTATAAAACTTTAAAATTAAACACAGTGGTCCAATATTAACACCCTGACGATACCATGTGCTGCTCGCCCGGGCTATCAATCTTTATATTTCCATTACACAAAGAGAAATAGACTCATTGTGTTTAAGCTGTCCACAGGCCACATACTCATTATATTAGTGTCCCATGTCAATGTCAAAATCCACATATCAGGGCCACCTGCTGCCATCCTTCCAACCTAAGAAAATTGTCTTTCGAGAGTTCGTCATTGGGGGTATGAAGTAAAGCTGAACAGAGGGGTGGCCCTTCCAGACTGCAGGTGACACTCAATTTAGCTCTTCTTCTTCCAGTAGCCCAGCCCACATGCATCCTGCCCAGTGTAAAACCAAGAAGGGGTCAGAACAGATACAAAATAATCTAACCAGGTAAGAAGAAACATCTGGCATTTGAAACATGAGCCAGTATTTACCAGAATAGGCAAACGTCCAATCTAGAGTTAAAGGACCAGGTTGGATCAACACAGTCCGCTGGGCAGTGTAGACTGGAGAAGCCTGGTAGTGTCTGCCTATATATTGTAGTTAGGTCTTTCTCTAAGTATACCTAGAGACAGCACCCCCCCCATGCACCCACAGGACAGATGTTGTAGGGTAGGAGGACCCCTTCCCTATCCTCAGGCTGGGCTGGAAGGTGACAGGCATCCTCTGTGTGTATGGCAGCCATCTCTAATGCCCTCTCTGGTGACACTCCAGTCTTCCCTTAATTTCCTAGTCTACCTACTAGTGTAATTGGGACTGAAGTCCAGGCCTGGAGCTAAGACCCCTGCTACACTTTGAGAATCAGACTCTTCCACCTCCTGTCCTTGGGACAAGAGAAAGATTATTTAGAAAGAAAAAAAAAAATGTAAAACCAAAAGAGTTCCGCTTTTGCTTGCCCTTGAACACGATCCCAGTGAATTTACAGAAGGTCACAGAGTATGGCACGCCATTCAGCTCACCTCGGGCCTCCCTTCCACTTACCTTCATGTCTTTATCTTATAATCTGACTCTGAAAGAACTTATAATCATGCAAAGCCTGAGCAAGGACAGCATTACGCAGGGCCTTGAGGGACCCTTCACATGCAATCTGGCGTTCACTTTTAAGTCGTCTGATGGAGCTCTGTGCCCATCAGGTGCACAAAGCCCAAGAACGCCGGGAACTCGGCCCTCTGGGACCACCCCTGGAGGCGGAGGCACTCACCACATTGGCCAACTGTGTGATTGCCAATTCAAAGTGCACCGTGACAGGGTCAGAAACGTTCTCCACCGGCCGGATGAATCGGTTGTAGTGGGCAAACAGCGTGTGGAAGAGCTGTTCTTCAGACGCGCAGCCTGCACAGCCTGTGTGGCGGATGGAGGAAAGCGTTAGGGAAGGGTTGTGCGAGGGTCTGAGCTCGCTCCTCTCCTGGTCCGAGCCTAGGGTCTCAGTCAGAGTCTCATCACTGTACCATGGAGACCCCCTCCTAGCTGGACCAGGGCCGCTCAACCCCACTCCCTTTTTAACCTTGCTTGCTTTGTTTCTACGCGGAGATGAAACAACTACATAGGCATCATCTCAGAACCAGTACAATGTCCACAGCGATCCTGAGGAGACTGCCTGTTAAGTCACGGGCACCAAAACAACAACAACAACAAAAACAAAAACAACAACAACAACAACAAAAACCGACATCGTGGGGCTGAAAGTCATGAGGAGGGACATTTTCTTTTTGTCATTAAATGCAACTCACAGCATGACCACCGAACTAGAGGCTTTGCAGGAATTCTGGAGTCTGTGTGTTTACAACTGGCAAGGCTAGCACCTTTACCAAACAGACATAGTACCTAATCATTGCCTGGGTCCTCAAAAGTTGTGCCCTTAAAAAAATATACCTTGGAATCACGTATTTTTAGATTTGTGAGAATGTCAAGTTTTTAAAGTAAACTCACTTAAAATCCTTTAAAAGCAATTGCAAATGGTTCTCAGTGCCCCTTTTAGCTATTAAATTCTGGACTCTAATTCCTTAAGGATGCATTAGTTTCTCCTCTCCAATTCACACAACTCACTCCCCCAACACCCCCCCCTGGAACACATCCCTACAGTTTGTTTTGTACAATTCATATTTGACGTCACAAAAATTAGGCCATGAATTTCCCCAAAGGGTTTGTACCTCGAAAGAGGGAAAAAGAATGGGCTTGAAAACCTGACCAGGCGAAACGAACAGAGAACAATTGCCCCATTCCTCACTGAACGCCGCTCCACGCGTCCGTTTGGAAGTGCTGGATGTTCGGACAGCAGCAGGAAAGGAAACTTTTTACCTCTCACCTGCCATTCTTGCCAGTGTCAATGAAAACATTTTTTTCCCCAGAAGCCAGTGAGAAACCTTCCTTGCTACTCTTACTATTTCCCTCCTCCCTATCAACCCCCCTGAAACCTAGCAGCATGGGGATAGGGAGAGGGGTAGGGTGGGGATGCGATCTGCTCAGCACAGCAGCCATGTCTAAGTCAACTTTTAAAACAAGCAAGCTCACTCTTAGTACAGACAATGAGACAGGTTTCCCTAATGAGAACAGTTACCGACAATGGGAGCATTCACAAGCTGAGTAATAAGTACCAGCTAACAAATAAATCACCCTTTGAAAAATGTATTACATACAACCACAAGTAAATAAGTGGAGCATATTGGTAAATGGCTTCAAAAACAGATGACTCTGTGTGCTAATTGGGAAGAGACATTTTAGTTAGAAAAATGAAAAAACGATTTACAGCTTATTTCAATGTTTTCCCCACTCTACTCCCCAAATCACATCTGTTAGGTTAAACCTAACTAATAAAAGTCATCTGGTCATTTGGATCTAGACAAGATGAAAAGGGAGAGTGAATGCATGGAATTAAAAACATTCTAGGACATAAGAGAGTGAACGCACGGAACTAAAAATATTCTAGGACATAAGCCCAAGTAACTTACCTTTAAAGGAAGCCAAGAATCCACAAAACCACAGACACAAACCCAAGCAAAGGGATCCCTGGTCCTGGCCCATCAGCATGATAAAAAGCACCTGAATTCCGATTTCTACACCCAGGGCAGTGTAAAACGCAGCTGTCAGTCAGCTGCAAGAATCAGATCACTCAAGCCACAGAAGCCGAGGCGATCCACACGGATCTTCTGCGAAATGAAAACACAGACCATCACACAGCTGCTCCCAGCATCCCAGGCTGGAGCAGATGCAAAGGGCAAAGAAAGCCAACCCTGCTGCATCAGAAGGGCTGTCCCACTTCCTGTCACCCTAGATCCCTGTGCAGGAAAGATGAAGAAAAGCAGGGCGAGATGCTAGGCAGACAGGACCCTTAGAGACCTGCCACCTCACCCACTATTCTTTAGGGCAGTGGTTCTCAACCTTCCTAATGCTGCAACCCTTTAAAACAGTGCAGTTCTTCATGCTGTGGGGACCCCCAGCCATAACATTATTTTCGCTGCTGCTTCATAACTATAATTTTGGTATTGTTATGAATTGTAATGCAAATATCTGATATGCAGGATATCTGATATGTGACCCCTGTGAAAGGGTCATTTGACCCAAGGGGTCATGACTCGTAGGTTGAGAACCATTGCTTTAGGGGGCTAAGCACATATTTACTTGGCTCCCACTACAGGAAAAAAAAATCACCCTCAGCCTCAAAGCTTTCACTGAGCTTGCTGTTTACTTGAGCCTGACTGGAATCTGTCTGAAATAATCCCAATTCCTGTCTTCGTTGGGACAGTTTGGGGGACACATTTGTGTCTGCTTCAGTTTTCTAATGCCAGCTCTCCAAGTGCCTTGCTCTTCAGAGTGTTGTGACCCCAGATCAGGAGAGAGATCAAATTTCAAAGAACGAGGGCAACAGCTATCCAGCAGATATTTTCCTCGTTAATTAGCTGGGGAGAGGGGTGTTGATTAGGTTTCTGCCACTTCCCCTCTTTTCTTGGTAGCTATGGTACCAACAGGATTCTGATTAACTGGCCATTTGGTTTAGATGTCAGCATTGCTTAAAGAGGAACCAGGGAGTAAACTGTTCTATCTCAAGGAGTTCTCAGTCAGAGTTCAGGACCCCACTTGAGAATGCAGTACAGTTTGCACATTGACAGGGTCCTCCAAGTCCTCTTAGCCTCCCGGCTCCCAGCAACAGAGGGAAAACTCATAGGCAGGGCATCAGGCTGACTCCTTCACATCTTACATGTTATTTGAGTTCGCCTCTTAGCACCTAGGCTTTGTCTTTTCCTGAAGACAGAGTTTCCAGAGAACCTGCGGTGACTCGGAGCCGATCAGGATGACGCTCTGCTTTGATGGATCTCATACTCTCGGTCAAAGTGTGCACCGTGGCTGCTGTAATCCTTGTGTTTTCTACCGGACACACATCACAGTCTGAAGAGACTGGTGCTTTCAGGTTTGGCTTCCGGGCCTCTGTGAAGCTCCCAGCTGGCGGGCACAGGGCGGCGGCTGCGGAGGAGCGGCCTTAGGGATGCTCCGCTGCTGGTGTCTGCTGTCTTCAGCAGGCAAGCTAAATCTGCAGGACAGGTGCAGAGAGGGGACAGGGGACCCTTTTCTGTGTGTTTCATTTCTGTAGCACTAGGGGTCAAGTCCAGGACCTCAGGCATCCTAGACAAACTCTGTGACGCTGAGTCCCATCTAAGGCACCAAGATGCCAGAGCAGACGCAGGGAAGAGCAAGGCAGGGGAAAGAGCGTGGAGCTTGGATTCAGACAGACTTAGATTTGGATTCGGGTCCTTAAACCCTGCTTGGGGACATTCTGCCAATTACCCATGCCACTTTAACCTTGTCCTACTTTAAAAAAAACAACCCTCCAATCTCCAAAACACGATTCAATCAAGTTAAACCAACCACAAATCTCTCCAGTTTTCCGTGACATTTGCCATCAGTCTCTGTTCCCTCCCCCCATCCGCTACAAATAAGAGCTGGAACTTGTGAGGAAGATGTATTTAGAATGCTTGTAGGACAATAACCCTCTATCCAAGAACACATTTAAACTGTGCTGATACCGTCAGGAAATGCTGGAGATTCACATTCGAGTTACATACAAGTGGATGCTCTTCAAAGTCCGTAGGAAAATGGCCAGTCTATAGATAGGTTAAGAACAATTTAAGGGCTCCCTTCAATAGCTTCCTGTCTGGACTATTTCTTTTTTTTTTTGGGAGGGGGGAGCATGCCATAAGGATGGGAAGGTGGACCTGGGAGGAATGTTATTCCCAGTGAAATAACACTGCTGTGAGGAGTGTGATCGGGGTTTATTGTACAAAACACTCAAATAAATAATAAAAAATATTATGTTGTGTGTGTGTGGGGAAGTAAAAAAACAAAACAAAACAAAACAATACAACAAACAAAAAACAAAACAATTGGCACAGTAAACCCAGTTACAAATTTTAGTTCAGAGAATGAATTCAAGATATATTTTGTCCTGATGTCTGGAGGACTTTCTCATGTTTATATTCAAGGAACCACCTCTTGCCTGCTGTGTTGTTAAACCAGCTGAAGCTTAGAGTGCTGTCCACGACTTAGCAGGGTCCACGGCATGAAGGGAGGATGGAGCAACAGCCGGAAGGTTGGTGAACAGTGCCACACCTTTGCTTCCTCCCTTTCACTTCCCCTCTCTTCTTCTTAACCCCTTCAACATATGACATTCTGGGACAGGCACGGCAGAGTCTGAGGCGGGCGAGTCCTGAGTTACACAGCGAGTCCTGAAAAGAAATAGGAAGCAGCAGCAAGTCTTAGCTGAAGCTGCAGAGAGCCGATGAGAATCCTGGGAACTCTGCCTGCTACTGAGGAAACCTCTGGAAACACCTGGCTCTATGTGCCATTAGTTGATGTTGACAGCTTTAATTGTGGAGGTCACATGGCTGAGCACTGAGCTGTGGGTGTACCCCAGCTTTGCTGCTGTGGGAGACTCTTAGGGAAGCAACCTAATGGTGACTATCCCTCATGAAAAGATGCATTTGAATATCTTGTCTGGTGACGGTGGCTTTTCAGTGATTTCCCTTGTCCTTGGGGAGAGTTCCTCACTTCCATCTCCTCCTAGACCTCCAAGGAAAGACATCCTTTTCCTGACAACTAATTACAGATTTACCTATTCCTGAGAAAAGGGGAGACTTGAGTCATAATACCTTCCAATTAGTAACTTCGCTCCTTAAGTTCTATATCCCAGAATATCTACTAGCCTGTGCAGCAGAAAAGCAGTCCTAAGGGTTTGTGTGTTGACCTATCTCTGAGAAGCTTCCCTACAATGCACGACACAGCATCGCTTCGGTAACCTCATGCTCTTCTGCAATTATTGGTAACAGCCTCTGTCTTATAGCATCATCCTCATCTTTATCAGTACCATCAATAACATCTTAATTTAAAAAAAAAACGAAGGAGTTGAGCTTGACAGACGGCTCTCAGCTAATCGTGTCGGCTGCTGTTTCAGAGAGCACAACATGGTCAGCAGGTAGCTCCAATCCAAGGATCTGATACTCTGTACTCTATTCTGGCCTCAGTGGTTATCTGTATACACATCACACACACACACACACACACACACACACACACACACACACACATACACACACACACACACTCGGGTGGGGGAGAGGGAGAGAGAAAGAGGACTAATAAAATAATTTTCAAAAGGAATTACAGATCTCCCCTGCTATTGCTGGATAGTACCTCATAGTTATATTCTAGGAATCAGCTCTTGTTCTGCCATGCGGTCGACACAGTGAGAAGGAGAGTGGTACAGCTCTGGGCAGAAGAGACTTGCTAGCAATGAACAACTAGGCTTCCCTTCCCTTCTTTACCTCCTCCCCCTTCACCTTCCCTGTTCCTTCTTCTTCTTTTTTAAAAGATTTATTTATATATTTTATGTATATGAGTGCATGGTCTACATGTACATCAAGACACCAGAAGAGGGCGCCAGATCTCACCACAGATGGTTGCGAGCCACCATGTGGTTGCTGGGACTTGAACTCAGGGCCTTTGGAAGAGCAGCCAGTGCTCTAACCTTGAGCCATCTCTCCAGTCCCCATTCTTGTTCCTCCTCAGTGCTTTCAAACAATGCATGGTTTACTGGCTTACCAAATGCTTTTCTTCATTCCAGCCACTTGTCCTTGGGTCACTGACCTTTCAAGTGGGGAACAAGGAACTTGGGTTCATGATTAAACCTCTTCTTTACACTCAGGTGAAAAGAAAACAGAATCGGGTGCATGATTCCCTGGGAGTCACAGAACCATGCAATGGCATGGCTGGGAGCAGGGTAGCCACGGTTCATTTCATACATTTCTGTAGTCATCGTCCTCAGTCTCATTACATCATTTCTATCAAAACTAAGGCATTCTGACGGCCAAGGATGTTGTTGAGCTGGTAGAGCACTTGCCCAGCATGAATCAGGCTCTGACCACCATCTGCAGCACTGTCTATACTGGGAGAGATATCGCTTACCTCTAATCCCAGAACTCTGATGGTGGAAGCAGGAGTGTCAGAAGTTCAAGGTCATCCTTAGCTACACAGTGAACTCTAGTCAAGCCTCAGATGAGTGTAAATGAAGCCTTGCCTTCTTAAATAAAAAGTAAATAAAATAAACAGATAAAACATTCTTTGCTGGCAATTGTGATGCACACTTGCAACCTCAGCACTCAGGAGGCTGAGGACGGGGCATCTTGTAGTTGAAGCTAGCTAGCATACCCAGAGAGTCCAGGACAAGGGCTGGGGATGTAGCCGGAGTTAAAGTGCATGCTAGTGAGTGGGAGGTCCTGGGTTCTATCCCAAGGGAGGCAAAGAAAGAGAAAAAAGTATAGAACAGAATACATTCTTAGAGCTAATATGGTAGAAGATTGGAAAGGAAGTGCTTCAGAGAATAATTGTTTTGTGAGTTTCTTGTTTGTATCATAAAAGCCAAGTTTAATTAGAAGATTATCCTCGGTTGGAAAGTAACATTTGTCAACAGGACACTTCTGTTGTAAAAAGTGTTTTAAGACTTTTCCTGCTTCCAAAATGCACTGCATCATTCCTCCCGAAAAATAAGGGATATATTTTGGCATGGTTGTATTAATCAGGTATGTGCTTTGCTGAAGTTTGTTTTTTTCTTTTCCTTTTCTATTTTAAACAGGTTTAAACTGCATGAATGAACATTCGGCAGACTTATGGTCAACTGTCAGTTCTCTTTAAACTCAAAATAAGAAAAAAAAAAACCTGTCTGTAAAGAATTGTACACCAGAGGCAGAAATGCATGTATTATTTATGATCCACCACAGCATAACACTATCAATAATGTAACGATCCCATGTGCTGTTTAAAATACCTACCCCTGTTAGAACTTCCGGTGTTCGCTGTTCCTCAGTAGTAGTTCACCTCTACCATACCCAGCATTTCCACCACATGCAGGAAAAAGACCATTGACAGTTCTAGTATCCAAACATATGCTAATTTGGGGGAATAGAAGAAATCTTAAATTGCTAATCATAGGAGTAGCTCAAATTGTCCCTAACATTCTATCCTTTATCCACTAAATCTTAAGACAAAGGGAGAGCCTGAGGAAAAAGACTGGGACAGAATGTAGTAACTGCATTGACAAGAAAGGTAAACATTGGTGATAATCTTCAGCACCTCTGAGGACTTCCCCTGTGCCAGCCACTAGAGTAGGCCTTTCTGTTAATGCCCCAGCCACACTGTGAGGAAAGACTGCATTTTGGAAGTGAGGACAGTAACAGTTCAGGAAGTCAAATAACTTTCCTAAAAACTCCATCCTAACTGGTAAGTGGCTGAGCTAGAATTCCAACCTGGATCCATCCGGATCTAGACAAATACTTTCAAGCCCCTGGAAAGGCTTTTAGACCCATGAATACTTTATGAATGGAATGTGCTTTAGAGTCCTTTCTGAACTGGGTCATGGTCAGCACCACTTCCATTTTCCTTCCCCTTGGATCCTCTCCTGTGCACAGAGCTGGGGAAGTCAGGGCTGATGAGAAAATGGAACTGGACCCTGCACCCAATGCCAGACAAGAAACCCCACTTAGGTGTGTCTGGTCCAAGACAGACAGACTCCTAACTCTGAGAGAGCAGTGGGTACAAGCACAGCAGAGTCTGTGGTTTTTTTTCCCTGCACAGCTGGGGATGGAAGCCTAGGGAGCACTCGCCCACTGAGCCACACCCAGCTTTGGGCATGTTTGTGAGCCCTGCCATGGGCCCCACTCAGCAACATCCAGTGAAGGACAAACCCTAGTGAAAATGACACCCAAGACATGATCCTGAAAATTCTAGACCTCTCTTCCAGCCTCTTGACTTTGCACTTTATAGAACAATTATCTTGGGTCTGCAACATAGAAAGAAATGTGCTCCAATTGTAAATCTCCTGATGCAGAACCAATTTCAGCTCTGGTAACCATCCCCCTAGAACCCAGAACTCGGTGAAATAAAATGTATTTCACTGCAGGAGACACAGCTTTGTGACTGGAAATGAGAAGGCAATACCAAGTCCTGTTGACTTCCAGGGCACTATAATAAATCACTACAATTTGGAGGGGCTAATACCACAGAATGTTATCCTTTCACAGCTCTGAGGATAAAAGCACAAACAAAATGCAGGTGTCGGCAAACCTAGGCTCTCCTGTAGGCTGCTACAGAGAACTATCCCTAGTCTCTTCAAGCTCTTGATGACCCCAGGAGTGCCTTGGCTTACAGCTTCCCAATTCAGATCTCTGCATCTGCAGCTACAGGGCTTTGTCTGTGCCCCTGCCCCTTTCTCCTCTGTTTCTTCCAAGGAAGGTGGCGATTGGGTTTAGAGTCCTGACCTCAGACATACTGCTCCTGCTGAGTCAGTAGTCTGACTCAGGCTACTGCATTTTTAAAGCTCTGTGGCCGCTCCCGATGCCCATGGCCAGCTCTGTCCACCTGAGGAGAACCCTTTTCCAGAGAGCTGGAGGAAGGATTGCACGTGGCTCATTCCCAGCATGGCTTGGTGATATTATAGACTTGGACATTTCTGGGACATATGTGTCTCTGCAAATTTGTATATCCTAAACAAAACTGAGGGAGAGATGAAATTGCTGTGTGGGTTCTGTGTTTCCTATGAAACAGCCCAGGAAGCACTGGGCTAAATTGTGCAGTGTTCTTGGTGTAGTGACAAGGAGCACCCACTAAACATTCACAAAAATTGAGGCTTTGTCACCCGCCAGGCAGTGGTGTGGCACGCCTTTAATCCCAGCACTCGGGAGACAGAGCCAGGCGGATCTCTGTGAGTTTGAGGCCAGCCTGGGCTACCAAGTGAGTTCCAAGAAAGGCGCAAATCTACGCAGAGAAACCCTGTCTTAGAAAAAAAAAATATTGTGGCTTTGTTAACACACACAAAAAAGATTTAACAAGCAATAAAGACTCTATATGACAAAAAGCATCCACTGTCCATCCACAGTCAAATCAAAGCCCAAATCCAGAACTCTCCCAACTTGCCTTTCTGGAAGGTATCAAAGTGCCTCATTGGTCCTCTGTTTTGTTTTTTTTTTTGAGGGGGAGGGAGAAAAATCTAATAATGTACAGGGGTTTGATATTCAGGCCTCACTAGACTTGTGCATACAACTGAAGAGAATTTTAGTCATAGGGTCCTAACTGCACCAGGTGTAATCCCAAAGTAGTGCAGAATGTGGCCTTGTTCCCAAGAGTCTGTCAGTGCCCCAGGCTTCTCTGCCCATTGATGAGCATGGCTACCTTCCTAAGGCCAAAGCTATACCCTCCATCCCATGACAGGTGGAGACGACTAGGTATGAAGTGCAGATGGCTATGTAGGTAAGAGACAGAAGGAAGAAAATGGTGCAGTGCCTTGGAAGCACAAAAGCAGAAAGAGAGCCCACCTACCTAGAGTTCTATTCCCAGCAAAACTGTCCTTCATGAGCAAAAGCAGAGCAATCATTTCCAGACAGGGGAAAGCAGGAAATCCATTATCTATAGCAAACCTGTGCTACAACCAGTGGTGAACAGAGTCAGCCAGCCTCGCCAATAGACAAGGTCCAGGCTAGTGAGAACATCCTTCAAAAACAAGGAGGATGGAACCTGAAGACTAACAGATATCAGAGGTTGGGTTGTCCTCTGGACAGAAAGCAGAAAGGTACATAAGGCGTGAAGACCAGAAACTAGGAGCTTTCGGCTGGTTAAGCTTTTAGGCTTTTGAGCAGCTGTTCAGCTGAGATTCATTCTGGACTGAGAGGCATCCAGTTTGAGGATACAGGATCAGCTGAGGAATTGGCGAAGGTGAGGTGTCTGTGGCTTGTTCTGCTTTTCTGATCTTCCAGTGCCATCACTTCCTGGGATTAAAGGCATGAGTCACCTTGCCTGGCTATTTCCAGTGTGGCCTTGAACTCACAGAGATCCATGCCTCCAGAAGGCTAGGATTAAAGGTGTGTGTGCCACCATTTTCTAGCCTCTGTATCTAGTGGTTGTTCTGTTCTCTGGCATCAGAGGTGCACAATATTTTGAGGAACATAATACCACCACAGGAAGGGATGCGTTCACCCCAATACCTGGCTCCAGGTTTGATTTTATTAATAAGACCATTTAAGATTCCTGCTACATCTTCCTTCAAGGAACAATGCAATGTGTTTAATATTCCAGGTCCCCCTAGTGCTTATTTATGAACACAAAGACTCCATGCTTCCTACAATGCCCAACTCACTAATGAGGTCACCTTCAGAATTCAGAATTATGCCTAGAAATTCCACTCCCCAACAGGACTCAAATGAAAGAACTATCTTTTTATTTTATTTAATTTATTATTTATTTTTCTCTCATATATTACATCCTGACCAAGTCCTCTCCCTATGTCCCCTCTTCCCCAGATCCACCCCTCCTTTCTCTTCAAAAAAGGGCAGGCCTCCCAGGGATATCAACGAAACATGGAATATCAAGTTATAGTAAACCTAGGCACATCCTCTCATATTAAGGCTGGATGAGGCAATCCAACAGGAGGAAAAGGGTCCCTGATGCAGGCAAAGGTGTCAGAGACAGCTGACAACATGACATGCCTACTATCCCGTTCCCACTGGCAGTAGTACCATAGGAATCTCAAGCTACACAACTGTAACATATGCAGAGCACGTAGGTCAGACCCATGCAGGCTCCCTGACTGTTGGTTCAGTAAAAAGAAAACATCTGAAAGTCGGTGGTCATCATTCTGAAACTTATTTCTCCAGCAGTGGTGTAGGTGTTTGAGACTGATCTATCTAGGAACAAGTTATAGAGATAACAATACGTTCTAAGACAGTGAGGCTATAAAGGCAAAGAGAACCAAGTTGAGCAACTATACAAGACCTGGCTTCCTGGGGGAAGAAATCCACTATGCTAATCCAGTGGATTAGCCCACACTGCCTGATCTTGGTGGGCTAGCCTACCATGCCTACATCCTTTGTGTGAAGAGGCATTTTAAATGCCAGGGAGCTAGAAGGCAGGATCATGGTAGCTTTCTAGCTAAACATTAAATCAGATCATTTTAAGGCCTTGAGGCTTAAAGTCATGTTTATATAACAATGGCCAAATTGCAAAAATGGAAAGGTCAGGGTGCGTTGTTTACCAGAGCCTTATAACTACATCCCCAAAACTCACTTGCAAACCCCATTTGTATTCTGCAAGGCATCAAGAGAGCTTGTAGGAAATTTAACCAAAGGATTTGGATCTCAAATTAAAATGGGTTGCAAGTTTCAACTGAGTATGAGGTATATAGGAGAAAGGAAATTTAATAGTGAATACCTCAGGTCATATTAGATGCCTAAAAACAAATCAAGAAGAATACATGGAAAGGCATTTTTTTATTATAGTTTTGTCTGCTACAAAAATGTCATGTTTAAGAATAATGGGGATTAGACCCAGAAAGACAAATATTGAATATGTTATTGAGCATTGGAGATTTGTTAGCTCCAAATCTTCGGATGTCAGGACATAATCTGGAGTAACTGCAAAAACCAGACAGAGCAGGTCGCAGATAAATCCTGGTTTCCTTGGGCTTCTTTTAGTAGGATATTTAAAAAAAACTTTTTGTTGATTTTTTGTGGATTTCACATCATGCATCCCAATCCCATTCCTTTCCCTGTCCCTTCATATCTGCCATTTGCCCTTGCAACCCCGTCTCTCCTCACAAATAAAATAAAATAAAAATTAGAAGAAAAGAAAATCTCGTTGTGGAAGCTGTAGTGTGACACAGTGAGTCACACAGTATATCCTTTAGTCCATACATCTTTTTTTTTTTCTTTTCAGAGAATTAGATAGGAGCAACCAGGATGTTGTCAGGTCCTGGTTTATACGGAAATGCCAATCAACATATCATGCAAGCTCCAATCAACATTTTGGAACTCACTTGGTAGCCCAGGCTGGCCTCGAACTCACAAAGATCCACCTGACTCTGCCTCCCGAGTGCTGATAAAGGCGTGCGCCACCACCGCCCGGCTCAATCAACATTTTCTATCTGCCCTCTGAGAGGAGGAACAGGTAAGGATGAACCTCCTGATGATAGTTCATACATCTTTACTTGCAAGTGTTCATTGCAAAGAGTCTTTGGTCTGGTTCGAGGATTCTGGTTTCTGCTTCACTATCAATACTGAGCCTCATTGGGACTCCTCTTGGATATCCTGTTGTTATCCTGTGTCATGGAGATCCTGCAGCTTTGGATCTGCTGGACATGGCCCCTTCACATAGATGGGGTAGATGTTGGGGTGGGTGGGTCAATTCATAGCCCTGGTTCTGTGCCTGGGTGGTTGTTGGGTTGGTCATCCCACCAGCTTCCCTCATCCTCATCATCAGGGTGGGCTTTCCAGCACTGCTTCAGCATCTAGCTGTAGAAGTAACAAGTGACATCTATGTAGAAGTAACAAGGGGCAGGCTGGTTCTCCTGCTCTCATGCCCTCAGGGCTGGCTCATCCACACCCCAGCCAATAGGGTCAGCTCTACTGTGCTGCCTAGGTGGGTACAGGGCCTGCTTTCCCTAAGTGCTGCAGTTAGTAAGGGGCAGGGTCAGTTCTCCAGCCTGCCACTGGTGAGGAGGGGTGAGGAGGCTAGGGGTGAGGGTGAGGTGAACCCTACATGGCTGATGAGGGGGGTAGGGACAGCTCTCCCACTCTTACCCACACCCCTGTCAGCCCCATTGTGCTTAGCAGGTATTTTATCCCAGCAATACAAAGAGTACCTAAGATACTGGAATTTATCAGATGGAACACTCAATATTGCTTTGTTTTAGGAAGAATTTGTTGTGCTTTGGAATGCATCTGGAGTGTGTCTTGGATATTGGTTACTTTTTTTGTTGCTGTGGTTAAAAGCTAAATGCATCTGTACAGCTAAGGAAACCACAAATTAAATGAAGAAGAAATCTACAGAGTGGGTAAGAATCTTAGTCAGATATACATTTGACAGAGGATTAATATTCAGGATATATAAAGAACTCCAAAAACAAAAAAGGAAAGAAAACAAACAAACAACAACAACAACAACAAAACAAGCAACAAATGACCCAAATAAGAAATGGGTCAGGGTCATAAAAACAGACATGTTGATCAATGGTATTAAACTGAAGACCCAGTCATAAGTTCACATACCTATAGACAACTGATTTTTGACAAATAAGCCAAAATTACACACCAGAAAAAAAAAAAAAGACAGCATCTTCAACAAACAGCGCTGGTCAAACTGGATGGCCGCATGTAGAAGAATCCAAGCAGATCCGTACCTATCACCCTGTACAAAACTCAATTCCAAATGGATCAAAATTTTAACACAAAACCAGATACCCTGAATATGATAGGAGAAAAAGTGGGGAATAGTCTTGAATTCATTGGCAGAAGAAAAGATTTTCTGTGCTGCAGGCTGCAGGAATCTATCATAAGAACTCAGCTGGTTATGGCAAAGTCACTACCTGGAGGGATCAGGGAATTCCTCCAGAGGAAGCCAAATTCCAAGGAGTTTTTGGTGTTACTTGGCTTGTTATATATCAGCTATATTTTGTTATGAAAATCATGTGTGCTTTCATAGTTTTTCCAATTGACTTTCTCCTAAGAAGGACTAACAGTGTAGACAGATCACTCTCTGGACATACACATTCCAGGTATTTGGAGAACAGCCTCAGGAAAGGCTTTCTCTGGAATCAGATTATCTCCCTTAGCCACTTTCAAGGACTACAGGAAACACAACCCAGGTGGGCGCCTAACTTCCGAGGACTAACAATGATAACAGCCCACATGCAAGTCTCCACAAGGAGACACCGCCTAGGTCAGGTGGACGTTAAGTAATAGCTTTACACAATTTAGCTCGGACCCTTCCTTTATATACCGGGACTTCCAGGGCACAGGTCAGAGAAGAGAAAAGAGAATGGAAGAACTAGATGGGTAAGAACTTGAGAGGAACAAACTGAGATGGGGAAGAACTAGATTGAAGGGCTAGAAGAGAGTACCAGAGGAATGAAATGGAAGATGGGGAAGAGCCAGATGGGGAAGTACTAGCTGGGTAAGAACAAGCTGAAAAGGACCTAGATGAGGCAGAATTAAGATGAGAGAATTAAGATAGAACTTAGAGGGAGCAATAGATAAGTATAGAGAGAAATCAGGCAAAAAAGGAGCTAGACATGAGAACAGAACTGAAGCTGTGTATAAAGTATGTTATGCCAGAGGAATTAAAGCAAGTGGATAGAGCTCAGTGTGTTGAGATTCTATTTCCTGAAAATAGTCCTTGCCATTAGTAGTTCTCTCTCGTGAGCTCCTGGAATGTATAATATTAAGGCTGGTCCCTCTAATATTATACAAGATTTTTGAACAGAAAACCCATAGCACAGGCACTAAGATCAACAACTAATAAATGGGACCTCATGAAACGAAAAAGCTTCCATATGGAAAAGGATACCATAATTTTCACAAAGTGGAAGGCTGCAGAATGGGAAAAGATTTTTTTTTTTTTTACTAACTACACATCCAATAGAGGACCTACTATCTAAAAAGTAAGTGAAGAACTAAAAAAGCTGGATATCAAGAAAATAAATATCACAATTAAAAAATGGGGTACAGAACTAAACAGAGAATTCTCAGAAGATGAAACACAATGGTTGAGAAACATTTAAAGAAATGTCCAACATCTTTAACCATCAGGGAAATAAAAATCAAAACCACTTTGGAATTTTATCTTATACCAGTAAGAATTTCCATGATCAATAAAACAAATGATAGCTTATGCTGGTGAAGATATGAGGTAAGAGAAAAATCTCATCCATTTCTGGAGAGAGTGAAAACTTATACAGCCACCATGGAATCAGTGTGGTAGTCCTCAGGAAGCTTGAGATAGATATACCTCAAGATTCAGCTATATCACCTTTGGGCATAAACTCAAAGGGCTCTGCCTCCTACCACAGAGACACTTGCTCAATTCATGTTCATTGCAGTCCTATTCCTAATAGCCGGAAATTGAAAACAGACTAACTGTCCATAAACAGATGAATAGATAATGAAAATGTGGCACTTTTACACTATTAAAAAATGAGATCATGAAATCTGCAGGTAAATATATGGACTTAGAAACAATCATCCTGAGTAAGGTAACCAAGACTAGAAAAGGCAATATAGTATATATTCTCTTATATGTACATGATAGTTTTAAAGTCTTAGATAGGCATGTTACAGTCCACATAACCACAGAGGTCATATGTAGAATAAGGGACTAGGGAAGGGGAAAGGATCTCCCTAGGAACAGGAAATAGAACATATAGTTATGGAGATGTGAGGTCCGGTGTGTGGGAGGAGTATGAGCAGAATGGGAGGATTAAATGGAGAAGAGGAGGGAAGAGCGCTAAGGGAGGGAATTTAGGGAGAAACAACAAACACTAAGGGCCATTTGAGGGGTCATATGGGAATTTACTAGAGTAGAAGCTTCTTAAAATATATAAAAATGAAGGAAATCTAAATGGAGTCATCAAATAATAAGAGAGACAATGCTCCAACCAGACCAGCTACCTTATGCTCCTTCTACCAAGTGAAACCTCCAGTGCCAGAAATGCGTTATCTTTAATTGAGTTATTGGCCAAAAGGATCCTATGGAAACCCCCAAACCACCCAGGCTATTGCCAAGGCTATTGGTTGCTCTCTACAAACTAATGGTAAGCCCCTATTGCTGAAGACAACACTTAAGACAACTCACGAACATAGAGAAGCTGAGCTGGTGCCTAACTAGAGCTTTCATTTCTACTGACTAGTGTTCATGGTACTGGGAGATGCTCTGCATTCTACCAGAGGAGAAAGGTAAGTACTAATGTAGCTACAACTTTTCGGTCTACAGTGGTGACCTGTTGGTGTGATACGCTGGTGCAATAACGGCACAGAGCTTGTGGGAGCAACCAACCATCAACTGATAGAAATCAAGGTCCATTGCCCGGGATGAAAACCCATGCTTGATGCTGCTTAGGTGGCCAAGAGCCTGTGGGACCATATAGACCATGGGCCTAGAGGAAAACCAAGTACTAATGTTCTACTAAAGGAACATAGCAATAAAACGACACCTAATGACATTCTGCTCTACCAGAATGGAAGAAGTGTCTTCCTGACACAACAGGACTGACACACACATGAACTCACAGAGACAGTGGCAGTGTGCACAGGGCCTGCATAGGTCCTTCCAGTGCTGGGAGGAAGAGATGGACATGAGCCTGCATCCCTAACCCAGGAGCTATCTGTAACTGACAACTGCTTGCAAGTGAAAACTGAATTTTCTCCAATGCAGTAATCAATAGCAGTCTAATTGGACACGAGGCCCACTCACTAGGAAGGAATCATGCCTGGGACTAGAAGCCAACTCCCTGAGGTTAGTGAGGTCACAGATCTTAGAAGAGAGCCTGCGATCACCATTTTACTAGACGGGAACACTTCCTGACTGCATTTTAAAACTTACCTTTACACCTATGGATACATGCAGCTCACAGCCTTCATCAAAGAAGCCTCTCTTTACAGCAAATGGAGAGCACTATCGAAAACCACAATAGGTCACAAAGCGCAAATGGATTATAGGAAGCCCATCATCAATGGATATATCTACAAACAACTTCTGAACTTCAGGCTTAGAGAACACCATGATAATATGGGTATGTGTGTATGTGGAAAGATTGTAAGAGCCAAAGGACCAGGATGTCTGCCGTGAGAATTGTGTCACTTGGAAATGACAAGGGAGTTACACTCATGATACCTCAACAATATAGCTACCAAAACAAGACCTGAACAGTAGTAATACCAGTAGATAGGCTAATGTGGAAGAGGGTCCCACTCCTAGACAAAGAACTACAGGAAACTAGTGATGCTTAGTGAGGGAACCTTAGCCTCTCCCAGAGATGAGCCCTCTGACTAGTTAGCTAATACAAAGTGGTCAGCTCTGAAATAATATATATAGAAGTCACACTGAATGGAGAAGACTCAGCAGATTGTATTTATGTATTTAGGCATATATATGTGTATATAATATATATATTATATTACAATAATCAAAGAAAAAGAGTGTATAAATTTGATAGGTAGTAAGGTGGAGATATGATAAGGGTTGGAGGGAGGATAGAGAAGGGAGGAAGTGATATAAAATTGTATTTCAATTAAAGTGTAAAATAGGGTACAGATACATGATGGAATATTACTCAACTATAAAGAAAATAAAATAAGGAAATTTGAAGGTAAATGAACCAGAAAGAAGACTTGTACTGAGTGGTGTAACTCAGGCACAGACAGACAAACTCTGTTTTCTCCCATTTATAAATCACAGCTTCAAATCTTTGCTTTTGTGGAGCACAACTGGAAGCCATAAAGGGGCATTTGGCTAAGGGAAGGGGCAAATAGATTGTGGGTAAAAGCAAACCGGAGAGGAGGTGGAATTCTGAGGACAGAAAGTCTTCGGCTATGGGCAAACCAAGGGGTTGAGGGAGGGTTAACTCAAAGGAAGGGTTGAGAAAGCCCAGGTTAAGTCTACTGTCTCACAACTCAATCAACATAACCGGAGGGGTAGGAGAATACATGGGATATGAACAAAGAGATGAGTATACCACTGTTTAAAGGATTAAGCTGAGATCAGTATAGGGCATGGGGAAGAAAAGGGATCAGGGAGTGAGTTAGTCAAGACAAAGGATATATGAAAGATCCTTATGGAAGTCATTAGTTAGTAAGCTAATTTTAAAATACAACTTTTAAAAAAGAATTCCAACTGAATTACCCACATGAGTGGGCAATGCCACTTGTAGAAGACACGGGTTATTAAGTAAATATTGTACTATTAGGAATGGGATATATGTTGGGGAATATTATTTTAAGGTGTATTACTTTAGTTTATGCTGCATTTGTTTAACACTGTGAAGCTGTATTACTTGGCCTGTCTAAAACACCTGATGGTCTAATAAAGAACTGAATGGTCAATGGTGAGGCAAGAGAAAGGATAGGTGGGGTTGGCAGGCAGAGAGAATATATAGAAGGAGAAATCTGGGAGGAAGAGAGAGGGGAAGGAGGAGCAGGAGAAGGAGGAGGACTCCAGGGTCCAGTCACCCAGCTACACAGCAAGTCACAGAGTAAGAGTAAGATTTACAGAAGTAAGAGAATGGGAAAAGCCCAGAGGCAAAAGGTAGATGGGATAAGTTAAGTTAAGAAAAGCTGGCTAGAAACAAGCCAAACTCAGGCAGGGCATTTATAATTAAGAATAAGCCTCTGTGTGTGATTTATTTGGGAGCTGGGGGGTGGGCCCCCCTGAAAGAGCAAAACCAACCAACAACAGGGATATCTTTCAGTGAGTGTGGTCAGGGAGACCACAGAGGTCTCCTAAAAACAACAGCAATTGTTGTTGAAGACGCCACACACTTTGGATGTAGAACATAAGAGGCACGAGAAGCCTTTCTTCTCAAACCCTTTCTTCTGGCTAGTTTTCACAGTTCCGGAAGGTCCTGTGTGGACTGTAGGGGGAAGAAAAAAGATTTCAACAGTTTGGTACAGTGGAGGATCCTGCATGCAACAATCCTGACCTGATAGGCAAAATGTGCCCATTGGTGCAAGAGTGGTGTAACTATTATGGGGTAGCTAACTACCTGATTGGAATTAAGATCTGCTCCACAGGAGGGAATTACCTGCCTGGTACTTTAGTACTGGTCAAAAGCCCATGGCTGAAGATGTCATAGGACCTCTGTTGGAACTTGCTAATTTCCTAAATGGTCATGCTGTCACACTGCCTTGAAACATTTACATTTATGCCCGTACACCTGGGCTATTTTCAAAAGCAACTGCATTAGAAGCCCACCTGAGATAAGGTAAGGGTTGCAGATGCAAACACTTGCAGGGTGGGTGGAGACGGATACAACTAGACACTGTACCCGTGGCCAAGAGTAGATTTCAATCAGTAGTGTGGTAGGACTTAAAGGATGCCAGGAATATACAGAGAAGAGAGTCCAGCATGAACTGCTGGTGACATGGATTATACAGAAGTGACCAGGGATTTTTTATAGTAAGAGTTAGAAGGAATCAAAATCAGCAGGTGTGGCCTGAGATGAGTTGGAAAAGTGAAGAATTTCAGGATGTATCTTTGGAAGTTGGTCCACATAAATTCACCTGGGATCACTACCTGGCTCCATGTCACATACCCAGAGTGGGACTCCTTCTCCCAACAGAAGCTGGGAGGCAGAAAGGCTGGGACAAACAGTAATTCTTTGGACAACCTTGAGCTTTCTCAAGCAGGCACTTTCAAGGGGACTTGTGTCACCTTAGGAATGTGGCTATGTGACTTTCAGAGCTATAGTAGGATTTTGCAGAAGTCATTGCCTGCCGAGGTTGAGTTCTAGGTGAGATGAGAGGGGACTCCGAGAAGCTTAGCTACTCTGTGGATTCTCAGAGACTCTCATCAGAGGCTAAGACTATCCTAGGATGAAGCCTTGGCATGTGCAGGGGCACATGCATTTGTGGAGGGCGAGGGAGGGGAAGAGAGAGAACCCCTTCCATAGAAAGTAGCTGATTCTTCTGGACAGCCCTTTGTACTGTGAGGAAATGTGTTGCTGGGTCACCTCTGTCCATACAAACCTAAACTTTGACTTTATGTGATTCCTCCCAGTTTTTAATTTTGAGCAATTAAGTTATTTGCATCCGAACAAAATATCCCTGCTGTCCAAATTAGGCTGCAAGCGTCAAGCTATCTGATAAAGATACTGCTTGGGGAGAAGATGCTGTTTAACTTGTAAACTTTAGACATTCTCTCTCTCTCTCTCTCTCTCTCTCTCTCTCTCTCTCTCTCTCTCTCTCTCTCTTTTCCAGCTCTATATGGCTTAGTATTATATAACAAATAAATGGAGATAGGAGCAAGGTCTTGGTGGCAAGTGTGAATGCTGTGTCCACCTAAGGATGAAGTGTAAGGAGCTACAGGGACTGAAGCTGCTGTGTACCCCAGACTGAGGTGACTAAGCATGCTGTACTGACCTCTGGGAAGATAAGCCTTAAGCGAGAACTCAGTTTGGGTTTGGGATTGCCACTGCTGGGTATTTTTTTTTTTTAAATAATTTTTCCAGACAGGGTTTTTCTGTGTAGCTTTGGAGCCTATCCTAGAACTCACTCTGTAGACCAGGCTGGCCTTGAACTCACAGAGATCCGTCTACCTCTGTCTCCCAAGTGCTGGGATCAAAGGTGTGCACCACTGTGCCCGGCCCACCACTGCTGGGTCTTAAATCCAGGGTCTCACACAAACTGTGAGCATGGTCTACCATGGAGCCACATCTCAGTGCTGTGAAAAGTGGTTCTGGAAACATCACATTATAATGGCACCAGGAGACTCAGAGTCAGTTTTCCTGCTGGAAAAATAAGTGTGTGGAGAGGAAGACAGCAGCGTTCCCATGAGCATTGGAGAACTGAGCACAAACACGAACGGACAAGTAAAACGGTCTTGTAGCTCACTCAGGGTACCTTAGGTAGTGGAGTGTGATAAGAGACTTCAAAGGAGGCATCATGTATGATTGGGGAACAAAAGTTTCTCTTTTTAGCCTCAAAGCCAGGCTTTTCCTGCCACCTAGTGGCTGCTGCTTACAATTAAAATTAAATTTAATTAGGTGTAGTATAAAGACTAATACTACAAACATTGATTTCCATATGTTGCAGTCTTAAAAATACTTTTCTTTATTCTTGGATGGTTTCATACATGCATTTGATCAAATTCACCCCCTCCTCCCTCTGACTACTGGATTCTCCCTCAACAACCTTCATCTTAGCTACTATTGCTGTGAAGAGATACTACGCAAGGCAACTCTTACAAATGGAAACACTTAATTGTGGGTATGCTTACATTTTTAGAGGGTTCATCTATAATCATCATGGCAGGAATTGGACAGGCACGGTTCTGGAATAGTACCTGAGAGCTTTCCATCCCGACCCACAGGCAGCAGACAGAGAGAGTGAGACAGCCTGCCACTGGCTTTGGAAACCTCTAAGCCCACTCCCAGTGACACACTTCCTCCAACAAAGCCATGCCTCCTAATCTTTTCAAAACAGTCTCACTAACTGGGCACTGACTATTCATACATACGAGCCTATGGGGCCATTGTCATTCAAACCCCCATACTCCCCTCCCAACTTCGTGTGTCCTTCCCACCCCCATCTTAGGGTTTCTATTGCCGTGATGAAACACCACGACCAAAAAGCAAGTTGGGGAGGAAAGGGTTTATTTGGCTTACACTTCCACATTGCTGTTCATCACTGAAAAAAGTCAGGAACTCAAACAGGATAGGATTCTGGAGCCAGGAGCTGATGCAGAGGCCATGGAAGAGTGATGCTTACTAGCTTGTTCAACATGATGTGCTCAGCCTGCTTTCTTAAAGAACTCAGGACCACAAGCCCAGCGATGGCCCCGTCTACAACGGGCTGGGCCTTCCCCCATCAATCACTAATCAAGAAAATGTGCTACAGGCTTTCCTACAGCTGAGTGTTATGTAGTTATTTTCTTAATTGAGGTTCCCTCCTCTCAGATGACTTTAACTTGTATCAAGTTGATATAAAACTGTCCAGCACAATTTATTCCCACAAATTGACACACACATAGATGCTGAGCCATGACCTTTCCTTTCCCATTCATCTTAAGAGTTCACATTTAAAAACATACATATCTTTCAAAGTCCCACAGTCTTTGCAAATTCAAACACGTTAAAATTTCAGTCTCTTTAAAATATACAATCTCTTAAAAAATCCAAAATCTCTTAAAAGTTTAAAAAAAAAATCTTTCAGCTGTTGGATCAAATTGAAATTAAGTTAAATACTTTCTTCAAGAGGGAAGAATCAGAGCACAACTATAACCTCAAAAAAAAAAAAAAGCAAAACCAAACTCTAACAGTGTAAATAACTCAATGTCCAATCATCTGGGATCCACTCATGGTCTTCTGGGCTCCTCCAAGGGGCTTAGGTCACTTCTTCAGCTCTAGCCTCTGCAGCACACAGCTTGTCTTCTAGGCTCAGGTTAGCTCTTCTCCACTGCTGCTACTGTTCTTGGTGGTCATCCCATGGTACTGGCACCTCCAAAACACTGGGTGGGGTCTTCCACTACAACTGGGCTGTACTTTCACCAATGGCCTTTCATAGGTTCTCTTCATGGTGCCAAGCCTCTACTTCTCTGTGTGACTACCCCTTTAGTCCTGGACCTTCAACTGTCACTGAGGCTACACTTTCATCAATGGCCTCTCCTGGCCTTTCACAGTGACGTGCCTTAGCTGTTCTCCATGACCTCTTCATGCCTCTAAAACCAGTGCCACCTGGGTGACTCTTACACTATCAAGTTTAGCTTCCAGCACACAGGTACAACTTTGATCACCTCTGGAACACAGTTTCTGTGTGCTGACTCTGGAGAAATACTTCCCCAAAGATTTCACCTCCATGATGCTGGTCTCTTCTTAATCACTGTTAATTTCTTATCTCCAGCTAGTCAGAACTGAACATCCCAGCAAAGATTTCACTTTAGTAGTTGTGATATCTTGTTAATCACAGCTGATTGTGCAGCCCCAGCTAGCTAGAACCACAGAATCTTAATTCAAAGTAACAAATATCTTAAACTATACACCCTTGCACCAATATTTCCCTCTAAGGTACTTCAATAATTACAGTTACAAGCAATAATTCACAATTTTCTACATAGGTGTAACTTCTCTTAGCCATACTGGCATAGTTTTGCATGTTTTCAAATTCTGGTCTATTACAGTGTCTTGTGGGATACCTTTTGCCTCTGAGGTGCTTGAGAGGGAATGCATGGCCTTGAGCACACAATGCAAGTGCTCTGTCACTGAACTACATCTTCAGCCCTTGAAGGTTACCTTGAAAACAGGTTTATGTGACTCACCAATGTTAACCAGTACCAGTACAACCACTTTCTCCATTGTTTGAAATTTCAATGAGCGAAAACACTGTAACTTACTTGTTCAGATTTCTTTTTGTGAGCATTCATACTGTCCCAACTTTCACTAATTAAAGCACTACTTCCATGTATTCTAAAATGTATCCCATGTGTAATTGTGGAGTTTGCTAGTTGTTGGACAGCAACAACACATTTATATTGTATCATAATGTTGACACATCTACAGTCTTTGTTGTCATTGCCAAATGAGGCATCCAATGTCATGATTTATGCTTTACCAGAAATATGTATCTATAAATAAGGTATCCTCAACTTTGTAGGAGGGACAAGACCATACGAGACTTGGCTATTTGAGGTCTTAGTCAAAGACCAAAACACTGAGATATAGAGGGAGACAGAAATAAGAATAAAAAGGAAGCTGAGTGAGTACACAGAGTTGAAGTTGAACTGCAACAAGTCAAAGACTGGTTCCTAGGTGACCAACTGCCCAAGTCTTTAGGGACTGTTTCCACAGAGCAGCAGAGAGTTGGATGCAGGTGGTCACACTGAGGACTATAATAGCTGCACCTGAGAAACTTCCAGATGTGGTTCCAGGCAGTGACAGCCTGGAATGTCATAGCAGATGGCAAACAAAGGACTTGCTTTGTGTAGTTGGTTCCTGCAGCAGGGCCTGAGCTGGCCCATCTGGGTCTGATTGTGTGTGGGAGGAATAGCCATGATCTTGAATGGCAGCATGTCCAAGGTGTCTTTCCTTCCTGTACAAACTCCAAGAGGCCTCTACACCTGGGTCCCATCTCACCCATTGGTTGGGTGAGTAGGTACCTGGCTTCATCTTGCACCACCGCCTCCTGCCATTAAGATGGAGGTTTTTATGGGCTTGGTTTGTTCTAACTAACAAAATGATGCTCAAATCCCAGCTGGCTTTATCTCCCTCACATGTACAGTATAAAAAAATAAGATCTAGCAGGATCTTAGTGGAATGGTTGTTTGCCAGAGCCTGAAAGAACACAGGGAGGGAGGTTTGCAGCCTCTCTCGATCTCTCAGCTCTTACCTATTCTAGAAGGAGAGGAATAATAGAAATATGCTATTTTAGCCGGGTGGTGGTGGCTCATGCCTTTAATCCCAGCACTCGGGAGGCAGAGGCAGCCTGGTCTACAGAGTGAGTTCCAGGAAAGGCACAAAGCTACACAGAGAAACCTATTTTCCCCATGCTCGCAGAACTCTACATATAGGACCTTTGCAGAAGCACTGTACAGTGTTCACTATACATGGGACCTCTGCAGAAGCACTGTACAGTGTGCACTATACATGGGACCTTTGCAGAAGCCCTGTACAGTGTGCACTATACATACAACATTTGAAGAAGCACTGTACAGTGTGCACTATACATAGGACCTGTGCAGAAGCACTGTATACTGTGAGCTATTTATTTTTATGAATTTTCAAAGTCAATCATTGTTTTCTTTTCTTTAACATGAGCTCATAATGTTTATGCCTCTTTATTTTTTAGACCTCTCAGGACCTTTCAGCATCTTTGGATGCTGAAAGTGGCCAGGTACTTTTTGTATTTTAGCATAAGCACCAAGTTTATCTAAGAATTCTGGGTAAATACTAGTCTCAGATACACAATGCCTTTTCAGCTCCATACCTAGATATGTGCCAAAACATGTGCTTTATAGCACAACTGATGTTCCCCAAACAGAGTAATAGTGAATGTGCCATCTGATGAAGAGTCTAGTGTCTTAGGCTCATTGTGCTGCTGTGACACTATGCCCTGCAAAAAGCAACCAAGGAAGTGGGGATTTATCTTGGCTCACAGTTTCAGGATGTAATCCATCATGATGTAGCTGGCCACTCACATCCACAGTCAGGAAGTAGAGACCGTTAATGCTATTGCTTGGGTAGCTATACCCTTTTCTGTCTCCCAGGGCCCTATCCCAGGGAATAGTGCCATCCTCCTTTAGGCTAGGCATTCCCATCTCAGTGAACACAATCATGACTATGCCTGGGTGTGCCTGGAGGCTTTTCTTCTAGGTGGTTTTAGACCTGTCAAGTTGACAATATTTAACATCACAGCTACTTACTATGGTCTGCTTGAGACACACTGTATATCTGGTTAAAAAAATACCTCACCATGTTTAAATATCACACATATGCATGCACAGTTTTTACACATCAGGGTTTTAAAGCTCCACAAAAATGAAACAATAGGATGAAACTTTAAAGAAACCCCACAATCATTGCTCTTCACATAATACAGTAGAGGAGAAGAAAAGAGTTAATCTCAAGACTTCTTAAACACAACATCCAGAAAAGTGAGAAAACAAGCCCTTCAATGTGTTTTCTTTGATTAGCTTTGAGTCATCTAATATGATCTTAGCTTTAGTCTAGTAAATTTACTTTCTCCAAATATTCATATTAAGTCCGGACTAAGGATTATGTACAATTTTAATTTCAGATCCAATATCATTTGATTAAATTTGCTACAAGCTCTCTCGATGCCTTGCAGAATGCAAATTGGGTTTCTGTAAGAGTTCTTGGGATGTTTCTCAGGGCTCCAGGAGATAAAACAGCCTGAACTTTCCATTCTTCCAATTTGTCTAGTGTTATATTAACATGACCTCAAACTTCAAGGCCTTGATATAATTTGATTTTATGGTAGCTTGAAAGCTACCATTACCCTGTCTAGTTCCCTGGCATTTAAAATATCTCTTCACACAGAAGATGTAGTCATGATAGGCTAGCCCACCAAAGTCAGGCAGTGTAAATACAGGCTTGGCTTGGTGGATATCTTCACTTAGGATGCTAGATTTTGGCTAAATTATTCAAACTTTGTTTTGTCTTCACCTTTTCAGCCTCAATGTCTTAGAACCCATTGTTGTCTCCTTGATCTTAGGTAATAGATTAATCTCTCAAGCACCTGCACCATTGCTAGAGAAATAAGTTTCAAAATGATGACCCAGTGCCTTTAAGATATTTTCCTTTCATTTGAATCATGTTGGGCATGGAATTTCCAAATCCTAATTTCAAATTCTGAAGGTGAATTCAGTAGTCAGTTGGGTATCACTCTTGATGAAATATCTGAGGCACCCTAAATATATAAAAAGCAGATTTATTTTCTTTTTGTGTGTAGGACTCAAAGGTAATGAGTGACATTGTCTAAGCTCTGGCAAAGACTCTCAGAGGCATGGGCTTGCACATCTGTGCTCATGCTTGTGAGTAAGAAATGACATGGCAGGAGGAAGGCTGGAGAGACTGGGGGCCACAGTCCCTTCTGAAGACAGGTCCCCAGTAGCCTCAAGCTCTGTCTCCTCTCTGTGTGAGAGAGCAGGTTGGCACTATTTGTCTCATCTCACTGGGGTCAAGTACCCACAGGAGCCCTCCAGGGCAATGCCAGCCATCTCCCTTCCCTGCCTACCTCCTGCTCTCAGGGTGTGTGTTTGCAATGTTTTAATCTGCACTTTTTGCACCTGATGATATTCTTCTTTGGGAAGGCCGTTAAAGCAAAAGAAAACTTTTATTTGAGGCAGGGAATGTTGCATTTTAATGTGTTTTCAGGGTTCTGTCCTCAAAGCTTCCTGTGACTTCTACTGGTTCAAATGGGAAACTCTACTGGTTCAAATGGCTTGCTTTATACAGATTTTGTAAACTTACAGTCCCACTGTGGGGAGCTACACTGTTATCTCCTGAGTGACCTTTATTAAGAATAACAATTTGTCTCATTCCTCAGGTCCAAGTACCTTCATCAACCACCTCTTAAGGACTTAGCTCCCTGAAAGCCCAGCACCTGTCCTGCACTTGCAGCAGAAAGAGCAGCTCCATTGTCAAGTGCATGGCTGACAAGCTGACTTCCTGCAGGGGAAGTTGTGTCTGAGACAGGAGTGCCAGTCTGGGATGTAACAGGGGCTTTGCTATGCCCTGGATAGAGCTATGTGCCTTGAAGATGGAAGCAGTGGTCAGATCTGGAATGTCTCATCGAGGCCACGTGTTAAAGGCATTAAGGTTTCACAGTGGGAAAACACATGTAACACAGAACAGCACAGTTCTGGAGACACGGAGGAGCACACAGGGTGAAGACATAGAGAAGATCCAAAGCCAAAAAGACCAATGTGAATCCAGTACATCAATGGCTGCACTGAGTGTGGATGACACAACTAATCCAGCTGAAGGAAGATGTGAGGAACTAGATTTAAAACCTGAATTCACCTATGTGCTCTCTACAGGAGATACACCTGTAGAGAGGATACACCTCTAGGATACAAAGATGCAGATAGGGTTGCTTTAGTAGAAAGCTTTTAGAAATACAAAGCATATTGGACTACCTATAGTAATATCAACATTAAAATTAAAAATGGTGCTAAACATAAGTAAATATTTAAGAGCTATAAAGCAGCCTGAGCTGACATACAGCAGCTATAAACATGTATGTATCAAATGCTAGAGCCTCAATACACGAGACAAACTGAAAAGTGAACACAATAGAGTAGAAGCAACAGAAACAGCTGGAGAGGCCAATGCCTCACCTTCAGCAACATCTGGAACAACAGGGCAGAAAGGCAGGGATCCCTCAGAACAGCACAATAAATCAGCTAGATTCTGCAGGGGTCCATAGGACATTTTAGACCTAAGCAGTAGAACACACTTCTTCCAAGAGTGGATGGAACACTCTCCAGGTTAGACCATGGCAGAGGCTAGGAAAGGGATGAGATAAATTTGATGGGGTGGACATTGTACAATCTCTACTCTCTGACCACAATGGAATGAAATTTGAAATGACTAACAGAAGATGGAAAATTCATGAAAATGTGGAAATTAAACACACATTCTTGTACAACTGATGAGGCAAAGAAAAAATGACAGGGGAAATAAAAATACTTTATAGTAGAACACAGTCGTGACTTATGAAGTCTTGTGGATGCAGGGAAAGCCACTCAGAGGGAAATGTGCGGCTGTAGCAACCAGACTGGAAAATGGGTCTCAAACTAAGAACTTACTCCTCTACATCAGAACATGGGAAACCCCAAATGGGCGGAGAAATGAAACAAAACAGGATAGAGTAGAGATGGTTACAAAACAGAATTAAAACCCAAAGGGGAAACTGTGAAGCCCAAAGCTGGTGTTCTGAAAACATCAAATCCAAACTGACAAACATTTAACTAGATTGACAATGAATAAAGGAAAAAGTAGGAAAATAGAGAAAAGAATGAGACTATCTAAACCAGGAACAGAAGAGGACGGGAGTCTGTGCTGCTCTTACAGAAGTGAGAACGATCGAGAAGGAATATTCAGACACATGTTTGTTAAAAGTGAAAATTTCCTGGAAAGATTAATGCTCCCCCCCTCGAAGTACAGAGATGGAGTGGCGTGGCTTTCATTTAGCTCTAGCCTCTCAGGAGGCTGAGGCAGGGGGATGCTTGAGCCCAAGTGCTTGAGGTCATGTGAGCAACATGCAAAACCCCATTTTTAGAAGAGAATAAAATGCAGCTAGGGAGGGAGAGGCTCAAGGAAGGTGGCAGAGAGATTGAAATTAAAAATTTCTAATGAATGAAAGAGCAGGACCAGATAGCTTGGCAATCATTTAAAAATTATGAACCAATATTTAACAACATCTTCCAAAAGACAAAAATCTCCCTCAAACTTACTATAATATTAGTATTCCTGTAGTACAATGATCAAAAAAAGATATCATAGAAAAGGAAAACCAAATCATTTACAGATGAAAACCCTCAAAAAATTAGCAAGTAGAAGTAACAAGTATCCTGTTTGTGTTATCACAGGATCTCAGTATGTAACTCAGTTTCGTCCTAAATTTGAGAGTGACCTGCCTCAGTTCCAGGGTACTATGAGTAGTTAGTGTTTCTATTACTGTGACAAAATACAGTGACCAAAATGTAACTTGGGGAGGAAAGGATTTATTTTCATATTACAGCTTGTAGTCCATCATCCAGGGAAGTCAGGGCAGAGACCCAAGGCAGGAACTGGAGCAGAGGCCATGGAGGAGGGCTGCCTACTGGCTTGCTAGCCATGGCTTGCTCATGTTGCTTTCTTATACACCTCAGGACCAGGCACACAGTGGGCTGTGCTCTCCTTACCACATCAATCATTAATTAAGAAAATGGTCTAAAAATTATCATCAGTTGTACCCACATTTATTCAGTCATTTTCTCAATTAGAATTCCTTCTTCCACATCACTCTACCTTCTTTCAAGTTGACCACAGCAATAAACACACTGTCGTGCATGGAGTATTCTGTGAGCATTTCCAAACTACTACCTTCTATGAGAAAATAAGATTTGTCTCCCAAGCCCAGATTTAAAACTGGGCAATGGAGGGGAGAAAGGCAGACAGAAGACAGGGAGAGAGAGAGAGAGAGAGAGAGAGAGAGAGAGAGAGAGAGAGAGAGAGAGAGAGAGAATGCATGCATGTATGTATGTGCACATTTGTACATCTCCAGGTTCCATCCATTTTGTTTCTGAGTGAGGGTCTTGCTAGCCTTGGCCAGTACCTTGTCTATTGGAGAGGCTGGCTGACTCTGTTCACCACTGGTTGTAGCACAGGTTTGCTGTAGATAATGGATTTCCTGATTTCCCCTATCTGGAAATGAGTACTCTGCCTTTGCTCATAAAGGACAGTTTTTCTGGGAATAGAACTCTAGGTGGGTGGATTCTCTTTCTGCTTTTGTCCTTCCAAGGCACTGCACCATTTTCTTCCTTCTGTCTCCTACCTACATAGCCATCCTCACCTCATACCTAGTCGTCTCCACCTGTTATGGGATGGAGGGTATAGCTTTGGCACTGGGAAGGTAGCCATGCTTGTCAATGGGCAGAGAAGCCTGGGGCACTAACAGACTCTTGAGAACAAGGCCATATTCTGCACTACTTTGGGATTAGACCTGGTGCAGTTAGGACCCTATGATTAAAATTCTCCTCAGTTGTATGCACACTCTAGTGAGGCCTGAACATCAAATCCCTGTGCATTATTAGATTTATCTCCCACCCCCTCAAAAAACAGAGGACCAGCACAGCACTGTGATACCTTCCAGGAAGGCAAGTTGGGAGAGTTCTGGACTTGGGCTTTGATTTGGCTGTGGATGGACAGTGGATGCTTTTTTGTCATATAGAGTCTTTATTGCTTGTTAAATCTTTTTTATTTCTTAACAAAGCCTCAATTTTTGTGAATGTTCAGTGGGTGCTTCTTGTCACTTGTCACTACACCAAGAACACTGCACAATTTAGCCCAGTGCTTCCTGGGCTGTTTCATAGGAAACACAGAACCCACACAGCAAATTCATCTCTCTCTCACTTTTGTTTAGGATATACAAATTTGCAGAGACACGTATGTCCCAGAAATGTCCAAGTCTATAATATCACCAAGCCATGCTGGGAATGAGCCACATGCAATCCTTCCTCTAGCTCTCTGGAAAAGGATTCTCCTCAGGTGGACAGAGCTGGACATGGGCATCGGGAGCGGCCACAGAGCTTTAAAAATGCAGTAGCCTGAGTCAGACCCCAGATCAGCAGGAGCAGCATGTCTGAGGTCAGGACTCTAAACCCAATCGCCACCTTCCTTGGAAGAAACAGAGAAAGGGGCAGGGGCACAGACAAAGCCCTGTAGCTACAGATGCAGAGATCTGAATTAGGAAGCTGTAAGCCAAGGCACTCCTGGGGTCATCAAGAGCTGGAAGAGACTAGGGATAGTTCTCTGTAGCAGCCTACAGGAGAGCCTAGGTTTGCCAACACCTGCACTTTGTTTGTGCTTTTATCCTCAGAGCTGTGAAAGGATAACATCTTTGTTATTAGCCCACTCAATTTGTGGTGATTTATTATAGTGCCCTAGGAAGTCAACAGGACTCATTTCCAGTCACAAATCTGGGGCTCCTGCAGTGGAATACATTTTATTTCACCGAGTTTTGGGTTCCAGGGCAATGGTTAACAGAGCTGAAATTGTTTCTGCATCAGGATACTTACAGTTGGAGCACATTCATTTCCCCCAGATAGTTGTTCTATAAAGTGCAAAGTCGAGAGGCTGGAAGAGAGGTCTAGAATTATCAGGATCATGTCTTGGGTGTCATTTTCACTAGGGTTTGTCCTTCACTGGATGTTGCTAAGTGGGGCCCATGGCAGGGCTCACAAACATGCCCAAAGCTGGTGTGACTCAGTGGGAGAGTGCTCCCTAGGCTTCCATCTCCAGCTGTGCAGGGAAAAAACCCACAGACTCTGCTGTGCTTGTACCCACTGCTCTCTCAGAGTTAGGAGTCTGCCTGTCTTGGACCAGACACACCTAAGTGGGGTTTCTTGCTGGCATTGGGTGCAGGATCCAGCTCCATTTTCTCATGAGCCCTGACTTCCCCAGCTCTGTGCACAGGAGAGGATCCAAGAGGAAGGGAAATGGAAATGGTGCTGACCATGACCCAGTTCAGAAAGGACTCTAAAGCCCATTCCATTCATAAAGTATTCATGGGTCTAAAAGCCTCTCCAGGGTCTTGCAAGTATTTGTCTAGATCCGGATGGATCCAGGTTGGAATTCTAGCTCAGCCACTTACCAGTTAGGATGGAGTTTCGGGAAAGTTATTTGACTTCCTGAACTGTTACTGTCCTCACTTCCAAAATGCAATCTTGACTGACAATGTGGCTGGGGCATTAACAGGAAGAATTGAAAGGCCTACTCTAATGGCTTGTCCCCAGGAAGTGCTCAGTGGTAATCAAGATTATCATCATTTCCCTTTCTCACCACTCTGATGGCTCTTTGCTTTATCCCACCTTGTTCCTGAGGTTCATCCCTTTTCTTAATGTTTAGAGGATGGCACATGGACATGATAGGGAGAATTTGAGATCCTTCTAGGATTAGCAATTAGTAATTTAATGTTTCTTCTGTGGCTCCAAATAACCACTTTTTCATTACTTGATTTATTGATGTTTCTTTCTGGCCTGCAAGGGAGCTGCCAAGAATGTTGGAGGTGAAGTATTGCAGAGGAACACTGAAGTCAAAGTAAGTAGATATTTAAAATCATATGAGCTGTTGTGCATTGTGTTCTCTTGTATCGGATTCACAGATTATACATATTTAAAGGCCCTTTTCAAGTACATTTCTTATAGACGGGTTGTTTCCTTGTTCTGAATTTAAGTCGAATTGACAGTTGGAGAGAGGCCTGCAGATTGTTCATTCATGCGTTTTCTGTGTCAAAAGAACCCCTCAAACTTCAAAAAAAGGCACACACCCAACCTTATATAACTGTGTCAAAAGTGCTCCCTAATTTTTAGGGCAGATGGAGGTAATGCATTTTGCAAGCAAGAAAAGAAAATCTTACAATAGTTTTTATAAGAAAAGTTTCATCTTAACAAATATAGCTTTCTAATCCAGGTTAACATCCCTATTCGTGTTACTGTTTATAAATTAAAAAAAAAAGCAAGAAAATCCACAAGTTTTATTATAATCCAATTTCCTAATGTATTAGCTCTAAGAATGTATTCTATTTTATGGCCCTTTCTCCTTCGTTGCCTCCCTGGGGATGGAACCTAGGGCCTTGCACTTACTAGCGCTCATTTTAACATTGGCTCCATCCTCAGTCCTTGTCCCAGACTCTCCAGGTATCCCTGGCTAGCTTCAAATTAAAGATGCTCCTTTCTCAGCCTCCTGAGTGCTGAGGTTGCAAGTGTGTACCACAATTCCCAGCTAAGTTGTTTTATCTATTATTTTATTTGCTTTTTATTTAGGGAGGCAGGGCTTCATTTACCTTCATCCAAGTCTTGACTGAAGTTTGTTGTGTCGCTAAGGATGACCTTGGACTTTTGATTGTCCTGCTTCCACCACATGATTTCTGGGATTACAGGTCAGTTTATTATACAGCGCTGCAGATTGTGCCCAGGGACTTTCGCAAGATGGGCAAAAGTGCTTTCCCAACTCAATGACACCCTTGGTATTTAGAATTTCTTTTAAAAGGAATGCTAGAAAGTGAACGAGGACAATGTCTTCAGAAGTGTATGAAAGCAGCCCTGGCTACCCTGCCCCCAGACTTGGCATTTCATGGTTCTGTGGCTCCCAGGGAATTATGCACCTGATTCTGTTTTCTTTTCACCTGTGTAGGAAGAAGTCTAACCACAAACCCAAGTTCCTTGCTCCTACTTGAAAAGGTCAGTGACCCAAGGACAAGCTGCTGAAGTGAAGAACAGCTTTTGGTAAAGCCAGTATAGCATGCATTGTTGTCAATGTGTTAAGAAGGAACAGGGGAGGTGAAGAGGGGGAGGAGGTAGAGAAGGGAAGGGAAACCTCCTTGTTCAGGTTGTTAACCAGACTTCCCTGCCCAGAGCTGCGCTACTCTCCTTTTTGACTGCGTCAACAACATGACTGAAGAAGAGCTGATTCCACCAGGCGGTGGTGGCGCATGCCTTTAATCCCAGCACTCGGAGGCAGAGCAGAGATCTCTGTGAGTTCGAGGCAGCCTGGTACAAGTGAGTTCCAGGAAAGGCACAAAGCTACACAGAGAAACCCTGTCTTGAAAAAAAAAAAAAAAAAAAAAAAAAAAAAAAAAAAAAAAAAAAAAAAAAAAAAAGAGCTGATTCCTAGAATGTAAGTATGAAGGAATAGCCTGCCATCACAGGGGAAATGTGCGATCCTTTTAAGAATTATTCTATTAGTTTTGCTTCACTCCCCTCCCGTGTGTGTGTGTGTGTGTGTGTGTGTGTGTGTGTGTGTGTGTGTGTGTGTGTGAGAGAGAGAGAGAGAGAGAGAGAGAGAGAGAGAGAGATGTATGTATAGATATCAGAGAGGCAAAGTGGTCATAAATACCCATCTCTAACCCAGAAGCTATCTCCAAATGATAACTGCTTGCAAAGGCAAAATTTTTTTTTTTCTCCAATGGATTCCCACTGGGTATACAAACCATACTCCAGGGCAGTCCCCATGCCCAGCAGAGATGGGCAACACAAAAGGAACTCAGTGGCAGTTTTGGAGGTTCTCTGTCTCATGATACTCGGTTAGAGTTTCTTTTTCCTTGTAGGTCCTTGTTGTACATATTATGATGTCCAGTTTTGTGTTTCTATGGGTTTCCTTGGTGTGTGAATTTGTGTGTCTCTGCATCTATGTGTTTCCTGAGCTTTTTCTTTAGTTTGTTTGTTTTTGTCTTATTCTTGTTTGTTTTTATTATTATTATTATTATTATTATTATTATTATTTTTGTTAGATACCCGTTTGTACTCTAGTGAAAGAGAGACAGAAAGGGTGTGGATTTGGGTGGGTGAGGAAGTGGGGAGGATCTGGAAGAGTTGAGGGAAGGGAAACTGTCATCAGAATATGGTATCTGATTTAAAAAAAACTATTTTCAGTAAAAAATAAATATACTTTTTGTTTCTCAAAAACCAACCCCCTCCCCAAATCATGGACCTGTACCTACATCAGAGTGGAACACAGAGAGCTTTTAAAGAGGAGAAGTACATTTGAAGGAGAAAGGAAGAAATGTAGCTAGGATACAGACTGCCTGTAAAATAGTTGAAGTCCAGAAGAGAGAAAAAATGGTCACACCATCAGAACTGGAAGACATAACTGAGACTCTTAAAAAAAAAAGATGAGAACAAACAAACAAACAAACAAAACAAACAAACGAACGAGCCTAAAGTCTCAGGGAGATTTCCGAATCCCAACACAAAGAATGACTAGAAATTCAAACCCACACATGACACAGTAAAATGTTAAATAATAAACAAAGCATGCATCCCTCTAAGAAGGCTGCTCTTTTAGGAAAAATAATTCAAAAGAAGTTTTAACAACAAGAAGAGAACCAGGAAGGAATGTAACCACACCTTCCTAATTTTGAAGGAATAGCTTCCAGCTTTCAACTCTTTCGATGAAACTTTCTTCCAAGAATGAAGGTGTTTGGACTTCAGTAAATTCCAGCTTGGTAACTGGCAGGTGCATGTTAAAGGGAAACATACAGGTGCTGCTTTTTGGCAAGAATGAGAATAATGATGGGAAGTGAGAGCAGAGATCCAAGAGGAGACAGGTTGAAACAGGGTTCAATTAGCAGGGAAATTTAATGGAAATGGGCAAAACACCTTGACTTTATTTTCCATCAAAGCCAGCACAAAATGCTTCCCAGCTCTGCAGAGCAGGTGGACGCCAGTTGCCACCAGTGGATGCTGTATTACCCCCAGGACAACTTACAGCAGCTCTCACACAGAATTCCACTTAACTGATGCCACTTCCAACCCCAAGAAGAAGCCTGGTTGGGAGAGAGCTGGTGCACCTGGGAAGCAGTAGGTGGGGCAGAGAAGTGCGGGGAGTAACAGGTGTTTCCTGTCCAGGTAACAGAGGTCCAGCGACTGTTCTTTAGGACTGAATGGTAAATGCCAGTACTGTGAGCTCACATGATTCTCTGGCAATGAACAGAGATAGCACTGGGTAGCAGAGTAGCTCATTTGTTCTTGGCCATCTCTGCGCTCTCCTTAGCACAGGATGGCCACTGAATTTCAAAATGAAAGTAGAAGTTGTTGAAAACATTTGGTTTCTGCTCCTGAATTACATCAAAATTGACAGATCCTATGGGCTGCTTAGTTAAGAGTCTTTACTGTAGACCTTAAGGTCTAAAAGGAGGTAGTTGTACTGAAGTGTGTGTGTGTGTGTGTGTGTGTGTGTGTGTGTGTGTGAAAGAGAGAGAGAGAGAGAGAGAGAGAGAGAGAGAGAGAGAGAGAGAGAGAGAGCCCTGAAAAGGGTCTAGAGATCATCCTGCTTTGAAAGCTAGCCTCTCTTGGAAGGTGTTCTCAGCTTTGATACTCTTCTTCATATCTTTTATCCTTCCTATCCCTTGGCATGGGTCTGGGTGAGGAAATGCTTACCTACTTCGGCCTTTCCTGGGCACAAGGGCTCCCTTGGTCCTGCACTGTGGTCTCTGGAGTTCCTGGAGGCTTGGGCTCTAGTGGGAATGAACACAGTATGGGCAGAGGTCAACTGAATAGGGGATGGATGCAGTCGGGACTCTTGGGGCGACCTGGAGGGGAAGGACTAGACAAGATAAGAGATAAAATAGAAAGGGTGGAGTGAGGATATACCTTCCAGGAGTTAAGTCTGAAGAGTTCAGGATGTGAAGTTGTTGCTAGTGGCTGCTGCCGGGAAGCCTAGCGACTGCTGAAGGAGGAGGGAGGCGAGCCAGGGAGGAGAAAAGAGCAAGAGGGGAAGAGAAAGGAGGAAGACTATGGCTATGAAGACTCCAACAATGACGACGAGAAAGGGAGGGGGTGCAGGGTCATGAGGCTCCGCCAGTGCCTGTGATGCTGGTACCTGGAGAGCCACTAACACCCCATTTTAACCCGTAACATGTAAGTTTTCAAAAGCAGGGGTTCTAAATCGCACCTTAGAGTGCCAATTAATCCTTCACTCATTGCAGATGTGTAGGGGAAATGCAAATCAAGAGAACATGAAGTAAGGCAGATCAGAGGGTAGAGACAGAAGGATGCATGGATGCATTTTCACTTCATTTGAAAGCTGTCTACTGGTTTCTTCTCAAAAGTTTTCATTTGATGATAAACCATCTCTGAAATGATGAAGTCACCAGAGGGTGACTTCATGTCCTAGTTAGCTTTCTGTCAACTTGACACAAACCTAGAGGTCCCTGGGAAGAGGGAATCTCAGCTGAAGAATTGCCTCAGTCAGACTGGTCTGTGGGGGCACTGAGCACTTCCTGGATTGCTGATTGATGTGGGAGGGTCCAGACCACTGTGGATGGTGAGTTCCCTAGGTAGGTGGGCCTAGGCAGTAGGAGAAGGGAAGCAAGCTGGAGGAAGCAATCCAGTGGGCAGTATGCCACTGTGGTTTCTGACTCAGTTCTTGCCTTGGCTTCTCTCCATGATGAGCTATAACCCATAAGACAAATAAATCTTGTTTGTCCCATGTTCCTTTAGCTAATGTTTTATCACAGCAGCAGCAGAGACAAGCAACTGATAGATTGTGGAGGTTGGCAGAGTCCAGTTAAAAGATAAGGAGAATCAACTAAGGGATAAAGAGATGCAGATCATATATATATATTATATATATATATATATTATATATATATATTCATACATATAGTGTGGCAATTATGTCTTCACCATCCTTACATTGCCCCCTGCTTTCAATGAAATATTTGCAAAGATTGCTTTCCTACTGTTACAAGTCTGAAATGACGTGAACACTCATCCAACCTCTATTGACCTTTAGACCGTGGGTTTGCTGTAGGGTCTTGCGCATGCCTACTCAGCACCTTTACCATTGGCTCAGAGGTGCCACCTCTGTCAAGAGTTGCACTCTTGCTCACTTGTACAAACTAGCACGTGCGCATTGTGTTTAGATGTGTTGCTTGGCAACCGTGCTTCTGCCAACTGTACAAGGCCCTGGTTGGCAGACGTTTAAGCCCCGCGTTCCTCTGGGCAAATGTCGCTGGCAAGTCTTGGATTTTACTAAGACCTAATATTGGACTGAAGGACAGAAATGATGAGAAGCTGGGAAGGAACCTGAGGCCAATGGCTTCTGCCGTGAGGAAGATCTTTGGGGTTAAGGAAAAGACACCCTTCGGTTTCTGTGATGGCCCACAAATGACTGTCTCCGAGTTTTTCTTTGGTGAATATCCCAGCTATCCAAAATACCATACAACATACCGGCCCGTGGGGCAGATCCACCGGGTTGCAGCCAAGGGCGATGCGGGCCAGTTGGAAGTTCTCATCACGCTTGGAAAGTGCAGTGTGTACGACCGAGACTACAAGAACAGGTAACAGGGGGAGGGAGGGTGGGCAACTGTCTACCTCGTGGGCAGGTCAGCGTGGGAAAAGGCTGTTTTTCCCTCCCTGGCTTCCCAGGGAGCTAGGGTGGGCAGTGAGGGAAGAGGGTCTGCCTGTGCTTCTGGGGCTCCGCCCCTGCATACCTGGGTGGAGTCTTGAGCTGCCAGACAGGAACTTTTAACTGCTTCTCAGTCTCCTCCTGATTGGTCCAACAGAGCTGGCAACCAGAGGTCTCTGCCCATTGTGTCTGCTGTCATCAAACGCCAAAGTACCGAGGTCGCTGTGGCTGGAGAGTCGTGGTTTTCACAGAGACCTAGCATTGAATGGGGTCTGGGGGTGAAGTGAAGCGCGTGTTCTAGTCACAGCATACACGCGGATCTTTGGTGCTGTGTTAAGAAAAGGTTCCTTCTCTGTCCCCCCCTTTCCCTCCTTCCCCTTCCCTTCCTCCCCCTTTCCCTCCTCCCCCTTTCCCTCCTCCCTCCTCCCCTTTCCCTCCTCCCCCTTTCCCTCCTCCCCTTTCCCTCCACCCCTTCCCTTCCTCCCCTTTCCCTTCCTCCCCCTTTCCCTCCTCCCCCTTTCCCTACTCCCCCTTTTCCTCCTCCCCCTTTCCCTCCACCCCCTTCCCTTCCTCCCCTTTTCCCTCCTCCCCTTTTCCCTTCTCCCCCTTTCCCTCCTCCCCCTTTCCCTCCTCCCCTTTCCCTTCCTGTCCCTCCTCCACACCCTCTTGCCGGTTCTTCCTCCTTCCCACCACCTCTCAGGGGACTTCTCACGACAGTGTCCTGTGCCCTGCCATCTGTTTGTGAAGCAGAGCTGGAGTTCATTACAACGTTAAACAGATGTAAACGCAGGAGTTAACAGAGGGCACTGCATACCCCAAATTGGGAGGGTCAGTCAAGGGCTGGGTGCAAGCTTCCTAAGAGAGTCACCTAGATACCCTTCGTGTTTCTAATGCGGTGGATCAGGACATTGAGGCCTAGGAAGGCTGAGAGGTACCTAGTAAGTCACTTAGCTCAGAGTAGGATCACACCCAAGGGGAATTTAGTTCAAAGGCGATGCTTTTCTTTTTCTTTTTTGAAAAAAAAAAAAAGTTAAAAAAAAAAAAACCTGAAAAAACAACCCACCCAAACCCCAAGAAACACACAAAAAGAGCCCCATAAAAACACAAAAATGGAAACCAAAATATACAAGTGGAACACCAATAATACAACTTTTTTTTTTTTGCAAGCAAAGGAAAATGAGAAAAAAGTTTACAAAAATACCACTGAGTTCATTTTGTCTCCAGCCATGCTTTTTTTTTTGTTCAAATAAGCTGCTCTGGGCTGATTCAAATGAGCCACTCAATGGCAGAACGCTTCTCTAGCGGTCAGGAGGTCACATGATCTATCCATGGCTCACATAACGGACTTCAAATAGGTTACCCTTTCTTTAAAAATAGGGAACCTTATCCTTTCTAAGAACAGTGAAGATTTGTTTAGAAGGCAGGAAAACGACAGGGTATTTAATGTTATAATTGCATGAGTAATTGTGGATTTTCGGACAGGGCTCTATAATGCCACAAAACCTCCTCTCACTTCCACAGGACAGCTCTGCATTTTGCCTGTGTCTATGGCCGGCTGCCAGTGGTGAACATTCTGGTGAATAATAATTGTGAGATTGATGCCTTCGACAAGAACCACATCACACCTCTGATGAAGGTAGGTCGCAGCCATGAATTTCAGCACGAGCTAGACGTGATTGAAGTGCTCGTGACGGGAAGAGCGCTACCTCCATTTACATGTAGCTTGCCGATGAAACCTGTGGGATGTTTATCTTGAATGCCTCAAGCTGACAATCTGCTTTTTGTTGTGAACTGCAGTCTGTCCAATGCTGGAAACAGAAATGTGCGGCTATCCTGCTGGAGCACGGTGCTGATCCGAACATCCGGGACAACAGTGGTAACAGCGCCTTGCACTACGCTGTGTACAACGGGCACGAAGAGATGGTGGCACTCCTGCTCGACTACCATGCTGATATCGAGCAAAAAACCAAAGTACAGTTAACCGCGTTTTAATTTCAAAGTCTCTGAAATACATGTTTAGATAGTGACAAAGGTCAACATTTCATGTTTAGGAACCTAAGCATTTCCTGGGTGAAAACAGTTGGACAGGACTTAACTATAGAAGCTGTGAGTCCAACACACGTACTTCAAAAGAAACATTTGTTGGTCTTTTATTTAAAAAAAATTATATATATACAGTTCTGCCTGTATATATGCCTGTCTGCCAGAAGAGGGCGCCAGATCTCACCGCAGATGGTTGTGAGCCACCATGTGGTTGCTGGGAATTGAACTCAGGAAGAGCAGCCAGTGCTCTTAACCACTGAGTCAATTCTCCAGCTCCCTGAAAGAAACCCAAGGCACACCTTTCTTTTACACATTTAATGTGAAGTATTTGAGAAGACACTGAATTTGTTAAAGGTGAAACTTCCTCATCTGTGTCTTTTTCCTCACCATTTCCCTTGACTTTTGTAAAGCTACCTGAGTAGAGAGCAAAATTTACTTTGGCTTCATCTTAAAACTCAAAAAGACAACAAAAGCACTCATGTAAATTGGGAATTGTGATGCTCTTGGCAAGTAATTATCAAGTGACTTCAGACGGAAGAAAAGGTGCGGAGGGAAATAAATCAGAAATGTACAACTGGAAATTAGGTATCTGAGGGAATAAAGCAAGAGGAATTAAAAAAGACAGTTAATGTGTGCTGATAAAGTCTTTCCATGTTGAAGGTAGTAATTCATAGTTTGAGCAAGAAAAATATTTAATTACAAACATGTCTAGGGATCAGTTTAAGGAGGACGCTGGAGAAATAAAACTGGTAGTGACTAGGGGATAATTATGTAGAAAACTAGAGGGATGATCAAACAGTTCGCTAGTATATGTTCTGAAAGAGACACCCACTTAGGTAAAAACTAAGCCCTGTTCTCATGTCTGGAGTTGCTTGCTGGGTGAGGAGATATTTAATTTGCTTTTTTTTTTTTTTTGGTATATCGAAATTTTGTTGCATTCCGAGTAGCAAACACATTGCCTGTTTTTGTTTGTTTGTTTGTTTTTTGTTTTTTTTTTTTTTTTTTTTTATTTTTCGAGACAGGGTTTCTCTGTGTAGTTTTGCGCCTTTCCTGGAACTCACTTGGTAGCCCAGGCTGGCCTCGAACTCACAGAGATCTGCCTGGCTCTGCCTCCTGAGTGCTGGGATTAAAGGCATGCGCCACCACCGCCCGGCCGACATTGCCTGTTTTTAGTGGTTGAGTCCTTATTAGTCAAATAACTGGATGATGAAGAGAATTATCCATGTCCGTACAGATGAGACTGAAATTCTGTTTGCGTGGCTCTAATTCTCCGCTGCAGATGTGTGGAGTTTGATTCAGTATGTCTAATAAGTAATGGGCATGCATCTCTGAAAATATTTCCTTGGGAATCAGAACAACTCCTAATTTGGAAAAGAAACCCTAAATAGATAACTGAAATATAGGTATTCCTGGGTTCTAAAATCCTGACATTTCTAGAGGAACCGGAATTTAATTAGCTAATACTTCCTGCCAATGTGTCTTTTCCAGTAATTTTACCCTAACTTTCCTTTTACTTTTGTGTTGAGAAGCTAAATGGAGTATTATCAAGTGGTTTCATTTCCATGGCTGTGATAAAATGCCTGACAGAAAAGCAACTTAGTTTAGTTCACAATTCTAGGTCCATCATTTCTGGGGAGGCATCACACCAGAAGCTTGAGTCAGCTGGTCCCATAACATCTATAATCAACAGCAGAGAGGAATGAATGCATGAATACTCGCTTGCTTGTGCAAAGCTTGAGTTTTTTACTTTTATACTGTCCAGGAGCTTCTGTCTAGGGAATGGTGCCATCCACAGTAGGCCAGGTCTTTCCTCTCTAATTAAGACAATCTGCTATAGATGGGCACACAGGCCAACTCAATGTGGAACTCCCTCACTGAGAGCCTCTTCCTGGGTGATTCTAAGTTGTGTCAAGTTGACAATGAAAGCTAACCATCACTATCAGCAATGACTACTGGCTTACAGAATAAACCATTTTTCTTCTAGCCATCGATAATAATTCACTACTTTTAGAAGGTATTCAAAAATTTAGGGAGTAGAGACTATCTGTTTAAAGGTTTCATGCCACTATATTATTCAAGTTATCCCAAAATGTGAATTATAAGCAGGGTTTCCTCTATTAGAAGATTGGAAAACATGAATCTTCTTGTCATTTGAAGAACAGTTGTCCGCTTGGCAACCAATCTCAGTGAAGGTGTTCAGTTGATGGAGCCCTAACATCATCAGTCTGGCAGGTGTAGACACACATGTACACACACACACACACACACACACACACACACACACACACACACACACACTATGAAGTCCACAGGAATCATTTAGTTTCAGCTTCCATGTGACTAGTAATTATTTTGTGAACACTGGGAGAATTGAATACAAGTGAAGTATAAATAATCAAGGGCAGGAAGAACTAAGTATTATGAGTTTTTTTTTTTTAATTACATTTTGGGAGGCTGATCTTTCTAAAACATATTTGCTTTGTATACACCCGCTGGAAAACACACTCCCAGCAACATGGAAAGCACAGGAGATATGGGCTCAAAGTGGTCTTGCCTACACTGAGTTTTCCTCCATGACTTGAACCCACTGTTAAGCTTCAGGAGATTTCTGCAAAAACCTGAACTTCACATTGCTCGTAAATAATTAAGCCCTCATGCATTTATATATTTATTCTTTATCAATAAAAAAAATCAGGAGTCAGATATCAGGGTAAGAACCTGAATGAACAGATAAGCAGTGGAGAAGCCATCAGTGACCTCCTATCTCTGTTCCTCCATCCAAAAGGGCAGAGATCCTCTCTAAGCTCTGCCCCACTACTTACAGTCTGTCTGTCCTCAGTCCTCCAAAACCTCTATGATTAATTTGGGTCAGCTAGTGGTTAGCCCTGCTCTCTGATTCACAGCCAACTTCATTGTCAGAACGCGATCAAAATATCAGACAAAAAGCCTCGTCTCCCCTGAACTTTGTACAGTTGGGTGGCCATGCAGAAGGTGGTCTGAGACCCAAGTATACTTACTTTACAATCCTGATGTAGAAATGAAAATCTGGTCATTGATTCGCTAGCTCGTGAACATCCTTTGCCACTGTGTGATGGGTTTTGGTTTGTTGATGTAAAGAAGATGTAGCCCTTACCCCCAAGAAGCTCTTAGTACATATGAGGAGCAACCACTTGGCTTCAGATAATGAATGCTGTAATAGAAACAAATATTTGAGGCAACAGTGTAGGTTTGAAATGGGCACTGGAGAGGCTTAGGTTCATGTGACTACTCTAGGCAGGAGAGGAGTATTTCAAAGAAAGGGAGCAAAGCAAGTGAAAGGTAGCATTGTTAGAAGGAAGGATCGTTTATCCACTGGGATATTATGCTTTTTATCGCGTATTTATATTTGTACAGTCCCTTATAAGATTTTTAGGTAAGTTGAGAACATGCCACTTTTTAAATTACAAATTGGTTTTGCTGTTTTGCAGGATGGCTTCACACCACTTTTGCTGGCACTCAGGGAAAAGAGGGTAGAGGTGGCAGAATTTTTAGTAAAAAAAGGAGCAGATATACATGTTGTAGATGACATGCAAAGGTAAAGTCATTTGAATTAAAATGAAATAGAACATTAGTGGTATTCTGGACTGGTAACAACTACTCAACTTAGAAACATGGCTGGTTGGAGGACTAACTTACAAGGATACAGTGAAAACATAGATAGATGTAAGCATCAATTTAGTCTGCTAGAGAAAAAAAGCAATTGTTTGAAGTAAGCAGTGCAAATTTTTTATATATATATGTGTGTGTGTATGTATATGTCTATCTATCTATCAATCAATCAATCAATCAATCACATTGCCTTATAGCACTGATTGAAGATTGTTGTTTATAATCTGACTTTGTTGGTCCTTTGATCTTGGGAGTTTATGAGCTAAACAAGTTTCATTTGTTTTTAAAATGTATGAACTTTTCATATGAGTTTTTGGTTCACAGTAAGATTGTTAATCATCTAATGATATTTCCTTTTTATTTTTAGATTTACTTTTTACTTATTTATTTTATTTAAAATATTTTAGTAACTCTTTGAGAACTTAAAGTGATGTATTTTGATCATGCGCACCCCAGCAGTTCCCCTTAACTTCTGCCTGCTATTCCCTTTTCTTCCTACCACAACTTGGTGTCCTTTTTGTTTAAAAAAATAATGTATCCACTCCAGTTTGTGCTGTTCATATACTTCTGGATGTGGTGCCTCCCACCAGAGCTTGGTGGACGTATCAGGAGCCACACCCTTAAAGATATCAGACTCTCCCTCCCCTAGAAGCCATCAACAGTCAATAGTTTGTTAGCAAGGAGTAGGGACTCTTGAGCCCCTTCCCATGCAGTATCCCCATGCAAAAGGTTGATACTGATTGGCTTGATCTTGTGTAGGCAGCCACAGCTGCTGTGAATCCATGTGCATAGCAGTCCTGCCATGTCCAAAAGACACTGCTTTGTTCCACTCCTCCCCAGCCTCTGGCTCTCACACCCTTCCTACATCCTCTTCCTGATGGTCCCCGAGTCTGGAGGAAGGGATGTGATATAGATATCCCATTTGTGGCTGAGGCCTCACTTACTCTCTACACTTTGACCAGCTATGAGTGTCTGCATTAACCATCGTTCACTGCACAAGAAAGCTTCTGTAATGAGGTCTCAGAGATCTTATAGTATTTTTGCATTTCCTTCTTGCAAACTTTAAGATACTATATTCAGCCAAACAGGAGTTGAAAATTATAGTATTTGGAATGACTCTTTAAACTGTTAATTTTTTGTAAAATATTGATGTCAGGTTATCTTAAGTGACTATTGTTATTACAATTACAAAAATGCTCATTTTGTCCCCATTTGCTCCCCATGATTTTAATCCATTTATATTTACTTGGCACTGGAAGGGAGATGAAAGTGTTAACTGGATAAAATTTAATGAAGATGAGTCATAAGTAAATAATTTAAAAAGGAGGCTTTAGGTTCATTCAAGACCGGATTTAATTCTTTGTTTCCCCAGTTGCTAGGTATGTCATCTTAAGAATAATGCTCATAGCCAAATATATCCCCTGATGTGAAACAGTCAATAACACCCTTGATAGGACGTTATAGGATTATTTACATAGCCCTTAGTTTAGTGTACAGTACACGGTCATCAACATCATTAACTACGAGCACCATGAATTTTATTATTATTATTTTCATATTACTACTATTCAAATCATGCACATAGCTTTGAATTATTTCATCTTCAGCTGATTAAGAACTGTAATATATTTCATTAGGCCAGGGAAATGTGAACTCTTCCTTAACTATTTCTGATGCAAGACCTTAGCATAGTTATTTTTTTAAAAGGTCATGAGGTCAGGAATTCTATTCCAAAGTAGATCAGTGGGAAAAGATATTTCCTTCATTATCCTGGGAAGTAGCCTCACAAAGAAGAACAGTTGTAGGTCCATGATACTATGTCTATTAGAAAATTGTCAAGTCTACACAGACAGGCAAGATACTAAGTTGGTAAGACAGATCTACATAGATTTAACTAATTTAATTCATTTCATAATAGTGAATCTATCCCTCTGCTACTTTAGAAATACCTTGATATATGCTATACGATGTGGATCAAAAGATATAGCTACATTACTTCTTCAGAAAGGCGTTGACTTCTTCTGCAAGGATGTCTTTGGATGGACAGCATTACGCTACGCTATTGAAGGCCACTGTACTTTGTAAGTATTTCCACAACATGTTAATTAAAAATTATATTGATGTTCAAAAACAAATACAACTATTGCATCATCTGCTTGAGGCATCATTGAACTTGTGTGGGTAGTTTTAGAATGGCAGTGACTTAGTCCACCTAGCCATCTGGGAATCAAGCAAAGTAGGAGCAGCATTGGGAGTGGAATACTTACGCTCGGGACTCCTTTTGATAAATGCTGAACGTTGGACCCAGCACCTCATATGTACTAGGTGAGTCTTCTCTCATTTTACTGTATCTCCAGCTAAGAGATTTAAAGACTTTTAACCTTAGGGAGCTCAGCATTTTCCATGTTGTCCCCAAACATAACTCCCTACAAATGAGAGACAATAAGTATCTAGCATATCTTTGATCTTTTCACGTAGCCGTTTGGATCTTGAAATGCCCAGTTTAGTAAACAGTCCTGTTGCTTTCTTGTGGTTGCTGTCTCCTGTATACAAGTCTACTCCTTGACTTTCCAGTAGCTGAAGGGATTTTTAGGTTCACGGAAGCCAATTCTCTTAGAAAAGTCAGATGGAGAAGAAGGAAGAGGATAGCCTAGCAGTCTTTCTTTATTCTATCACTATTAAAACACACCCTGAAATTTTATAGCAGTTAATCTTAACTACCATGCTGTCTACACTGAGACAGATCTCTAAGTCTTTGTGATAATATACGTTCAGAACTGAAAGTTGCAATATCTCAAGTTCACATGTACTTATGTTGTTAAACTCAGCTATTATTCTCCAATCACACTCTACTGGCAATGAGACTTTCTAGCTTCTGCCACATACATTGTTAACACTCTGAACCTTCCCACCCGTTCAGAATCTCATATAGAGCCCACATGTTAGCTTAGACCTCTTTGGTCACTTGAGAAATTTGTGTGTCCTTTTTGCCGACAAATATGAACTGTATAAAAGTTCAAATCATGTTGCATAAAAATCATGAGGTCCTTCTATTGATTAATACCAGACCCCATCATATGCTGATCCAGAGGCCCCATCATCTTGGGCAGGCACTCAACTGATTCCCTCTCTCTGTCTATCATAATAACATTTTCCCAAGTTATTTCAGTGCTGGTGTCATCTTTATAGAGATTTTTGAATTCTTTCCCACAAAGAAGCAACTAAGCATGTCTCTGGATCCAGTGAACAGTTGGACTTAAGAGAACAAGATCACATCAAATTTTATTAGTATATCCATGTAAAGGAGGGTTTTGTTTTATGAGTCATTTGGAGGTGAATATGATGATTTAAAATAGGCAGGGGAGGATGAAGTGGAGAGGAAAGCCAAGTCTTGGAATGGATTCCCTTTCTGCCCTCGGAGTGACTGATTATCTTTTAGTAATAATGAGCAGTCATTTAATTAAGGAGGTAATATTTCATAAAGTACTTAGCTCCAAATTGTTAAACAGCTCATTTTCTCCAAATTATAAGCCACAAAACAGAATAGCTAATAACAAAAATGAGGGCTTGACATTCTCCAGACTGTTGTAATATTTGAATTTTAGTCACTGCAAGTTTAAAAAGAGGTCAGCATCAGGAAATCCTTTGTTGCTTTGTTATTTCCCTGCATGTGTTTTAATACTATCAAATAAAATCTTAAAAGATCACCTACTGAACTCAAGCAGTCCAATCCTTATTCTTTTTTAGAATAACACTTAACATCTATGGGAAACAACTTGTGTGGCAGCCGACAGCTGTTAGTTGTGGAGCGGGAATGTCTTCTGACATCAGGATACGTCACTGCTTATTGTGCTAATTCAGTCTATGCCCCAAGTTTTATTTCTCTCATTTCATGCCCCCCTTTTTACTTCAGTTTTTATTCTTTCGTTATAGGCTTAATTATAAGATTTAGAGCCCATACATTTCAAACACACAGTAAAAACTTCTAGTACTGCCTCTACTATTTTCAGTAATAGGCTCTATTTAGAGACAGGGTCTCATGTGCCTCATGTGGCCTTGGGCTTGCTGTGTGTCTGAGGATGACTTTGGACCTCTTGATCTTTCTGCCTCCACCTCCCACATATTGTGATTACAGGTGTATGCCACTATGTCTGGTAGATGTGATGCTAGAGATGAAACCCAAGGTTTAGTGCATGGTTGGCAAATACTCTGCCAATGGAGCCACACCCCTAACCCCTGGAATGTTCTTAAGAATTAAGTATGCTAAAATGTTTTTTTAAAAAGTATTAAAATAGTAATTGTATTTATTATTTTTCACATGACAGTAGACAGGTGCTTATGGATTTTGAAGAAAACATGCATAATAAAAAAAAAGATAATGAACCAGGTAAGACCTATGATGAGTTGCTCTTTGCAGACCTACCATACACAACAATGTCAAACAGAAAGTTTTCATTTCATTTCAAAAAGAGTGGAAAATTGCATTTATATTTGCTTAACTTCTTTCTGACTGAATAGTCTACAGATCAGAATGATCTCAGATATTAATTACACAAAAGTTACAATTGGAAGTGTGGTCTTGTCTCAAAAAATAAGGTACAGAGTCATTGGGGAAGACACACACACACTCAGAGGCAGAAAGACAGAGAGAGAGAGAGAGAGAGAGAGAGAGAGAGAGAGAGAGAGAGAGAGAGAGGAAAAAAACAAAAACAATCAGTATCTTTGTTTTTGTGGATAGGAATTGAACCCAAGACAACCTCCATTTTAGGTAAGTGCTATATAATTAGCTTTACCTCCGGCTTTCCCCCCTCATCATCAGAAGTTATGATAACAAATAATTTACACATAATAAAGTCATATGTATTTATTAATCATGTTTGTTTTAATAAGATTCTTGTTGAAGATGTCACACTGTTATATAAGTTACATTTTTTTTTTCAGCTCTAGGACTAGGTAAGGACAGACAAACATAAAAGTTGGTGGCTTTGAGTTTAGGACCATTTCTTCATGATGTTGATATGACCTAGCTGGTCTGCAACATATCTCTGCTTACTTGGAAGTGACGGCCACCTTGATGGCCTCAAAAACCTGGACCCTGTGCTCTGAGGCGTGGCTGTACACCTGCTCCACTGTCCTGTAGGGCATGCTCAGCCGGCAGTAGTTTCGGGCCTCCACCTCCAGGTGAAGGATCAGGGCTGCCCTTCCTTCCTGATCCACTACCTCCCAGGAATGTGGCCATGGAGGAGGACAGCAGTGAGGAATGTGGTGCCTCTTAGGGTGCTCTCGCCTCAGAGTCCCTCAGATACTTTATTTATATATTTTTTTAAAAACCAAAAAACATGATTTTTATGTTGTGAAAACATGCCATGGGCATGCACATGAATCGGATGGAGATGCATGATGTGAAAGACACAAGGAATAAATAAAAAGGAAAGTGAAAAAAAAAAAAAGGGTTAGCTAGAACAAGCAGCACACAGGCAACTCTTGAACTTCTCATTAGCATGTGGAAAGTCTTTGCCAAGCCCTTGTACCTGGTCTGCTTTTGTGTTTTGAACCTTTTCCTTGCAGGGTGCACTGTCCATAGGTAAGTGTCCTTGGGATAGTATATTCATCCCAAGCTGAAAAACTCAACTGGTTGCTTGGAAAATCTCTATTCTGTTAGAACAAGCTAAACATATTCTCTTATTAGATGAGATTGGGAGTGTTCAAGGTGGTATGATCATAGACTATATTCCCTTATTATTCTTCCTTATGGTGTTAGTCCAGATACATCAGGCAGTTTGCTTGACACTACCAATTTGTAATATGAGGATAACATTTCAAGTTAGTCTCATGGTAGTTTATTTGGATTATGGCCATTGTACACAACATGGTACTTATCATAAATTTCACACATATTTTTCTTCCTCTTTGTGTCCCATAAATGCAAACAACAGAAAGGGTCTTAAACCATTGATTGCTCCATCAACAATATAATTCGTATCTACTGTAGAAGATTCCCATGATAAGTTTCCAAAAGGATGTTTTCTAGCAAAGCTTCTGAGTCATAGATTTTTAATATTTGATACTTTTCTTCCATCTGTTTAAAATGAATTTTATATTTTTCTTGAGTAGAACAAATGGATTCTGGAAATGACTCATTAGCCGGGTAAGTTTTATATGTTGATAAAATCTACATGTTATCTAAGTATTGGACAGATGAGAAACAAATATTTGTTCAGCAGTCTGCTCTGGGAAACACCATGCTTTATATTTAAAATGCTATTGTTTATTATAATTCTCATAATAGACATTCAAAGTACATGCTATTGTAACTATTCACCAAGTAGGCAGTTATAGCTGAGAATCCCACATCCATGACGTGACTGTCATCTTGCTTGGCTTCTCCATTCATTCTCTAGCTTATTCACAGGTTGGCAAGGACCTGTGTAGCTCTGAGATCTAGATAATGTCTACGTCAATGAACAGCAAAAGTCAAATTTATATATGAACTCCTTTAGGATTTTCTTGAGCAGTGCAGATATACCACAACAATTTATCTAAAATTTTGATAATCACAATGTCAGCCAGTAGTATCCTTTCTTGAGTAGCAACAGTTGTCTGGCATACCTTGCTTGCATGTACTTTGAGCCACAGGAACATGCCAGGAGAGTATTTGCTTTTCTCAAATGAAGTATATCTGTATGCAGAGCATGTGATACAAATTATATTTAATACCCTTCTAGAGGATAATTGGAAATTAATTTTTCTACTTACTGATTTTTCGTTTTTGTTTCTTGTTTAAGCTTCTAGACATACTTAGTCCAATGACATCTTTATTTTACCTACTCTTGTTCTCTTGTTTTTTTTTTTTTTTTTTGGTGATACTAACTTTTCTCTGTAAATCAACTTTTCTGTTTTCCTTCTTGTTCTTTTGCTTCTGTTTATAAAATTTCTATCAACTAAATATTCTGTTTTTCTGCAGAGAAGATTAAAGAATAAGAAATTTCAGAATTTTAAGGAATCAAAGAACTAATCAAACTATACACTTGTTCTTCATCCAGATGGAGAACTTAACTCAAAGGATATTAATGTGACTTTTCTGGATGGAAAAAATGATGCTGATGACATTTAAACTCATGTGCCTTAATATTAAGGCTAACTGTCATCCTTATGTTTGATTCGGTAGATGGGTATTTTAATAAAAGGACTGGGAACTGAGCTCAGTAATTCCATGGGCACAGGAGAAGAATAAAAGAAAGTTGGTGGAGGACAAGAATGGTGTTAAAGATAGACAACACATATAGAGAAAAGGATACTGGGTTCAGTAGGATTCAGGTTTTAGAGAAAAGACTAGAATACAGGCATTTTTGACAAATTTGATAAGAATAAGACAGGGCTTATGGAGAACAGGGTATTGAAAGCTTATATAGAGGCATATTGAAATTGGAATTTATGACAGTCTTGATAAAGAAGCTGCATGTTTCTTGAATTGTAGGAACTGAAAAAAATCAACGTTTCTGTGGAAAATCATTAAGATAATTTGAGCTGTTGGGGAGAGTCTCTATAGCACCTAGGAATATGATGCTATTCACATCACCTCAATTTACAAGAGGTGCCTTAAAGTCTGTCAAGCACCAGGGGATAGAATTGAGGAACAAAGTGTCCCTGTGGCTGAGGCAGGTATCTACCTCCAGCTTTGCTGAACAGACTTCCTACCTGCATGATGGGTTAGCAAAGTTTTAGGATCCCCTGGCACTGTAACCAGATAGTAAAATGGTTGTGTGAATAATTGAAGCTCTATTTAGGTTGGTATTTTGAACACATCTTTACTTAAGATTTTCCTTTGCTGGAGATCTTAATTTTGGAGATCATCATTGAGCTCTGCAGAAGTGGAGGTGGTGGTCACTGGAAGGAAATATTTCTAGATCACTTGGAGGGACAGGTGTAATTAACAGGAGACTAGTTTTACATAAGTCTTTCCCTTGAATGTCTGGGCACTTTTGAAAGTTTTTAAGTGCTCCATAGTTTGTGTAAACCTGAAAAATTGCAAGAGGAGAGGAAAGTATCTTGGGGTATCTCTAACCAACAAAGCAAAAGAATTGTATGATAATAACTTCAAGTCTTTGAAGAAAGAAATCAAAGAAGGTATCAGAGGGAAGATCTCCCATGCTCATGGATCAGTAGGATCAACATAGTAAAAATGGCCATCCGAACAAAAGCAATCTACAGATTCAATGCAATCCTATCAAAATCCCAATACAGTTCTTTACAGACTTTGAAAGAACAACCCTCAAGTTCATATGGGGAAAAAAAACCAAAACAGGATAACTAAACCAATCCTGAATAATAAAAGAACTTCTGGAAGTATCACCATACCTAATTTCAAGCTGTATTACAGAGCTATAGTAATAAAAAGCTGCATGGCATTGGCATGTAAACAAACAAAGGAATGGAATTGAAGACCTGGACATAAATCCACAGACCTATAGACACCTGATTTTCAATTAAGGAGCCAGAAATACATAATGGAAAAAAAAAAAAGCATCTTCAACAAATGGTGCTGGTCTAACTGGATATCTACACGTAGAAGAATGCAAATAGACCCCTACTTATCACCCTGCGCAAAACTCAAGTTCAAGTGTGTCAAAGACCTCAACAATAATTGAAATTTAAAATTTTAAAATCTTTAATATTTTTGGGAAGGTTATTTCACTAACCACACACACTTAATTTTTTGTTTGATTCTTGTATATCTTTAAAAGACTTAAAATGTTCCAAGAGACTCTCTTTGATGTTTTGAGATGAAGAGGATGAATGGCTTCTTTGAAGTGGTTGTTTTCCAAGCTGAGAAACCACACCTGCCACCTCTTACAGAGCTTGGTCTTAGTGTTCTTCAACCCAGGGGAAGACATGGAGAAGGGTGATGCCTCTTCTCTCCTATTTAAGGCTATCAGGTTCATTTCAGCTATTTTAGTGCCAAAGAAATGAGCCATTAGTTAATTTTTCAGTTCCACATTCATTAAAGGCAATTTGTGAAGACACCCTTTTCTCGGGCCATTACTAGTTTATATGGAGCATAGGGTCAGCCTTCACTGGGTAATTCATAAGTTGGAAGAGACAAGTCAAGATAAGTGAAGGCTTTGATAAAGTAAGGTCAAATCATATTTACACAAACTAAGAAGCTTCATTTCATACTCAAACAGCTGGATTTGTACAAGATTTTCCAGAATTGTGCTCACCCATCTTTACTGCATACTTTGCTCTGTAGGATTTCCAGCTGTCCTAGTCCTGGAAGCCCTTGCCTGCCACGAAGGAAGACGAATACAACTGTGATACCAAGGTAGACTGCTCTTCTGTGGAGTTAACTTCCTTGCCCTAGGTTTGCTTTCGTTTTACTCTTAAGGTTTAGTAGTGATCTGGATGCCGTTTCAGCACATGGAAAGTTAGTAAGCAGAAACAAGATTATGAGTAGCTGAAAACAATTGTCAATTGGTAAACAACAAAAAGCACAAGTAATTATTTTGAGGTTGTGGCGAAGTGGGGTGAAAATACAGAGCCCAAGAGAAATTATACTAGCAGTAGGCTTTCAATAATAGAGGGTATTTGAAATTTGGTCAATGATTATTTGGATAAATGTAACTTACTGTGACTTTTAAATTATACTTACATTTACTTGGACAAGATAGGTGAGAACGACACCTATCTTGTCTCTGGGTATAAGGACAAATATTTAGAGTGTAGTTAGGGATTATGCTGGTTTAGTGAAGTGGTGGCTGTGGATTCTCCTCCAAGATCTATATCTATAAAAGCCCTGTGTAGTTGGTTGGTTTTCCAGTACCAAACATTAAAATGCTCTCCAATTTCAAGTTTTAGATGCTTTGGACCTATTTACTTATTTGCTTAAAACTCACAATGGAAGTTAGACAACCTGTTTGTGTATATCCTGGTACATCTTGAATCATATTTTACAAATTAGATGATTTTGATTATATTTGAACATTAATAATTGAATACATACATGGATTTCTATCATGCAATATTGTATGTAATGGTATATGTGTGATGCATCTAGTAATTAATTCTTTTTTTAGTCTTCAGGCTATGGGTCATTAGGAGAGTTACCCAGAGGAACTGTGTCATTGGAGAAGTCAGAGATGGCATAAACAGGAAAAACGGGCTAAGGGTTTCCAATAATAGGCTTAGATAAGGTTTCTAGATGAGACTTAAAAAAAGTCAGTCACTTAAAAATATCCTTCTAAAGCCATCTTAGAATTATGATCATCATTCTCCAAGTAGAAAATTGAGAGATAGTTTAATTTACTGTACTTCTTTTAGCTTGTTTTTCAGTTAGTGGTAAATAGTTGTATATCTATTAGATACTTTATTTTACAGTTATAAAATATTTATTACATGATACTCACAAAAGGCAACACCAGTGTTACAGGCAACAGCATGCCTGGACACATACACTTCTTACAAAATCTTCTGTTGTATTTTTGCTTGGAACACTTTCTTTTCTTCAGTGTTGGAGCTCAAACCCAGCATCTTATATACAGTGGGCAGATGTTTTCCCACTGAGAAACACATCCAGCCCTCAACAATATTCTTAATATGTGCACATTAATAAAATTAGAGTATTAACTGTGGCATTCTTTTAAAAGTGTAGAAATTGCTTGCTTCTGGAGTGTCATTGGCATGTCTTTTCCTAGCAATGTCTGCCTGTAATGAAAATAGAAGTATGGGCTGGAAAGATAGATCATTGTTCAGATCTGATGAGCTGAGTTTGATTCCTGGATCCCACAAGGTGACAGGAGAGAACTGATTCTATTGAACTTGACCCTATTTGAGTCTATGGAGAGGTGCTGCTTACTAGCTTGCTTCCCATGGCTTGCTCAGCTTTGCTTTCTTACAGGACCCAGGACTACCAGTCCAGAGGACCCACAATAGGATGGGTCCTCTCCCATAAACCACTAATTAAGAATATGCCCTACAGCCTGATCTTATGGAGACATTTTCTTAATTGAGGTTCCATCTTCTGATGACTCTAACTTTGTCAGGTTGACATAAAACTAGCTTGTACAATTGTTGTTATGGATTATGTGGGTTTAATAAATTAGTGGATGTAAACTCTCCTCCAATAACCATGACTTCACCAGCACTAGCTAGGTTTCCAGCACTAGCATTGGCATCCCTCTGGCTGAGTGTCCCTCTGATCTCACATCCATTTAAAGAGCTGTTGGTTATAACCAGGGTACGTGTGCCACTACTGCACACTTAGGGTTATCATGCCATGTTGGTCATTGATGTGGTTTATAGGTATCACAACTGGGTAGGATTCTTGGTTTCCTTCCTCCTTTGGAAACTGGCATGGCCACTTCTGCTACCTTGAAAGCTAGTCTTCAGAGAGGGGGCTTTCAGGTCAGTTCCAGCTCAGGAGTCTCTGGTCCCTGTTTCTGAAGTGCATGGTGTTTTTAGGATAGGGACTTACTTTCTATTTCTTGGGGTAAACAAGGGCAATAACAGTAGACTATAAGTTTTGAGAGTCTTTTGGAAAGTCCTGACCAACAACTCAAAAAAGGGCATCTTATGCCTGACATTGGGGTATTGTTAGTTGGTCTTTGGATCTTGGAAGGGACACTGTTAGCCCAGGTGAGACAGGTTTAAAAGCTTCATTGGTCCTATACTTTCTTGGTTAGTTTTTTTCCTAGACATTTTATTTTCTTTGAGGCTAATGTGACTGTGTCCATTTATCTCTTTCTCTGTATACTTGTTGTTGTATAGAAAAGCTATTAATGTGTGCAAATTGCTTATGTATTCTGCCACATTGCTGAATTTGTTTATTGTTTCTGAATGTTTTCTGGTAGAAATTTTGGGATCTCTAAATGTGTAATATTGTGTTATCTGCAACTAGACATAGTTTGACTTTGAAAAAAAACTATTTATGTAGCAGGGTCCTGTGCTGTTGTTGTTCCCTTTGGGGGAGGGGGCCAAGTAGGTGCAGAGTCAATGACACAGGCTCTGGGAGAATGTTGGAACCACAAGCTCAGTTTATTCAGGAAGTGGCAAGCCTTATATACCTTCCACCATCCCCCACCACAGGAGGGGGAGGTCTGATGAATATGCATCTGCTGGTGTGACATGGCTGCCTCTCATTGGTCCAGGTCGTCTCTAGATCATGTTTCAGCTGCTGTTGCTAAGGCCCTTAGGCAAACAAAGGTTGGCTCTCAGAAAGTATCTTTTTTACTTGTTTGGGCTGACTGGCCTTCAGGTCTGTTAGGGATGAGTCATCCCACATATTTGTATCCCTTTAATTTCCTTCTTTTGCCTTAATGCTCTCACTAGTGCTTTGAACACAATATTGGGCAAGAGTTGGGATAGTGGGCTGTCTTGTTCCTGACTTTAATGGGATTGTTTCAAGCTTTTCTCTGTTTAATCTGGTGTTGACTGTGGGTTTCTCATATAGAACTTTTATGATGTTAAGGTTTGGTCCCTATATTATCAAGGGGTTTTCCTGCATCTATTGGGAAGATCTTGTAATGTTTGTCCTTAAGTCCTTTTTATGTGGTTTTTACACTTGTTGATTTGTTCATGTTGAACCGTCCCCGTATTTTAGGTATAAAGCCAACTTGGTCATGGTGGAAAAGTTTTTGATGTATGTCTATATTCTGTTTACAAGTATTTTCTTGAGGATTTTTGAGTCTATGTTCATTGGGGATATTGCTCTGATTTTTTTTATTGTGTCTTTGTCTGGATTCATAGAAGGAGTTGGGAGTACTTTTTCCCTATTTTTTGAATTGTTTAAAAAGGATTGGCTATAGATAGTTTAAAATTCCTCAGCTCTGGGATGCATTCAGATGAAGAATCAGATCTACAAGTGAAAGGAGCTGGGGTCAGAGGGCAGGTGGAGGGCAATGCTACCTGGGGGACTCAAACACCTGGCCAGGAGAGGTCACTGGATAGCCTAATATTTTACACATTTCAGGATTATTTTTAGAAATGTATCTGCTCGCGATACTTAGAGTTCTTGTTTTAGCAGTACAACACTTTAAAAATGAAAACTGCATATTTATAATATATCTAAGGAAGAAGAAAAATGTAGTTTGTGAAATTATTATTACATCTGGATTGCCAGGTATAAGCTTTCAAAGATGGATCAGGGAAAGGAAAAGCATGACATGTTATAAATTTGGAGACTAGAAATTCAGTTTTGTTTTTGATGGTCAACTAAGGAGAAATCAGCTGAAGAGTTCAATGTGTTGGGTACTTTTATGGCATACATACATTCTTGCAGCAATAAACACAAATAATGAAACATATAAAGATGCCACTAAAGAAAGAGCTGAAAAGGACCAAATATTTTATTTTTTAAAATTTATACCTTTATTTATTTTTATTGTATGGATGTTTTCTGTTCACCATGTATGTGCGTGATCCCTGTGGAGGTCAGAAGAGGGCATCAGATCACCCAGAATAGGAGTTACAGGTGGCTGTGAGGCACTGTGTGGATACTGGGAATCGAACCCAGGTCCTTTGCAAGAGCAGCCAGTACTCTTAGCCCCTGAGCCATCTCTTTAGTCCTGGGCCTGATGTTTTAAATGTAAGAAGAGTTGTACAGTGATGTGAGCGCAGTAGGTAAAGGTAGAGGACCCATTAGAATCCTGGTCTTGTCATTTAGTATCTTGGGAAAACCTAATGCAGGAAAACATGCGGCAATGTCAAGAACAGTACTGTGACTTTATGAGAGTAGAAAATACGCAACATTTTCATGTATCTCATGAATACACATAGGAAATGGAAAAACCTTTTATGAAATATAAAGTATGCTACTACACAAGAAAATAACCCTGTTCTCATTCCAGACCTAAGTACTGAAGACATTTTCTTTTACCTGAGGACAATTAAATGGTAGTAGTGTCAAGATTATACTAGATTTCAGTCACAAGAGGCACATGCTTATAGCAAACCTCAGTAACTCATTTATGAATATATCCTATAGGAAGATACCAACTTGGCACTTTCTGATTAATTTTTAAATATTCTGACCTTCAGTCATTTTTATGGCTAGGTGTCCAGCACGTGCTGTTGCAGATGAGGGGTTATGCCATGGTTTTAGGATAGAAAAATAAGCAACAACACTTCTAAGTCACCTAAACAAATAAAATTGTTTAGGAAACCTTTCCCCAAATGACCCAGTTTCTAAATTCCTCTGTTTTTATACAAACTAATACACACAGAAATAGCTTTTCAAGCCAGATGCCTTCTAACTGTATTTATTTATTATTGCTTGTGGCGTGTGTATGCATGTGTGTGTGTGTTTGTATGTATGTGTGTGTGTGTGTGTGTGCGCGCGCGCGCGCGTACATGTGCATGCAGATGTGCATGTATCCCGTGAGTATGTGGAGGTGGAAGGTCAACTTTGTGGAGTCATTTCCCTCTTTCCACCATGTGTGAATTCTCGGGCTCAAACTCAGGTGTCAGCTTTCCTAACAGATACCTCTCCCCACTGAACCATCTTAGAGGTCCCAAGCCAAGTACCTTAACACCGAAATAATTTCAGTCATCTGAAATACTTCAATGTCTACTGCTTTAATAGATCGATCATATTTATAAGAATGTGTTTACATATGCACACCTTTAAAATGCTCCTTTGTTTCCGATGTGGACTCTAAGAGTTAGGTGCTATAATTGTAGTTCCTCTTTGCAAATATGCACACGTGTCAGTATCTTGCCCATGAATATTTTTCCTATAAATTGCCACATTTGGTTTGCAGAGTTAATATCCCTATAAAGGCTGCCACAAAAAGCCATAAAGACAGGCTTGGTCTAGAGAGGCCTGTATAAGGTTTGGTACTGAAACACTGAGATTTTAAACATATTTTTCTTTTTTTCTTGTATAATTGCTTAAAAAAACCAATCAATTCACATATTTTAAAGCGACTAAGGATATTTTATGTAACTAATTTTAACAGAGTACCTCTGAGAGTGCTCCTCTGAACAGTGCTGACAATTCATCTGTGGCTACAGCCAAAATATTTGAACATATGGCCAAAAGAAAAGTGGAAGGTATGCTCTCTCCTTTGGCAAAGTGTCATCTTGGAGGATGTCGTTTGTAGCATGAACATTGGTAATCTAATAATCAAGTACATTTTCCCCCAATGGGCAGTAACAACAGAACTGCCAATAAGCTGTGCTTCATCTCAACTTTCTGAAGTACATTAAACTGAGAGCACCGCTTAAAGACACCACACTAAATTAGGATAACCATTTCCAGATAGGCTTACAATCAAGGGCCACACATGCATAAGGAGAAAGGAATGAATACAGGGAGCGAAGAATAAAAGGGCAGGGAGAGCAAATGTGTAATCGGACTGTGGGAAGAGAAAGTGATTCTTTAGAAAAAAAGGACAGGGTATCAGAAACGTGAGAAAAAGTCGATAAAATGGTTTTCTAGTAACAGAACTGGTTTGGGAAATAGGAAAACTTCTCCCCGCTCTGTCTGTATCCTTCCCTGCTGGAAAGACATCAATAATCTATGTACCCGACCATGAGGAGGTGGGCCTGATGCACATGGATGAATATAAGACTATGTGAGCCGTCATACGTATGTAGAATACAATGCTATGGGAAATGTTACTGTTTTACTAGAGAGTATTGCATAGGACAAAATCAAAGTTGGGAAGGGATGCGAGGGCCCAGTTACAAGAAGCTCAGTCAAGCCTTTGCCAGGCATGGTAGGGAGGAACTGCAGGCTGGGTTCAAATGTACCAGTTAGTGTAGAGGGATGTGGAAACTGACTTCATGGAAGCTGGGGTTTCGTGCACTTTACGGAAACACGTGGCAGCTGTTAAACATACAGTAAACATTCCGGGCATCAGGGACGGCGATTGCAGCTAGTTCTTAGTCACCCTCGCAATCGCAGTATCGTACCACTTTGCAGCAAAACACAGACAAAAGGCTATTGGGTAATGAACAGCGATGCAATGAAGTCAAGACAGAGAATGAAGGTGTTTTCGTTTCTAGTCGTATTTATAGAAAATGTAGAAGAAACAAACACAGGAAGAGACCAAAATCGTAGTCCTAAAATGACACTGTTAAATGGGAAATTCATGGTAAGAATAATCCACAGATAGAATGAAAAATGGGAAGTATGAAGACCGGAGATGAGGATGTTCATTTTTGAAGAAGAGGGAGGCACTCGGGCACTTGAAGTAATGATGTATGGACTAAAGGGTTTACTAGGTGAATCACTGTGTCACACCACAGCTTCCACGATGAGATTTCTCTTTTCTTTTTTTCCCCTCTCTTTTCTTTTCTTATAAATTTTATTTTGTTTTATCCTGGTGGTGGGAGGTTGCAAGGGTAGAGGGCAGATGGGGAGGGATAGGGAGATGAGCAGGATCGAGATGCGTGATGTGAAATCCACAAAGAATCAATAAAAAGTTAAAAAACAGAAAAGATGAGGGATGTGGTTCAGTCAGCAGAGGGCTTCCTGATGTGCAGGGTCCTGTGTCCTGTGTCCCCAGCACCTCCTACACTGGGCACAGGCCTCTTATTAGAGCACAGACATGGAGGCAGGAGGACCAGAAGTTTAAGGTTATTATCTGCTACATAGTGAGGTCAAAGCTGGCTTGGGATACATGAAGCCCCCTCTCAGACAGACAGACAGACAGACACACACACACAGCCCCCCGCAAAGGAAAATGCAAAGTGAAAGAGTAAGAAGAATTCCAGATAATACTGGAATTAATTAAGGAACTTAAGTGAACTTCATTCGGATGACTTCAATACATGTGTATTCAAACTAAAGATGAGGTCATTGCTGCACCTTCGAAAAGTGTTGGGTTAAAATATAGTAACCGCAGTCACTCATTCACCTCTCCATAATTATCAGGCACTGAAGATGTATGTTGAATTGATAACAGTTATCAATAATAATACATAATTGAATGTAGAAGAATGTCATTCAAAATTTAAAATTATTTTTATTTTTACTTATTTGTTTTTTAAAGATTTAGCATACTATTTGTTTATGTGTATGTGTGTGAGTAAAAGTACCAATGGAGGCCAGAAAAGGGCTCTGAGTTCCCTCGAACTGGAGTTATAGATGGCTGTAAGATACCACGTGGGTGCTGGGAAGTGAACTCAGGTCCCCTGCATGAGCAGCCAGTACTCTTAACCACAGAACTGTCTCTCTAGCCCCTATAATTATTTTTAATTCAGAGATAAGAGAATTTATTTAATCATGGCATTTTCATAATACATCTTTACTTTGTTCACGTTTTTCTCCATTAAAATCTCTTGTCCTGCCCTACCCTTTTTCTTGGTGTTCTCTGAGAATAATACCATCTCTACTTTTATAATATATATATAAAGTCTGGATGCAGCACAGGAGATAAAACATGTGACATTTGCCTTTCTGAATGTGTCTTATTTAATGTACACTAACTGTCTTTCAAAAAGTTAACACACACTATCACACCATTCTAATATGAGAAATGATAAACATTATAGGTTCATTTGTGTCATACTGAAATTGCTATTTTTATTATATTTTGCACAGATTATTCCTGAGTCTTTTTTACTCATTTTAAAATTTTTGTTCACATCTGTATGTCTGTGTGAATGTTTACCATGTGTATAAGGGTGCCAGCAGGGGCCAGAAGACAGCATTTGATCCCCTGAAGCTGAAGACACAGGCAATTGTGAACTAGCCAATGTGGGTGCTAGGATCTGCACTTGGGTCCTCTGGAAGAGTAGGGAGTGATTTTAACCACTGAGCCGCCTCTTGACCCTCATGGGTATATGTTTGTTTATCAGATTTCAGTGTTGCTGCTCAGATCTATAAAAATCCTCCAAATATTCAAAATGTAGAGTAATACTTTGAAAACTAAGAATGAGAATTTAGATCTGCCCTAATTCTTTATAAGCATATGATTGGTGTTGTATCAGCATAGAAATGATCATATTTCCCTTTGCTTTTTAGCATGGGTTGAGAAAGATTTGTCCTTAAAGGTAATAAGCTTTTTATTCTTATCATGAATTATTAAATATATCTTACATGACATATCTAACATTTAAGTGTTTTTGCTTTAAAACCTATTTAGTCTGCCACTGAAGTGAGAGAAACTGTTACAAATGAAGTGGTAGAAGTAATAGAGCTGCTACCATCCACATCAGGTACATTTTGTAAAGTGAATCATTTTGGATAGAAATAGAGTATATGAAATGCTTGCAGAATTCGCCAGAATAATTCTGTCCCTCCCTAAGTTGATGGTATGATATGTTATAAATGCAAATGTTATATTAGCCCCCATGATTTTAAAAGAGCATTCATGAGCGCAAGATGAAATCTTTTAAATGTAAGTTCAGTGAGGTGCTTCCAATTTTGTATTTCAATGTCCCAAACTTCCAGTGTGGGACCTCTGTCATAAGGAGATTTCTCCACAGTTTAAAAAATGCTGCTTGGAAAACTGGGTTCTATGCTGCATGCCTGTAATCTCAGGTACTTGAGAGACATTCATTTTGCTTAGGAGGTTTTGGACTAGTATGTGCACAAAGTATATTGTCACCTAAGAATCAAGAAAAGCAATTTTATTTCTACTAGGGGGATCCAGTGCATTTGCTGTCTGGATCTAAAGTGTTTTTTTTTTTTCTTTTCTTTTTTATATCTGTGAGATTAGTTCAGTTATTCAGTCACATATCCTATCTGTAAACACAAATCACTAATTACAATGTTACATAATTGACTTTAGGTTTCAAAGCAAAGATACTTATGAAAGTGTCCTGGTTGCACTCACTTTTTTCTTTATTTTTTTCCCCCTGAAAAGTCCTGTATCTGCCCCACCTCACCTCTTAATTGTCAAACCACCCATTAACTCAAGAAAAATCCAGGCCTAACGTTTTATTTTCATTCTCCAAAACCTCATGCCATTTACTATCAGGATGCAAAAACAGTTACTGAGTCAAATTAGAAAAACTAACTCTACACGGGTGTTGGAAAAGATTGACAGCCCTAGGGCAGGGGTGGGAGGGAGAGACACGGGAAGAATGATTGACAGTTGTGAAAGTCACCGAAGTACTGAAGCAAGGAAAGGGAAGCTATAACCAGGGAAGACACCATGCATTAGTCTGAGCCTTGGGAGAAGAAGTTTGTCTGATGGTTGGTGAAAACATTTTCACATGTTGGAAACCATGTGATCATAAACAAAAATGTATGACTTAGCAATTTTTTTTTGTGATCAGAATGCTTAGCAGCTTGTTTAAGATATAACATTATAAGATAAAATTAATGCATGCTATGAGTTTATTCATTGCTAGGGTCTTTGGAAATTTGTTTCTGGAGGCTTTATTCATGGATGAATTTATGTGAAAATCTTTATGATGTACAACACCCTCTGATGCTTATGAGTAAATATCTGATGTGCAGGATATCGGATATATAACCCTCATGTTGAGAACCACTGCTTTAGACAACTAGAAACATACAGCTCAATATATACTTACTTGAAATTCTTTTTTTTTTTCTTGAGACAGGATTTCTCTGTGTAGCTTTGCGCCTTTCCTGAAACTCGCTTTGGAGACCAGGCTGGCCTTGAACTCATAGAGAGCTGCCTGCCTCTGCCTCCTGAGTGCTGGGATTAAAGGCGTGCGCTACCACCGCCTAGCTTAATTGAAATTCTTACTTGGGAAGTAACAATATAATGTTATTTTTAAGTCATTAAAACAGTCCTTTTATCATACAGACTATTGCTTTATATGAATTCTATGCAATTTAATTAGATAAATGTATTTGCCAACAGAACCAGAGTTGGAATTGATGTCAGTAGAAGAAGATATGTCCAATGAAAGTGAAAATAATCAGCCACTGGTATGAAAATATTGCATTTTAAGTATCACATAATATTGTCTCCTTTTGTTTAGTAGTGTGGCATTAGCTCCATGAAGTCATATGTTTAGATTACTTAATAGAATCAATAGATCATAACTAAATATTTAATGTTTAAAACTTTTTCCCTTGTTATAAAATTTAACATAGCAAGTTCCAGGCCAGTCAGGGCTATACAAAGAAATCCTTGAAACAAAAATAAAACAGTATTTTAGAATGCTTTTAAACTCCATACTAATTTATAGCTAACCTTGAAAGAAATTTACTTGTTGTTTGAGGATTTTGCACAATGTGCTTTGATCACATTCATCCAACCCCTTCCAGATCCATCCCAATTCCCTACCCACCTAACTTTATGTGACCCTTCACCCCCCTTAACCATGGGTTAATTACATTCAATAGAGAAGGAAGAAGAACTGAAAGCCAGGTTCACAATAGTTTGGAGCAGTTGCCTAGGCACAAATAGATGGGTATGTGTTATAAAGCATCTTATATTTATATCACTGTAGAAATGACATTTTTAGTCACTAGTAAACCATTGTCCCACAGCAGCCATGTGTGCATTGAGGTTATCTGGAAACACACAAGAGTTTTAAGCTATGTTCAAGCTAGAAAACCATACATTAAATTTTTTTTAAACAAATTCAGATTATGTTGGCCATTTATTTTGAAACTTTTTTTTCCTGAAGAAAATGCAGTTGAAGTTTCTTCATGCTAGGATAACTTGTAGGAAGCTAGAGAAAAGGATTGGAGACTCTCCTTCCCAGGCCAAATAAGTCTGATTGCTTCTCAGTTGTCAATAACTGTAGAAAAGCAAGAAAAGTTTCATTATTTTTGATTCCTCTATTCTCAAATTCTCTTAGTAACTGTGCAGTATAAAACCTACCTCCAGTACTTAGGAATTGATGCATCTTCATTTTAAATAAAAGCCTTTACCATGAGAAGTACACAGCCACCTGTCACCCCCCAGCCCAGTTTCTCTGCACATTTTCTAGACCCCCTAAGAAGTCATCTTTATCTGAGCTTTCACAACTATTTACTGTATTCTGTGGATATTCCTTAAAAAATACGCATCAAATACAGTGTGCTACCCAGATATGCTTGGATGTGTGGTCATCCATTGGGTTGTGGTAGACTTTCTAGGAGCTACACTTGAAGAAAACAGACCCTTCCTCTCCTAGCATCTAACAACTGCTTTATAGCTCTATGACTAGGGGTGGAGTTCTGTGCCCAGTTTTCCTCTCCATGCTGGGATTATGTTTGGATTAGGCTTACACAGCCTTTTAGGGGCTGGAGTTCATAAGTGCAGCTGCCCCATGGTGCCCAGAAGACATTGTTTCCTTGTAGTCAGCCACCACTTCGGTAATGTTCCTTGAACCTTGGAAGGAGGGGTATGGCATGCATACTCTATTTATGGATGAGCATTCTGCGGTGTCTGTAATTTGGTCCATTGTAAATCTCTGTGTTAATCATCATTTACCATAAGTAGAAGTATCTTGAATGAGGGTTAAGAGATGCATTGGTCTATTAGTATGTCAACAAGCCATTAGAAATCAGTTTAATTCCTGTGTCCATTTAGCAGCATAGTAATAGTAGCCTCTTTCTAGGACCTGTGGTTTGTCTAACCATGGGTTCTTCACCTGATAATAGTTCCAGGTATTGTTTCATTGTTGTGAGCAGGACTTAAATTCAGGCAGGAAGTGGTTGGCTACTTTTATAATGTTTGTGCCGTAATTATATTATTGGGCATGCATTGGCAGGCCAGCCATTATTGTAGCTTGTAGGGTTCACAGTTGGGTAATTGATAATTTTTTTCTTCATTAGCATGCTTAGCATCTTTCAGAGCAATGAAAACTAGCTAGTATGGATCAAGTTTCTGGTTCAGCATGAGCTTAATTTCTTTATATTCTATCACTCAAGTATATGGTGTCTTCAGTACTAGGTAGGGTCTTACTTTCAAGTTTTGGAAGGTAATCAACAGCATGCCTGTATTGTTCAGCATCTATGTGGCCTTACTGTCCAACAACTACAAAAGAAATAACCAATTTCTGGCATTGGGTTTTTTATTTTATGGAATCTAGTAGGGGTATTGTTGCCTTGTTACAGGCTTATATCTATCTTTTATCTATCTATCTGTGTTGTGGGATAGTTGTACACTGTGTGAAGATGTAGTGCTGTGATTGGTGTAATAAAAAGCTGAACATCCAATAGCTAGGCAGGAGATACAGGTGGGACTTCCAGGCAGAGAGAGAAAGGAGGAAGAGGAGGAATCTAGATGAGTGAGAGGGACACGAGGAGACACGAGGGGAAGTAGGATGGCAGTATGTGGCAGAATGTAGATGAATAGAAATGAGTTAAGTTATAAGAGTGAGTTAAAAATAAACCTAATCTAAGGACAAGCTTTCATAATTAATAAGTCTCCATGTCATTATTTGTGAGCTGGTGGCCTAAAGAAAAATCTGACTGACTATCTATCTATCTATCTATCTATCTATCTATCTATCTATCTATCTATCTATCATCTATCTATGTATCTATCTACCTATCATCTTTTTATAACCATTATCTATCAATAAACAAATCTATCCATACATCTGGTAGCTTTTACACTATTAGGCTTTCAGATGACCTTTTTCAGGATATCAGGTCTTATTTTGAAGTTTTTGTTTGTGCAGGATGAGAGATAAGGGTTGAGTTTCATTCTTCTACATGTATTCATTCAGTTTAACCAGCAGCATTTGCTGAGAATGCTGCCTTTTTTCCAATAGTATTGTTGAGCTCTTTGATAAAAATCATGTGATTGTAGGAGTGTGAGCTTGTGTGTTGGCCCTTAGTTCTAGTCCATTGGTGAATGAGTGAGTTTTATTCCAGTATTATGCTATTTTTATTATTATAGTTTTGAGGTAGAGCTTAAAATCTGGGACGATGTGATCTCCCATTATTTATTGTTCAAGATTGTTTTGTCTATCCTGAGTCTTGTATTGCCATATGAAATTTAAAATTACTTTTTCAATTTTTCCGAATAATTGTGTTGGAATACACACAGGGCTTGTGTTCAATCTGTAGATTGCTTTTTGTAAGATGGTCATTTTTTATAACATTAATCCTACCACTTCTATGAGCATGGAAGGTCTTCCATCTTTTGATATCTTCTTCAATTTATTTTTCAGTAATTTGAAGTTTTCATTGTACAAATCTTTTACTTCATCAGTTAAACTGATTCACACACACATATGCTGTTGTGAATGGCATAATTTTCCTGATTTTTTAATTTTAAGTTATTATTATATAATTCCCCCTCCCTTTACTTCCTTCAAGCCCTCCCATATAGCCCATCCTTGCTCTTTTTCAAATTTATATAATTTTCTTTATATCTTTCTCAGTTTGTCATGTATAGGAAGACTGTTTGTTTTTGTATATTTTAATTTTATATTCTGTGTCTTTGCAGAATGTATTTATCAGTTGTAGGAGTTTTCTTATGGAGTCTTTGGGTTCTTTTAGGCACAGAATCACATCATCTGCAAGTAAAGAAATGTTCCTTTTTAAACTTAAATTTCAAATTGTTGTTAGAACTTCTTACATGAATTTATAACATTTATATCAATTCCACCTCTCCTTCTACCCCATCCTGCTCCTTCTGTGCCCCCTCATACTTCCTCTCATATTCCTGCCTCTTCTTTAATTTTTGTTGTCATATTTGTGCATATGTATATACATGTATATGGACATACAAGCACACCCAGGCTTATGATCCTGGACTTGCTACACTTTTTGAATTTCTTCATTATGAAAGAGTTGCATATTATATCTAATATTTTCATGCTATTATTTAAATACAACATAAACAGAAATTTTCTATCTTACCACTCATTTAAGCATTTTTTAAACCAGTAAACATTTTATATAAAAACATGTATGATTTAAATGTTTACCCATACCAAGCAACTTCTTCAGTGTTTTGTTGATACCCAACATGACAAGCTAGGAATTCTTTTTATCAAAAAGATCTTCTGCCTCTAAAACAATTTCTATCATTGGAGAAGTAGTCTAAATGTTAAATGTTGTACTACAGCAAGTGTTTTTATTTTTCAATAAAATTTGTATAAATATGTCCTTTTGAGAATTCTTCTTTTTGTGGGTATGCAAAGTAGAGTTAGGTATTTAGAAGTTAATCCTTACTAAAATATGTAGACCAGCCATTACTGTGTACATGCATTTTTCTCTTCTGGCCTTCCCTAATCTGTTTACATAGTTAGCAAACCATATGACAGAAAAGGATTAAATTGATATAAACAACATACACAACATCATCGTCAAGTGTTTTACTGCCTGTACAACTTACTCTTATTTTCTAGTTTAATTGCTTTTGAAGGTGGAAAATCAGATATCTTTTTAGAAGGTTGCTAGGAGGTATTTATGTAACTTATTAACACTTATTGTAACAGAGTATCTTGGGGGATCTTCCACAGATGAATGCTGGCCATTTATGTGGTGCAGGATATCAAATGGGAAAAATTAATATGAATGGACAAATGAAAGGTAGGAATAGAATTTTACTTAAAAAAATACTCTGTGATGACTTATTTATTCAAAACAGGTGGCTGCCACACAATACTAAAAATAATGTAGGTATCCAGTAAGAAATAAGAAACTCAAATAACAAGTTGAATAACTTCAAATTTTAGCAATATGCTAAACTGATGGCATCACTGAAAGATCTGGACTATGAATTCTGTGACAGGGCATTCTAGCACCTGAGGAATTCTGATATTAAGGAAAGGATAGAAGGAGAATGCAGAACAAGAAAAGTAGTGATTATAGGGAGTGAATGATAGGAAAGAAGGCATTATACACAAGGGAGAGTGGGAGTTATGAGAATACTTTAAAGTATGGAATTATAAAGTTGTGAAAACATAAACTGAGCTTCCTGTATCTAAATATGTTGAAGAAGTGGAATGAAATGTCCCTATACTTGTTTTTTTTTATCACTGAAGTCATTAAGTACTCCATCAAGAAAAGGTACTCTCTGTGTGCCGTAGATAAATAAAATTATGTATGGTCAGACATACATATAAAAGCTTGATGTCATGTAATGTACTGCACCTTCGTAGGGCTAATTATGTATATATGTCACACACACACACACACACATATGACAAAATAATAGAATTGGAAAAAAAAAAGCACAGGATTACTAATTTCCTAAGGAGTTCAGAGAACTTTTTTGGAGAAGTTACCACTTGTGTGTTATTCCTAATTTTTGGCACAAATTGAAGAAGGCACCAATCTTATCCTTAATGATTTAATCTGTTGACAGTGTTTTAGTGAAATATATGATGCCTCACTCAACCAACGTCTTTGACAGTTAAACATCCTCAGAGTCATGTTTTCTCCTCTGGTTAGAGGTCATTTTTCTCTGCATCAATCAACACACTCACTACATTGGCACATGTGCCTAGTCTGCTTCTGGTACAGTCATTAGAGTCACAATATCCTTTGAAAATATTTGTTAAAAAGCTCCTTTCTTATTTTTATTCATGATATTTTTTTAACATAGCTGCCTCAATCAGAAAATAAGAGAACAATCCAAAAGTTGCACAAACCCCAAAACTACAGTAATTGTTACTAAAGGCAAATGTGAGGACTCAATTTGATCACAACTCTGTGTGACTATATGTGGATGACTTCATGATATTTACTTAGACTGACTGATGTCCATTTGCCATTTTAGAGTCTGACGAGGAACATGCTCAATTGATGGTAATCACTACTGTACTTTATCTTGGCTGATGAGCCTCACCACTGGGTGAAGTATGCAATATTTATTAAGTGTCCTGTTTCAAATACCCACCCAGACTCCAGTTGAAATGAATGACACTGTTTTCAGAGAAGCGTGGACAACAAAGAATGCATCAGCCTTCAAACCAGGTGAAGTATGCAATAATATTACCCTAGAAGGAAACGTTTTTAAGATTTTCCAAGTGCTTACAGGTTTCTCATTCCCACTTTGAAAAAATATCCAGGTGGGTTTGTGCCTAGTCTGATTGTAACTTGTTAGGCCGTATTTGGTTGATATCCCAGGGAGGCCTGCTCTTTTCTGAAGGGAAATGGAAGAGCAGTAGATCTGGGGGAGATGGGAGGTAGGTGGAGGCCTGGGAGGAGTGGGGGGAGGGGAAACTGCAGTCAGAATGTATTGTATGAGAGAAGAACAAAAAAATCCTGATAAATTTAACCATTATGTTAAGCTAAATAATTCAGGGTCATTCATTGCTGGTGTAGATAATTGAAAATAAAGGCATTTCAGGGATAGAAAATTATGTTGAAAGTGTGTGCTTTAAACCAGATGTTTCTTCTTTCATGTATTGTTCCATAAGCTTTGCTTGATTTAATACCATATAACAATTAGGGATTTCTAGAGAGTAGTTGTGAAAACCTAAGGTTTTTCTCTAGGTCTAAAATAGTAGCTGGGTGGCTGAGTGAATTGTTGTTTGCCTGCTGATTCACTTACCCAGCAATCTGAAAAAAACAAAAGCATCCCTTTAATACACAATTTCAAGTAACACAATATTAAATTACACCTATTAATAATGTTCATTTTTATTATAATTGGGCAGTCTATTGATTATGTACATCTATATGTGTTTTAAGTTGCATATTTGTTATTTCTATGCTATTAATCTATTGTGGAATCAGGTCTATCACAATAAATTATACAATGTGATATGACATCACACATGCCTTGCTTTTTTTCCCCTCCTAACCTCAAGACTGCATTTTATAGACTTCAGTTGCTCTGTAGTAGTCCAACCTCTACATGCAGCATCACATACAATTGCTTCATAGATGCTATTCACGTAATTTACCCAGAAGCCAATACCCTACTATGATATTACTGCTTGATGGGTTTAGCAGATTAAAGAATCAGTTCATTCAAAACAAAACATCAACCTGGTCCCCTTATCCTCTAGTAAGATGTGCACCAGAAAAATGGCAAACACGAGCAACTTAAACAAAACTTACTTTATAGTTTTCTCAAATGACTAGTCTATTTCTCCAAGGATGCAAACCTACTTATTATACATTAATTCATTTAATAAAATTTGGTTGCAGCAGACACTGATAAATTTATAACCTAAATATTCCTATATTTATTCTATCAGTTATGGTCTGGATAGTGTTTATCTTACTCCAGTAACTTTTTATAAAATATCTACCTTCACTTACACACACAGTATGCACATTAATTCTCCAACCAACTTGATGATTCATCTGCATTGAAAACGTTAGCATTTCATTTTGAAATGAAAATGTCTAACCTTCTTAAAATTCCAGAGAAGGCTTTCATGTCTTGTGTCCAACACTGTATCATTAGCACATCCTCCAGTTTTCCATTTCCTGTGAATTTACTAGACTGCTGGTGGTATCTTTTCTAACAATCTGCTTTTAGATAGATCCCTACTAAACATAGTACTCCCTCTTGTTACTTCCTTTCATGTACTTGCACTTTCTTTAACTGATGTCTGAATAACCTCATATTTTAAGTATCAAGCAGGCATGTTTAGAAAAAGCTATCCACATACCCATTATTTACATTCTTTTCTATACAGTGCCAGCACCTAATAAGAATACAATAAACAGTTATTTTACTAAATGAAAGAGAGCCTGCTTACACTGCAATGATTTAAATGATTGTTTCCTCAAGGGTAGATAAAAAGGAATAAACATGTAAATAAATAATTTGCAAGTCTAATGGTAAAGATAATGTTGAAAAAGTCAATAAAATACTCAGACAGACCCAAGGAAAGAATTATCTATTTATGAAGGAAAAGTCAGAACTTAATACTTTATATGATGAACTAAGTATTAAAAGATGAAACAAAATAGTTACAATAGTGGACAGAAATAAGTTGAACATAAGGTGGCAAAGAGAAAGGTGTGAAGGGTGATGGAAATTTTGTTTAGAAAATAATTAATGGCTTATTTAAAAGTTAATAGTAAGAAACAAAGAAGAGTGTACTCACATGCATTTATTCATTTCTGTGATTTTTTTAAAGTTTCACTTCTGAGGGTTTGCTTAGTTATGTTGAGTGGTTGAATATGTGGATGAATCTCAAAAATGCTTTTTACATCTAGAATCTGTCAAACTGACCCAAATCCTGGTGGTGACTGGAAGCAACACTTTAGGAACTGAATATTTGGCTAACTGTTAAGCTGGATACAAATTAATTGGGAAAATCCAAAATGCAATTCTTATGAACCAAATTTTAAGATACCTCCATCTATTTCTATAAAGACGATTGTTTTATGTATAATGTATTAATAGTTTGTTTAACTAAATATATTTATTAGTAGAGCCTGACTTAGAAGCGACACCAGAGGAAGATCACAATAGATTTGATGACAGGAGAAATATCTATTCATTGGTATGTAAATATCAATTACAGTTTCTGGTATAAAAATCTTTGTTGTTCAAGGGTGTTGCATGAAGCCAGGAAGTGGTGGTACATGCCTTTAATCCTATTACTTGAGAGGTAGAGGCAGGTGGATCTCAGTAAGTTCTATAGAGTAAAGCCTGGTCTACAGAGTGAGTTCAAGGTCAGCCAGTCCCATTACACAGAGAAACCCTGTCATGGGAAAATAAAAAGAAGAATGTTGCATGGACCAAAGGAAATCACAGTTTAGACAACCAAGAATTGATGGCTTACAATTTAATACTTAGTCTTAAAGTCTTAAAGAATATTTTATCATCTTATGGAACATATGATTAACATTTATTCTTAGATAAACATTATTTTTCCCTGTGTTTATTAACCTTAGGAGCAAGATATTTTAACAAATACTGTCTGTATATCATTTTTATTTGAGAAAACCCATGACCATTTTTTAGTCTTAAGTTTGTGCATGTGTAAGTACTAACAAGGTAGTAGTGATGAGTCCAGCATGAAGGAAATCAAATAAGTAAATATAAAAAATGTGATCTGTTCTCTCTAGTAGACTTTAGAACGTATTTGAACAACTTAATGCAGAATTTCTATAGATGAGATAATATTAAATATATTCTGAATTTTTTGAAGAACAACCTGTAACAGAAATATGAATAGTGCTTGAGGCATTACTGAAAACTTTTTAAGTATTGAGACCTGTGCTACCTAGTTTTTATGTCAAGTTGACAGGAGCCAGAGTTATCTGAAAGAAGGAAACCTCAATTGAGAAAAATACTTTCATAAGATCTGACTGCAAGGCATTTTCTTAATTAGTGACTGATGGAAGCAGGGATGGCACCACCCACATTCCACGCCACTGTGGGTGGTGCCATCCCTGGGCTGATGGTCCTGTGGTCTATAAGAAAGCAGGCTGAGCAAGCATCATGAGCAAGCTAGTAAGCAGCACTCTTCCATGGCCTCTGCACCAGCTTCTACCTCCAGGTTGATGCACTGTTCTGAATTCCTGTCTTGACTTCTTTTGATGATAAACAGTGGTGGAAGCCAAATAAACTCTTTCCTCCCCAGATTGCTTTGGTCCCGGTGTTTCCTCACAGCAATGGAAACCCTAACTAAGACAATACCAAATAGTTTTTGTTATTGAGGGTCAATGAAGTACTAGCTAGATATTTAAACACCAAATGTCCCATTTTCTAGTGAGAATAGCTAAACAATACTCATCAAGTACTTTTAAATCACTGTATGTGGGTTATATGAAAAAAAAAAATAACAGTTGACACAGCATTGAAGGAGTTTGTTGTTAGGATGGGGCTGTGGGTGGTGGTGCAATTTTAAATTTAGAGAAGATTTTTTGGAGTGAGAAGTAACTTCTAATGAAAGGATAGAGACATACCAACTGAGTGAAATCCAGTCAAGATGACCACCTGGGCAGGAGGAGCGTGTATCACAGCTTCTCTTTAGCTGGCTCCTACCCTGCATGGCCGGGAAGCAGGGCATGGGATAATCTTCACAATAATCACTTAACTCTTGTAATATGTATCTGCATATAATAGAAATGTGCAACTAAGTGACTTGTGCAGTACAGTCACTTCAAAACTCAACATCATTGTGCCGGGAGTTCTCCTTCATTAAAAAAGATTGTATACTGATATATAGTATTGGTGTAACATTATTCAGCAATACCACAGAAAGTTTTTTTTGTTAACTTGTAATTTAAATATTTTTAAATTAGCATGCACAGTAAGAGGTTTCACTATGGTGTTTTCATACATAGTTTAGGCTGATCTTCCTCCGCTCACCCACTCTCACCTCAGATCATGCCCTCCCATCCTCAGTGGTCCCCCATTTTCATTTCTTATTATTCTATTACCTTTCCCACTTCCTTTCTTTAAAGTCTTTCCCTCCTAATCTCATGGTTCTCTTCCTAGTTTCATAAACTTTGCCTCGACCCCCACAGAATACTCAGGTCTAAAAATTAGAAGCTAGGATTTACTTATGAAAGCATATCTGCCATTTGACTTTTGAGTATGGGTCCCTCACTTAATATAATAACTTCCAAATAAATTTATTTTCTCGCCAACTTCTTGGCTTTCTTTTCTCTGTGGCTGAATTCAATTCCATTTTGTAGCTGTACCTCATCTTCATTGATTGGTTTCATTCCACCCTCCCCTCTGTGAGGACTGAATTTCCACCTTCAGTTTAGGTTTCTAGCAATGTGATCTGTCTTGCTGTCTGAATTTTGTGGTGATGGATGATCAGAGTTTTGGGATATACTTCCTTTGGTGAGACCCACGTCAACATGAGCATATTGCTGTAGTTGGTGTGCATTTGGGCTTCGTTGTAGAGAAAGTCTTGGCTAGTTTTATTTCTGTTTTCTAGACTTGGCTCATTTCTCTACTAGTAGCTTTTTCATTACTTCCTCCCTTCCTGTCTCCAGTTGTGGCTTCCAATGTGTTGTCTTGCCTCTGCTCCCCAATTTGTCATTGATTAAACCATTTTTCTACAATCAGTAAGTGATTTTAACAACAACAACAGCGGCAGCAGCAGCAGCAGCAGCAACAACAACAACAACAAATACAGACTTATCCCTTATTTAAGTGAAGAAACTTCAAATTCTGTCCAGTTCTGATTGTGCCAACAGTAGTTTGTGACACATCTTGCATCTGATTCTAAAATACCTGCTTCCCTTTTAAGTACCCTGGATATTCAATGTTGTTTTACATCAAGTGCATTTATGAGAAGTTGTTTAAGTACCTATTTTTTTTTTTAAATTCTCTAAATTTTGTGGGGAATGCAAAGTAGATTTTAACATGCAAAAGTAAATTCCTGACTAAAGTATACGAATCATCTGCTACTATCTACTTGTATGTTTTTTTGGTCTTCCCTGTAGCTTACATAGTCAATGATCACATGAAGATAAAAGTTAGGATGGATCTGAAGAGCACATATGAGGTTTTTATTTCCAAATATTTTAGTTTTTAGTAGGTGCTTCTTTTATATTCAACTCTATGTAATTTTAAAATACAAAATTTAGCACCTTCATGAAATTGATTGGGAGGATGTTGCACAATTCATGATCACTACTTATTATAACAGAGAATCTCTGGAGATCTTCCAAACATATCTGGCAATATATATGTGGCAGCAGATTCAAGAAGAGAAAAGACAAACAGACAAGCAACAGGTAGGAAGCACATTTTGTGGAAAAGTCATTTGGTGTGATGCTAACTTATGATAGGAGGCTGAAGTAGGCTACTAACCAAAGAAAGTCATCCATAAATTCGGAATAAGGAAAACTGATAATCCATTATCAAGTTTTACTGACAGTTTAAGAGTATCACTAAGGAAGATGAATTGTGAGTTGTATTTCTAGGTGTCCTAATACCAATGACATGCTAATAAGTTATAAAGAGGTGAGAAACATGGGAATGAAGAATGAGAAAAAGTGACAATAAGGAGTAAGTAAAGTATGTCAGGTATATGAAGTAAAGGGCTGGTGTACTAGTTTTTCTCTGATTACTGTGATAAAGTACTCTGAACGAAATAAAATAAGGGGGTGGAGTTTATTTTAACTCAAAGTGCCAGGTCTAGTTCATCCTAGAAGGGAAGGCAGCCTATCAGGAGCTAGCTGCTCACATTAGGACCACAGTCAGGAATAAGGAATACATACATTCTAGTGCTCAGTTCCCTTCTTCACATAAACAGCCCAGTTTCCCCTGCCTAGAGAATGATGTTGCTCACAATGGTAGTGCTTTACACCTTAATTAACATAATGATGATAATTGCCTACAGGCACGAAGGCCAACATAATGTAGATAATTTTTACATTGAGAGTACCCTCCCAAGTATTCTAGGTTGTGCTAAGTTAATAATTAAATTGAGAAAATTAAAAAGATTGTGTCTTGAAAAAACCAAGAAAAAAAAAAATTGTGTGGCAAAGAAAAGTAATGTATTTGACTTGTGAGGAAAATGTGACTTGAGTGCCTAGATCCCAAGACTGTCTGAAACTAGAACAAAATGTCCCACTCTTCCTGTGTTCTTCATTGGTGAGAACCCATTAAGGATTTAAATACTTGCTTTTTCAAATCTACTTCTTATTACCAAAGAACAATATAGCTGTAACAATCGATCCACTGTAAATGTATATATTTTTGTCTATTTGTGAGCATCACCACTTCAGCAGGTAGTACTCTGTAAGTGAAAATTAAAGAACTGGAAGACACTCATGGGATTAGATTAAAAGTCCATTATAAAGTTTATGACTGCTTATATAATCTCAGTTTGGGTTCTGACAGCATAGATTCTTAGAGCAGATTCCAAATAGATATGCATCAGCATTTGGAATGAAACTGTTGACCACCACATCTCAGACTTTGGTAAATCATCTACTTTGGCCTTGTTAAGGATAAACTCTGTAAACCATAAATGATGTTCTTTATTTGTGATGAATTCTCAGTTTGTGTAGATGCTCCAGGAAGTCATGGTGTATAATGAGGAGTGAGGATGGAGACTTTGATTAAATCTGTAGAGATAATTATTGTAGAAAGCATAATGGGCCCAAAATAAGGTGTGCATTTTGCCCTTACTTTTGAATTTGTTCATATCCAGAAATAAATAAACAAATATGTATGGAAAATAAGTAATTCTATATGATTCTTAGGATACCAAGTCTGTGGGCTTCCCTATGGTTATAAAATACAATTCTTTAGTTATTAGATATTCTTGCTAAACAAAGATGAAAGAAGTGGTCATAATAATCCATAAACTAGTACAAAATTGAAATATAGCTTGTTACAAAGAAAGATTGTCTGGATAAGAGAGAAATTGCCTAGAAGGCATGAAAGTTCACACTGAGGAGACTCCAAAGAACTCACTTTCGATGCTATCAGTGTATTCTCATTCAAACCATATTATACTGTTGTGTTCCTGCACACATTATTGGAATCAGGAGGCAGTATTAACCACCTGGAAGCAGGAATGGAAGCAGAAACCATGGAGAAACCATGCTGCTCACTGGTTTGCTCCTCATGATGTGTTCAGCTTGCTTTATTATTTAACCCAGGATAATCTGCCCAGGCATAGCACTGTCCACAGTGGGTTAGGACTTCCTACACCAATTAAGGAAATGCACAACAGATATGCCCAAAGGCCATTCTTTTTTTTAATTAAGATTTTTTATTCACTTTATATACCAATCACAGATCCCCCTCTTCCCCCTTCAGCCTTCCTCCCCAACCTACCCCCCATTCCCTCCTATAAGAAGGTAAGGCCTCCCATTGGGAGTCAGCAGAGCCTGGTACATTCAGTAGAGGCAGGTCCAAGTCCCTCCACTTTCCTCAAGGATATTCTTATGGAGGCAATTCAGCAATTTAGGTTCCTTCTTCTCAGGTGACTCTAGTTTGTGTTGATAAAACAGAACAAAACAAGAAACCAACAAGAATGGCTCAGAAGTCTTTTAAACTATAAACTGTTCCATTCTACAACAGCTTTAACAGTTGATATGAACTCAGGGTTATGATTTGCTTCTTCGATTGGGAATCCCTTTCCTTTTCATTTATTAGCATATTCATATTGTTATATGTGCTTTTGTATTTCTGCTATATTTATTGCATAATAATCTTATTTTGAAAATCTGAGCAAGTTTTATTAAAACTGGATTTTAATTTTTCTTCAGTATATTTTTTTTTCATGTTATGATCCCAACTAGACACAAAAGCAAAATAAGCAAACTCCAAACCTGAAAAGCCCAAATGCAAAGTTATCATTTACAAAGGTAGCTGGGGGGGGAAGAGGGGGGCTGAGTTCCAGTCTAATTCTGCATGAATTGAGGTTGATCGACTTATTTACATAACGTTGATTATCTCTTTGGCTCTTTTAGAATCTGCGAAGGAGTATCCACCCTTGATGGTAATAGCCTTTATGTTTCACTTTGGAAAATTTACATCACCCTAAATGAAATATGATGCAATTATTGTTCCATTGTTCCTTCAAACCCCTTTCAGGCTCTCAATGAAATGAATGATTCTGTTCTCCATGAGGCAGTAGAAATGAAGGAAGCACAGATAATGCACGTGGGTAAGTACTGACTTCTAGCCAGCTACTCTGGAAAGACAGACTCTAAATATCTGAAATCCCCACAGACTTCTCACTCCTATCCCCACCCCCGAGATTAGATGAGACAACAGCATTTGTCCTAAACAACACAACTTTACTGTGACATAGATTTTACAGAAGACGTTAACACGCTGAAGGGACTGGTTTGGAGAAGCACCTTGAGTTAGTTCTTTCTGCTTTCATGTCTCAACCTGATCATGGGTTCCTTCAGTAGCAGAAGATGTGCTATGAAAAGGACAAAGTGAACAAAACCATGTTAATACACCATAGGCTGATCATTTTATATCTCAATTCATACCCTTTGTCAAGCAATGAGTAACATCTAACTCCCCATGGAACAATACTTGTAAATTTATGCACTTAATCAAATTTGTTCTTTACTGGGCACTGATCATTTATAACTCAAAATTGTCTGGAAACTTCCACTCCATTTGGGGCTGCTTCAATTTAAATTTGCACTGTTGCCTTCTACTAAATAATTTCTATCCACTTACTCAAGGCTCCCTTATATTGGCATCTCTGCCACATTTATAATGCTCCATGCCCATATCACATGATAACACAGACCAATTTAAAAATGCCAATGATCAAGCTTTTGTAAAACGGCCCACAGGAGGCTTTGGCAGGTTTGAGTCAAGGTGCCCCAAAGATGCCATGAAGATGTGGTGCACAGTGAGTGGCATGGTCTGGTGGAAAGTTACTCACACCATGCAGACACAGCATCCATGTGGAAAGTTTTATTATTAAAGGGGGAGGAGAGAGGGAATAGAGAGAAGAGAGAGAGAGAGCTGTGTGTGTATATATATATATATATATAATAGAGATAGATATATATATATGAGGAGAGAGAGAGAGAGAGAGAGAGAGAGAGAGAGAGAGAGAGAGAGAGAGAGAGAGAGAGGAAGAAGGAAAAGGGGGAGGGGTTTTCTCTTTCTCTAAAGAGGACTTCAGCTAAGATGACATGAGGATGCTGGGCAGGACCCCAAGGGGTGGGCCAGAATGCAAACACAAGCCCCTTATAATTACTCATGTTTTCATAATTAACTTTCATCCAAATCTCTACATTGAGCCATTTTTTTGGTCTACTCACTTCTCTGGTTTTATAGTGATGATGGTGCTATTCCTGTCACCATATTGCTAAACTGGCACATACTCCATTTGGTACTTCTTTGTTGTTCCAGTATACCATGCTCTTGTTGTTTGATGTCCCAGTGTCTGCATAAATCATTCTTTACCTGTGAGATCAGACATTATGCAAAAAAAAAAAAATCTACTCAGCTCTTTTAATTTACAGTCCTCAGGATCACGATAATGAATTGTTCAGTATAGTGATTATTGGAATTTATGCAAAAATAATGTACAAGAGCACCAATGTAGTCCAGGAACAAAATGAATAGACCAATAAAGGTACAATTTCCAATGGAAATGACAAAGATACAAAGGGAAGACAAGCAAAAGCACCAAGGGTAGTGCCATGGAAAGCAAGTGTGGTCACCGAGGCAAAGAGAACCGTAATGAAGAAAGACAGCCTGGTGACACTGAGCGTTTAGAGAAAGAAGCCAGCCTGTAGGAAGTGGACATAGTGTTTCAGCTCTAAGTTACATTAACTATACATTAGCGTATCTACACAATGATCTTGTCTATAACCAGTCAGTTTTACCAATGTAAATTTCAAGTTCTGTAATTACACAGAATGAGTAGTCAGAGAGGAAAATGGACAATAGATTATGACATGTGACTCAATACAGAAAAGTGTGTGGTTTACTGTAAATGCTGTAATACTGCAAATACTGTAAATCCATATATCTTTTTCTATTTGCTTTCAAAGGTGCGTTCATTGGTGTTTAATGGAGTGATTGTTATTGACTCTTTGAGATGTATGTATGTTGTGTACATGATACACTTGGCTGTTGTCTAACTAATGCACAGAAGCTTTTGATAGTTAAATAAGTCAGTAGTTATCCTGTTGAGTAAATCTATTTGAAGATTCTAACTGGAAAATCAAAAGCCCAGCTGGTGTTATTACTAATGTTTGATTTTTTCTGTATATGGAACAATTGTTATCATGTTATTTAAATGTTTTCCTGGTTTATTTTAATCACATATGTGGACTTGCCAGAAGGACCAGCTGTAAAATTTACATCAGAGGAAGAATCAAATAGTCATGATGACTTTGAAAAGAATCTGCCACTGGTACTTAAGTATTTAAATTTGAATTACATATTGATGTTTCTCATGGTAAAATAATGTAAAATGAGTCCCTCAGAATCAATAGATCATGACTTAATGTTTAATTTCAACACCATTTACTTAGTTATGAAATAAGAATGTTTTTACAATATAAACCTAACATATAACCTTGATTCTTGGATGTATCTGAAAAATTTTATTTTTACTATTGTTTTCCATTTTTATAGCCTACTTACCTATTTAAAGAATAGATCAAATTTGAGACTTAAAACTAATCACTTTAAAGTTTGAATGATTTCAAGGCGACCACCCCACAATTTGATGGATTAGAAAGGGCCATTAGTTAAAAATTGAGGTTTCCTATGACCAGTCAGTACAATCAATGCTTAAGTTTCACTTACTCATTTTGGTTCCTAGCATCTCTGGTTTGGGAGATATCACAGGTATATAAAATTAGTCACACTACCTATAAAGACAAGGTACCTTCCATCAGGGCCAGGGGTGTTGTGTTCCAAACAATAACCTTCAAACTCATCATATTTCAATAAAAGGAGTCAGAAACTATATTAAAATGTTATCCAGTGACTTTACTGAATACCAGAATGTATCAGGACTGAATTTAGTGCAAACTGTTATGAGTTCCTGTCAGTATCTAGATGTCTAGTTTGGAGAAAACTATTGAAAAGCATATGCTATTTGAATATATTAGTGTTTCAGGTCTCACAGTAGTCATATTACTTGCATGACTTTGAATAATGTAAATTACTAAGTATCAGCTAAGAACTAAGTAATCAGGTACTCAACATACAAAATTATGACAAAGTGAAAATTGAATCAGTAAACACTAACTTCTACAAAATTATGACAAAGTGAAAATAGAATCAGTAAACACAACTTCTTCATGAACATATTTGATGTCAAGATAGAGAATTTCATGTATTCAGATGTGATGGCACACTCTGGTAGGGTACCCTGAAGAGACAAAGGTGCTTTACTCAAATTTATGATTGGGATGATAGTGTGAACAGAAATAAGAGCTCAGAGAAGATATTTCTGAATATAGAAGGACATGTAGAAGAGAACAGGAGTTGTCATATACTTATTACTTGAGTATGTATGTATGTATCTATTTATCTATATATCTAATGTATATGAATATATGTAAGCTCATAAAATAATGAGTTGTCTTATGCCCCTTTCAGACATCCTTAGTGTTATTTATCTCTCCACCTTCCCTCTCTCCTTGTAATACACTTCTTACTCCACCCCAAGTCAAAACACTTGCCCTCTATTTTCCCCATTGTAGCTCCTGTCTCCTGCTATCCCAGTCTCTATACCTCCTTATCTCTTCTGTCCCCCATGATCCTTTCCTATCATGGAGTGTGTTCTACCTACCAGAGCCACACCCTTAAAGAAAACCGATTCTTCCTTTCTGAAAAGCCATTAGCTGTCCTTAACTCTTCAGTTAGGGGAGAAGATTCATGTACTCCTTTCCATTTCCTTCTAGAATACCAAATGGTTTGATCTTGTGATGACTTTGTGCAGGCAATTATAGATGCTTTAAGTTCATAAGTATAGCTATTTTTGTCACATCCTGAAGACACTATTTTGCTCTGTTCCTCCCCAACCCATGACCCTTACAATCTTTCTGTCCCCTCTCCTATAATGATCTCTGAATTGTGGGGAAGAGGTGTGATATAGATATTGCATTTGTGACTGAGCTCTTCACAGTCACTTACTCTTTGTTCTTTGACCAGTTTTGAGTCTGTGCTAATTATAATCTGCTACATGAACAAAATTTCTGTTGAGGTCTAAGATCTGCAGGTAGAGAGATGTAAACTGAGAGGACAATTTAATATTATGTCCCCTTAGTAAGATAATAGTTGCAAGTATACCCTTGGGGCCTGTGAGATCATCCATCAATTATGGATTTTTAGCCAGAGGCACAGTACCAGGCATATGTTTCTTCCTGTGGAGCAGGCTTTAAATCAAACAAGAAAGTGGTTGGTTACCTCCGTAACATTCATACCACTACTACAAACATAGGCCTATCTTTCTATGATGATCATTATTGCAGTTCACAAGGTTCACAATTGGGTAAGACTGTTGATGATATTATTCTTCAGCTACTTATATTGCAAACTTCCAATACCATGAGAGCTAAACAGCACGGAGGAAGTTTCTTGGTCAGTCCCAACTTGATTTATCCACATTCTATAACCAATGTTATAGTGTGCAGTGTCTTCAGCAATAGGGTCTTATCATCAAGTTATGATGGTCAACCAAGAGCAATAGGAATAATCTCTACTGTTTTGGGGAGGGCTTCCCAGGGACATATCAGAGCAACAACTTGAGATGAGGTATCCCGCACTCAGGTCCTGGGAAATTGGACAATGTATGGCTTCTGGGATAAGCATAGTGCCCTGTGTAGGGTAGCTCCAACTGAACACATGTATCCCCTCCCACAAATACACACACACATTTGTGTATATATTTTAGAATATGAGATGTTCAAGTTTTTTTCTTTTTGTTGTTGTTGTTACTTTGATAAAAACCATGACTGAAAGCAACCATGGAGGAACCAGTTTATTATGTCTAACAGATTAGAGTTAATCATCAAGGGGAGCTGAAGCAGGAGTTAGAGTAGGAACCTAGAGGTAGGAAATGAAGCAGAAACCATGGGGGAACTGGCTTATTCTCCTTCACTTGTTCGGCTTGCTTTCTTATGGAAGCCAGAGCCTCCTGCCCACGTCACTGCCCATAGTTGTCTGGGCCCTCCCATATCAGTCATTATTCAAGAAAATGCCCACAGACATGCCCTAAGGTCAGTCTGATGGTGGCAATTCTTCAATTGAGGTTCCTTTTTCTCATGTAACTCTAGTTTATGTCAAGTTGATAAACAATACAAAATTAAAAAAATAGCACAAAAAGGTCTTTCCATCTTCTGGTATCTTCTTCAATGTCTTAAAGTTTTCATTGTGCACTTGTACATTTCATTAGTTAGACTAATTCCAAGATTTTTTTAACTAGGTTGTTATGAATGGGACTGTTTCTCTGATTTCTTTCTTGATATCTTTGCCATTTGAAGGTTACTAATTTTTGCACATTAGTTTTGTACCCCTGTACTTTTGTGAATGTGATTATCAGGTTCAGGAGATTTGTTTGATGGCTCGCTACATAAAATTTTTTGAAATATATTTTTGACTTAAATAGAATTGCATCATTTTCCATCCTCCTTTTCCCAGCTACCTTCCCTCAAACCCCTTCCATGACTCCCCATTCTCAAATTGATAACCTCTTTTTATTTATTATTATTATTATCTACATACATACATACATGTGTATGTATATGTGTGTATACACAAATTTATATAAGTAAAACATGATGAGTCATTATTATTATAATACTTTTTCAATATATACTTATTTTAAGTCAGATTTTTTTTTTTGATTTTTTGAGACAGGGCTTCTCTGTGTAGCTGCGTGCCTTTCCTGGAACTCACTCTGTAGTTCAGGCTGGTCTTGAACTCACAGAGATCTGCCTGCTTCTGCCTGCCAAGTGCTGGGATTAAAAGCATGTCCCACCACCATCTGGCAAATTAGATTTTTTTTATTTTTAAATTAAAATTTAAAGTTTGTACTCACATATAATGTGTTTGGATCTGATCCACATCCCATTTTTTCCCTCCAATTTCTCCCTGCCCCTTAAATTAAATTTAATTGATTTTTAAAATAGAAAACAGATTTTGCTGGAAAGTGATTTGAAAATGTTGTAACTAATTGTTGATGCTTATTTAACAGAATATTTTCAAGCAAATCCAAACACAGGATGCTGGTTATTTATCAATGGCTGAAAATCAAAAAGGAGAAAAAATGGTGATGTGTCAGGAAAAAGGTGAGGAATCTTACAATAAAATGTCCTTTGCTAGAATATTCATTTGAAACACAAGGAGTTATGTATACCCTGAGCCAGAAAAGTTACCTCTTAAATATTTACTAAGTAGCAGGATATATTAGGTTGCAGTAATCTGCAGGTCAAGAACAAGTTTTAAGATGGCTAAATGAGTTGTATCACAAAGGGGGAGGGTTTGAGTTCCTTCTCAGGTGTTTAATGCCTAAGGGAGGTTAGGATGTAGGTGGGTGCGGTAAAGAATGGGGATGTATTGAGAATGGTAGAAAAGATAGAGAGGAAATGAAGGGAATGAAGAAAGGGATCATGTGGGGGGCATGAAATTCATGTAAAAATCATAGGTAGGGGATTTCTCATGTGAAAACACCATAAAGTGATCTGCTAATGCAGAATTGTATGTGAGAGACTGAACAATGTGTTCCCATAGTCTTGTTTCCTCACTTTGGGGAAGGTATAAAGATCTGATGTATTAGATCCTTCTTCAGTGCTATATCTTGTGTATAATCAACATCTGTCCTCAGCTGTATATATTATTTAATGTCAGTTGAAAATGTTCTTAAATCCCAGTATAATACCATAAGACCTAAAATAGCACCAGAGAAAGGAAAGACATGAGGCTTCAGTCATAGGTTAAGAGTCTCCATCAAGAGACAAATTGGAAAGGAAGAAGTCAAGCTTTCCCTATTTGCAGATGACATGATAGTATACTTGAGTGACCCCCATGATTCAGCCAAGGAACTGATACAGCTTATAAACACCTTCAGCAACATAGCAGGATACAAGATCAACTCAAAATAAATCACTAGCCCCTCCTATGTACAATTGACAAACAGGCTGAGAAGGAAATCAGAGATACATCACCCTTTACAATAGCCACAAAGGATATAAAATACCTTGGGGTAACACTAACCAAGCAAGTGAAGGACCTATATGACAAGAACTTTAAGTCCTTGAAAAAAGAAATTGAAGAAGATGTCAGAAAATGGAAAGATCTCCCATGCTCATGAATAGGCAGGATTAACATGTAAAAATGGCAATTTTACCAAAAGCATTCTACAGATTCAATGCAATCCCCATCAAAATGCCAAGACAATTCTTCACAGACCTGGAAAGAATAATACTCAACTTCGTATGGAAAAACAAAAAACCCAGGATAGCCAAAAGAATCCTGTACAATAAAACAACCTCTGGAGGCATCATGATCCCTGACCTCAAGCTCTACTTTAGAGCTACAGTAATAAAAACAGCTTGGTACTGGCATAAAAACTGACATGTGGACCACTGGAATTGAATTGAAGACCCTGACATTAATCTGCACACCTATGAACATATAATTTTTGACAAATAAGCCAAAAGTGTACAATGGAAAAAAGAAAGCATCTTCAACAAATGGTGCTGACATAACTGGATATCAACATGTAGAAGGCTGCAAATAGATCCACATCTGTCACTGTGCACAAAAGTTAAGTCAAAGTGGATCAAAGACCTCAACATAAATCCAACTATTCTGAACCTGCTAGAAGAGAAAGTAGGAAGTACTCTTGAACGCATTGGCATAGGAGATCACTTCCTAAATATAACACCAGTAGCACAGATACTGAGAGAAACAATCAATCAATGGGACCTCTTGAAACTGAGATGCTTTTGTAGAGCAAAGGATATGGTCAACAAGGCAAAGTGACAGCCTACAGAATGAGAAAAGATCTTCACCAACCCCACATCTGATAGAGGGCCGATATCCAGAATATATAAAGAACTCAAGAAATTAGACATCAAAATGCCCAACAGTCCAATTAAGAAATGGGTTATTGAACTAAACAGAGAATTCTCAACAGAGGAAGCTCAAATAGCTGAAAGACATTTAAGGAATTGCTTAACATCCCTAATCATCAGGGAAATGCAAATCAAAATGACTCTGAGATACTACCTTACACCTGTCAGAATGGCTAAGATCAAAAACACTGAATACACCTTATGCTGGAGAGGATGTGGAGCTAGGGGAACTCTCCTCCACTGCTGGTGGGAATGCAAGCTTGTACAACCACTTTGGAAATCAATATGGTGCTTTCTCAGAAAATTGGGAATCAATCTCCCCCAAGATCCAGCTATACCACTCTTGGGCATATACCCAAGGAATGCTCAATCATACCACAAGGGCACTTGCTCAGCTATGTTCATATCAGCATTGTTTGTAATAGCCAAAACCTGGAAACAACCTAGATGCCCTTCAACTGAAGAATGGATAAATAAAATGTGGTACATATACACAATGGAATACTACTCATCAGAGAAAAACAATGACATCATGAGGTTTGCAGGCAAATCGATGGATCTAGAAAAAAAAAATCATCCTGAGTGAGGTAACCCAGACTCAGAAAGACAAACATGGTATGTACTCACTCATAGGAGGATACTAGATGTAAAACAAAGATGACTAGACTGCCACTCACAACTCCAGGGAGGCCACCTAGAAGACAGGACCCTAATAAAGACACAGGGATAGCCCAATGACAGAGAAGTGGATGAGATCTACGTGAACAACCTGGTCGTGAGTGAGGGTAATGAAGGGCAAAGTGCTAGGGAATGAGAGCTTAGGAGAGTGGGAGATCCCAGCTTGATCAAGAACAGAGAGTGAGAACAAGAAATAAGAGATCATGATAAATGAAGACCACATGAGACTAGGAAGAAGCAAAGTGCTAGAGAGGTCCACAGAAATCCACAAAGATACCTCCACAATAGACTATGGTCAATGGGTTCCTGAACTGACCTACTCTGGTGATAGGATGGCCAAACACCCTATTTGTCGAGCTAGAAATCTCATCCAATGACTGAGGGAATTGGATGCAGAGATCCACAGCCAGGCCCCAGGTGGAGCTCCAGGAGTCCAATTGGCGAGGAAGAGGAGGATTTGTATGAGCAAAAATTGTTGAGACCAAGATTGAAAAAAGCACAGGGACAAATAGCCAAATGAATGGAAACACATGAACTATGAACCAATGGCTGAGGGGCCCCCAACTGGATCAGGTCCTCTGGATAAGTGAGACATTTGATTAGCTTGAACTGTTTGGGAGGCACCTAGGCAGTGGGACTGGGACCTTTCCTCAGTGCATAAGCTGGCTGTTAGGAATCTGGGGCTTATGCAGGGACACTTAGCTCAGCCTGGGAGGAGGGGACTGGACCTGCCTTGACTGAATCTACCATGTTGAACTCAGTCCCCAGGGGAGTCTTTGTCCTGGAGGAGATGGAAATGGGGGGTGGACTGGGGGGAAGGTGGGGTAGGGGGAGTGAGGGGTGAGAGGGGGGAGGACAAGGGAATCCGTGGCTGATATGTAAAATTAAATTAAATTATAAAATAAAATTTAAAAAAAGTCTCCATCAAGAGGTCTAAGGAATATCCCAAAGTTCATGATTTAGGATGCTGATTCAAACTGGGAAATGTGGTGGGAAAATTATGCCACATAGAGAATAGATTCTGTAGAGTTCAGTTATAGTAAAGGAATTTTGAAAGAGACTCACTGACCAGAGCTGCTCAAATTTTCATGATCAAACTGTTGTGGACAATGTTTGAAATAATTTTGGTTCAAATTTTCTGGGATTCCTCATTTCTAAGAAGGTGTCTAGTGGTGCAGTTGGTGTTCTAAGCACACCAGTGTGTGTAGACTTTTCATTAAAGAAATCGAGAAAGATCCTTTGGTGGATAGTTTAATACAGTATCTAAGAAAACTGAAATATTATTATTGTTTCTTAGAATATTTCTGAAGGGGAGAATGAACATAGAAATGCCATGGAGAAAATGTAATTCAATGAGATTTTTTGTTTTATCATCAATCCCACATCTATTCTATATACATGTTTGGAGATTTAATCTGTACACTTGTATCAACACCAAATGAAAAGGAAGGGAATTTACTTATAAAATCAATTTACAAAAAGGAAATAATGTGCTGGGAAGATTACATAGTGGAACTGAAGATAGGAAGTGTCTTATTTTGCTTTCTGTTGTGGTAAACACCATGACCATAAGCAACTCAAGGAGAAAAGGGTTTATTTGGCTTACATATCCCTGCTCGCTGTCCATCAAGGGATGGGTGCCAAGGCCAGTCCCTGGAGGCAGGAACTGTAGCAGAAGCCATGAAAGAATGCTGATTATGGACGTGCTCTTCCTAGCTTACTCAGTTTGCTTTATTATATACCCCAGGAGTGGCTCTACTCGCAGTGGGGCTGGGATGTTCCATATCAATCAGTAGTCAAGTAACTGTTCCACAGGCTTGCCTGCAGTAAAATCTGATGGGGGCATATTATCAACTGAGGTTCCCTCTTCTCAAGACTCTATCTTGTGTCTTGTGTCATGTTGATTTAAAACAAACAAACACAGGAATAAATAAGTAACATATGCAAATTTAGAGTTAATGATAAGGATCTGTGGAGAAACCATCTCAGAAATCTTTGATATATGTTGATTCAAATGAAAATGAGATTATTGCTATTATATGAGTGATTGGAACCAAGAGGGAGTGAGAGTCATGTGGTGAACTACAGCACTCGGTTATTTCTGTAAATGTAAGGTATCAAAGATGTAGATTATAATGATTTTAGGGATTCAGAAGAGATTTATTTAAATACAGAATCATCATCTGGTTTTGAAATGATAGCTAACTTCCTTATAGGATTGTTAATTGATGAAATTCTACTTGACTGTTTCTATGCTTTACCAAATAATACAATTGTAAAAAAAGGACATACATGGTTACTTATTGAATACATAACACCTCTAATATTAAGCACTGCTCTGATTTGAGATGTAGCAAATCAGTATTTTATAATTCTTTTGTGACAACTTAGTTTGCTTTTTGTTTGACAATCCTATCTCACAAAGTGATTTTTAATGAACTATTTTTGTAGTTGTTGGCACACACACACACACATATTAATTTTGAGATATATTCACATTCTTGTATCCTCCCTTTTCTTATAGTTTGGGTTCACATATATTCTGAAAAGCATTTACCAAAAAGACACATACACTGAAAAAAGGAAATAAAGTCTAAATGTCTAAATAGTAGTCTACATATGTGTCTGTTGAAGAGAATCTTTATGTAATGTCGTTCTGCACATGAATACCCGAACTGATCAAATTTGAAAACTATAATACATAAATCACTTACATCTTTGAAGTTTTAAAGTTGACTGGTGGTGCAGAAATTAGAATATGATGTGGAGAACATGGATAGCTCTTATAGTATTGTTTAAATGTCTCTTAAATGTTTCATTAGAGATATGTGCTGACACATTCAGCTATCAACTTCAATAAAGGAAATGCCTCCTCATGCCATGATTTCTTCCTAAAACCACAGATCAGATTTCTTTCAATCAGTTAACCATCTCACATAGGTATATATGCTTTTCCTACAAGATCATATTCTTTTGCATAATTTTAAGTATAATTTACAACTATGGTTTAATTTTGTTCATTGGATTTCTGCATGTTCCTTAGTTGTCTAAAATAAAACAAAGTAAAAATTCATTAAAAGAAAATTAAATAGCTATTACCAAGTGATCCGTGTTGATTATTTTTCATACTAACTCTTTATAAATATAGAGTAAATATTGCCATATTTGTGTTTAATTGATTATGTTTCTTGAACATTTCAGAATTTTCTAAGAAATGCCCTCAATCAAAGGTAGTTACTTTTTATTTTATTCTGAATCATTAATTTCATATTCTATTACTGGTACAAGAGCCACTAAATATCTTTTTTTTTTTTAAAATTCATACAGCCTACCATCGTAAAAGAAGAATCTCTTCCAAAGGAGGCCTGGGATATGACTCCAGTGAAATCATTTTTAGCAGGTAAATTTTGTAATGTTAATTTCTATGGGACAAGTAACTCAAAATATTTGAAATGCTCACAGTCTGCTCATTACTGTCCATATTCTCCAAATTTCATTGAAGAATTTGAAGTAAATAAAGCAGTTATTGGTGTTAATCTTAATGTTTCAAGAAAGGTATTTGCTACTTCAAGGTAATTTGTTTAAAGTTGATAACAAATCATTTATATCTTCTTTTATGTATCTTTATTGTGGTGATATATTTTTCTAAAAATATTTCATGCTTTCAAGGGGACTGAATTTTTGACAGACCCTACAGTCAAATTAATAATATGCCTTGAGGCCAGGTGGTGGTGGCACATACCTTTAATCCCAGCACTCAGGAGGCAGAGTCAGGCAGATCTCTATGAGTTTGGGGCCAGCCTGGCCTACAGAGTGAGATCCAGGACAGGCACCAAAACTGCACAGAGAAATCCTGTCTCCAAACAACAACAACAACAACAACAACAACAACAACAACAACAACAAATATGCCTTGAGATCATCTAAGACTATATATTCAACCTACTATCCTACCGTGTACGAAGCCTGTTTAACATGCCAAGAAATGCTGGAAGTAACATGTAGATCTAGATCAATGACATCTGCATATGGTTTCAAGTGCTTTTTGGGGTTAGTTGAGGCCAACTTGAGCATATGAGATCTCAAAGCCTGCCCCCACAGTGACACACTTCCTCCAACAAGGCCACACCTCCTAATAGTGCCACTCCCTATGTGCTCTTCAAAGAGGAGTCTATGGGGGCCATTCCCATTCAAACCACCACAGGCAGGCAACAGGGACACATTAGTAACACACAACAGACAGACTACAGATAATTCAGTAATCACAAATTACAGAGGGAAGACAGGGAGAGAAGCAGAAATATCAAATTTGGGTTCACTCTTGGTTAAACTACTCCAAGAAGAAATTTCTGTTTTCATGCCTTAAAGGGACATGGGCACATTTTTCATGTCCCATTCAGAGGTTTCTCTAGTCCATAACCAAGACAATTATATGTATGTTTCTATTATAAAGTCTTCTTAGATCCTAGGAAAACACCATGCAGGTCTAAAAGAGAGCTGAAAACAAAGGCCTGGTGTTTCAGTCATAAGAGTGGTCAGGAATGCAGCCAGAGAGTAAACAACCCTGAACTATCATTGTTTCATATTCTGCTTTAAATTTAATACTGGAGGAAAAATATACCAATTATAAGTTAAATTCAATAAAATTATAGTAAATAATTTGGACAGAGACTTCTTTAGCAGACTAGTTCTTTCTAATTTTTCTGTGGCAAGTCGATTTATTTTTAATTTTGACAGTCTATTTCATAGTGTTTTAAATTAATTAACTTTTTATATACTTACATATCACATATTGAACACTTTCTACTCTTAAATTCGTACCCTGGATATTCTTATAGTTTAGATTTACACACATCCCCAGAAATATTAACAAATAATTTAAAGAATTGTGTAGTATAAGAGAACCTGACGAAGTTCCAATAATAACCAAAATGTGAGTGCATAGAGTAGTAGTTCTTAATGTTCCTAATGCTGCCACCCTTTAATACAATTCCTTGTGTTGTGGTGACCCCCCAACAATGAAATTATGTTTGTTGCTACTTCATAACTGTAATTTTGCTATTGTTTTGAATCATAATGTAAATATCTGATATGTTGGATATCTGATATATGACTCCTGTGAAAGGGTCATTTAAGCCAAGGGGTCATGACCCATGGGTTGAGAATCACTGCCCTAGACTCAAGTCTGCTCATATTACATTCATACACCCTTGTCTAGCTCTGGACATTAAGTTCTGGCTTTGTTTGTTGAGTTCCCTAAAATACTGTCCTCTAGGACTTCACTTCAAGACCTAGATCCAGATACTAACCCAGTATGAGGCAGGCTAGAATTTCACATCAAATACACAAGCAACAAAAGAAATCAGTATACCAAGATCACAGCAAAAAACACAAGCAATATGAAAGTTCTTTCCACCTCTTCTGAAGTGTTCCCTTAGGTGAGAGAAATTTTTTTTGTAGATGTATCCATTTGGACTGAGACCAACAACTTTGCATTCTGATTGGTTGTGGTTTTCTGTAGTGGTCTCCATCTGTTGCAAAGAGAAGTTTCATTGATGAGGGATGAGGACTGCACTTATCCTTTGTGAGTGGTTGTCAATTGAAATAATTTCTTATTAGGGTTGGAGAGCCTGTGTTCCCTTCCCTGTCTCAGTGCTGGAACACCATTTGGCTGAGACCTGGGTAGGTCTTGTGCACGAGTTTATCTGTTAGTCTTGTTGTGTCTGGAAGACACTATTTTTCTTGTTGCTACCCCATCCCTTCTGAATCTTACAGTCTTTCTGTCTCCTCTCCCACATAGCTCCCTGCTGTGGGATGGTCTGTATGTCAAATTACTCTGATTGGTCAATAAATAAAACACTGATTGGCCAGTGGCTAGGCAGGAAGTATGGGCGGGACTAGTAGAGAGGAGAAAAGAAAGAACAGGAAGGCAGAAGGAGTCACTGCCAGCCGCAGCCATTACAAGCAGCATGTGAAGATGCTAGTACTCCACGAGCCACGTGGCAAGGTATAGATTTATGGAAATGGATTAATTTAAGCTATAAGAACAGTTAGCAAGAAGCCTGCCATAGCCATACAGTTTGTAAGCAATATAAGTCTCTGTGTTTACTTGGTTGGGTCTGAGTGGCTGTGGGACTGGCAGGTGACAAAGATTTGTCCTGACTATGGGCAAAGCAGGAAAACTCTAGCTACAGCTCCCTGAACCTTGAGGGGAGGAGTCTGGTGAGGATAATCCATTTAGTACTGAGTGCTCTAAGGTTTCTCACTCTACACATTGTTTAGCTATAGACCTCTGTATTATTTCTCATCTACTGCAGGAGGAAGCTTCTCTGATGTTGGCTTAAGAAGACACTGATCTGTGGGTGTAGCAAATGTTGTCAGGAATCATTTTATCGCTACGTTTCTTTAGTGGAACAATAGTATTGGGTTTTCCCTTAGGTCCATGGCCTATTGGGTCTCAGGTTCTTGGCCACCTGAGCAGTGTTGGGCATGGTTTCCTTCTCATGCAGTGGGCCTTAAATCCAATCAGACAGTTTTTGGTTACCACCAAATGTTTGTGCCTCTATTGCATCAGTGTTATATTTCTTTGGATTGCGCTCTTATTTATGGGAAACTCTGAGTTTATTTTCAGCTATTGTGTTATTTTTTTTTTCCAGTTGATATCTTTGAATTGCTCTTTCTTGGCTTGGCCAAACACCATAAGCCATGCAAGAATCCACCAAACTTTAACATGAAAATACCCATTCTCATTCATGAGGATTATTTTCTATACTAACTCTACATGAATGTATATGGTCAATATCAGGTTTCTGTGGAATTCACTTTTCCTCTCTTTGACATTTTTAGACACCCCCAAAGAATATCCTCTATCAAAGGTAATTAATCTTTTATTTTTTCTGTATATCTAGCCTCCTCTTTTATGAAATGTTCAAGAGTTACTAAAGTACTGTATTTCTAAACCCATACAGCCTACTCTTGAGGAAAATGGTTCTGTTCCAAACAAAGTCCCTTATATAAAGTGTGGGAGGTGGTTCCAAGAAGGTGAGTTAATAATATTAATCTTTATGAAACAAGTAAGCATAAATGTTTGAAATGTAATATCATTACTTATCCTATAAACAAGTAGTTCTTTTTTAAAAGTAGATTCAATAATCTACCTTTTATCTTATCATATCCAAACTCTCTCTTTTTTCTGAGTATATTCAAAATTCTACCTTTTTATTTTATTTCTATATCTTTCATTTTTTTGGAGTAGATTCAATAATCTACTCTTTTATCCTATTATTTCTATATCATTTTTTCAAAGTAGATTCAATAATCTACCTCTTATCTATATCCTCTTTTTTCTTTTTTCAAACATTAATAGTTTTTAACATTGATTCTGCCCTCATATTTACAATTATCTAAGTTGTAAAAATGAATATGAAGGATATTTTTTCAAATATTAATGTGCAACAATCTTTAAGTTTTATATAAACCTTTGATAGTCTCTTTCCTATCCCTTCAGTATTAACTCTCCTGATGCAACAGAACAGCTGGTAATATCTAATTTTTCCCCCATTTTTACATTTGTCACTTAGCAGTCTCTTTTACTAATTATTTTCATGGTGTTATTCTTTTTGTCCTCAGTCATCCTAAGATCACTCTTTAGGGGTCAAATCAAGCTTTACTTCCTGAAGTTCATGATTTAAACTTTTTGCCAATGACTTTTAAATTTCAAGGCTAGTTCTTACTAGGAACTTCATAAATAATTATTGGATAAAATGAATTAAAGACTGACTGTACAAAGATGAAGTTAAAATTGTTCTTTCTAGTCCAGGAGAAAATGGTTATATATGAAGAAGTAACTTATAATTCATGTTATAAAAAATGTGTTGAAAAGTGTTACCAGCATACCACAGACAGAAAATTATATCTTATTACAAAAATATAACCACAATAATAATATTTTCAAATATTATACTAAGTCTTAGGTGAAAAAAGAAGCTTTTCAAGGCACCAGATAAAATAAAAATTTTAATGTAAGGAGTAGGGTGTTCACAAAATTAGGTTTGGAAGGGAATACTTATTCTTTGAAGAAAATGGCTAATTGAACTCCAAAATTCACTCTTATAAATAGAGAATATATTTCAATATGATTTTGTTTGAACCCACATGTTTTTTATTTTTATTTCTGTAAATATGTTCAGCATATTTGGTAGAATAGTTGGGAATGGGCTTTAGTATATATTCATGCCCGTAACATATCATTCTCTACTGACTATGTGTATATGATATATTGAAGCTTTTTGTAATTACATGGATTTCTCAAGTCAGTCAATATCCAAATAACCTTAATCTTAATCAAAGTTTTTAACTGGAAAATTAAAATTCAGTTTTTGTCATTTTGGATATTCTATAGGCATATACACTATGATTCAAAAAAGTCTTCTGAGAATATTTTAATTATCTATATGGATTTCTCAGCAGAATCAGCTGTACAAGTGCCATCAGAGGAAGAGCGAAAATGTCATGATGTTCCTGAAAAGAAACATGGAGTGGTACATAAGTATTTACACTGAAATTTTTGTTTAAGATAATTTTCTTTGGTAAATGATGTACCACAGTGCACACAAAATTTCTCTAGACTGCTCTTGAGAATCAATAGATCATAATTTAAAAAACTTATTTTAAAATTTTTATTCTGATTTAATACTTTCTTATCCCATAAGAATATATTATACCTTATAAATTACACAGCTTAAGCAAAACCCTGTCCTTGGATTTAATTCCACATTTTCTTCATTATTTTTGCATTCCAACCCTAGAAATTCCTTACATGTTAAACATCAATCAAAATACTTTTGATTAAACAGGCAATGTAACAGTGTTTGTTCCTGAATTTATTTTGTGCCTATGTATTGTCATACCCAGTCACTCAAAAGTTGAGTTTAACTCAAATTTGAAATACCAGTCATCATCTGAAGTTTCAGTTCTTCCTTTGTTACCTAGTAATCTTCAGTAGTCTTATGGCAGAAAAGAGGTGAGCAACATCATTGCCTGTTTAATCACACTGTAGAATGGAACTTGTGCTGTTCTGTTACAATGTATTGAATCTTATATGCATTTCAATAATAATACCATTAGTATAATAAACATGGTACCCACTGACTTTCTTGGCATTAGACTATATCAAGACTCAATATAATACAAAGAGCATACATGTGTGCTACTATATGGTTTTTATAATTTATACTAAACCATTGAAAGACTCAAGCTGCTGTAAGGTAGCTGTTAGTACCTGAGGCCTCTTGGCATACCTTTCAATTGTTTGGACTTTAAATAATTTGAATTTATTCAGTATTAAGCAAGTGCTAGGCTGTGAGATCCTGGGGGTTGTGGTAGAAGATGGTAGTATAAGAGCAAAACAACAAAATAATAGGAAAAATGGCATAAACGTTATGTATGAAGAGACAATATAGTATTAAGTTGGAAGGGTTTGTGTTTAAGTTGGGTGTGGTAGTGACAGAGAAAATTTTTATTGCAATAATATATTTTGGGATGTGACTGTGAGGGTCCCAATCAAAGGACAAAGAAGGGACCATGGGGAATGATGTCAGAGAACATGAGAAATAAGGTAACAGTGGGTCATAACTGTTACCCATTTGAGACTCAACATTTTGGACTAGCCAGAAAACTTGAAGAAATAGTATCATCATCATCATGGTCATCTTGCAGCTTATAGAATATGGAAAATAAAGTGTGTAAAAAAGAACCTGGTGAATTTCATACACTTAGAAGAAATGTTTTTATGCCTTTATTTTAATTAATGCTTGCTCTATTTTTTTGTATTTCTTCAGTGTGAAAGGCCTGCCTATACTACCTCATATTTACATGTTATTCAAATATATCCTAAATTGTTTTTTCATATCTCTTCACTATTTCATATAGCTGTTTTTTTCCATAGGAAAAGTTTGTCACAAAATATTTAGGCCTTTAATCCCAAATGGAGCCTTTATGACAACATTTTGTTTGGAGTAAATGTTATGTACTTTGAAGCCTCTTAGGTATCTTCTTTGAACACCCAAGGCATTTCTGCCATTGAAAATGTTTTAAACATTTTGCACAGTGCTATTGCAAATTCCCCTATGGGATTAAAAATCATTATTGTAAAAGTCCTCACAGTTTTCTGAGGAGTAAATAATATTTAGGTATTTTGAAACTAATTTTTCATTAAAGTATGCACCTTGGATACTCTCTGTCCATGGATATATCATCTTTAGACTTCCCTGGCTTGTTTACACAGTCAGAGAACCTAAGAAAATACAACATAGTCTATATTTAGAAGACACATATAAGAGATTTATTTATTTTTCTTAATTTTTAGTACTTGCCAGTTGTAATGTGCATACCTTGTTTAAAACATTAAAGGAAAAGAAAATCAGAAAATCTCTAGGTAATCCATTACCAATGCTAATTTTAACAGAGTATGTTCAAGCAACCTCAACCAAAGGATATTGCATATTTATTCAAGGCTAATGATGAAAGTACAGAAAATACTGCTGAAGGTCAAGAGGAAGGTAACAACTCAGTTTTATTAAAATTTCACTTGAATTTGACATGGTAGTGCAAGCCCATAATCCCAGCACTCAGGGAGAAGAGGGGAGAGGACTATTGAAAGTTTGGGAACCTGGTTTTAGGAACTCTGTTTGTCTGTCTGTCTATCTCTGTGTCTCTCTGTCTCTCTCTCTTCTTTCTTTTTTGACCTGGGCTGCAACCTTAAGCTTCCTCATGCTCTTTACCTTTCCAAAAATGCATGTTTCTTAAGTTCTTTGTACCTTACCTGTTCCTGTCTTTTGTTATGGACCTGTGTAAGAACAGGCCATGGCCTGTGTTGTACTGACCTGAAGTTTCCTCTGCCTAAGAAATTAATCATTATTTTTTGGTTTAGCCTCATAAAAATTCTTAGGATAGTGGCAGAATGCCGATAGGTTCTTTGCCAAGATAGCACATGAATGGCCTCTATCCCATGTTCTGATAGAGTCTTTGTCTTCTTCTAAAACTCCACGAGCCATGCCTCCACTGCTCATGTTCTTCTCAGTGCTACTGTCTTCTGAGCTTTTTACTAGAATGGCTTATTAAGCTCCTTTTGCAATGTTCAATGGCTTTTCCTGCCCAAAGTTCCCAAATCATCCACATTATTCCCACAAAACTAAAGTCAAACCTAGAAGCCACATAGGTCTATCCATAGCAATGCTTTTGGTACCAATTCCTGTACCAGTTTCATGTCTGTTCCTATGATTAAAATACCTGGACCAATAACTTAGGGGAGAAAGGGTTTGTTTTGGCTCACAGTTCCAGAGGGATTGAAGAAATCACAGTGAGAACGAAATGGCCAGAGGTAAAGAAGTCACAGAAGCAGGAGCAGGGACCCGACAGACCACATTGCAGCATATGCAAACAGGAAATAGAGAGAACATCAAGCAAAATCTGGCAATCAAACCTCAAAACCTTCCTCCAGCAAGGCTCCACTTGCTAAATGTTTTATAATTTTCCAAAACAGTGTCACTGGATGGGGAAATATGTGTTTAAACACACAAGGCTATGAAGAATATTTCATAATCAAAACACAATTGCATAGACTTCTCTTTTTAAACTATTTATTTATTCATACATTCACTTTTTATTTATTTGTTTATTTATTTAATATCTTACATCCTGACCACAGTTTTCCCTCCCTCCTGTCCTGTCAGTCCCTTCCCCCCATCTCCCATCTTCCCCAGATCCATTCTTCCTCTGCTTCACTTCAGGAAAGACCAGGCCTCCCAGGGATAGTAACCAAGCATGGCATAACAAGTTACAATAGGACCAGGCACAAGCCCTCATATCAAGACTGGATGAGGCAACCCAGTAGGAGGAAAAGGGTCTCTGAATCTGGCAAAAGAGTCAGAGACAACCCCCACAACTGTTAGGCGTCCCACAAGAAGACCAAGCTACACAACCATAACATACATGCAGAGGGCCTAGGACAGACCCATGCAGGTTCCCTGATTGTTGCTCCAGTCTCTGTGAGCTCCTATGAGCCCATTTAGTCAATTCTGTGGGCTGTGTTTTTTTGTGTTGCATAGACTTCTCTTAAAGGAAATGTATAAAAGGTCCACTGTGTAACAGTTTACAATATAACTGAAGGGAAAGAAAGCATAGATGCTGCTCTTACTTCTGAGCAGAGCACTAGCCAGAGAGAAGGGAGCCCAGTGAGGGCAGATAACACATAGAATTCTGTGAGGTTTCTAGGATAAGGAGTTCATTGTGTCTTCATATATTTTGAGAAGGGTTTTTTCATGATTCTGTAAATGCAATCACTACATGGAGAGGAAAGGAGTTTTTATCCTTCAAAAGTTTAAAGGCTACTAATCTGGAATATACTTTGACAAAAAGTCTGCATGCTGGCATGTTGTAGAAGGAAACTTAGGTAATGAGAAAGAATTGTCTTTGGACAATTCTATTTTAGTACTTCTTGTGAATTATTTGTAGCTGAGGTTCACATGCTTCCTGAGAAGTGAACTGAAATAGTTAGATGTGTAAACTAGAGAGGAAAAAACACAGAAATGCAACCCACAAACAAAACAAAAACAAACAAACAAAATAAAAAACAAATGCATTCATGTATGTACTGTATGGAATATTTTCCTGTACCATCACCTGTCATAAATGCTCAAACTTATAAATTCAGAAAACTTTCTTTAATAAGAAAATACTGCTTCATGCTATAGTAATGGGTTTCAAGGGAAATGTATATCAACATTCCTAATGAGACCCTGACAGAACAAGCAAAATAAAATCCTATCAAGATCAAAACTTAGCCGGGCGGTGGTGGTGCACACCTTTAATCCCAGCACTCGGGAGGCAGAGGCAGGCGGATCTTTGTGAGTTCGAGGCCAGCCTGGGCTACCAAGTGAGTCCCAGGAAAGGCGCAAAGCTACACAGAGAAACCCTGTCTCGAAAAACCAAAAAAAAAAAAAAAAAAAAAAAAAAAAACAAAAAAAAAAAAACAAAAAAAAAGATCAAAACTTAAAGTAACCATTTCAAAAGATAGACATAAAAAGCACCTTTTCATAGTAATCTTAATGAAAGTACAGTCCATTCTATCATATTTATGCATAATTGATTATATGACTCTTTGGCATTATAGATTCCCCAGAACAACATCTTCAATGGAAGGTAATCCCTCTTATATTTTGTCCTGAATCATTAACTTCTTTTCATGAAACATATGAATTATTGTCTATTTGTTTCTAAGTCCATGCAGCCTACAACTGAAAGAAGAGATCCTGTTTACAATGAAGGATCAGTAGTGAAGTACGTGAAATCCTTCCTCACAGGTGAATATTGTCATAATTTATGAACTGAGTAGCTCAAAACATTTGAAACGCTTTCCCCCTTCTCATTTCTATGCATTTGTTCCTCTAATTTCATGGAAGGATTTGATGTAAATAATGAAAATATTGCTAAACATTGTTTCTTAGCAGAAAATATTCAGAAAAATTACAAACTTGGGCTTAGAGATTTTGAGTCTTAAGTCTTAGTAACAGAGCCGTTTCTGCATCCCCATGGCCCCCAGGGATTACTTGTGGTCAGTTATGAAAGACCATCATGTTTTCGAAATCTGCTAGTTGCTAGAGTGGGGTTACAGTACTTCACACCTGTGTACTCAGCTGCCTGAGATGTTACAGCAGATACCTCCTATGAAAGTAGGAGTGTGGAGTGATCCAGAACTTACATACCATATTCCTGCACAGTACACTCATTAGTTGAACTTGGACATACAGTCAATTGATTGTATCTATGAATTGATGTATTGATTAATTTAGTGCCTTTAGTCTATCATGGTAGAGGGTCTGTAGTAAGGATTCATATACTATAATATGGTAAGCTATATTTTCCTAACACGTAGAAATATCATTCAAAAGCAAAACTGAAATCAAAGAAATCATACTGAATACTACTTTCTACCTTGTCAGAATAACATGGTAAACATCAGCTAGGCATTTCCTTCAGTCCTTACTCTTACTTTTCAATACCATGTTCTATTGTGGGTTAGTGGAATATCTGCATAGCTCCATGAGATTTATGTGATTCCATATACCTGACAACTTCTACCCTCCATCTGTACTATGTATTGAGGCTTTTGGTAGTTACTCATCTTCTTAATTTATAAATATATATTTTCAGTTTTATTTTTGAGATTATAATTTAATTACAATGTTTCTCCTTTTCCTTTCCTTCCTCCAAAATCTCCTATATACTCCTCCCCACTCTTCTCCAATTTCATAGCCTCTTTTCTTACTAGTCAGTTTTGCATGGATTAATTTATATATGCATATATGTATAAATATGAATATAACATGTTCAGTCCATATCATGATACTTGTATATGTGTTTTCAGGGCTGACCAGTTAGCACTGGACAACAAATTGGTGTGTTCTTCCCTTAGAAAGACCATCTTTCCTGTTCCCAGCTTTCCTTAGTTGCCTGTAGTTCTCTGTGTAGGGTTGAGGCCCCATGGACTTTTCTTTATGCAGTTTTGAATGTTCATTGGTGTCACCCTTGTTCAGCTCATGTTTAGTTAAACATGCTGATGAAACTCTACACTGTAGCTTCTGATGTTACTATGAGACACAGTCTCACAGCAAAGTCCCCGATCCTCTGGCTCTTACAATCTTTCCATTCCCTCTTGCAATGTTCCCTGAGCCTTGGGTACGGGACTGTTTTGTAGATGTACCCATTGGGATGGGTTATAAAAACTATCATTTTTGTCAAACTTTCTTTAAAGTTTTAAAACTAATTATATTACAGCAGAGCCAACTATAAAAGCATCAGAAGGAGAATGGTGTAGTGGCAGAAACATCCAAAGACAGGTATATGAATATTTAAATTAAAACCTTTAAAGACCATTGGTAATCAATGTACCAGGAGCCACATGAAAGTGGCTTGCCCTGGAAAAAGTTTCCTTGCCCTGGAGAACCAATAGATTATTTAATTTTCAGTTTTAACACCCTCCTTAGTACTTAAGCAGACTGGTATAAATTGAGTTAAAGTATGCTTTTAGATTCTTAAAATGTTTTCCATTATTTTTGATATTTAAAAAGTTATACCAGGTTTGAGACTTATTATTAAGTAGTAGATGTTATGAACAGTATCATAGTGCTAACCCCAGGACTGATTCATTTTAAAGAGCTATCTTTTCTAGTGATTCAAAATTTGATGTTGCCTATGACCACTCAGTACTGCCAAGGTTAAGCTTCAGTTATTTATTTTGGTCAATAGTGTTTTTACTTGTCTCTGCCATGGAGGAGAATAGACTGTATAATTAATCCCACTACCCAGAATGGAGGCTTTGGTGTTCTGTAAGCAAATCAAAAAAAGTTTTCAATAAAGAAATTTACTAAATATAGTACTGTAGTAGACTGACTTTACCTAGCATTACAATGTATAGTGATTGAAAATTTACACAAATGCACGCCACCATATGGATTTATAATTTACAGGAATTTTATCAGAATAGGCTATTGAAATGTAGCAAATTGTTCTTTGCTCCTTTCAGACATTTTATGTTGGATAATACCTACTTACTGTTAAGCAAGTAAACTAAAGCACTAAACTGTTGACCATTGAACATAGTAAATTAGGTAATATGCTACAGTTTAGGAGCAAAAATGTCTAAATAATTAGTGAATATTGTATGTGAAATTCCCCACTGAGAAACAATTGATATAAATTGATAGAATGATAGTGAGTGCTGTATTCAGTGTGTGTATCAGAGTGAGGGTTAACATGCTTGCTCAGAAATGATATCTGTGGGTGTGAGGATTAAGTTGCATCCTGAAGAACTGTGACAAATTCTAGCAGGGGGACAAGAGAGCAAAGAAAACAGTGGTCCACATCTATCTGTTACTTAAATTAGAACTTCCTGGTTTTCCCCAAAGCGAGATGGAATATTACCTTCATGATTGTTTTTAATTCTCATATTGTATGGACAACACAGAGTGCACAGAAGCAACTTGCACCTTATCCATGCTTAGTGAAAACATGTTTCTCTTCGCTATATTAAGGATTGCCATAGTTCTGTGGCTTTGTTTTGCTTGTAAAAACCTATAGGTGATAGCTAATGTTTATGTATTTGTATTCAGTCATAATAAAAATTTTGTATCAATCATTTTTTTATAACCAGCTTTTATAACCAGTAAAAAAAGGACCCAAATATTTACTACTTTAATCACAATGGAGTAACCACCATAAAGTTTTGTTTGAACCAGCCACATATTTCTTCTTTAGATGTGAAAAATATTGAGGTCATTGGAATTGTTCATAAGTAATGGTATTGTATGACTGACTGGTACACAGGTCATAATTTGATGATATATGCATTTAAACCCTTGTAATTTTGTCGGGAATGAAAATAATTGATATTCTGAAATTAATTCCTTGCTTAATTATGAACATTGGCTTCTCTAATGTCTATGCACATGTCTCCTCTAAAATTCCATTGCCAATTTTTATCATCAGAGGCCCAATAAGATGAATAACACTTAGAAAATATGTATAAGAACCTATTAAAATTTAGTTTTTCAGTTTTGTGTCCTTTAGTTTCAGTCTAATAACTATTAAAATAGAAAACTGAGGTAATTTCTGAGAAAGTAATTATTAAATGTGTGCAATTCACTACTGATATTAATTTTAACATTATATCTTTAAACAACTTTGACCAAAGGGCATTGGCAATTTATCTTTGGCTGAAGACCAAAGATACAGGAGCACAAGACCTGATGAGGAGAGAGGTAAGAACTCTATTTACAAACATTACTTGACAACATGCTTGTTTACAAGGAATATTGAGCTGTTTTCCCAGTGAAAGAAAATTATTTCTTAAATAATTATTAATGAATAGGATATTTTCAATGGCAATAATTATATCTTATTCTTTCCATGCAAGTTAACGAGAATATCACTGAGAAAGTCAAATGATGAGTTAAATTATGAAGTCAGGGTTTTGGGGAGCAAGAAGGAATAGTGAAATTAAGAAAGATAGAGAAGGGCTGGAAATATGGCTCAGTGAGTTAAAGCATGGGCTGTTAAGGCTTGAGTTAGACCCAGGAACCCAGGTGGTGGGAAGAAAACTGACTCTTGGCAATTGTCCTCTGATGTCCACACTCACTCAGTGGCACAAGGCATTCACATGCATCCACATTCAAAGTAGATCAAATGTAATAAAAAATGAAAGAGGAAAGAGTATAGGAATCAAATTAAGTAAAATAAAGCAGGAGTATAGAGGAAAAAGCATGAAAAAAAACTTTAGAAAATGAATGATGGTATCAGATCTGTGGGAAGACTCTAGTGTGAGCTGATTGTACAAATGCTGTGTAAGTTTGTACAAGGTTCACTGGGGTAAAGCACTCCCAGTGAATCTTGTCTTCTTGACCTCAGGGAAGCCATTAAAGATTAAAGCAATGACACAACTATTAGGGTGTTTGGCCATCCCATCACCAGAGTAGGTCAGTTCTGGCTGTCTCTCGACCGTTGCCAGCAGTCTTTTGTGGGGGTATCTTTGTGGATTTTTTCTGTGGGCCTCTTTAGCACTTTGTTTCTTCCTTTTCTCATGTGGTCTTCATTTACCATGGTCTCCTATTCCTTGTTCTCCCTCTCTGTTCTTGATCCAGCTGGGATCTCCCGCTCCCATAGGCTCTCTTTCCCTCGACCCTTGCCCTTCATTACTCCCACTCAAGTCCAGGTTGTTTATGTAGATCTCAGCCATTTCTCCATCATTGGGCAATCCTCGTGTCCTTCTTGGGGTTGTGCCAGAAACCCCATCCAAGGACTGAGGAATCTGGATGCAGAGATCCACAGCTAGGCCCCAGGTGGAGCGCCGAGAGTCTAATTAGCAAGAAAGAGGAGGGTTTATATGAGTGAAAATTGTTGAAACCAAGATTGGATAAAGCACAGGGACAAATAGCCAAATGAATGGAAACACATGAACTATGAACCAAAGTCTGAGGGCCCCCCAACTGGATCAGGCCCTCTGAATAGGTGAGACAGTTGATAGGCTTGATCTGTTTGGGAGGCATCTAGGCAGTGGTACCAGGTCCTGTGCTCATTGCATGAGTTAGCTGTTTGAAACCTGGGGCTTATGCAGGGACACTTGGCTCAATCTGGGAGGAGGGGACTAGATCTGCCTGGACTGAGTCTACCAGGTCAATCTCAGTCCTCGGGGGAGGCCTTGCTCTGGAGGAGGTGGGAATGGGGGGTGTGCTGGCGGGAAGGGGAGGGGGGCAGGAAGGGGGAGAACAAGGGGATCTGTGGCTGTTATGTAGAACTGAATAGTATTGTAAAATAAAATAATAATAATAATAAAAAATTAAAGCAATGAGACATAAAGGTCTGCATTTGATTTACAATAGATAAGCCCGAGCATTGTGCTAAGCCCTGTATTTGGATAATTTTCATCACATAGTGTTAATACTTTTCATAGTGTTACCACATAAGAAAAAGAAAAGTACATTAGGTATGAGAAAATATAGATTATTTATGCAGTGTTAAGAAATGACAGAATTGACCCAAAGCCTGATTATTTATTTACTATTACATTAAAATCATTTAAAAAATTTTCATGCATTATATTTTTATTGTATTTTCCTTCTCCCAAGTTTCCCAGATTCTCACCACCTCCATACCCATTCATGTTCTTTTCTTCTCTCAAAAAATAAAACCCTAAACACAAAACAAAAAACCCCAAAGATAAAACACATCAAACCATAACAAAAAAAGGACACACACACACACACACACACACACACACACACACACACACACACACACCCCAACCAACCAAACAAGCAAACAAAACCGTGGAATCTGTTATATGTTGGTCAACTATTTCTGGGCATGGGGCCTATCCTAGAATGAAATTGATGACATTGGAGAATACCGATTCCCCCCCCCACCCATCACAGCAATACCAGTTGCAAATCGCTTCTTGTTTAGGGGTGGGACTTTGTGTCCACTTCTCAGTGTTGGATATTGTCTAATTCATGCTGTTGCAGGCTCTGTGCAGTGTTCACAAATGCCAAATCCTCTTTAAAGGGTTTTGGTACCTTATGTCATTTCAATTTGGGAGACCTTATAGGGAAAAATCACTTTAGGTTTTAGCTTCTAGAGTCTAAAAATATCAAGTTATGGTAATGGAATATGGACTACTTCATAATGATCAGGAGCTATGTTCAAAATGCTAATTGTGGTGAGAAGTTCTGGTCTCATTTTGAAGTTGTCATGTGATGCAGATGCTGCCAGAGCTCTGAACTGAATTTTAGTGACAATTACATAGACATCTTTCTAAAGATGTATAAATAACCACTGGGTAATGATCCAGCACACAGCAGGGACAGAAGAAAGCAGAGATTTTGCTATTAGTCCTCACTCTTTTCCTGGCCAATGGAAAAGAATACAGACAGGCAAACATAAAATAATTTGTCTGTTTCTTGATTAATAATCTCATATGGCTCAAAGTGTTTTTTAGGAATTTAATTCCAAGTTTGAAATTACTATTGTTAAGCTGAGAGGAATGGAAGTTGTCAGACACATTCATTTAAAATGTAGAAATGAAAAATAAAAATGTGAATGTGGAGAATTTTTTTCATAGAAAGGTCAATCAGGTAGACAGAACAAGGAGGGGGATACTCCATGTACATTCAGTCACAGATGAGGAACTTGAGAGAACTCAGCACATTACACATGAAATTCATATACTTCCCTCTAAATTAAAGTGTAGACTATTATTGGAAGGAAAGTGAATGGAAGACCATGGCGAGTAGCAGATACTCAATTCTCCACTCAATCACTTGGAGGCAGCAAAGGCCATGGTTACCTTAACCTCTCACCTTCAGTGGGATACATGCGAAAGAAGAAGCCATTTGTATTAACACAGGCTGTTTGATATAATCTAGTGATAAGTTATATGATAAACCAATCATTGGAATAGCAGGGCTGTCTTTTATAAACATGGCTTACATTTCACATGGAGCACTTTTTTTTTTTTTCTTTTTGGTTTTTTGAGACAGGGTTTCTCTGTGTAGCTTTGCGCCTTTCCTGGAGCTCACTTGGTAGCCCAGGCTGGCCTCGAACTCACAGAGATCCGCCTGGCTCTGCCTCCGAGTGCTGGGATTAAAGGCGTGTGCCACCAATGCCCGGCTTCACATGGAGCACTTTAGTAATCTCACATTCTCCTGTAAAAGTCAAGCTTCTTTAAACTTTGGCAATCATTCGGCACTAACAGCTTCTTATTCCTCATGTGGATTATGTTTGCACACTATTTTCAAAGTGCTCACTAAGAACTTTTAAGATATGAAAACTAGAGGAAACCCAGAAATACGGTCCTAAAAATAGTTCACACACATGCAAATGAACAATTCTATGTATTATGTTTTCATGAGTGCATTCAATGTGATTGACTCAGAAACTTCATTGAAATAATTCTCCTTTTTCTAAATATTGGGGCTGCTTTGAGCTTCTAAACTTTATCAGAAATGAGGACACAGAGAACTCTCATTCAATATTGGCATGAGTGATATGGAAATATTTTGCTAAAGAGCCATTCTGTTTCTTGCTACAGTCAGAGCGGAATTATTATTTTTGGATCACGATATTATCCCATAATCACAGTTTCATTTTGTTTTCCAACACTTAGGAATGCCATACTGATGTAGGTTGTTTTTATTCAATTAGAAGAGAAAAACAAAAGAGGTGTCCCCAACACTAAAATTAATAATATTTTGAAAGTTAACCACCAGGAATATTTTTGCTAGTAATTTTGTATGGAAAGTATGTTTAACTTTCTCATGTTTACATATAATTAATTATGTCTCTGACTTTTTAGACTTTCCTGAAGACTATGCTCAATTGAAGGTAATAAGTTTTAAGTTTTTATCTTACATCATTAAATTCATACTATTTGAAATAAGCATGTGTTACTTTAAAAAAGTTGTATGTATTTTTGTGTATCCACCTGATTGTATGTGTGTATGTGTGTGATTGTGTATATGCCGATGTCTGCATAGAGGCCATAAAAGGGCACTGGTCCCTTTGAGTTAACATGTGTTTGGTGGATGCCTGGCTTGATACATGGGTATCAGATTCCCAACTTTGGTCCTCATGGTTGAACAGCATATGCTCTTAACCACCAAGCCATTTAAGTGTCTTGTTTTAAAACCCATACAGAAGAAAACTCCTCTTCTGTGTGAAGCACCAGCAATGGAAGAAGTCAAAGCATTTGACCCAGGTACATTCTGCAGTCCCTCTGGGAAGATGCTTCAGAACAGAAAGTGCGCATGGTCTTGTGATTTCGGTCCTCTGCTCTTCAACTTTTATGTGAGGACTTGGTACAAATAAAGTGTCACTGTTTGGATTATCTTTCCAAAAAGATATACAGTAACTTAACATAATCTTTCCAAATTTCTAACTATAGCTCAAATATTGCACCTTTGAAGTCTTAGTACCCCAACACTCTCATTTTCAAATCACCATGCTTTTTTCTTTGCTGTGACTCTTTTTTAAATTTTATTTTATTTAATTAACATTTTTTCATTTATTTTATATACCCACCACAGTTTCCCCTCTCTTTTCTCTTTCCTGTGCCCTGCCTGCTCCCCTTCTCCCTCCATCCTCTTCTACTACTCTGTTTCCATTCAGAAAGGAGAAGACTTTCCATAGGCTTGATAAAGCATCACCATGCTTCTTACGGATAGCTGCAGTTGTACGTAGAAGTCCAAGGATTTTATTATAGGTAGAGTTTTTCTGTGTCCCAGCCGTCACTCCCAAATAACTGAAAAGAAGCTTAATATTTATTAGAAATGCTTGGCCAATGGCTTAGGTTTGTTTTTAGCTAGCTCTTATAACTTACATTAACCCATTTCTGTTCATCTTTGTGCTGCCGTGTGGCTCATGGCTTGTTACCTCGCTTTGTACATATCCTGCTTCCTTTCGTCTGGTGACTCCTCTGACTCCACCCTTCTCCTCCTAACATTCTCTCTGCCCCTCAAATCCTGCCTAGCCATCATCCAATCAGCTTTTTATTAACAATGGGAGCAATATATATTTACAGTGCACAAAGACTGTTCCACAGGATTTTGCAAAGTTTGAAAACACTTAGATGAATATTATTTCTAGTAGTACATGCTTAATAATGGCATAGAGACTAGAGTTTTCTTGATATCCATATGTATGAGGTATTCTGAGCTATCTGATAAGTTCATGTGCATTAAGAATTCAAAGTGTGCTTATTAGTTGCACTTAGATACATAATCTTTTGGTGATCTTAATCTAATTTGATTTCTTTTTAAAGGAAAAGTTCATTTGATCAAAATGTAGAAAAGATGAGGCTACCACATATGGTACAGTTTACAAGAACCTCACTAAGCATGGGTTCTATTCAGTTTCACAATTTGCTCGTTTCTTCTGGATAGTGCAGTGCTTAGTAGACAGGAAGTGAAGGAGTATGGGTTTAGATGATATAGAAGCAAGATTATTTTCAGTCAGGATTGTAAACTTGCATTGGCCTCTACACTTCTGGGGAAATATGGAACTGTTCAGTCTTAAGATTTTAACTGAGAAATAAAAAGTACAACAAAGCCTGAAAATATGCAGCTCCCGCTTACAGGTACAGAAATCTGTATCCAGTTGGATCAGGGGTTTCCTATTCTTTTGTTAGGATGATTCCAGAAGGATTTAAATTTTGGCTAAATAAAGCCTCCATTTTCTCTTCATTGAACAATGGAGATAAAGTCAGGGCAATTTCTTTTTCTGTTCCTGCCTTGTAGCCAGAGAGACCTTTTGTTGCCCAGTATGTGTTACTAGAAAGAACTATTTGCTCAATGTACTGGCTCACAGTCTTTTATTTATTGTTTTTGAGACTGGGTTGTACTGTGTAGCCCTGGATGTCTTGAAATTTACTATGTAGACTTAAAGCCCCAGAAATCCACTGCCTCCCAAGATCTGAGATAAAAGCAAGTACCATCATGCCTGGCTTCACTAGGATGCTGGGTTGATAATTATTGCCTCTATGACACTCTTCTACATACATTTTCTTTTCATTATAAAATTGTTCTCTGAGAAGCCAATGTCATCTTACAAGACTTACCTGTTGTGGTCTAAGGTCATACATTCAGTGGAAAATATGGTAGAGTTCAACTTTATTCAGACCAGTATGTTTTCATCTAATTTGTCTTTTAGTCAATAGACTCTTGAACTTATTGCCCCTAGTCAATTATGGTAGCTGGTCTATAACTGGAACTAATGCACAGGGTTTTGTTTTTTATTTTTCTGAAACTGGGTCTTACTGTGTTCACAGCTATCTTAAAATTAACTATATAGACCAGGTTGGCCTTGAACTCACAGAGGTCAATATGCATCTGCCTCCTGAGTGTTGGGAATAAAGGCTAGCACCATCTGATCTTCCAATAATACAATTTAAAAATAAAGCATACTCAACTGATTTACTGTTGATTGTCATAAGTTAATTTATTTTTATATTATTAATTACTTAGTTCATGCCCTTAATCAGATATGATACCAAATCCCTGTAACAGGGGCCTTACATTATATATATATATATATATTATATATATATATATATATATATATATATATATGCTATACTATACTTTTTAGCTTTTACTTAAATCTGCAGCATTAATATTCTTTAATTTAGAAAATATCCATACATAGACCTCCAAAAATTGTTACTACCAGTTTTAATTCCAAATCCTTATACTTACAATGTTGACACATCTACCTATTGTCTTCATTTATTTATTTTAATTGGTTTGGAGAATGAATCTAAATCCACATACGTGGCCTGTGTTGTGTAAGAAAGCAAGCTGAGTAAACTTGTAAGCTATGTACCTCCACAGTGCCTTTGCTTCAATTCCTGCTTCTAGGTTCTGCTGTGAGTTCCTGCCTTGGTGATAGACTAGAAAGTATAAGCTGAAATAGATCCCTCCTCCACAGGTTGTGCAATCCTAGTAATGGAAGGAAAACCAGGATAAGTAGAGAGGAAATAGAGATAAGTGTCCAGTGTGATTTCATTTCATTTCAGTTTTGCTCCTATTGGTGTGTCCATTTTTTTTTTAGTAGAATAATTTGTGAATGCATGTTTGAGCTCTATTCAGGCCTTATTCATGGAATTGACTCATTGTAGAAGTGACATATTGGAGCTTCTGGTAGTTGATGTATTTTCTAAGTCAGTGTAAGACCAAGAACACAGCAAACAGCAGCAGCAGCAGCAGCAGCAGCAGCAGCAGCAGCAACAACAACAACAAATGACAGCAATCAATATACATCTTTCAAAATAATGTCAAATATTAATGAATTCAATTTCCCAATCAAGAGACACAGGTTAACTGAATGAATTAAGAAACAAACTCCATCTTTCTGCTGTCCATAACAAACTCAGTTTACCTTCAAATATAAATGATGTCTTAAAGTAAACAGGTAAAGATTAGGGTATTCTCCCCCTCCCAACTCCTCAGATCCTCCTCAGCTCTCTACCTACCCAATTTTATGTTCTCTCATTCTCAAATTAAAAAAAAATAAAATCAAAATAAGCAAACAAAGAAAATCAATAAGACAGAAAAATGGCTAAAATAAAACTAAACCAAATAAAAGCACACACCAGAAAAACATGGAGCTCATTTTGTGCTGACTCCTGGGCGTGGGACTTTCCCTGAAGTCTGGCTGTCCCTCTGTTGTCATGCCACTTGAGGGACTGATGTTCCCTTTGTCTGAAGGTATCAATTGAAAATAGCTTCTTGGTTAGGGGTGGGGATTTGAGTCCACCTGGTCTTTGTAGTTCTGGGATTTTGTGTGGTTTGAATCTTGCAGGTCCTGTGCATGCTGTCACAGGCTCTATGAGCTCATCTGGGTTTCAGTCCTGTTGTGTCTGGAAGATGCTTTCTCTCTGGAACCATCCACCACCTCTGGCCCTTATAACTTTTCTATATCCTCTTGTGCGTAGATCCTTGAGTCCTGAGGGGAGGGGTTTGACAAAGACATCCCTCTCAGGACTGAGTGCTCCAATGCCTCTCACACATTGTGCACTGTCTAGTTGTGGTTCTCTGTGCCATTTCTCATCCACTGCAAGGAGAAGCTTCCCTGAGGAGGGTTGATCTATGGTTACATCAATGTCCTTAGGAGTCATTTTATTGCATATTCCTTTAGCAGAAAAGTACTAGTAGGTTTTTCTCTTAGACCCATGACCTATCTAATCCCAGATTCTTGGACCCTTTAGCAATTCCATCTCATGGACTGGGCCTTAAACCCAGACAAAAGTGGTTGGTTACTCTCATAACTTTTATGCCACGATTGCACGAGTATATCATGTAGGCAGGTCATTCATGTTGCCGGGGTTGTAACTGTGTGATATTGATGAAATAACTTCTCCTCCACTGCTGTGCCTAAATCAAAGTTCCTAAATTAGTAACTAAATATCCATTTTATATTACCACTGATTATTAGCTTCCCTCTCTGTATTATTATAAAGCCTACCTCTTTTATCAAATTGTCTTTGTAGTTTATTTTAATTACTATTTCATTTTACCTAATATGGATTTGTCAGAATCAGATACACAATTGTCCTCAGAGGAAGAGCAAGAATGGCCTGATAACAGTGAAGGGGAACACCTAAAGGTACATAAGTATTTCAACAAATTATCTTTTTTAAGATTTTCACTGGTAAATGTTGAACCCATGGGTCATATGAAGTTAGTTTTTGACTTCCATGGAGAATGAATAGACTGTGATTTAATATTTAATCTCAACTATGTAGCTAGGCAATATGCTAGTTTTAGAGTCAACAGTGCCGTAAAATAAACCTTATCCTTGGATTTGTTCCAATTAAAAATCATTTTTGTGTGTTTTTCAGTTTTTTAATGTCTTCACATGTTAAAGACAGTCAAATTTGAATTCTATCAGTCAGAAATTAAAGCTTTGAGCAGTATACCAGCAATTTACCCTGAATTTAATCCATGCTAAAGAGTTACTATCTTAGTGACTCAAAATTTGTACTACCTATTGCTAATCAGTATTTCACAGCTTCAAGTTTCCATCCATGGTTTGGTTCTTCAGTTGTTGTCAGTGACTCTGTTATGTGAGAGACATGTAATTAGCCCTATTACCTATAAGGAGAATAATAAATCATAGAAAGTGGCTTTTGGTGTTATCCTCCAAAGAATAAATTTTAAACTTGTCTTTGTTTCAAGGACAAGAGTTAGCGAATATAATAAATGATGTTACTCTTCCACTTTACTTGGTATTAGAACATGTCAGGACTGGATAGGTGGAACAAGAATACAGAAATGTATGCTACCATGTGGATCTTGTATAGAACTGTTGAAGGAATATATAATGAAATATAGCATGTAATATACAAGGCTTCTTTACACACATTTAATTTCTTTGACCTCAAATAATTTGTGGCCAATATCAATTATGTATGAGGGTATTAAATGTAGAATGTGTCACATGAATATGTAGATAGTATTTTAATAGTCAAACAAGTAATGAGAAAACAACATCTGTGTTCCAGCTGGAGAATACACATAATGTTTGGTTGGAGAATGTTGCAGGGGTGAGTATGGTGATGAAAGCAGAACCTGTACTCAGAGAAAAGTCTTTCTGAATGTGACTGTGAAGCTCCAACCAAATGAGGGAGAGGGAGCCAGGAGAAAGTCTGTCTGGAAAAGAGAACAGTAGATCACATCAGTCCACTGGTTGAGACTTAACATCCTGGATGATACAGGACACATTGAGTAACAGAACCATCACTATAATCATTTCATTTATTATATTATATGAAAAATAAATTTCACAAGTAAGAACCTACAATAGCTGGGTGGTGGTGCATGCCTTTAATCCCAGCACTTGGGAGGCAGAGTCAGGCGGATCTCTGTGAGTTCAAGGCCAGCCTAATCTACAAAGTGAGATCCAGGACAGGAACCAAAACTACACAGAGAAACCTTGTCTTGAAAAACAAACAAACAAACCCCCCTAAACAAAACAAAAAACCCTAAAACTTACAATATGGTTTGCCATATTTTTGAAGTTCTCTCTTAATTGGAAAGAACCATATATGATATCTAATATTCCTTGTCTTTATTTAGATAATCTATGGAAAAATCCCCATATTAATTTATCACTTTGCTCTGCTAGTTTTCTTCTTCATAACATTTTCCCCCCAGGATACCTAAATGGGGAAGCTCCTACAAATCATTGTTACACTCAACATCACATACTTTAAAGCCTTTCTTCATGGTTCTTTAGAAACAAAACATTCCTGTCATTGGAAATATTGTGCATCAATAATGATATCATAAAACAAAATTCTTCTAAATTATAAAAATCCTTTGTAATTTTACAAGGGGATAATATTTTGGTATTCTGAAGTTCATTCTTCATTTAAGCATGCACATTGGCTGTGCTATCAACTAAAATCTATATCCTCTTGATCTCCATGATTAGTGTACATGGTCAGCAACTCTTTGAAGATAAAACCTAGACATTATTAAGGAAATATATTTGATGATTTTTAAAATTTTATTCATTTTTTAAAATTTCAGTATAATTAATTAAAAAAATAGGAATTGAGATATTGTCTTGGGAAGTGTTAAGTGATCTCTATGTATAACTTACTTTTGATGGTAACTTCAATAATATATGATTAAGTGGTACATTTGTTCACAGCCAACATGCAAAGAAGAGAAAATATCATAAACCTCCAAGAGATCCATACTTCTACTTCCTCAGTGATATTATCAATATAAACGGTTTAAGACTTGATACATGTGATGTTCATAGATGGCTATGGGTCACAATAAACATATTTACGCTATGCGAATCACTATCCAATAAGATAACTGTGGAGGAGATAGAGTGTGTGATGAGCGTGCTCAGTCTCTTCTGCTTTAAATACTCTGATCAATTATTCCATATTGATAGTTGGCATTTCACTTAATTCTCATTACTTTTACTTTTATACACCTAATTTCGTAATCCTAACTTGATCTTCTCCTTCTATTTCGGTTCTGTCTTTCCCATCTTCATTCTAAGGCTGTGTTTCACCACTTGGTGTATCCTTGGTTATTCATCCAGGAACCATTGTTCTAATGATTAGGTTTTTAATTTTCAATTATATCATATATTAAATCAGCAAATGGAAATTTTGATTTGGAATTGTGTATTTAGGACAATTCTCTCATTTGCAGGGACTTAATATCTCGCACTTAATTTTTAATTAAATCCAAGTGATTTAGAGCACACACCTTCTCAACTCACACTAGGTACATTCGCCACATACCTCTACCACATGCTATATTAGATGGAGAACGGACGTTAAATGATCATGAGTTAGATGAGACCGTATAGTATATCAGAGTAAGGAGAGACTGGTTCGTCATTTAACATACTGTGTGCGAGTATCAGAGGAGGCTCATGGAATCTTGTTCTCTTCCATATTGAGCATGAAAGCAATATATATCCTACTCAGTCTGAGAAACCACATGCTCTCGCTCACCAGCCAGCACCACTACTATGCAGAAAGGTCTCAGTCGTGGTGGTCGTAACAATATAAGAGCAATAATGTGTGGTGAGTTCGTCGCAGGCTGGAAGCACAGGATGTGGGAGTTGTACGTTGAAATGTAGAAACATGAAATGCTAACTTCAGCGAGAGTCTTCCACTCAGAGCAAGCTAACCTCATCAGTACGTTGAGTCGGTCTAGAAAATTAAGTTATAGGGAGTAACCTTTAGTTGCAAGGAGCATGGTGGAAGGGCTGCAAGTATAGTCTAAAACTGGAGACCTTTATTATGACCTCCTCACATACAATTGTGGACTATCATGGCACTAATCTGACCTAACAACTTATTTGAGTCAAGAGAACTATAAATGTGTGTAGGGCCTTGTTTTCTGCTATTTCATTTATATTCTATCTACAGTCTATGGGTTGGTTTGAACAAGATCCACGTGATGGTCAGACAATCAACTTATCTTACGTTTCTCTTGTTACGCTACACGTAGATCGAACGATCCTGAATGTCTATCAGCACACGTAAGTGGAACGACACAGCAACCTACACTAATTTAATTATATTCGTACTGTCTTGTCCTTGAACAAAACAGACATTTAAAATTATTTCTTTGGCAGGATAAACACCAAAAGCCACTTTCTCATGAATTTATCATTAACTTTCCTCCTTAAATCAGGTAATAAGGCTAATTACCATGCTTCACATAACAGAAGTCACCTGACAACAACTAACAACCCAAAACCATGGAATGGAAACTTGAAGCTGTGAAATACTGATTAGCAATAGTAGTACAAATTTGTGAGTCACAAAGAGTAAATCGCATAGATTTAAATTTCCAGGGGTAATTGTTGATACTGGAGTTAATTTGGGACTGGATAGATTCATGTTTATGTGAGTATGGAAAGATTTTTGAATTAATGGATATTTTTTTACGGTGTTGACTAAATAGATATTGTAGTATGTTGGATATATTAATAAAGTATTAATTGAGTCAAATATTATATGAATGGGTTAAATTTAAGTAAAATTAAAAATAATTTTTGAAAATAATTAGTGTTTTTTGTTACACAGGGAAATTATTGTAACATTTGGGAAATTGTGTACGATTTGAAATACTATAGTAATGATAGATTAAAAAATAAGAAATTTGAATAAAAAGGTAGTTAATTACAGAGAGGATGTATATATGGAATATAATTTGTATAATGAATTGATTAGAGAAGTGGAGAGAATTATTATCAATATAAAAGGCTAGCAAGACATTTATGATATAAGGAAATGGTGGATAAGTTGAGAGAAAATTTTTGTTTGGGTTTAAGATAATAGATGGAATTGAAAGGTAGAATTGGGATGATAGGTAATGGTTAGAGAAAATTAGTATTTTATGTAAAGGATATAAATCAAAAAATATAGGAATTGAGTAAATAGATAAGGATTTATGGAAGATGGAGAGATAGACAGTGCAATGTTGAGGGATTGGAGAAATAAGTTGAAGAGGGAGTTGTAAAATATAAGATAAGGCCATTAGCAGAGAGTTAAGGGAAGGCTGATGTAGAGCCCATACTCTTCACACTAGAAAACGGATGAAAGAGCTCGACATAGAGCCGTAAGCATGAGATGAAAGATAAAAAGAAAGAAATAAAAGAAGTGAAAATATAAGAATATTTAATTGATAATTAAGAAAAGGGAATAGTAGTGGGAAAGAGGAAGAGATTAGGAGTAGGATGAAAAGTTTTTTGTGATTATTGGTTTCAGTTATTTGATTTTTGTTTTGTTTGTTTTTTTGACTCTCATTTTCCCCTCTTTAACTCCTTACGGCGCCCCCATACAAGTGGTGGACTGTGAGTCGAGTGACGTAGTATGAGGGAAAGACCCTACTCACTTTTCCCCTCAGCACACCAGCTTCCCCCGTGTAACTCTCGTGGTCCGGACTACTTTCTTTATGCTCGTTCTTTTCGGCGTCCGGCACCCGAACGAACCGCTCGCGCGTGGGTTACAGCCTTCTTACCGCATCTATTGCACAATTTTCCCTGAAGCTCTTGATTCCTGGTTACTTTGGCCGTGCTTCTCGCCCCGCTCCTGTTGTTCCTCTTCCTTTTCCTGTCCTTCTCTTCTTTTTCCGACATCTTTCCCCCCTCCCCATTCTCTTTTTCCGTCTGTTTCTGTCGTTGTACTATGCGTCTTCCATCCTATTTCTTGTTCTCCTCGACCTATCTTTCTCCACTCCGCCCCCCTCTCTTTGCCTTGTTCTTATCTCCCTCCTTCTTCTTCCTCCCTGCCCCGTTCTTCATTGTTCTTTCTTCTTCTTCCCCTTTTCCTCCCCCTTCCTCTTCCTTCCTTTTTTTCCCGCGCTCCCGCCAACCCTTATTCCCCCCTCTCTTCTTCCCTGTTCCCCTCCCCTTCCCCCCTCCTTCTCTCCTCTTTCCCCCCTTTCTCTCCTCTCCCCCTCTTCCTCCCCCCCCTTTTCCTTTCTCTTTCTTCCCCTTCTCTTCTTTTTCCCTTCTTCTTTTTCCCCTTTCCCTCTCTTCCCCTTCTCCTTCCTTTCCCTTTCCTTCTTTCCTCACCTTCTTCCCTTCTCTCCTTTCCCTTCCTCCCTCCTTTTCTCTTTCTCTTCTTCTTCCTTTCTCCCTCCCTTTTCTTTTCCTCCTTTCTTTCTTCTCCTTCTCTTCCTCTTCTTTTTCCCCTCTTTCCTTCCTTCCTCTTCCCTCCTCCTTCTCCCCTTCCCCTTCTCCTTTTTCCCTCCTCCCTCCCTCTTCCTCCCTTTTCTCCCTTTCTCCCTCCTTCCTCCCTCTTTTTTTTCTCCTTTTCCCTCCTCTCCCTTCCTCCCTTCTCCTCCCCGTCCTTCTCCCTCCTCCTTCTCTTTCTTCCTTTCTTTTTCCCCTTTCCTCTTTCTTCCCTCTTTTTTCCTCCCGCCCTTTCCTCCACTTTCTCCCTTCCTCTCCCTTTTCTTACCTCCCTTTCTTCTTCCTTCCCTCCCTCCTTCCCCTTTTCCTCCCTTTTTTCCATTCTTTCCCTCTACTCCTCCCTCCTCCCCCTTTTTCTTCACCCTTTCTCCCCCCCTCCCCCCCTTTCTTTTTTTCCCACCCTCCCCCCCTTTTCCCCTTCTCTTTCCTTTTTCCTCCTTTCTCCTGCTCTTTTTTCTTCCCTCTCCTTTCTTTTTTTCCCTTCCCTTTCTTTTTTCTTCCTCTTCCTTTCACCTTCTTCCCTTCTTTTTCCTTTTCCTTCTTTTTTTCTTCTTCTCACTCCCTTTTTTTCTCCTTCCTTTTTCTTCCCCGCTTTCTTCTTCTTTCCCCTCCTTCCTTTTTGCCCCCGCCTTCTCCCCCCCTTCTTCCCTTTTTCTTTTTCCTCTCCTTTTTCCTTCCCTTCTTCCTCCTCTCCCCCTTCTTATCTTCCCCTCCCTTTTCTCCCCTCTTCCCTTTCCTCCCCTCTTCCCACCACCCCCTACCTCACCACCCCGTTTGTTCTTCTTTGTTCCCCTCATTTTTTCCGGCCTTCTCTTGTTCTTTCTTGCCACGCCCTGCCTCACCTCTATTTCTCGGCTACCCTTTCTTTCACTACTTTTTTCTCTCCTTATCTTTTTCCTTTCTTCGCTCCCTCGCCCTTTGCACCTTTCTGCTTCTGTTCCCGCCCCATTTCACTATTTAGTTCCGCGTTTCCCTTCTTTGCATATTTACCCATTCTTTTTTGCTCATTGTACGTTTTTGCCATTAGCACCCTCTTATTTCACCCCCTTCCTTTTCCACCTGTTATTTCCTCCTTTCTCCTCTGTTCTTCCCTCCTGTACCTCCTGTTTCTTTTTATATTCTCCGCCTGCAAACACCTACCCCACTCCTCATTTTGCTCCTTTATTGTGGCGGTTACTCACGCTATTCTACTCAGCTCGCTTCGCTTTCAACCCTTTACGCTTCATTCTGCTCTTCCTCTTGCCTCCCCTTTCCCGTCTTTTTATTCATCACCGAGAACCCCCTGTGCTTCCGCGACCCACACTACCTCTCCCTTGCGCACATATTGGTTGCCCTCCACGTCCCCATCTTCGTCCGCCCGGACTTTCCTATCCGTCACCCCTCCCTCCCCTCTCCTCCTTTCCCACCCCTGCACCCCTCGACTCTCTTTCCTCGTTCCCTCTCTCTTCCTCGCGCGCTCCTTTTGTTCTTCCTTATCATACCGTTTCTCATCACTAGCCCCCTCCTCTCCTTCTTCCTCACTCTCCTTCCCCCCCCCCTCTCCTCTCTTTTTTTTCTTTTCTACGTTTTTTTCTATTCTACATCGTTAAAGGTACATTTTGATATTTTGTATATCTTATGATGTATTTTTGCCTTATTTAATTTTTTACTTCTTCATTTTTGTTCCATCTTCTCCTACATTCATGGGTCCTTATTTTCGTTCCCTCATTTTCTTCTTAGTTGTTTTACATTCATCCTTTCTCATATCCGTCCTCTACTCTGTGCTCTATTCACCGCACACTTTCTATACACATACACTCTCTCTTACGTCCCGCCCCTTGTTCTTATTACCCCCATCTTCTTTGGCATGCTGCGAGGCGGCGCCACCGTAACAATTACCTTACATATTCTATTACCACACATTTTGTTGACCTGATCTTATCCCAATCCTCATTAGCTTTCCACTTCTCCGTTAGATACATCCTTTGTTACCCTTCTTTCTTGTTCTTCTATACATAAAAGAGGATAGCCTCTATTCCTTTACCCTTACCTTTCGTTATCCTCGTACCCTACACTATCTGCGCGATTTCCACCCCGTGTGTCACTTAGTCTCTAGCTCATTCTGTTTCTCGTATTATCTCGTGTTTACCTTGTTCCATCCTCAACATGTCGACACCTATCCCGGTGCTGTTTCCGTTTCCCTTTGTCGTTTTCCCCGCGTGACCTTTAGTCCGTTTGTTTTTCAGCTATACTCTCACTATGCCTCCTTTCATCTCCTTCGCCCACGTGCCGACAATCCTCCCCCTCTCCTTATCCTGACGCCCTAATTCACCCGCCATCACTCCCTCATGCTGATATACATATTTCCCCCCAGTGTGCAGTGTGCATAGCCTGCGCAAATATATATGACTTGCGCCGGTTGAGTCCTTGTTCCCACATGCACGTTCTCTTGAGCCGCGTTCTCGTGGTTGGTGGTTGCACGGTGTATTCCCTGACTGCACTCTATACTGCCTTCCGGTGTAACCACCTGTTCTCTTTGTGTTCTGTCTCCTTCCACTCGTCCTCTCTGCCTCATCTTCGCCGACAACATCCATTCTCCCCTCTTGTTCTCAAGCCCCCTGCGCGAGCTGCCCTATGCTCCCCCCCGCTGTGCGTCCCTGCACGCTTCCGACCTGACGACCAGACCCCTCCGTGCCTAGTGCCACGGATTCCCTTTCCACCATGCCTCTTTGCCCTTGTCCCCATTATTTTCTTCCCTAGCCTCTCGTTCTACTCCTTATCCGTCGCCGGCTTACCACGGTGGTCCGCCTCACCCCTGCATCCTGTATCCGTCTTCTACATCCCAACGCTGCGAGATCTTCCCCCTTTCGCTATTGGTTTTCCCATATTTGCCTTCTCCCTTCACGAGCCCTTTGGTGGTTCTAGTTCTGCTCGCCCTTTCCTCCCCTTATTGGCCTAACTCCTTTCCTCAGCGCTTCTGTTGCGCTATACTCTACCCCCTCCGGCTAGTCCCAGGACCTTGTCCCCTCTTCATTCTTGCGTGTTCCTCCTCCGCTGTCTGTGCCTTCCTTCTTCCCGTTCTTGGCGGCTGCGGCCTGCCCACAGGCATAGCTGCGATGCTACTTGCACCTCTCTCTCTTCTGTTCCCGTGGTTCAGCTCGCACATAGTCACTCACCTGTTACCCCCCTCACACCAGATCCATCTGCAGCACTGTGAGCACGGGTCGGTGGGCCGACACGATCCTCTCATGCCTCCCAGCTCTGCGCGCGGTCGCTGTCTGTTTTCTCCCGCGATTCCCGCCCTGGTTGTCTGCTGCACACCTAAGCTCGCTGTAGCACACCCCCCTGTCCACAGCCTCTACCTAGAGCCAGAACCCACCTTATTGAGACCGTGTGCTCTTATTGTTAACACCCAGGCTTTCGTGTGGAGGCTGTCTCTATAAGGGGTCAGCTCTGGGGCGCTAGAGTGGGCGACCAATGACTGCGGTACCGCAAAACCTTGTAGTTGGCCCTAACTCAACACGACATACTAAATGGTACACTCAATAATTATGACCATACGTCTACGTGCACCTACACCGTCTTTGTACTACCAATTAGATGACAACTAGTCCTCTGCGTCCTGCTCCTCTCATTTGTGTCTCCATTACCATAGGTTATTACTTGTACATAAGTCAATGTTGGCGCCACAGTCACCATGAAATATTCGAGATCTGCGAAGCTGAAGTTTACATTTACTGCAATGTATATAAAAGGTTGTCTTACCTAGTTCTTAACCAAAAGAATCTTAATTTTATATTTAGATGGTTGTCAAATTACATTTGCAAGGCACAGTTTAGCTGAGGCAATATAAGAAAATCCAAATTCATATAACTAATTGGAATTGATAAGATTCAGAATATTGCATTGATATCTTTTGGTGTTATTTCTTTGTATTTTGGCTGTAATTGTTATTTTATCACATAAATTAGTTGGTTCTCTGTTTACTTATAATCATTGGAGTAAACATAAATATAATCCACATATAGATTTATTAATTGAGAATTTTTTGTACGTGAAGAAAGCATATCCTTCATGAGAAATATTAATGATTACCATATAACAAATAGGGAAATTTAAGTGAAAAAGTTAGTGTAAATGCAAATTACGGAGAGGAGTGGACACTCAATATTTCACTTTGTCAGTTTTTCATTTACCTCAGGTGTCTTTTTCGCAAGAAATAGCAAGTACTCAAGAGTACTACTGTTGTTTCAAGGCCGTCAGAGTTTATTGGATATTATTCACATTCTCTTTAATGATTTTTTTTACTTCAAGATATTTTTTTTTCTGTTATGATTCTTAGTTATGTGGGTTTAAATGATTCTGGAACCTTTATGAAGGTATTCAGAAAGATATCTATAGACTATTCAATGACCTTATCAGTTTTTGTACTCCCGTACATAAATGGGTAAGAGCAAAATTTAATGTCAATTCGTTAATTGGCTTAACTATGCTTATTTGCCGACATTAATATTTTGTTTCTCCTTCCCATATATTCTTGAAGTCCGACTCGTGCCTTGGTTTAGCTAAAAGTCGAGTAGATGATACCGGTTCCTTCTAATTGTTAGCTCGTCTTCTGAACACATTTAATTCTATAATTACAGTAAACGCGTTACTTCCGATGCTGAGTTCCTTCTCGGACCTCCCTTTCCAGTCCTTGACCATCTCGTACCAACTTCATGCTGCACAATAATCCTTAATGTAGGTGATAATTCATCTGTAGGATGTTAGATGTACTACAAGTTCATACTCTGTGATGTCCTAGTTCTAGTCGTCACATCAACTTGTACGATACTGGGTTCAATTACATTTATCATCTCTCCCTCTTGTCATTAAGGAGGAACAAGACTCATTACAATTTCTCTTAAAGTTGTAGTGTCTGATCTGTCTGGTGAGGAAATACCTTGCTTGCCCCTTTACTAGGTAATTTCTCTTTAGCTTCAGATTCACATTCCAGTATGAATTAATTTTTCAATAAATTAATTTAGAGAAAATTACTATATATTCAAGGAGACCACTTAATGATTTTATCAAAAATCGTTTCAAAACCAATAATATCCATCACACTATCTAGACGTAAGGAAGGAAATAGAGGAAACAATTTAGTTTAGGTGAGTACTGCAATGCAGGATAATGATTTGCACATTCAAAAGTGTGTTAAGGATAATCTTGAGGGGCTTATGAGATACCGATTATGCAGTGTTTTATAGAGGATGAACTGATGGAGAAATTTAGACCACAAACGAGGTGTGTGCAACTCCAATGTGTAGTGGCCGACCAAAAGAGGGAGATCCACAGGGGAATCGAGAGGGCACTACTTATCGCCTTCTATACTTTATGCTAGAGATGTCAGGAAAGCATCTTGACCGATACACCGTAGTGTAAGAAGCGATACAGTGGAATCAGGCCAAGTTAACCATTGATGGGTTGAACGCAGGCTAAGGGCCCAGTGCCTAGGATGCCCTTTGTGGTCGAGTATGCTGCATATAGTGTATAGCACTTTCAGAAGAAATGAAAAGCAGTTGTGGCTCACTAAATAGTAGAGTCTATCACCTGATAGCAAGACACCTCTCTAACATATAAAATAATGCGAGCTGTACACTAAGAGAGAGAAACATGTTCATTTCTGTTTACTGGAATAATAAGTGCATATATCTTTGTCATGTATATAAAGGGATGAATATGGTGAATCCTACTGTCTATATATAAGATCTATGAAGCTTTTGATAATGACATTTATTTCTGGATCAGAAAACATCTGGTTGATATCAAGATTAATAGAACATTTTTATTGCAAAATTTTATTGCAAAATAAAAATCCAACATTTTGTTGTTCACTTTGAAATTTTTGTATCTAAGGTTTTGTAGCTAATAGCATTTATTTCACTGCTTTCTTGGCTGACTTTACACATATGTATTTGTCAGGAGCCAAGACTGTACAGCTGAGGTCAGAGGGAAAACAGACAGGATGGTGTGGTTGTGGCAAGAGGCAGCGGAAGGTATTCAGGAGTTTGCATTCTCACATCAAGATTCTTCTCTTTGGTAAAGGGGGGGTGTCTTATATTGCACAGCCCTAAATAAAAATGAGGCCATCATCTAATATTTAATTTCAGCATCCTTCTTGTCTTTATTTGTACAATCTGTGTTGATTTCAGAATCTACAGTAATTAGCTCCTAAGCTTATCCTTGGATTTCTTGCAAAATCTTTTAATTATTGCTCAAATTCTAACTACTTGCAAAGTAAAAACGTAAGTCAGTGGAGTTCTATGTTCAGTCACTGTATGAAGAAATAGAAATGTGATTTAAGAAGTATATATAAGAACTTCTCTCTCCCTCCCCCTCTCTCGTCTATCTATCTATCTATCTATCTATCTATCTATCTATCTATCTATCTATCATCTATCTATCTATCTATCTATCTATCTATCTATCTATCTATCTATCTATCTATCTATCATCTATCTCTCTATCTCTCTCCCTTATCTATCTATCTATCTATCTATCTATCTATCTATCTATCTATCTATCATCTCTCATCTATCTCCCAATCTCCCTATCTATCTATCTATCTATCTATCTATCTATCTATCTATCTATCTATCTATCTATCCATCTATCCATCTATCATCTCTCATCTATCTATCTATCATCTATCTATCTATCTATCTATCTATCTATCTATCTATCTATCTATCATCTACCTATCTACATACCTATGTTTACTCTTCAGGACATGCTTCTTTTATTTATGTCTAGTTGCTTTTAAGAAAGGAAATTGTGATGTTTTTGGAGGGTAGTTAGGAAGTCTCTGTGCAAGTCCTTACTAGTCCTAATTTTAACAGCCTATTTTTGAGCGACTTCAACTGAAACGGAATGCTCGAGTGTTTGTGAATCCTGAAAGACAAGTGAAAAATACAGGAGCTGCTGAAGAGAGAGGTAAGAACTCTACTAAAGGTCGTTGCAAGCAATGCCTGTTAAAACATGAGGATGGAGCTGCTCTCTTCACCAAAGACAACTGCCCAGCCAATAGCCATGAGCTAAAAACTGGTCTTACATGACAAAATGTGTATATTCTCAAGCCTCCAACAAGTTACGTCATTGAAGGTGTCTCTGAGAGAGCTGATGTATGATTGGAAGTATTAAAGTCTTCACTCAATATGAGAAGTACTAGGAAATGGAAGAGTGTTTATAAAGAAGGGACAAAGATTAAAGTAGTCAAAATTACAGGGATTAAATGAAGGGAGTCATGCAGGTGTGTATAGCGAAGAGTGTGCAAATAAATTCTTTACAAAATGAAGGGTGGCTGTATTTGATATCTAGAGAGATTTATTATAAGGTAGGGCACCAAAGAGTGTAGGAGCCTGAAATTAGAAGTCATCCTGCATGCCTCCTTACTTGGAGGATTTTGGGCTTCAATATTGGGTCTTATATATCTAGGTTTTCTGCACAGTAGATAAACAGCTATGGCCAGTCAAACATGTAAATATGTTAATATGTAATGCTACTCCAATACATCCCTGCCTCTCTTTTCCTTGGCTTCCACACTCTTGCTTTCCTCCTCAACCTCCATAAACTCACTGGTTATGAGTCACCTCAGGCAATACCTGTGTAGAATCATCACTGACATACTTCTCTATCCTCCAGATCCCAGAGCATACACAAGCCTAGAAAAACCCCAAGAAGTGATTATTATTAAAATAAGTATGATACTAATTTTACAAAAGATGATTTAAACATTGTCACCAGTAGGCCAAGAGCAAAAGAGTTAAAACAATCCAAAGAAATAACTGACAGCTCCAGTGAAAATGAAATTTTTGAAAAATGGATAAACTTCTAAAGTAGTTAAAAGAAAAGCATGCATGCTGACCTGGAGGATGAGAACTATTATCCAGGAAGAATTCAGATATTGTGAATTTTTATAAGAAGGAAGAGGCTGGTCCAAAAGTAGAGCAAAACATTTCAGATAGGAAGGAGATACGAAGTGTAAGATGTGTAATTATGAAGAAAATGCCTAGACACATCCCTCTCTCCAGGTAGAGAACAGTGTGCAGTATGCCAGTATTTGGTTACGTGTAACAACTCTCTTAGTTAGGGTTTTCATTACTGTGAAGAGACACCATGACCACAGTAACCCTTCTGAAGAAAACATTTAATTGAGGGTCTTGCTTACAGTTTCAGTGTTTTAGTCGATTATCATCATGGCAGGGAGCATGGCAACACGCAGGCAGATGTGATGCTGGAGCAGCTGAGGGTCTCACATCTTGCAGGCAACAGGGAGACGACTGACTGTCACACTGAGGGAAACTTGAGCAAAAGAGACCTCAAAGCCCATCCCCCCCCCATAGTGATACACTTACTTAAACAAGGCCATACCTCCTAATAGTGCCACTCCCTTTGGGGGGCATTTTCTTTCAAACTACGATACCAATCAATTCTGTTTCTAAAGTAGGGCTAGTTTGTGTCTAGTGGAATCACTTGTGCATGCATCTTCAACGTGTGTTGACTAACTGTAACATGGTTCCTTTGCCTATGTATCTATTTGGTATATGACTCTCTAGATAATTGTATTCATTTCTCAAGCCAGTAAATACCTAGTTGAATATTACGGTGAGTCTAACCATTTAATTGTCAAGTTAAAAACCCAACTCTTCATTTACTTTTTCAACATTTGTATCAGCGGGTAAGTAGATGATCCTGGTTATTCCACTGTGTTAACACATGATTTTAACACACAGTGCATCTCCCAGGAGCCACAACTGCACAATGGAGGCCAAAGAAAGAACAAACAGGGAGGTGTGGCGGTGACAAGAAGCAGTGGAAGGTACTCAGGAATTTACATTTCCCTTTAAGATTCTCCTCATTGGTGAATATTGAACATGGGCTGAGGCAGTTACAGTCAAACCATCCTACTGAATAATGAGACCATGTCTAACATCTAATATCTAATTTTAGGACCTTTTGCCAACTGTGCCATGCATACCATTTTCAGAATGTACAGCAATTAACTCCTCCTCAGCCTTATCCTTGGATTTCTTTCTTAACGTTTCCTTATTGTTGGAGATCCATTCCTGTAACATCTACCTAATATAGAGATAAGTATAGACCAGATTTGAACTGGTGACCAAGTGGTCTAAAGTATGAACAGTAGAAGAGTGATCCTCCCTGAGCCTAATTTGATGAGCATTCCTAATGACTGAAAAATTCACCTAAGATTTCCTACTAACCAGCAGCATAACAGAGGGTAAGGGTTTGTTTTCCTTTGGACTCTCGCTGCCTTCATCATCTCATGTGTGTGAGTCTATAGGGATGTACATTGGGCCCCACTAACACTCAATAGAATGCTGCCTTCTAGCATGGGCCCTCTTGGGTTGTGCTCCATGTAATTACATTTAATGTTATCATTAATTCAGTGATGGACATCAGCAAATATAATACAAAATTATACATTGGCTTTGCTTGGTGTTAGAATAAATTGAGATGGGCATTCAACTATAAGGCTGAGAGTAAGGGCTCATGGGAAGGCTGGTGCTCACCTATGACCTTAGTGCTTAGGAAACTGGAACTAGAGAATCATCTGAAAAATTAAAATTAAAATGGTGTGGAGAATGGAACTAGAGCTATAGTCACCCTGTAAAACACCTTCTGGTACTTAAAAATTATAAATGTATTATGTGCAACAAAAACATATAAGAAAAAATAGTCCTAACACAGAAGAGCAAATGGGAGGTCATCAGCAATGTCACAAAAATGATTCTTAGGGACCTTGCCCATGTCCACAAGCTGAGGGATGGGGCCCCGGGGGTAGCAGAGTGTGCTATAAATGTGTGGAGGCAGATAATGTGTTCTACACTCTATACCTCTTTGCTTTGCCATAACACTGGACACACACTGCTTTCTTTTGTAGTGATTTAGAGATGATTTGGGACATCTCAATATTGTGTTGTCACTACAAAAGCCAGTTTTCTAAATGGTCACCCATGTCATGTTTTAAATAACTTTTCTAGCCATGAACATGTTCATATGATTTGGCTGCCTTTGCTCATCATGCCTCCATTATGCAATTAGTTTTTAAATTTCTTAATTATCATTCCTTTTTAATGCTTCATTCACTTTTAACAGTTCTCTCTTAATAGGGAACCTGACATGGAATATCTAATAATCTCATGCTCTTATTTAACTGTAAGGTAAAGAAGATTTTCAGACTTGACCTGGTCTCTCCGAGTAGCCAGGTTTTTCTCGATTAAAAATTTACCCAATTTGTTTAGGGCTTTAATTCCAAGAGGACCAACTATAACAGTGTTCAGTTTATTCTCAACAGCTCACTTCCTTTGACATTTCTTCCTTTGATAGGAGATGTTTCTGTCTATGTAAATCTCAATGTCCCATCTTGTCACAGCAAGAGAATAAGATTTGTTTAAAAATTGGGTGGTTAAGTGATGATTACATGGACTAGCCAGGCATCCTGAAGTGCACTTTTTGCTTGAAGATGCACAGTGCAGACTCTTCTGCAGACTGTTTATGATGATGTCTCCCCTGGTCTTCTATGGCTAGTTACCATATGAAGGAAAATGAAGATGTAATATAGAGAGCATAATGTAAGGATCTCATCACATACGTTTTTCTGCAATGCATCTTTTATTTATATCTAGTTGCTTTTGATATGAAGTCTAGCTGTATCTTGGGAGGGTGTCAGGAAACCTCTCTGCAGTTCCTTACCAATGCTCATTTTATCAGCCCATCTTTGAGCGATTTCAACCCAAGTGGAGTGCTCAAGTGTCTATGGATCTTGAAGAAAGTGGAGAAAACACAGGTGGCGCTAAAGAGAAAGGTGAGAACTCTGTTAATTAAAAAGCCATTTGCAGGAAAACAGGAAGATGGAAACATCCTTTGCTCAGCATGTATGCTAACTTGGAGCAAATAGTATAATAATACACGACGTTAATCTTTATCTTTTCTTAAGCTTCTGTAGGAGGTTACATTTCTAGAGTTGGTGAGGGAGCTAAAGTAGGATTAAAATCATCAGAGGTTTGTTTAAAATGAGATATTTGAGGAAATGGAAGAGTATTTCGGAAGAGGGAACAGAGACTGGAATGGGAGGGATTGCAGTCAGTATATAAAGGGAAAGGAGGCTGCTGTATATAGTTGAAAGCATCTTTACAAAATGAAAGTCAGTTGTGTTAGAAATATAGGAAACATGTAAGACAGAAGCATAAAAAAGTCTAATTTAAGAGACTAGGAGTAGAATGAAGTCACCAGGCCTCCTCCATTCCTTACTACTGGTGGAGCATTTAGGGTGGAAATACCAGGTCTTATGGAGCTAGATTTTCTTCACACTAGATAAACATAAGCAGCTGTGTCCAGTTGCGTATATACACATTGTTGTCATGGATAGTGTGGCTCCTTCCATTCAATTCTTCCCTGCCTTCCACATTCCTCTTGGGCTTCCTTCCTCTTTACCTTCCCAAACAGTTTAAGAAGGCTCCTATGTATGACCATCACTGACGTGTTTGTTCATATCCAATACATTCCAGAACATGTACCTAGTAAAAACTCAAGAAACAATGTTTGGTATGTTCTCTACTTTTTATGCTTAATTTTCTATTCTCTTATCCTAAGATTTGTTCTCTGTATTTAGACAACTTGTGATTTTCTATGGTATTTTATTTGTGCTGAAATGTGATTGTACTTGTATGTTAATAAATAAAGTTGCCTGGGGGTCAGAGCTGATAGCAAGCCATTTAGCAGAAGTCTGGCAGTGGTAGCACACACCCTTAATCCCGAACACATGGCAGGCAGAATCTCTGTGTGTTCAAGGACACCACCAGCATGGAGACACATGCCTTTAATCTCAATACCAACCATAGAGACCTGGAGGTCTGTATAGACAGGCAGTGACGAGGAGGTCATGTGGTTGGGTTTACAACCAATGAGAAGGCAGAACAGAAAGCCAATTAAAAAGGAAGTAGGTCTACACAGGAAGTAGGTCTACACAGGAAGTAGGTCTCTTTCTCAGGGGAAGGACGGCAGTGAGGGGTAAGAAGGCAGTGTTGGTCTCAGCTCTTAGCTACTGCTCTGACCTCTTGGGCTTTTAACTCTGCATTTGGCTCTGTGTTTCTTATTTAATAAAACCATTCAGAATTACATCTACCGTTTTCAGGGTTAGTCTCCTGTTTATTACAAAGAGAAACTTCTTTGATGAGGGGTGAGCGCTACAGTTATCTGTGTGTATAAGGACAAACATTTAAAATTCAGGTAGATGTTATACTGGTCTAGTGAAGTAGTGGCAGCAGGTTCTTCTCTAAGATCCATGGCTTCCTAGTCTCAGGTGGTTGGCATGATTTCCCTTGTGTTGAGCCTGCTATTTCTGTCCGATATTTCCAGGCCCATTTTCCTCTAACTGAGATAAAACGTTCTTTCCCTGCCTCAATACATTGTTTCACATGTGTCTGCTTTTGTTTTTGCCCCATCCAACAATATATTTACTAAAGGTCTCTATGTAGAGTTTCTCTTTCATAACGAGGCATCCAGGTGCAGCAAAGCCTACTTACTATAGCTGTGCCTCATTGGCAGCAGCTTCTGCAGCCCTCGGCGATTTATCCTTCGAGTCTCTGTTGGGATCTGTGAATCTCAAGTTGGTAGCTCTACTTGTTAGTATGTCAGTGTTGGGAGCACATGGCTGGCAAGAATTTTACGTTCTTCTTAGAAGCCAGTAAATGCATCATGAAAAAAAAACTATCAAAACAAAACATTTAAATTAAGAGAAAAAACATCACCTTAGATGTCTGATGCTTTCTCTTTAGTCTGATAATATAAGGACTGTAGTGATTCCCAGAGGGCTGAGTGGGACCATTAAGTTTTACAAGTGTCACCATTTTGGCCTGTGCCATGTGGTAACATTAACCAAGATGGGGGTGACGTCATCTTTATGATATCATTAGCAAGGTGGCCAAGTCATATGGTTGCTTCCATCTTGATGGGTTCTCCTAGCCAAGATTGAAGCAAATCTGTGGGAGGCCCACTCCCATTTTTCCCCCAAGGTACTCTTGAAGAGGGAGAAGTGAGAAATATTTAGATAGAAGGATAAAAGGGAGAGAGACAGATAGAAACACAGGATCACTCAGAAGGGCCTAGGTCCTTATCCACTGGCCCCTTCTGTCTCTTCTAAAGGGCTTTTTAAAGGAATACCAAAAGACCTCCCCTTGCTAGATCAAAGCACACCGCACATCCAAGTGCAGACCCTTCAAATCACCTGGTAACCACACACGTGGTCAAGCAATCCTCTAATGTAGCTCTGTTGAGTAAAGCAAGCTCAGATCTCACTAGGAAATCTCTGTGGGCCTCCGCACAAATCATATGGTTGCTTTCTGCTCAAGGTGAACTTGGGCCAATGCTAAAGTGAATCCATACCCCACCAAGGCATGAGTCCCTGGGGAAATAGCCATTTTCTACAACTAATGTGAGTCATTATACCCTTTTATTTAAAAGGACACTTTAGGTAGGTATGTTAGTGTGGGGATAGGAGGATATGGTACCTGTGGTCTAGGCAGGTAGACCCAAACATAACATGGGAAGAGATTTCACGGTCTCAGCTCATAAAGCTGAATCCATGAGTGGCCGATACAGTAGTTAGTTAGATTCAGATAACAGGTTTCTCTCGGAAGAGAAAAAGAAAAAGGGACGAAGAGCCTTTGGGGAGCAACTCTCTAAGGCAGTGGTTCTCAACTTGTGGGTTGTGACCCCTGGGGAGGGTCACATATCAGCTATCCCGCATGTTAGACATTTATATCACCATTCACAACAGTAGCAAAATTACAGTTATAAACTAGTAATAAAGATAATTTTATGGTTGGTGGTCACTACAACATGAGGAACTGTATTAAAGGGTCACAGCATTAGGAAGGTTGAGAAACATCCCATGGTGTTTTCAGTAGTATGTACTTAGCTTCCATCTGTGGAGGTAACCAAGGGCCATAGCAATAGCCTGCAATGTTCACGTGATTCCACATAACTTGTACATTTTGTTTCTGAAGCTGCATTTTTTTCTTTTTTTCGGAACCACTTGTGCATGCTTAACTTCAACATTGTGCCTCCTCTTGTGTACCAATTTGCTATATGAATCTCTAGATAACGGCACACATTTCCCAAGCTAGTTGAATATTAAGCTTACATGAGTGTTTTTATTGTTAAATTAAAAATCCGGTTCTCGATCACTTTATTTTTCAACATTTGTATCAGTGGGTAAGTAGATGATCCTGGTTATTCCACTGTGTTAACGCATGATTTTAACACACAGTGCATCTCCCAGGAGCCACAACTGCACAATGGAGGCCAAAGAAAGAACAAACAGGGAGGTGTGGCGGTGACAAGAAGCAGTGGAAGGTACTCAGGAATTTACATTTCCCTTTAAGATCTTCTCATTGGTGATGTTGAACATGGGCTGAGGCAGTTATGGTCACACCATCCTACCGAATAATGAGACCATGTCTAATATCTAATATCTAATTTTAGGACCTTTTGCCAACTGTGCCATGCATATCATTTTCAGAATGTACAGCAACTAACTCCTCCTCAGCCTTATCCTTGGATTTCTTTCACAACCTTTTTTTTATTGCTGGAGTTCCATTTCTGTAACATCTTACCTAGTACAGAGATAGACCAGATTTGAACTAGTGACCAAGTTCAACAGTATGACCAAGTATGAACAGTAGAAGAGTGATCCTCCCTGAGCCTGATTTGATGATCATTCCCAATGACTGAAAATTGTAACAGGAAGATATATAAACATAGTGATCTATGGTGATACGTCGTTCTCAAAATGTCTCTTGACCCCAAAGAGACTCAATTTTTGCTGGAGCTTGCAGACAAGTTAGTAATATGCCCTGTGATCATTTATGACCATGTACTTAGCCTAATATCCTACTATGTGCTGAGCTTATTTAAGCTTACTTGGTCTTTAAGAGAACAATTTAACCAACCTTACTGTGCTTTGGATTTCCTGTCCAGTCAGCTTTATAACCTGAGCTAAATGCACAGCATCAATTTTAAGCTATGTACCATTCCATTCCCCTGGACAGAATAATGTATGTATATATGTATGTGTTATGGTAATCGTTTGCTGAGAGCAGCCAACATGTTGACAGTAACCTTAAGCAATACATATCCTATAAATTCCGGAAGCAATGTGTGGCTATAGTTGGTAAGAGCTGTTTTTTGCAGTTTTGAGTGTGTTCAAGGTCGATAAGGTGATTCCTTCCCTTTAAAAGTCTATTAAATATTTCTGTAAAAATGTCCTGTTCCTTTCCTGAGTTTTCTGTGCTGTTACGACAAATACAGAGCAAAGCTCCTTGTTAGAGATTGACACCAATACAGACACACACAGGCACACACACACACACACACACACACACACACACACACACAGAGGCAAAGGCACACACAGGCACACACACAGAGACACACACATACAGGCACAGGCTCACATAGGCACACACACAGGCACAGACACACATACATTTTCAAAATTCTGGTGGTTTGTTGTGATTGATGGTTTTTGTTCTTTTGGGGGCCCTGTTACCCAGCTCCCAAATAAATCACACAAGGAGGCTTATTCTTAATTGTAAATGCCTGGCCTTAGCTTGGCTTATTTCTTGCCAGCTTTTCTTAAATTATCTCATCTACTTTTTGCCTCTGGGCTTTTTCCTTTTTTTAACTTCTGTGTATCTTATTTTCACTCTTACTCTGTGGCTGGCTGTGTGGCTGTGTGGCTGGCCCCTGGCATCCTTCTCTCCATGTTCCCCTTTCTTTTTCTCCCAGATTTCTCCTTCTATTTATTCTCTCTGCCTGCTATCCTTGCCTATCCTTTCTTCTTCCTCGATATTGGCTGTTCAATTTTTTTTTTTTTAATTAGACCATCAAGTGTTTTAGACAGGCACAGTAACACAGCTTCACAGAGTCAAACAAATGCAACACATCTTTGCATCATTAAACAAATATTCCACAGCACAAACAAATGTAACACATCTTAAAATAATAATCTACAGCATTTCCTCCTTTTTGTCTAAAGAAAGGTTTTAACTTTAACGTAGTAAAACTATGTACAACAAAAGAAGTTATCAAGTAAGAATTACATTTACAATATGCAGTCCATCTGTATTCAGCATATTTAGAGAAAATAATGCATTATCTATCCTGTCTTAGTGAATCCAAAGATTTACACTTAATTTCTGTCATAGCTAAGGAAAACTATAACTATTTAGTCTTCAACTCCATCAAAGACCCAGAAGGATGTAATGTTATCTAACAACAGAGACATTTGGCTGCCTGGACAGTCACCCAAAGTTCTTCTGCAGCATTGGGGCATCCATCTTCAGCCTACAGGTCCAGAATATCTGGCAGACTTTTCAATGAAGCATGAATTTGAAGGTGTGTCCTGCCTGTATTGACAAAGTTCAACTGTTTTTTTCCCCTGTGAGTCCTGCATGTCCAGTCTGCACAGTACACTGTCAATAGTCAAAGACAAGAGCAGTTTCTTTGCCCTGTGGCTAACCTTGCTACAATGAAATCAAACTCCATAAGCAGTTTCCCCAGTGCCCATCATCTCTGAAGTAAATTGGTGCTGCCAGGAGCAGATGTGTCTCATTGTCATGAAAAGCCCTAAGTTAACAAAACATTTTAAATGCCTGATTCTGTAGGTCTTTGAAAGGTTTGAAGACCATTTATCTAGATATATCTATTTAACCTTGAAAACATACCAAATGTGACTACAAGTTTGATTATTATATATTAACTAGTAACCTCATTGAACAAATATTCCACAGCACAAACAAATGTAACATATCTTAAAATAATATTCTACAGTGGTTTGTGATTATTACAAATATTAGTTAGGTATTCTGAAGTTAACTTCTTGTTCAAGGATGCATAGTATGATTCCTCTATAATCATGTCTCCTCTGGACTTCTATGGTCAATTACCAAGTGAAAGAAAACATAGATGTGTTTAGAGAGCATATGTAAAGATCTGTTTAATTTTTTTCAGTTTTCTGTACATGCAACTTTTATTTATCTATAATTGTTTTTGAGAAATTGTGATGTTTTCCTGGAAAGTTCTTGGGAAATCTGGGCAGCTCCTTACTCATGCTAATTTTATCAGCCCATCTTTGAGCTATTTCAACCCAAGTGGAGTGCTCGAGTGTCTGTGGGTCCTGAAGAAAGTGGAGAAAACACAGGAGCTGCTGAAGAGAAAGGTGAGGATTCTGTTAATAAAAGCCCATTGCAGGGAATGCCCTGAATAAAAAAGGAAGTTGGAGACATTATCTTTACCAAATAAAGTTGCCCAATAAATGTAAGAATCAGAAAGTTCTAAGTGACAGTAGTGAATGTGTGTCCTCAAGCTTCTGAAAGAATTTACACCCAGATGTCAGTGGAGAAACTGTCATGCAATAAAGAGCGTCAGGCTTTTATTTAAAACAAGAACTTTAGGAAACAATGTTTAAGAAGATTATACAAAGATTACAATGGGTGAAGTTACAAAGGATAAATACAGGGAAATCATACCAGTTATTTTAGTGGCAATTATGGAAGAGAAATTCTCCTATAAATGTAGGAAGGATACAAGACAGAAGCCACAAAAGTCTCAGAGATGAACACTAGAACCAGCAGGCACTTTGTGTTCCTCAGTGCGGCTAATGCATTAAGGAGAGAAATAAGAAGTCTTAAAGAGGTGGGTTTTCTTTACAGTAAATGATCAGAGACAGCTATAATGAAGTGATATATGTACTCAAGTTATTATCAAGGACAGTGGCTCCTTCTATCCAACACTTCCCCGCCTCTCTTGTTCTCATATCCCATTCTCACTCTCAGGAATCAGCTCAGGCAGTACCAGTGTCTGAACATCACTGAAACATTTGCTTGTGTTCAACACATTCCAGGGCATGAACCAGTAAGAATTTAGTGAATAATTATTGAGCAAAGTAAATAAAACACTACTGACACAAAAGATGACCTAGACAGGAGCTGGAGAGATGGCTCAGCGGTAAATAACACTGGATCCTCTTATAGAGCATCCAGACTCAATTGCCAGTACCCTCAAGATGGCTCACAGTCCTTTGTAACTCCATTTTCAGGGGATTTGATACCTGATTCTGTCTTCCATAGTCACTAATCATGCATACAATAACAGATATACATGCAGACAAAACACCCATACATATGAAGTAATAATAATAATAGTAATAATAAATTTAAAAGTAGTCTAAACATTGTCATTTTTAGGCCACAAGCAAAAAGTTAGATATCAAAAGAAATAATTGACATTTCAAATGGGAAGGAGACATTTGAAAAAGAAGGAAACTCTAAGGTAGTTCATAGAAAAGCACATGTTGACCTGGAGAGTGAGCATCCAGGAAGATTTCACATTCTTTGCTGAGTTTTATGAGAAGGAAGAGGTGTGTCAAAGTAGTAGAGACACACATTTGCAAGATGAATAAGAAGATGTTTGCATAATGAGGTGTACGAAACTATAAATACAAGAGTGGGTCTTTGACATATTCCTCTCCCCAAGCAGAAACAGTGTGCAATGTGACTTTGTGGTTTTATATAATTATCAATTCTATGTGGGTATTTATATAAAGCCCAACTTTTTTTGGTTTAGTTTAAAGGTTTTTAAACAACTGTTTATATAGATGATCATTTTTTTCTGACTGTTCACATTGTTAATTTTAAACACTTGTATGGATTTATTAGTAGAATCCACTATACTGTTAACACCAGAAGAACAAACAGGATGCCATGACAGCGTAAAGAAGAAGCCACAGTGGGTATGTGAATATGAAAAATTCTTTTATAGTGTTTTCTTTGGTTAAAAAATTATCACAAACTAGGTCCAGTTGCTTTGTGAACTGACCTAGAGACCCACTAGATGGTAATTTAATATTTAATTTGGCACCTTGAAAGCTCTTTCCCTGTAAGTCATCTTTTAACCATCTGCAGTGACTAATGCCTGGCCTTATTCTTAGTAGCTTTTCACAAGGTTTTTGTCCCATCTCATGACCTCATTTCATATTTACAAGATATATTAGATTTGATTTACCACTACAATGTTTGACTTATTAACAAGTATGTGTATTATCATCCCTGGGCACTATTAATGTGAAATCACTGTCATTTCCACTCAATCAAAAATTTGAGATTTCTTATTACCAGACATTGTTGTCCCCATCCCCCAATAAACTTTCACTTCATTCCTTCAGTGTGGTTGTTTCTGCTACATTCAGTGTATAAGACAACAGGGGTCACATACAGATCCCCGCTCACTAAGATTAGAATGAAATTTTCCTGAGTCTAGTCTTTGTCCCTTGTTCCAAACAATAGCGTGCCATTGGAACACAACATCTGCTGCTTGATCCCTTCTTGGGAAGCTTTGGTCGCCACAGCCTTGGTAAATTTCCATTTACTGAATATAGGAGATTAGGATATTGTGCTATATACTATACAATTCAAGAGCAACAAAACAGGCATCAAACGCTGTGATTGCTTCACATAAAAATCAGAGATGATGTCATCACAGAAAAAATTGCCATGGGTTCTCTTTAGCATGGGGATGAGAGTGAGACTTGAAATCTAAGTTTAGTGAATGTCATTTGTCTGTGGCTCTCTTTTGTATCTGTGTATTTCATGCATACTCCACACAATGTGTTTGGGCATGCATTCATGTATGTGAACATGAGCACACATGCAATATGTGTGTTAGTGAGCCAGGGTTTCTTTAGTGGTTTTCTATTGGGAATTATGATACCTAGTTCTTGAGTTTCCGGGGATTCCCCTTTCTTATCCTCCTGTATCCTTGCAGAAGCATTAGGACTATAAATAGTACTCCCATGCTTTTAAGTGGGTTCTGGGGATTTGAACTCTGCTCCTCATGCTTGTATGACATGTACTTCTGCCTGCTTAGCCATCTTTGTTGATTGAAGGGCTTTCTTAACATCACTACCAAATGAAAAAGAGTTCATTGAGAATTATAGGGGAGGGTCACGTGGATAAAGAGAATACGGTATCACATCTGTTCATTTGGGTCACGTGGATAAAGAGAATACCAGATCACATCTGTTCATTTGGGTCTTAGCATTTTGTGTGTGTGTGTGTGTGTGTTTTTTAATATAGTCATCATTTTTATTCTTATAACATATGGGACAAAATGTACCAATCAGTGGCTGACATGGTTCAGTGATTTAACTTTGGATGCATCCTTTTGAATTAAAAAAAAGTGCTATTATTGTGTTTGTGCACGGGGTATGTGTTGGCATACATAGGGAGGACATAAGACAGTTATGTGGAATTCATTCTTTCCTTCTACTTTTGAGTTTCAGAGATTGACCTCAGATCACCAGACTTGTGTGGCATGTACCTTTACTCACTGGGGCTTCATATTTTCTTTTCATTTTTTAAAATTAAACTATAACAGCATCATTTCCCCCATTCACTGTCCTCCTTTCAACCCCTAACATAACACCCCACCCCAACTCTCTTTCCAACTCATGGCCTCTTCTTTTTTTGTTACCATTACACACAGACACACACGACACAAACACAGACACAAACACAGACATAGACACACACACACACACACACACACACACACACACACACCACTATTTTGCTACCAAGTAAACAAAAAATAAAAACACAAGAAAGGAACCAGTAGTCCTACCCAGACATGAAGCCTATGACCAACATAGCAAGATGTCCCTGAGAGTGTAATAGTGGCATATCTTGACAGCAACCAACAGCTAGCTGTATAATCGGATTGAGGGCCCACTCAACAGGAGGGAAATTATGCTTGGTGCTGGAAATCTAGCTGACTTCCCAGGACTACTGAGGTCATGGGCCTTGGCGGAGACATATTATTACCACTTTAGTTTAACCCAGCATAATTTCTAAGTTTAATCTTTATACTTGTTCTCATATGCACAGATAAATTTAGCTCTCATTCCCCATCATATTCTTTTTGAAATGCTCTGTAGAGAAGACTTTCATATGATATCTAATATTTTCATGCTTTTATTTAACCATAACCTAAGGAAAAGTTGTCCTCATGAGTAGGTCATTCTTTCCAATCTATTTCTTAGTAAAATAAACCACCTAAAATATTTCAGACTTTAATCCCTAAAGGAAAACATATACCCAGCATCACATAGTATAATCTCATTTCCTTCCGTATTTCTTCTTTCAACACAAATAATGTTTCTGTCCCTAGAATTCTAAATAAGTAATTCTGCCTTACAACAATTGGAGTATGAGAATGTGTTTAAATACATATTTTCAAAAATATATTTTTTTGAGAACTGCAGATAAGAATTATAAAGTTAATTTATTATGTAAATATGCATATTGATTCTGTTCTGTTTATAAACATGCCTCCTCTTGTCTTCAGTGGTCATTTAAAAATATGAGTTTTTTTAGTTCTTCTTTGTGAATTTCATAAATACATGCAATGTATTTTAAAATTATTCACTCCAGCATCTCCTTCTGGCTCCTCTGTATCACATACCTCTCTCAACTTCATGTGCTATTTTCTTTTGTTGTTGTTTTTTAGTAAAACCATGTGTTCAATTATTGCTGCCCATATACATATGGGTGTGGGACCATTTGACTGTCATGGCCAATTTATCTAGTCAGATATATTATGAAGGTAAAATTGATTTAGAGAGCATATATGAAGATTTCCTTTGAAATTTGGTTATTTTTCAATACTTCTAAAATATTATTGCTTTTAAAAAAATAAATCGAGAATTTTTTGGGGGTGGTTGTGGAAATAACTAGGAAAAGTTTATTTAATTCGTTATACTACCAAATTCAACAGCATATCCTGGAGCGATTTCAGCCAAAGCGGAGTGTTCGGGTATGTATGGAGACAGAACAAGGAGGAGACAACCTAGATGCTGCTGCTCAGATGACATGTAAGAGCTGTCTATTTATAAAACAGGAGGATGGAGACAGTCTCCTCCCTGCTGGAAACTCCCTGTGGAATGTTTGCACAATGGCTCTTTCCAATGCCGGTTAAAGTGAGAGACTCGCTGAGAGAGCCTGAGTATCATTTCCAGTACGTGGGTTCTAAGGGAGACATATCAGGGGCCAGTAAAGAGAAAAGAATGAGGGAGAGACTGTGGAGAGATAAGAGCAGGAGGATGAGGTAGGCGTAGGTAGCGGAGCTTGCGAAAATGCGGTGTTAGGGAATGAAAGGCTGTCGCTTACCGGGGTGGGAAGAGGAGAATGGAAACTAGTTGTAGTGCATCATGTCTGAGAGGCAGAGCAAAATCTCCCCACACTTCTTGTCCTCCTCACTTGGAGGAAGGTATTAAAAGACTGTATCACCAGGCCACACAGACTAGTTTTCATTTATAGAAGATAAGCATCTATGCTCGCCTGTACCTGTACATGAGTTAATGTTATGGGCAAGTGGGATACTTCCCAGGTTATTTTCACATAGGCCAAAAATGGGAGCATGGAATCAGCTATGACATGGTCAGGAATGCCACCAAGAGATCACAGTTGATAGGAATAATTGTGGCTCTTCTGTATGAGAGTGATTCTAGGAAAAAAAAAAAAACAACCTAGGCTTGATCTCAAAACATTCAAAGCTACGTTATATAAATATGGAGGAGACTCCACATTGACCTGAGCCTTTCAAATATATATGAACAGCCTGTTGTGACCCCTGTATAAACTACACATTCTGATTCAGCAGCTCTTAGATTATATGCTAGTAAATTCTCAGAGGATGCAGATGTTGCCTATGAGCTTCTCTTAAAAGAACTGTACAACACATGAAAGCCTCAGTGGTCAGCAGCTCAAGATGCATTGTAATAACAGAAGAAAGTGCAAATTTGCCATTGTTTCTGATAATGTTTCGATCCAGGTAGAAAGGAGCACAAAAAGGGAAAACCTTTCAGATTAAGTCTTCAAAAGGAAATACAATGGAATTCATAAAGGACAGCAGCCCACAGACTATTTTGAAAATGAAGCTTCACCCATGGGAGAGGAGGAAAGATAGAAATAGAGAATGAAAGCTTGGGGACAATGATGAGGAAACTTTAGAGAGCATTTTGAAGAAGGGGCTGCTACATCTTTATTGAAACCAGATTCAACACTGGCAAAATAATATAGTAGGAAAAAGTGGTGAAGTTCAGCCACTCATTTCTTTTGTCCATCAAAGTGACACATGAAAAAATGGAACTCCCATTAAACTCAATGCCATGAACTGGAAAGCAGTAACCTCTGTTATTTTGTCAGGATAGTTAGATTCTTAGTAATTTTGTTGTATGTTGAAAGACATTAGGTAATTCACATTCCATGGAGCCAATGCACTTATGGAAAAATTAACTGTACATCATTCATTTACTTATATGAAAGTTATACTTTCTGGTAAATGTTATCCTGATTTCAAATATAGAAATTTAGTAATTTCAAAATGATTTTGGAAAATTGACATATTTTATTGTAACAATTGTACATTAGAGGCAAAACGAAGGCTTTATATTGTAGCTTAGGCTATATACCTTCTACAAAGTGTTCACTAAAAAGTTTCTATAAACCAAAGGAAATGAAATACATTAATAATATTCCTTAAATGCATATGAAAATGGAACATTTTATGCTTTAGTATTCTACAAGTAAACGTCCAAGATGCTTACTTTGAAAAAAATCTTGGAAGATAAATAATTTACCCATTCCAGTTTACATTTATGACTGATTTTGTTTCCTAAATAAAAATAACACGACGAAACCATAAAATTCCATAGTATAATGGCCAGTTTCTTCCAATTCATTTTGAACACCACATTGGTACCTGTCTTTTTGTTTTAGTAACATTCACTTTCCCCACTGGATTTCAGTTCTGTTTCTGTCCTCATTAGACAGAACAAGCAATGTGAGAATAAACTGAATCCCAGTCTTAAGGGAAATATCCCTAGTGTTAACTATGACGATGATGGTTCTCTACACTAATTCAGTGTGAAATCCTGACTGACTTTGTCATGCTAATATATAATTAGTTACATATCTCTTGCTTTTCAGACTCTTCTGATGAATATATTGAATTGAAGGTAATACTGTTTACTTTTTATTGTATATCATTAACTTCCCAATATATGACATATGCAAAAATCATTAAATGTCTCCTTTCAACCCCATGCAGACTGCCATTAAAAAGCAAGATTCTATACCAGCTGAGGAGCCAACAATGAAGCAAGAAATATCATTCATGGCAGGTAAATGTAGAAATAGGAATTTCTCCTTAACAAGTGCTTATGAGTGTTTGACATGATCAGTCTTTGAATCCAAATTCTTCAGCTCTTCAAATTTGATGGAAGCGTTTTGTGTAAGTAATTCAAACATCACTTTAACCTTCATTGTTCCATAGCAAGCTAGCTACTTGTGAGTTTAAGAGAGTTTCTATAACTCAGCTTTAGTTCAGCTGCTTCAACTTCTATGCATGAATATATCCACAGTCCCATACTGAAAGCACTGTGTTCCTTAGGTTTTACTGGAGTTTAACATTTAAAACCCACATTTAAAACAGATTAATGAATGTTTCCTCAAATATTAGTTAAACGCGTATATAGTCAGCTGCTTGGTGGGCTGAGGCAAAGATTTCTCATGCATAGGAGTTTTGAGTGATCCCAAATTACACATGAAGAAACTGTGTTTTAAAAATACAGGTGGACTTTTTAAATTCAGGCTGAAAACACTGTATATTGGGCAGATTTTTATGTAATTTCTATACTACAAACTTCAGTTCTCCTTGGCCATCATGGTGTCTTGTTTATAGAAGGTATCCACATGATGTGGTAATCTGTGTCTTTTCTATGGTGTAACATTAACAGTCTATTTTACAGAAGGTTTTCAATTATGTTCTAGAATAGTTATAGCCAGTAGCAACTCTAAACTTAGATACTCATTCAGTGTACTTATCTTCTTTCCTTTTCCCCTGCTTGGCTCCTTTTCTTTTGATTTCTTTGTGATTAGTGTTCTCTGTTGGCTTGCTTGTTTATTTACCTATTTTTCCCCTAGGTCTCCCTCTCATCCTCTTCTTATTCTCTAACAGTGAACTAAACTCTGTTCCACGATATTAGTTTTTGGGAGCCTGTTATATGCAAGAGGCAGACATCCCTGAGAAATCTTCAAAGTATTCTGTCAACACATATACACACAGAGAAGAAACCATCAAAGTATACACAAGCAACATTCATGCAGTTTCTTTACATCTTATACGTGATGCTAATACCAGCATCTAGCCCTCTAGGGATCGCAATTTATATTTCCATTCTTTAAATGGAATGTTTTTCTGGACTGATCTTTAGTAGTCTTATACTTGGGGAGACCGGGGAAACATTCTTTTCTTCTCTTAAAACCATTTCTCACCATCTTTCATCATGTCAGCCATTATTTTTCCTTTCGCATTTACAGTAATCTATCTCCGTTGAAAAATGAATGCTAACCACTCTCGTAATTTATTTCTAATCACTTTAAGGCTCCACATACAATTTGCATATCCGACTCCTCCTCATTTTCAAAGTTATTTATTCAGTTTTACTAATTGTAATACAAAGTAGTGAATATCATTTCAGTAGTTTAACACATGGAAACTTTATTTTCATTTTCCCCTTCACCACTGTCCTCTTTTTCCTCTTTCTTTCTTGCATGTCTCCTTCTAACCACATATAGTAAATGCCTGTAAGTTTTTGTCATACACATCCCATTATCGCTCTCCTTCTATACTAATAATCCACTGATACAGAGTTGAAAACAGATAAGGCATATACAGTTACTTAGGAACTCATGACTTCATGGCAGAGCCATACAGAAAACTTAAAATAATGATCACAAATGTTAGAATTGTGGTTACAACAGAAGCCAGGGAGGAAGTCGGTGAGGAGCCCCACACAGAAAGTATTTACTGAATGGGAGTATTCTGTTTGGTAAGTTAGATAGTGGATCAGTTAAGTGCTTATTGTACTGTGATTTAAATTATGCATGCCTATAGTTTGGTATATATCTCAATAAAATGACAAACAGAAAACACAGACATAAAAGTTCCAACTGTGACATGATATCAAAAGTACTTACCAACACCTTGGTTACAAGAACTATAAATTTAAATATTGCGATAGTAATTTGTAGTGAATGTCTTGAGAAAGACATGTATTTTATAAGACAGTGTGTGTCAAATTGAAAATTAAGCTTAATTGGTTATTTTAAACTGGAAAGTAAAATTTTTAATTTTTAGTATAATTATATTTATTATATTTATTAATATATTAAATTAACATACAATTATAGCACTTCATCCTGTTCTTTTCCTCCCTCCAACCCTTCCAACCTATTCCATGTCCCCTTCTACTCTTTCTCAGATTGATGGTCTCTTTATTATTATTATTTTTTACACACATATCTGTATATATTGATAGACAGATACATGCATAAATATATAGCACATAAATATAACCTATTGAGTCTGTTTTTTGTTGTATAACTTACTAATTGTTTTATCTTTTATTACAAAGATTCACACTATATGAATGCTTTTCATTCTCTAAGTACATACATTTATGTTTTGTCAGAGGCAGACTTAGAAGTGAAACCAAAGGAAAAGCAAAGAAGTCATGACTATGAAAATATTCAGTCAGTTGTAAGTAAATATTCAATTTTACTTTTACATTAATATTGTAGTAACTAATTCACCATAGGATTCATGAATTTATATTTTAGAGTTTAAGAATTTCTATATAATTAGTAGACATTAATGAGAATTTTATTTTAAAATATTTGACTAGAAAAAAATTAATTAGTTGTAAAATTTTGAACTTAGAATCTACAGTAGCTTGTGTTTAGTTAAACATTGTTCTGGAAGGTGTTCAATAGGTTTCGTTATTATTATTTGAGTTTCCTTTGCTATAGTATGTAGTCTTTTATGATGTGTCTTTTTTGTTAATAAAGCAATTAAGTTACTGGAATTTCTCTAGATACTTAATGCTGCAGAAAAGCAAGTCAAATTAATATATTCAGGTATGTATTTTAAGTGTCCTCCAGTTATGGGATATAAGTAGTAATTATGTATTCAAAATTGCCAGCGACTACTGTTGCTAATTTCTGTTTCTTCATTCCATTGTCAGTTTACATGATCACCCAATGAAATTAAAAATACACTTGATCTAGGCAGCACTGTGATTTTCCCTATTCAGTTTGTTTTTAAGTTTGCAATATGTAAATCTCTTATTTTTAAGAATACATGCTTATAAAGCAGAACATTCAGATTTTAGCTACAAAGTAATTAGGAAATATTCATGCAAATCACTACCATCATTCATTTTCCAGAATATATTTAAACATCTTCAACCTAAGGGTATTGACCATTTATCCGTGACCTCAGATCAAAGAAGCAAAACTATTATAAGTGGAGAAAAGGAAGGTAAGAAGTGTATGTCACATGTAAATCATTTGGAAGAATGTTTACTAAAGACAAGAGGAGTGATACATTCTGTCAGCTAAAGTGAGTTGCCTTTTGGATGTGTATTAGAGGAGTGTGCTGGAGCACACGGTGAACATCCTCCTCATGAAGTTTCAGTGACATTTTCAGTTTAGAGTGGCGGGACAGGCAGTGAAGTACAGCTACATTTTAAGTATGTTCAAAGAAGAGGCATGGAAAGTGGGAAAAGTAGAGTACAGTGAGTCAACGGAAGGAAGTTGGTGAGTGTAGAGAGTGGAAAAGTGAAACAATCTTTTGATACAGAACTGCAGAATATTGGGTCAGTGTGAAGTACACATGGAGAGGTTGTCTCCACTCTTCTTGTCTTACTCTCCATTGGGAGGGGATCATGGGTTGAAGTAAAGAATATTGCAGAGTTGTATTTTTGTTTATTATAGGTGGCTATAAATATGTGTTCAGCAAATGTACTAAATCGATGAATATATATAATTTTAAACTACAAATATTTGTTTTTCAGCAGAGCCAGATTTAGAAGTGTCATCAGGGGATAACCAAAACAGATGTTATGGCAGTGAGAGCAATCAGTCATCGGTATGTAGATATTTAAATCTAAGTATCTCTTTCAATATTGCTTTCTCTTTTAAATATTGTATAACAGAACAAGAGGAATTGCCTCATAATTTCTCTATATAACATATAATAATTTGACATACAATTTTAAGTAATTTAGACAGTTGTGAGTCTTAATATATTCTTTGAATCTACGATAACATCTGTAAACTTTATGCTCCATGAGTTCAAAAATTCAGAATCATGATTTTGTGTCCATTAATAGAACCTTCTTACATGATAAGGAAGGTGAAGTCAAATTTGAACCTTATGATTAAAGAGTTTAAACAATGTTCAAATTGAAGTCAATGGAGAAAACATGCAGAGCAATAAAAGTTTTAACTTGGAGAAGCAGAACCATACTCCAAGGAAGCATCATCAACATCACCCCCACCAGCACCACCAGCAGCAACAGCAGGCACTCCCACTGATACCTGCAAAGGCCAGCAGGCCAGCAGCCAGAATGAAGGCTTGACTATTGACATGAAGAATTTTGGAAACCAGGAGAGAAGACCTTCACCCAATGTAGTTGTCTCTGACATCACTCACATCTCTGAGGAGGAAATGAGAAAACTCAGCCAAGGACTGTCTGTCTCCCAGTCCTCTCTATCCTCAACTTCCTCTGCCCAGAGTTCTTTTCTCAGAGTGACAATGACTCTGCATGACCTCTACTATCCTGAGCTCTAGTTATAGTTCTTTATGGTGTTTTTAAAATCAGAGGTGTTGAATTTTATCAAATACTTTTTCCTGCATGTATTGGGATAATCACATGATTTGTTCCTAAAATTGTAATTGATTTCTAATTTTAAAGCATTCTTAGCAGGAGCCATGTGATTTCTTCAGGAGACAAAGCCCCAAAATATCACAAGTGTCTCTCCTTGTGGCAAAGCCATGGAGACCCTGACCCACTTGGCAAAGACCTGTGGACAGTTTGCTGCAAAATTCTGGGCATGACCCTGGGAACATATGTTACATGTTCTCCTTGCTTTCATCATACTAGCCATACTGCTGACTTGAATGAGTCACAGTAGGTCATAAAGTTTAATATTACACATTTACATAACTGTTCTGGAAAGAGTGATTTTAACCACAAGTGTCTTTGAGAAATGTTATTAAATAGATGATATTAGGAGTTAATGGGAACAGTCTAGGAACAGGAAGTGAAGCAGAATCATAGTAACCCACAGCTATCTCATTTCTAATAACTGTGCAAATACCACAAGAAATTAAGAGAGATGAATATAAGCATAAGGGATAAACAGTGCCAACTATTAAGAGTAAGTTTCCAAGTTATGTTGCCTATAGGATAAATGGGAAAACTTGCTATGTCCCCAGAGGAGATAGAGTAGTACAGAATGTAGAATGGATTTATCCATCTTTGGCTGGTGAGTTGATTGTGAGAACCCAGACCATACCAGATGTAAATATTAACCACTAGAGACAAATTCATCCTGCATGACACTGTAACTGCATATGCTGCCAACTGGGCACAGTGTTCTCCCTGTAGGTGTGCCCAGTTAGAAAAGTTCCTTTGTAGCTTGCAAAACTGCTTATGCTTCTAACAGTTGAGATAGAGATCAAAAAGGTAATGGCCAGTGGTGGGAGAGTTGGAGGATAGAAGGGAAAAGAAGCAAGGGACAAACCGGTAATTATTGTAATCATTTTTAGAACCTTAGGAAGTAATAACTGATTGTCAAACTGTTCATGCAAACCATTGAAACTGATGAATAAAAACAACTCAGGATATCTGGGGGACACTTGTTTGAATAAAAACAGGTATTCACATTGGCGCCTACTCCACATATCCGTCACATGTCATTGGACCCACCAGAAGCAAGGCTCCCAGCACATACTTGTGCTCTTAGAATAAAACTCAACTTGGTGGGGTCAGAGAGAGGGCTCTGCAGTTAAGAGTGCTTGTTGCGGTTGCAGAGGACCCGAGTTCAAATCCTAGCACTCATGTTCAGTGGCTCATAAGTATTTGTAACTCAGCTCCAGAGACCTGATGCCATCTTCTGGCCTCTGTATGCAGCTGCACACACACACACACACACACACACACACACACACACACACACACACACACACACACATGTAAAAATAAATCTTTAAGAAACTCCTCAATAATATGTAATCATATACTTCGGGATTCAGTTTGTCCAGAATTTTCACATTTATTTTTATAACATATTTTTCTCAGTTTATTATTGTAGTAGTTATTTCATTTTAATAAAATAAATGTGACCAAAGTACTTACAATCTGCTAACCCATTAAATGTTTGGTAGAATTCATCTGGTGAAGCAGCTAGCCTGTTTTATTTTTGTTTTTGGATAGAGGGTATTAAATACACTTTTTTAAGGCTAAAAAAGAATTTAAATTTTGAACAATATCACTTTTGTGACCATTGAATTGTGTTCATGTTAAAGGGTGGGGTGGCTTAATATTTTTATTCTATTTAATGATGATGTTTCACACAAGGATTCTACTGTTGAAGATTTAATTGTACTTTGTGGACACTGATGTCAGTGTTTATATAGAGGGAGAGTGTAGGGTCATAAAAAATCAATCTGGCTGTCCATTATAATGGAATACTATCTTCTGAAAGGTTTATTTTAGTATTTACAAACAATAAACTTATTTCAACCCAGTATAAGAAATTAGTGATTGTTATTAATCTTTTTTCTACTCTTTAGTAGATAGTAAAACATATTAGAATTGGACATAATGCAGATAGTTCACATAGATGTGCAATACTATCACCATATATACTGTCTTTGTTAGGGTTTCTATTGCTGTGAAGAGACAACATGACCACAGCAACTCTTAAAAAGGAAAAACATTTAATTGGGATGGCTTACCTTTTCAGAGGTTTAGTCCATTATTATCATGGTATAGCATGGCGGCATGCAGGCAGACATGGTGCTGGAGAAAGAAGCTGAGAGTCCTACATCTTGACCACAGGCAGCAGGTCTGAGACACTTGAACATAGGAGACCTCAAATCCCACACCCACAGCGACAGACTTCTTCCAACAAGGTCACACCTCCTAATAATGCCACTCACTATGAGCTTATGGGGGTCAATTACATTCAAACCACCACAGATACTTTGAATTAAAATGTAATAATTTTTCTTTTGTATTGTTGTCAATAGATTGTTGTTGTTGTTGTTTTGAGATAGGGTTTCTCTGTGTAGCCCTGGCTGTCCTAGAACTTGCTCTGTAGATCAGGCTGGTCTTGAACTCAAGACCTGTCTGCCTCTGCCTCCTGAGTGCATGGATTAAAGGCCAGCAGTGTTAATAGATTTTTGTCTTTATACAACGTTTGCCAACTGTAGTTACTGCACTTTTTATATGACACTTGTGGGAAACTTACTCATCTCTCTCTCTCTCTCTCTCTCTCTCTCTCTCTCTCTCTCTCTCTCTCTCCCTCCCTCCCAAGTTTAACTTAAAAGACTGAGTCTAAAGTCTACAAATTCTGGAAAATCAACTCCTACAATTTTGTTAGTACCTTTATTTTATTTTTTGATATTTTAATTTCTAGATGAAAAAGGATCAAAAAATGAAATGGGGCGGGGAAGGATGATATCTTAGTAGAGAATGGGGAAATCTTCATTTGTTATGGATGCTCCAAAATGTGACATTTCTAAATATGGGATTTTAACAAAAAATGCTAGCAACTGAGGAGGTAAGTTGCACTTGTGTCTTTTTGTTGAAGGTTGAAAAATCAAAGACGCATGCAAGGAATGGAGGAGACGAAGCAAAACACCCCTATGAAGCTGTTGTTTTTACTGCTACTGCTGCATCTACTGCTGCTGCTGCGGCTGCTACTGCTGCTGCGGCTGCTGCATCTACTGCTGCTTCTGCAGCATCTACTGCTGCTGGCGCTGCTGTTGTTGCTGTTTCCATTGTGGATGAACTGGTTCTACAGAGAAGATCTGGAGAAATCAATAACCAGAGAATTCTTATTATGGAGAATACAGAGCATGATGGGTAAGAGCATAATATTTAGTAGCAGATAACTGCGATTGTCCTATAAAAATTCTAATTTGGGATAATTTCCATATGACAAATTTTATGCTTTTACTAGTGCATAAAGTTATATTGTTAAGGATTTTATTCAAAAGGTAATAATCAGGGTTGTCATAATGGCTGGTTTTGTGTGTCAATTTGACTCAAGCTAGAGTCATCAGAGAGGAAGGAGCTTCAATTGAGGAAATGCCTCCATGAGATCCAACTGTAAGGCATTTTCTCAATTAGTGATCAATGGGGTAGAGTCCCACCCATGGTGGGTGGTGCCATCCCTGGGCTGTTGGTCCTAGGTTCTAGAGGAAAGCAGGTTAAGCCCTTCAGAGTTGGGCACTAAATTGCTACACTGTGCTAAATGCAAAATGATGTTAATGAAATAAAGTGTATTTTTAATGATGTCATCACCCATATACAAGATATTTTGTTATATATTACACTTAGATTGATTCTATTCAAATCTTTACGAGGTAAGAGGATTTTTTCCATTCTGATTTCATTAAGAAATGTAATAAAGTTTTTAGGATATTGTACATCACATGCTGTGCAGACAGAATTCTGAGATGTGAATTCTCTTCTCTAATTGACAAGCTGTTTGTATTTGGGCAAATTACTTGGTATTTCTTTGTCTAGATTGTTGCTTTAGAAAATGCCTAATGTATCCTTTATCTAATAAATTTGAAATTAGTTCAACCCATGTACAGTAATTAGAATATTGTACTGCAATTGCAAAGTCTGTCCTGAACATGTACTTCTTAATATTATTATTAAATTGTTTCCTTCATGTAAGGAGTTAATCCATTTTTCAAATAGATTTTAGTGTTTGTAAAAGTTTAATATTTTTTGAAAAGCATTACTCTTGTTTATTGTTGTCTATCAAAATGCAGAGAACATTAGTATTTTTCCTATATATACTTAATAAGTAGCATAGCCCAAATAGATAGCTTTCTATAAATAATTAATAGTTTCCTGAAATTAATTTGTGCTTTTTGTAGGCCCCGAAAGAAAACATCTAAGAAAAAACATAAGGTATTGTGAAGAGAATCAAAAGTACTTCTTTACTCACCATGTTATATAAAAGACAGTAAAATCTTATAAGACTCTAAGTTAAAATACATTATAAAACATAAAGTGAAGAAGTATAAAGAGCCCCAAACCCATAGACATCAGGAATCTCAACACTTATATGTGGAAGGCAGGGGGATTCCATGACTGTTGGTCCAGATGATAGTATATTGTGAGTTCTAGGCCAGTGTGGGGCACAGATAAAGACCCTGCCTCAAAAATATAAACAAAATAAAAGGTAAAGAGAATATGGATTCTTTTTGTCTAAAACCACCTGTTTGGAAATTATGTTTAAGAAAAAGTAGCTATTGAGAAAAGAATCCATTTTATTTTTAAATTTCAGAGGGTAACCAAGAGCAATGACAATAGGCTTTAATGTTTGAGGTTCTGGGGGACCTCACTGGCCAAAAACTCCAAACAAAGAAACCCATTTCTGGCACTGGCTTTTGAGTTGTTAGCTTCTGGTATCTAGAAGGGGTGTTGCTGCCATGTTATTGGGTAGCTCCATTTTAACTCTCTATGTGGAAGAGTCTACAGTAGTAGGTTTCCATATGCCTTTTTTGATAGGTCTTTAATATTATTTTTCCCTTTCCAAGTCCTTTCCTCCACCCTACCCTTTGCTCCTCAACCCCACTTTAACCCCTCCTGTTTAATTATTCTCTTGTGAACACTTTACACCTATGCTTTCTAGCTCTTTCCTTTAAAAGCACCTGGCCACTGCCCCTCAGTAAATCCCTGAGTTCTTTGGGTATTCCAAATTAAACATGCATACTTGAAATTCAAAGCTACTGTTCACAGATTAGAGGGAACATCTGGCATCTCTTTTTGGGTCTGGGTTACCTCACTCAGAATTTAGAATGGTTATCTCCAGCTCCATCCATTTACCTACACATTTCGTAATGATATTTGTGTTAATAGCTGAATAAATTTCCATTGTGCAAATGCACCATATTTTCAATGTCCACTCATCAGCTGATGGCCATTTAGGCTGTTTCCACTTCCTACCTATTGTGAGTAAAGCAGCAATGAACACAAATGAGCAAGTATCTTTAGAGCAGGATGTGGAGCCTTTGTGTGTATTCCAGAGTTGTATAGTTGGAACTTATGGTAAATCTATTTTTAGCTCTTTGAGAAACTTGCACACTAATTTACATAGTTGTTGCATCAGTTTGTATTCCCACCAGCAATGAATAGATGTTCCTGTTTCTCCATATTCATTTATAGGCCTTTGCTTTGTTGGCCTTAGACATTCTGACTTGGGTGAAATGAGTTCGCAAAGAAAACATAAGTGGCATTTTCCTGAAGACACCACCCTCTTGAGTCATAGAACATGACACAATGAAGCTGGCACGGATGGAAGCTTCATCCATTGTGGTTGACTTTCATAGTGCTGAAAGGTGCTATGCAGTCAACTATAGGAGAAATAGAGCCATCAGCCTGACTTAGCTGTGAACCCTCTGAACTACTACAGTAATGACTGGCCTGGCAAGCTAAGCTCACTGGTGCAGTAGTGGCATTAACGTCCTGGGAGCAAATAACTACTTTCTAAAAGGTTGTATTTAAAGTTTACTCCATGAGATGATGCCCATACCAGCACAATTACTGGCCCAAGAACTTTTGGCTAGCTGGGCCACTGGGTCATAGACCCTAAGGAAAACCTAATATCAGTATGCTGCTAAATGGACATACTACTAAACTGACTTCTAACAATTTGTAATGCTCACAGATCAATGTACCTCTCAACCTTCATCTAAGAAGCTTCTGTTTGCAATAGATGGTGTTTAACACAGTAACTCAAATCAGGCTATTGTGCAAAGGATAAGAGACTGCAGAATGCTCAACCTTAAACCTCAATCCCACTCCCAGTGCTCCACAGTCATTGCAGAAGAGGGTCAGACAGGGTATAAGAGCCAGAGGTAGTTGATGACTACAAGCAAACATTATTTTCTAAACACAGAAGGGCAGTTTCACATATGAACTCACAGTAGTTGTAGCAGCATGCATAAGACCTGGGTAAACTAAGCCAGCCCAAATCCCAACATGAAGGGGAGCATTAGCTACACAATCCCACCACTAGCTGTGAAGCCACTGGTAGGCACCAGTTTCTCGGAGAGACAGGTAGCCCCTGGTTGTGGAAGGTAGCACATGTAAGCGTATTTGGACGGTATGAATTGATCTTGAAGGGTTAAACAACAAGGACACAAGTTTAATGCGTAGGGAAGGAGGGTGAGTCTGGGAAGAGTTGGGGGAGGAGGTAAATATGATCAAAGACATTGTATAAAACCCTTAAGGAACTAATAAAATGTATTAATTTAAAAAAAGATTTCTCTTCAGGGGTTCCTTTTGCTTTGTTTATATAAAGCAAGTAATTGCTACTTTTGTATATTATGTGGTATGAATATCGAAGGTATTTTATAATAGTATTTATTTTTTAGGTAACAAAAGAAGTAAGAGCTATGGTTGAAGTAACTCAGTCATCTGAACCAGTCTCAGAGGATGGTGAGTTATTTAAATGCAAAAATACTTTAAAGTTAATTTTATTAGAATATGCATGCAAATCAGCTGTCTAGTCCCTTTTACTTTTCAGGGTTTTCACTATTCTAGATACTCCACATCCCTATGTAATCCTTCTTTTTTCTCCCTCCCTCCCTCCCTCCCTCCCTCCCTCCCTCCCTCCCTCCCTCCCTCCCTTCCTTCCTTCCCTCCTTTCTTTCTTTCCTCCTTCCCTCCCTCCCTCTTTCCTTTCTTCATTTCTCTCTCCCTCCCTCCTCCCCTCTCTTCCTCCCTCTTCCCTCTTTTTGTCCTTCCTTCCTTCCCTCCCTCCCTCCCTCCCTCCCTCCCACCCTCCCTCTTTCCTTGCTTGCTTATTTGCTTGATTCAGTAGGCATGAAATCTAGGTCCCATGAATAGTAGGCAAGTCTTCTATCCTCTCTAACCTTCATATGAATTTTATAATCAACTGCCAATTAATCCTGATGAGAACTTGGAGATTCAAGTTTTAATAATGGATCTTTGGACTCCTCAACCAGGTTTACCTCTTCATTTATATAAATTGGATTTAATTTTGTCAGAAATATTTTGTTGGTTTTTGAATATAAGTTTTCCAGATTTATCTGCATTTCAGGTATTTTAATAATAGCCTGATAGATAATTTTTTTTTTTAGTAAACCCAGGACCTTGGACAGTCTAGGCTAGGGCTCTCCCTCCCACTGAGCCACAACCTCAGTGCTACAAGTTCTCTTTGGTTTCCAAGATAGCACTTTGCTGGCCTCAGCGGATTCTTCCACTTTCAGTTCCCAAACACTAAGATTATGCAAATGGTCTCTTCTTGGCTGACTTCTTGAGTTCATTCTTTTGTGTCTTGGCTTAAAATCCCTCTTGCAGCAGGGAGCTGGGGCATTAGGAATTCATGGTTTTCACTACCTGAAGTCCATTGTCTTGAAAATTGCTTAAAGCATTTAATTTCTGGTTTATTTGTTTCATGTGCTAATGTTAATCAGTACCCTTTCCCCACATTAGTTAGAAGCAGATCACAGTATTTTTGTTACCTTTGTAGACGGTCTAGAGTCCTTTTTACCATTTGCCTAGCAGATTCATGCTCATGCATTATTTTCCAATGTTGCCATCTTTTCTTCTGAGATTTCTTCTTGTGCGCACTGAAGATAACTTTATGGATCACAGAACTCTTGTGTGTGTGTTTTATTTAACCATAGGTATCTGAATGGTCATTGATCTGTCTTTTCTACTTGACTTTACACTAGGAACATAGATCTAATCTGTTCTTTTTACAGAATTTAGTTTAATGTAATTTGCATCATAGACTTTCAGTCTACATCTGTGCAGAACGTAAATGAAAGGTGGTCAAAATGTATAGTTTTTTTTTTTTTTTTTTTTTTTTTTTTTTTTTTTACACAGACAAGGCACTAATGTATTTTATTTTGTCTCTCTTTTCCTTCATGCAGATTCTGGAAGTTCATTAAAAATTCAGGGATCACTTAATTCATACAATGCATTAGTAGATCTTCAAAAAATCAATGAACTACTTAGGAAAAAAAATGAAAAAATGGAAAATGAGAATAATGCTCTACAGAAGGAGATATCAGAAATAAGAGAGGAGAAATCAAAGTTAGAGGATAAAATAGTGGAACGGGATGAAGAATTACGGAACCTGAGGTATGACACCCTACTTTGAGAACTCTATGTTACAGATATGGAGTGGAGGGTCCTGTAAATTGCTGTTTTTCTCTCTAGAGTTTTGTAGGAGGAAAATTCTGTGTCTTATTGGATCTAGAAATTGTTGGGAATAATTAAACAAATTAATAATCATGGATATCACTAATAAATATATACTCTTTAAAATACCAGTTTCAATGTATATATAATAGACATCCTCTATTTTGAAAGTTCACTATTTATCACATAGTATTATTGGGGTAATTATTAAGGCAAGTCCACATAGTTAAAAAGGAGGTTTATTTTGGGGTAACTTACAGCTAGTAAAGGGGTTGGTTACAGGATTGAGGAGAGGTGAGGTACAGTCCAGTGGTGTTCTTTGGAGAACTCGGCTTGGTCTACCATCCAGTATCCAGGATCACCAGGAATCAAGAGAACTGGCACATCTGGATCTCAGTTCTTAAGCACTCCTGTCTTGGCTCTGCCCCAGGGGCTTGTCATAGGTAGGAGTATCTGTTACCAGAAGCCTCACTAGATGTAGTACTTCCTGGTCAAAGTTGGAACAGCTACCCACTACGTAGTACTGAGTGGAATTTTTATTGTATTGACTTAGCAATAATTCATCAAGTATTATCATTTAGTTAAACAATTTTCTCCAATTTTAATTATTTACTTTTGAGTTTATCAATATAGAATCATGTATTTCAAATATATGAAATTTTAAAATGTCTTTGATTAATATTTCTAAACATTTTTCAAGTAAGTTTATATCCATTTGTAATTCTACTAACAGAGCATGAAATGGCCATTTTAATAACCTGAAAACTCTTCCTTTAAAAAATACACTTTGTTACTGGTGTGCTGAAGATGAAACTTAGGTCCTTGTGCATGCTAACCAGGACTGAAAGTTACACAAATAACGGGCTTATTCTAAATCACCACACATCAAATAACATGTAAAATGGGAAAGAATTACTGGTTATTCAGCATCACTTTCATCTATAGATTAAAAAAAAAGATATCTTTATTTATTTATTTATTTATTTTGGAGACAGGGTCTCCCTGTGTATCCCTGGTTGGCCCAGAACACAGAGACCCACTTGCCTCTGCCTCCAGAACACTGGGATTAAAAGTACATGCCGTATAAAGTGACATGACTGCTCCAAGGTACGGTTGAGGGGAAGGTTTTTGTTGTAGATATGAGAGAGAGTATAGCCAGAGTCGTGTGGAGTAATCCAGAGCATGGAGAGAAAGTAGTACACAGAACATGACCAGTGCCCCAACAGGAGGAGTGAAGAGAAGAGTTGGAAAGGAGGACCAAGGAGAGGGAGCCAAGAGAGAGGAAGAAAGGGGTGGAAGAGAAGGAGGCATGAGACCTAGAGCATGCGGCCAAAATGCCAGGGTTTTATGGGAATAAGAAGCTGGGGGATGAGAAGCCCATGAGCTGGAGGAGTTCAGGGTAACAGGTGGGGTGAGAAGAGCTGAGAAGAGGAGCCGCAGGTACTGAGTGAGCCTGGAGACCATCACACACTTTGCTGTGCTCATAGGCACCACAGTTAACCATGTACCCCAGGTTTCTTTCGGATCTGAAATGACAACATGCCTGTGTGGCTGCTCTCTGTTGTGAAAGAACATGATATGTAACTATTCATGATTGTCTTACTCTAAGTGCAACTCTTAACTTTTTCATAAAGTACATAGCAATCAGCAAAGTAAGTTGAAATTGTTAAAAAAAAAAAACCCAAACAAACATAAAAAGCATAACTGGGGTTAGTCTCTATAATCTAGTCTTTTTTTTTTTTTTTAAACTTAAAATTTACTTGGGCTTATAATTGCATTTCTCTATTTTCTTTCCTCCCTCCAAACCCTCCCTTATACCTTTGCTTGCTCTCTTTCAAATTCATGGCTTCTTTTTATATATTATTATATAATATATAAATAATAATAATATATATTATTAAATATAACCCGCTCTGCCTGCAGAATGGTTAACCTAGTCTTATGTTATGAAATTTGAAATATAAGCCTAGAAAGTAAAAGTATCAAACAACATAAATTCATTGTTTTTGTTTTACATTTTTCCATATAATTTATTATGGTAATAACCTATCAAGATCAGTGTTGAACACTGGATTTTCTGACAAATTTAATTTCATGATAAGCACACTTAACTTCAGGTTTACTTTAAGGAAAGAACTCGAGGAGACAAGAAATATTCATTGCTTTTATAAGAATATTAAGAAACATTTACGTGAAAAAGAAAAACGACTCAATGAAAGAGCTGCAGTATCACAGCTTGAGTCACAGCTGAGAATGCGAGATTTGGAACTGAAGAAGGCAAGGGGCACCGTGAAGGAGGTAAACCAATTTCAAGTAAAACATTCGGCTCTTCACTCAGTCTCGCCAATATTACTTATACCAGCCCTCTGGTGAATTGATGTGTCTATTGTACTTAATGACAGGAATATGATCTGTTGAATATCTTTTGTCAATTTACATCATCAGCCAACCTCTCATAATCATATGCTCACAAAAACTTAAAACACCAGACATATCAGTAGGCAAGATATTATTGCATATCTATCCTAGTCATATATTTTTAATGTTATTTTTAACTTTTCTTTTAATTTTTTTATTTTCAATATTATAATATAATCATGTGGGGGTATTGTGTTCCCCAAAATATTGTGTACTCTAATAAATTTATCTGGGGTCAGAGAACAGACAGCCACTAGATACAAAGGCTAGAAAATGGTAGCACTCACACCTTTAATCCTAGCATTCTAGAGATAGAAATCCCTCTGGATCTCTGTGAGTTCAAGGCCACATTGGAAATAGCCAAGCATGGTGACACACGCCTTTAATCCCAGAAAGCCAGCCCTTAATCTCAGGGAGTGGTGGTAGAAAGCAGGAAGATATATAAGGCGTGAGGACCAGAAACTAGAAGGTTTTGGCTGGTTAAGCATTTGGCTGGTTCAGTTCAGCTGAGATTCATTCTGGATGAGGACTCAGAGGCCTCCAGTCTGAGGAGACAAGACCAGCTGAGGATCCGGCGAGGTGAGATAGCTGTGGCTTGTCCTGTCTCTCTGATCTACCAGCATGGACCCCAGTAACTGGCCTCGGGTTTGATTTTATTAATAAGTACTTTTAAGATTCCTGCAACATAATCAGATCATTTTCCCCCTTCCCTTTTCTATCTCCAAACTCTCCCATAAACCTCTGCCTACTCTCCTTCAAATTAATGGACTTTTTTTTTTCATTAATTGCTGTTACATGCACACACACACACACACACACAGAGGAGATGTAGTTGGTTTTTCTTTGGGTCATTAACCAGCTCTCAAATAAAGACACAGAGACTTATTAATTATGAATGTTCTGCCTTAGCTTGGGCTTGTCCCACCAGCTCTTTTCACTTAATTTAACTTGTTTCTATTCATCTATGCTTTGCCTCGGGGCTTTTTACCTTTTTTCATTCTGTATGTCCTATTTTCCTGCTCCCTTTGTGTCTGTCTGTCTGGCCTCTGGTGCCTTTCTTGTCATCTCCATTTCTTTCTCTCTTGAGCTTAAATTCCTCCTCCTACTTACTCTCCTTGCCTGGAGGTCCCACCTATACCTCCTCCCTTGCTATTGGCCATTCAGCTTTTTATTAGACCAATCAGGTGCCTTAGGCAGGCAACATGAAACAGCCACCTATCTTTACATAACTAAACAAATGCAACCCACTTTACATAGTTAAACAAATATTCCACAAGACAAACAAATGCAACACATCTTTACACAGTTAAAAAATATTTCACAACACACACATACATACACACACATACATACACACACACATCTACACATATGTAGATGCATATGTATATGTATATTCATATCTATCCCTAAATAGAACTGCTTAGTCTGTATAATGTTACTTGTATGCATGTTTTCAGAGCTGACTATTGGGTATTAGGTAACCAATTTTGTGTTCTCTGAGGAAGACTGTCTCTGGCATGTTCAGTATCCTTAGTCAACTGTAGTTCTTTGTGTGGGATTGAGGCCTCCCAGGCTTTCCTCTGTTCATGTTAGCATGTCCATTGTTGTTGTCACTGTTCAAGTCATAGGCAGTCATGTTGGTGAGAATTTCTGAGTGTGGCTCCTTGTAGTTGAAGTTTTCCTGTGTCCACACGGCTCCTGCAGCCGCTCTGACCCAAGTAAACACACAGAGACTTATATTACTTATAAACTGTATGGCTGTGACAGGCTTCTTGCTATGTAGCTCTTATATCTTAAACTAATCCATTTCTATTAACCTATAAGTTGCCACATGGCTTGTGGCTTACCGGTACTTTACATCTTGCTTTTCATGGTGATGGCGGCTGGCAGCACCTCTTGACTCAGCCTTCCTCTTCCCAGGATTCTCCTCTCTGCTTGTCCCGCCTATACTATACTTTCTGCCTGGCTACTGGCCAATCAGCATTTTATTTATCAATCAATCAGAGCAACACATTCACAGCATACAGAAAGACATCCCCAGCAGCTCCTGACATTACTAGGAGACACAATCTAATAAATTCTCTGATCCTCTGGCTCTTACAATCTTTCTACCCCATCTTCTGCAATGTTCCCTGAACCTTAGGTGAGGGAGTTTCTTTCTAGATGTGTCTACTGGGACTGGCTCCACAACTCTGCATTTTTATTGTTGTGGTTTTCTGTAAGGGAATATATGAAAACCACAAAGGTACTTGCATATCCATGTTTATTATGACACTCATTTACAATAGCTCAGATATGGAACCAGTCTAGCCGTCAATAAAGAGTTGGGTGGGTAAAGAAAATGAGGTACATACAAACTAATAGAGTTTTATTGGGATGTGAAGAGTGAAATTATAGAGATGGAGAGATAGCTCAGTGGTTGAGAGCACTGATTGCTCTTCCAAAAGACCCTGGTTCAATTCCCGGCACCCACATGGCACCTCACAACTGTTTGTTGCTCCAGTTCCAGAGGATCTGATGTCCTCATGCAGGTATGCATGCAGGCAAAACAACAATACACATTAATACATGGTGGAATTGTATCATTTTTAGGAAAATTAATAAAACTAGAAGTCATCATGCTACGTGTAAGCCCAACTCAGGATGATAAACACATGTTTTTCTCTAATATTCAGATTGCAGATTAGAAATAGAGGACCTGCTATGCATACACGGGGTGGAAGATTTCTAAAGGGGTATCAAACAACAACACGCATTACATATTTTCTCTCCTGTGGATATCTAGGGAACCTTGATGTCATAATAGAGTCCATTGGTTTCAGATTGGTCATGTTAGCTGGTGTATTGCTAATGAGCAACTTTGTCAAGGCGTGCCGTTTACATTGTGCGATATCATTCATGAGTAATGACAGCATTTAAGCCGTAGATGATCAGAAACGGATAATAGTATTGTTAATGAAATGAGTGAAAGTTTCACAAGATACTGGGATTATATTCTGGGGCTCTTGTCCCTATCCCATGGAAAATGCTGCTCCTTAAGAGATCAAATTTTATTACAAAACAAAATGCTAACACAATATTAATGCTATCAGCAATTTTGTATCACCACAGGTCATATAATCATAATCTGTGTGTATTCTATTTGAATCTGCTCAGTAACCCAGTGAGGTAGATACCGTCATCATGTCTATCTCAAAGAGACTGGAAAGCAGAATGTTAATGTGTTTATGAGGAAGAAACATGTAGTCATTGGTGGCACTTGATGTTGAGGCATCTGTGTAGATATTGCTGTCACCCCCTACTCTTCAGAGAAACAACTAAAAGCTGAGACGTCATGTCACTGTGGCACTTCACTGGCAGAGTTGTGGCCATTAACAGGTCTAGGAACTCTTTGTACAGTACTGATGATGTAGCATTCAGAATTACACACACACACACACACACACACACACACACACACACACACCCACCATGAGGGCCTTCCCTTTTCCCATTTCCCAAGCTATTCTATGTCTCTATACGATAACATACAGTTTAAATTTAAGAATAATGAATAATATATTTCAGTACTATAGAAATATCAAGATATGTTTTTATGATAAGAGACAGTATTACTTCAAACTTTGTGAGCTGCAATACTCAGCTATCTGGGCAGTTTCAAAACCAAGGTTACCACAAACAGCATTTTCAGAAAAGAATCTAGCTGGGTTCCCCAAGACTTCAGTGCATTATCAATTAATGGCCAGATTTATGACAGAATGTTAGTAAAATTATTTTCAACCATTTTTTTTAGTTGCAAGAAGCACAGGATCAATATATAAAAGCTCTAAAAACTGCCCAGAAGATGAAAGGTCACTTACAAAGGTATGTTTTAAAGTTAGCATTTGATATGACTTGAGTGTTCATATAGCAAGTAAGAGATGTGGTGGGGAAGTATGCCAGTTATGAGTTAGTATATTGCTATGAAGCCTGGGACATGTGCTTCGAGTCACTTGAAACACAATTCAGGGTTTATGAAGTATCTCAGTGGTAGAACATATGCTCACATGGATGACAGTCTGGGTTATTACCCTAAACAATACAAAAAGATTTAAAAAAAAAAAGAATCATGCCTGAATTTTGCACATTCTTACAAAGTAGGACTGGAAGATGACACAATTTCTAAATCACATACTTTTCAGATATGTCATAATTTCTGTAGTTTCTATTTCAGTTTTCTAAAACCATGTAGCATTGTGTGCAAATAATGTGTAAGATAAAGAAATAGGAGAAGTGGAAGGGGAGCAAGGGATGTAGGGCCAGGTCAGAAGGGGAGCCAGTGGCTGTGACAGGATACCTGCGACACAAAAGCAGAATGGGGGTAGGGGGAGGAAGTCATTCCAGCTGGGAGAAGGAATGGGGACAGTGGCTAAAGACAAGAGAGAGCAATGTTTAAGGATGTGCATGTCTACAATGCAATAAAAAAAATTGTGAGCTAAATTACAAACCATTTAAAGCTGGGTGGTACTAAAGAATGAGTCTCTGAGAATAACCATTTGAAAACATGCATTTTTTAGGATTGAACAGGAACATTCTGAGTTAAAAGTTAAAGTAAAAGAGCAAGCTAGGCAAATCAAAGAGCATTGTGGATGCCTGCAACACTCATGTCTAAAATCGGAGCAAAATGAAATATTGGTAGGTCCGTCTCATTAATTTCTGTCATACCAAAATGCATTTTCTTCCCTAATAACATATGATAATATTGTAGGGAGTATATTAAGTATCTCATTAAGAAGATATCTGTTGTGTTCTTATTGACTCTGCTGGCTACTCCTGTGCTTTAGTCACCACGACTTTCCACGAGAAGCTGATGTAATAGAATTGATGACTTTGGTAGCAGTTGGTTATGTCGCAGAAAGGATTTTGGAACAAAGCTTTCCCAAGGTCATATATATGCATATAGAAAGTGTTCAGAAGAAAACAGTTGATAATCTGTTCTTCATAGACAATTCCACTATTACAAAAGGAAATAAGGTGAAGTGTACTGGTCAACATCAACTGGTGAAAGTTCCCTTGATCCACCAACCTGAACAGAGACAATTACACTCCCCCCTAATACTGGAATCATGATAGAACTACTTCCAGCAAAGAATTTTCGGGAGTAAAGTGCTTAAAATCACACCATGTCCTGGCAGCTTATTAGAGAAACTTCTTACTCAAAGGAGTAATTGGGCTTTCCAAATCTTAAGGCGACCTGTATGGATGTAAACATGGAAAGCATGTAAACACAGGGATCTTCTCCATAGAAACAGGCCTAGGGGGCCAGAAAGAATTATGCCCATTCATTTTATTCAAAGAGCAGTATGTTTGTTTTATTAAAAACTGTTTTAAATGATTTTAAAATTCTTTATTTCTTCTTGGAGGTAAGGACAATGAAGATTTATTGGAATATTGAGAACAGGCTCAGGATGTGCCTCAGTCATCGAGTCCTGGTTTAGTATAGATACCAGGCCCTAGGTTCAATTCCCCCACCCTCCCTACACTGAAAAAAAAAAAAAACCCAGTCAACTCAAAGTTGCCTTTTGCCTTTAAAAATCAAATCATTGAAGTCAGATAAAAGCTCTGGTTTTTTTTTTTTTTTTATTTAAGCCAGATATTTTCAGCTCTTATTCTTGAAAGCGCAAATCCCCTTACTCACTGTTCTTAACTTGTCTAACTTGGGGAATCTTCTAGCAGGTGCATTTCCCTGCTTGTAGAACATTGCAACCTCAGGGAGCCTTGTCCTAGTGTCTTATTTTCTATTACTCCACCTCTTACTAACAGTGCTCGTCTTCAATCAGTTACTGTCTCTACCGACTGCATTTGACCTCACAGGGCACCACCTGCATGGTGCAACTTGTTTCTGGACCATTTCAAGGCACTCCTTTTCTCTGATAAATCATCCATAGAGTCATGACTTAAAAGAGCTTTCTTTACCATTGTTCTTGGGTCCAGATGGGGCTGCAGTAACTAGACCACAGGTGCTGTGGATATCATTCTATATAAATAAAACACTGATGGCCAGTGACCAGACAGGAAGTATAGGTGGGACAAGGAGAGAGGAGAATTGGGGAAACAGGAAGAAGGAGGAAGAGACACTGCAGCCACCGCCAGGATAAGCAGCATGTAAAGACGCCGGTAAGCCACTAGCCACGTGGCAAGGTACAGATTTATAAAAATGGGTTAATTTAAGATAAAAGAACAGTTAGCAAGAAGCCTGCCACGGCCATACAGTTTATAAGTATTATAAGCGTCTGAGTGATTATTTTATATGTGGATTGTGGGACTGTGGGGCTTGGTGGAAGCTGGAGAGAAGCCCTCTAGCAACACACAGATTTAGACTGTGACCCAGAAAATAGAACTCCTCTGAATAAGCCATTTACAGCCCATGTAACCAACACTCTGCTGGACTCCTACCCCCACCCCACCCCCAAGTCCACAGTAGGAAAGAGAATGCAAGGCACTGAGGGCGGCACTCACGCAGTCTTGAAACTTCTCTGAGACTGTTCCCTGGCCTTGGCGTCATGGTCCAGTTCTCTGTTATGGGGGTTCTGCCTTTCCTGAGAAACAGACTGCACTTGCAGCCGGGCATTTTCTACCTTGAGCTTCCTCTCTGCAGGACTCCCAAGGCTCAACCAAAACCTTCACTCTGTTTTAGCCTCTCCTTAACATAAGCTAGCAAGTAGAACTTTGGTTACATTTCTCTTTAGAATTTTGAGTCTATTGTAGATTTTTTTTTTTTGTTTCAGTCATTCTAAGAGGCACCTTTATAAAATTTTTTAAACATGATTTTATATCTTTTAAATTATGTGTATTTGTGTGTTGTGTGGGTGTGTGCAAGTGAGTCTAGCACCTTTGGAGTCCAGAAGAGGGATCCAGTTCCCTCAGAGCTCAAGTTACAGGTGTTGGTGAGCCATCCAGTATGGGCACTAGGAACTGAACTCAGGTGGGCTGCAGGAGCAAAATGCACTCTCCATGACTGGGCCATTTCTCCAACCCCACAAATCATTTTGGATTAGCTCTTCATCGTGGGCTGCCAGTGAAGCTGTATTCAAATAAAGCTTAAAAACTACTTAGGGAATGTGAAGCTTTATGAAGACATAGCAAAGGGCCTTGCATTTCTGGTCTTGGCTTACACTTTAGACCTTGTGTTCTCCGTGATACCCTTTATTTGGTCTTCTCTTAGAAGGCATTTATTTTAGCATTATTTGGTAACTGGGCATGTGGAAATTCTACACATTAGAAATAACACATTTTCATACAGCACATCCTGTTTTTTTCTATTTGACAGTCTGTAGCTCCTTTCTCATGACACTTTTGCTTTTGGCTGTGATGCAACAATCTTTTTCTTTTTCCGCCGATCTCTTTGAAGGGCATGAATCTCAGTAAACATTACCTCATAAGCCCAAGCACCTTTCATTTCTAGTGTATGTTTCTCATGTTCTCAAATACTCCTTAAATTAGACTCCCCCATTGTTAGTTTTGAGCTGAGTTCACAAATGTTTGAACTGTCTAGTTACACAAACAGTTATGTGAGAACAGTCCCAGGAGGATCACTTAGCTCACAGTTAAGTACTTTCCCAAGAAGATGGTTTCAATCCCCCGCCACATACATACAAATGCACAAAAATGAATGGAAATAGTTAAAATTCAGATTTATTATGATGGATATTGATATTTTTTAAATTAAAAAATTATTTTTATTATTTTATGAGTGGTTTATTGCATGCATGCATGTATACCATATGCAAGCCTGGTGCCCACAGAAGCCATAAGAGTGTGTTGGATCCCCTGGAACTGGAGTTAGGAATGGTTGTGAGTCACCATGTGAATCCTGAGGACCAAACCCAGGTCCTTTACAAGAGCAGCAAGTGATCTTAGTCACTGAGCCATCTTTCCCATGCCTGATGATAAATATTTCAAACAAGAATTTAAAACTGCTATTTGAATCATTTACTCAAAAGTGAAACTATCAAATGTATGGTAAATATTTGAGTATTTTCTCTAAATATATTGTTTCAATTTGCTTTCAACTCAGGCAGGCGCTCAAGAAACTTCGGGGGAATTATGTGAGAACAGCATTTCTCCAATGAATCAGACAGGAACCCGAATCCAAAGTCTGAAGTCTGAACCCTCCCAAATGAAAACTATACAAGACTCAAATATGAGAGCCCTGAAAAGTTATGAGCAACAGTGCATAGAAGAATTAAGGATTAGCAATGCATTGTTATATGAACAATACAAGTGAGTAACACCAAAGGATTGCAGAAAAGAGAGCAACCCTGACTTTTCTACAAGACAAAAATTTCAGTGAAATAATCATGGAGATCAGTGGGTGCAAAAGCAAGCTAGCAAAATAGTTTTGGAAAATCATCTTAGATAGTACAATACTCATCTTCAAAATATTATTCCAGGGCAGACTAGATCATATCGTCCCTTCTGATTAAACATGCAATTCTCTCCATTAATATTCCGACATAGTTGTTTGAGATAAGTTAGCTTGGACTTGCCAATAAACAGAAACAGTAGAAGTCTGGGTGCTGTTTGGAAGGATGTAATGAAACCCTAGGCTAACTACTCTTCTTGTCCACAGTCTGGGGCTTCCTAAACTAGCTTTCCTTGACTATTCCTTTAGGTGTTAGCACTAATTATGGCCTATTGTCCAGTGCTTAATTTCACCCATGTTCTATACTAATGTTGAAACCAAAAGCTTAGAAATGTCTTTGAGGAGATTTCCTTTTAACCTCCTCAACTACTTGTTTACTAAATACAAGTATCCCTAAAAGAACTGCTATCTTAATCATACATATTTAAGGAATATAATATGATTTTTAATAAGCTTTATTAGTGAATTTGTTATTATAACCATATATGTTAGCATACCCATAATCCCATGTTGCTACCTTTTGAATTAAAGTATCTCTGCGCTGACTTTAAGGATTATAGATGTAGGGTCCTCCCAGAGGGCAGCATTTTTACCTGTGAAGTCATATGTCTTTGATAGCCTTGTCTCTACTTCTGATATTGTTTGGTATACTTAGAATTTCTCTAGAAATACAAGTAATCTTTTGGAATAACTTGAAACCTATAATTGTATGCACGGCAAACATGCTCTTACACACTTTTCAGTGTTAAGATTCTCTTTAATGAGGAAATTCTGTGCATTCTTATGGTGCCTTTAAAATAAAAGGAGAAATTTATGGATAGATGAGATATATATTATGGTGTACACCCTTTCAGTCTTTACAGGAATAAGAGTCTAGATGAATCCTGCACACAAGTTCGCATCGTGGTAGAGCAGGACACATCTCCTCTGAAGACATCAGAAACCAGGTTTCCTCTTGAGAGCCCTTGTGTGGCAAGCACTTGCCCTCGCAGAAACGTCTTCCCATGTGAAAACATTGTTCTCCCAGGAAACCCAAGGTCTACTAATGGCTGCCTGCGAGGCTGCCCAATGATGGTATTGTCATTTCCTCTGTTTGCAAACTTGTGACAGAATCTTTGTTTTTAATTTCACGTATCACCAAATTGCTTATTTAGCGTGCATATTAAGTAAGTGTACAATATGTATTAATTACGATAGAAAGCAAAACACGCATTTTTCTAAAGTGCGAAGAGTCTGTGTTTTCCCATTAGATTAAAGAACTGTAATGGAACAGTGAGGTTTCAAGTGTTGTTGAAAAGCTATACTTACATGGTTTCAAAGTGAATGTAACTGGGGGCAGACTTTGAGGCATCTGAGGACATTTCTAGGTGATTACAGCTTGATTGGTCATTACAGTGCTTGAAGTGTTTCCCCACAGATTCCTAGATCTACAAACTTATCATGAGTGTATTACCAGCATCCAAACACTTCACCACATAAGGGTGTTTATAATTTAAAGTAACTTGAAGTAGTGCTTTTAATGCAGGAACTAGATGAAACGAAAACCAAAATCAACTCTTTAAGAACTAGTTTTTTCCATTTTTCTTAAGCAGGAAAATATCCTTAATTGTGATTTAACTTGAAGCATGCTTGTATCAATTTTTAAACATATATTTATAGCTCCATAGTTCTTGTTAGTATTACATTATCTATAAATAGTATAACTAAGAAAACGCTTGAGTTTCTTAAAGTAAAGGTCGCTCATGCCTCTGTATTTCACCCTCGTTTGAATGATGGGTGACAAAGATGTCAGTGATACCAATAGCCTTTAAATAAAAGCAACTATCATTCAAAATTACTTATAGTTTCTATGTCCAAGGTACTATATAAAAGTGGATGCTGCCTCACCACTGCCCTACTCACCAGCTGTATGAATGTGTTCATCGTAAGTGTCCATGTCTGAGAATCTAAGAATGGCTTTCACATGACCAAATGGGCAAAGGAAAAGTTCAAGTATACTTGTCCCAGTATGAAATATATGCCTACGTTTGAGCACCTCACCCAAGAGAAATAACATAAATAGAATGCCCATTTCAATGAAATGTGAACAGACTAGGGGTAGTTTTTATTGGGTGTCACTGTTATTAGAACACTGTTTTGGCTGGTACACAACAGCTTATAGCTCTGATGGTCTTTTCAGCATCTTAATGCACAGGAAAGGTATTTAAGCACATGTCTAATGACACCTAACACTTTTTTTAGGTGCTTCAGACAACAAATTTCAGGGTTCTTAGACAGCATTACAGTTAAATACCTAAAAGGAAACAAATATAATAATTGGTTACATATACAAATTATATAAGACCTTAGCTAGCTGATTTTGAAATTATTGTGTTAGTTGGGTATCATGTATTGAATACGTCTGTAAATTAAAAATATTATATATATATATATTATATATATATATATATATATATATATGAGTGTGTTTACCTGCATGTGTGCATGTGTACCGCACCATGCATGCCTGGTGGCCCCAGACACCGGAAGAGGGTGAGTCCCTTGGAACTGGCGTTAGGACTGGTTGTGAGCTGTCATGTGGATGCAGAGAACTAAAACAGGGTCCTCTGCAAAAGCAACAGTGCTCTAAGCTACTGAGCATCTCTGTATCTGCATACTTTTTAGTGGCCTAAATATAAAAAAGTCCTTTGTATTTATTAGAAAATTTACAGAACATTGTTTTTCAAGAGTGACAACTTGGTGTGTAAATGGTGACTTGGTACTAGGAAGATTTGGGGTGCTAACTTCCCCTAAAGTATTTTTTTGGAATAGAAGGCTGATTATTGTTAAGTAGTTTATTTTTTAGATAAACTGATGATTAGATTACTTTAAACTGAACCTAATAGTCATATATGATTTATATGCCTTTCTTGTGGAGTATTAGTTAATCAAATCATACTATCCTTTGTGAGAGATTAAAAGCAATTATTTTTTCCACACAGGAAGACATTTATAATAGTCACTGTGGAGCCCCTTCGAAGTGCTATTATGTAATTGTCATTTACCAATTCTTAGAGTTAGAGTGCCTTCTGTAACTGCTAAATTTCTATTAAGAAAATAATAGCTCAAAATATACCAACATGTTCCATAAAACAATAGGAAAGAGAGGGTTTTGAGGTAAAGAGTGTGAATCTTGGATAAGAGATAAATGTCACTAAGTGTGCATCAGAACACATCAACGGAACAAGACATCTACATGATCTTATGGGGAGAAGAAAATTATTTAAACAGCAAGCAACTGATAATCTCTTTACCAGATTTACCAGATAAGAAAATAAGACTTAGCCTGCTGGTCAACACCCCAATGCTGAATTTCTACCCCCACCCCTAGAAAGTCACTACAGTCAGAGTTACATCAATGAGAATCAACACAAAATGGATAAACATAACCAGCTTAATGGCTTCTAAAGTCATTGCTTATGAGGACCGACCTGGGAGAAATAAACATATAAATGTCAGTAATGAGTGCAGGTTGCAAATGTGGGTTAGGGAATCTGAGGCAAAGCTTTGAGAATTAAGGAACTCAAAGAATTTAGCAAGAGAAATAGAGAAGAACCCAACTAGACATTAAGGGCTGCTTCATGTAGAAATGAAGGAAGGGGTGCTGGGAGTGTTGGGGTCCATAGACGTTTCCTAGTGAGATCTGAGCTTGCTTTACACAGCAGGGCTGCCTTAGGAGATGGCTTGTGTAGCTAGAGTTTTCCTGCCTTGCCCACAGTCAGGACAAATCTTTGTCACCCGCCAGTCCCACAGCCACTCAGACCCAACCAAGTAAACACAGAGACTTATATTGCTTACAAACTGTATGGCCGTGGCAGGCTTCTTGCTAACTGTTCTTATAGCTTAAATTAGTCCATTTCCATAAATCTATGCCTTGCCACGTGGCTGGTGGCTTACCGGTGTCATCACATGCTGCTGGTCATGGCGGCGGCTGCAGTGTCTCTCCACCTCAGCCTTCTGCTTCCCACAATTCTCCTCTCTCCTTGTCCCACCTACTTCCTGCCTGGCCACTGGCCAATCAGTGTTTTATTTATTGACCAATCAGAGCAATTTGACATACAGACCGTCCCACAGCACTTCCCCTTTCTTTTTTTTTAAAAGGAAGGTTTTAACTTTTACACATCTCCAAAGTCAGCTTGGTATATTTGGGAATTTGGGCGTAGCTTCTCTTACTACTTCCGGCTGGAGGGGGGCGCTGTATCTTATGGGGACACAAAGAAAATTTTAGGATCATGGAGTAGTCCGTGAGACTGTATTGTCTGAGCCAGTTGCCTTGAAATGATTCTGGATGTTGGATCATCTGGGCCATGGTGTCATCAGAGACCTTTCAGGTGGTCTTGGCTGGTCAAACCTGATGTATCTTAATCTGGAACAAATCCATAGCCTCTGGCTTTCTGTGGAAACAAAAGCAGAGCCTCCTTTCCAAAGCAACATATCCTTACATCCAAATTTTGAAGTTAAGGTACCTTTAAAATACACATTTTGGCATAACTCAACAGCTTTTGCAATCAAATGTTTCTCTTCAGTTACGAATATCAAAGAGAACATAATCCAGACTCTCTGTGTGGTAGCCATCTCTATGTGGCTTATGTTTTATATTACCTTGAGCCTATTGCTTTAAACTGCAGCCTTCTAAGCCTGAAACGGCGCTGTGGCTGCTGGCTCCTCCCACTTCAGCTTCCCAACATGGCGGTGGTACGTTTTCCGCCAGCTCTAGGAGTCATCCTGGGTCTATGCTTTTATCAAAGCAGCGTGTAGCCCAGAAACCTCTTTTTGTTTTGTACTAGCAAAGGCTAAATCCACTATGCAGCTTAATGTGCCACTTGCAGAGGCCTCATTCCCGCCATACTGCAGGTCAAGCACACACGCCAGGAACCCGCCAGTAGCTCAAACCGGCAGCTGCTGCTCATTTGAGAGAGACAATTAGGAAGCTGTTTTCAGTTCTGTTTTAGAATCTTTTCTCAGGTTTTAGGTAGAAACTCTTGCCAACACGGTTACATCTACAGGCTTGACCACATGCATGGTTACCAGGTGTTTGGGATGGTCTACACTTGGCTGTGTTGTGGGGAGATCCTTTGCTCCATCCCTTGGCATTTCTTTAAAAGCCCTTTAGCAGAGACAGAAGGGTGTAATAGTGTATGTGACTGGAGTCCCAGTGCTTGGAAGGCAGAGATAGGTGGATCCCTAGAGCTTGCTGGCCAGTCAGTCTGGCAATTACTGAGATCCAGGTTCAGTGTGAGACCATGCCTCAAAAAATAAGGTGAAAAGGTGAATGAGGAAGATACTGGACACCAATCTCCAGCCTGCACACACACACACACACACACACACACACACACACACACACACACACACACAAAGTCAGGGTGATGTAGCAAAGCAAAAGTTATGGGAAAAAAAGAAAGAAAAGGAAAAGAAAACAGAAAGACTTGAAATGCCCTTGTTGACTCTCAACATTTTTCATTACCATTGTTATGACTGAAGATCTGATGTTAATGTAAAAGCTGGTGTTAGGTAATGAAAAACAGGTTTTTCTGTTGACACTGCACCCTACCAAACATTACAGTTCAATGGGATGTGAGTAAGAGGGTGATGGCAAAACCGTGTGAATCAGGCACAGCTATGCTTGAATGCACTATGGAGAGGATGAGGCTTACAACAAAGCTTACTAGCCACAGATGAAAACTAGGCACTCCCAGAGAATGCTTATAGAGAATGAGTGTGCATATCCCATTCAAGTCACACAAGGATAAAAAAAAAATACATTGAGAATAAGACAATGGTTTTCCGAAAATATAAATTACCTAGTAAGTTATGCCTTAAATAAACCTGGACTACCTACAACTATTAAAATGCTTCTAAGGTATGTTTTTACTAGACTGTAAATGCAACCATACTTTAATTAAAAAAAATCCTTATTAGTGAAGTCTTGCATTTTATCAAATACATTTTAGTAATTTAAAGAACAACAAAAAAGAAAAATATAAATTAATTTGAATATATAAATTTTATTATAGAAAACCATTACACACTGAAATTAACCATGTCCAGTCTACACATCTCAATGAAGCAAATATATTCTTATGCATGTATCCACCACCCAAACCAAAAAATTCATGGTAAGAGTTAACTCTTTAAAGAAAAGCCATTGAAGAGGTTATAAAGCTAATTGTTTTTCTTGTTTCAAATATATCATGGATTTTTTATGTTTTATTTATATTTTAGTGGTGGATAAGTACATAAAAATCTACTTGATAGCAAGAGTGTAAACTCCAATATGATGGTCCACAGTTGCAGGATAGCTATTCTGACTGTATTTACTGAGATGTGTATACTTTGGGTCTGGCTAATTTTGCTGTATTTTTTACTTGTAAGGTTTTTATAATAAAGTTTTAATTAAAGTAAATCAGTAGGGAGCTGGAGAGATGGCTCAGTGGTTAAGAATACTGGCTGATCTTCCAAAGGACTCAGGTTTGATTATCAGTAACCACATGATGGCTCACGAGAATCTATAAATCCAGTCTCTGGGGACCTAAACCCTCCTCTGGCCTTCAGGGGACCTATACACACATCACAGTGCACAGACAAAAATGCAGTTAAAATATCCATACCCATACAAAAAGATATATTTGAAAAATAACTCAATAGATAAATAAGAAGAATCACTTAGTTTGTATCTTTCCTTGGTTGTGTTAGGTTTATCACACTTATTAGACTTTTCTAAGCACATTCAGTATAGTTTTAAGAAAGAAGAATGAGTCTGCAGAGTTTTAAAGCTACTTTGTATCTTTTCTTGAAGATGGAATATGGGGGAAAATCAATTGCAGAACTTACCAAATTAAAGCAATCTTTAAAATATAATTTGTATCAGCAGAAGAAGAAAAATGATGAAATCGAAAAGGAAATTGTTAGGTAAGATTTTAGTATTTCAAATATTGTCAAACATTCATATTAGCTATAATATTAGCTATATTTTAAATAAAACCTAAATATAAATTCATTTTTTAATGCTTTTTTATCAGAACTGTTTTTAAGCTTGTAAGATGGCTCAACATGTAGAGGGGCTTATTGCCAGACACAACAAGCTGAGTCACATCTTGAGATCCATGGGGTAAAAGAGAACCAGTTCTCAACACACACACACACACACACACACACACACACACACACACACACACACACACACGCATATGAGGACGAAACAACAACAAAATAACTATCTTAAGTTTTACTTTAGAAACTGACACAATCTGAATCTTCTTCACTTCCTTGCTGAAGCAGGGTCTCATTTCATAGTCCAGGATTCTCCTGTCCCAGTTTCCCCAGTGTGACAAGCTCACATTTGTGCCATCAGAGCCTGGCTGCTTTTAGAACATGAGGATATTATAAAAGGTGATATTCTCCAGCGTCTTAAAAACTAGCACAACACCATCTTTGGTTGTGATGCCTTCTCACTCTACTTCACTGACCATGACGTTTTAGTTCTCATGTTATTTTTTAAATCTTTCTTCTCATGTATGATTCTATCCAACATTAAACAAGTCTAGCATATAAAGCCTTCTCATTATATCCAATAACATAAGTATCTGGCTTTAGTTTATATTTTCTTTTTTGTTATAAAATACAGCATATTATAAACTCCTTTTCCATAGGTATCCCCCATGTGCTCAAGAGGTATATATGTTATTCAATTACATGTGCATACACACATACACACATGCACAGAATAATAAATGAACAAAGAATTTTATAAAAGTATACTTTTTCATCTCTTTAGGTGAACTTTGTGTTAAAGCTAATAATAAGTTGATGTTTTGTATAAGTATATGGAAATAGATAATAGTATTTATAGAAATCCTGTAAACATATATTAAAGTCAATTATTTGACTGCTGCGTATATTATATTAATTTTTATACTCTGTACCTAAGATAATAAAATAAAATGTTTTCAAGAAAAGTTAGATTAAATTTAGGTCATAATTTATAGACACATTTATTTCATATGATTAGAACATCCTTAAGTAATAAGTATGTGCTGATAAAATACATTATTTGTTTGTTACATTCTTGTAGAATGAAGAAATTCTTGAAAATGGCAAAAATTGGGCATGAAATTGGAGAATGTAGTTCTCATGGAAACTCAAGAACTGGTCATTTTTGAGACATGAGGTGAGTTTAAAGATGAAAATTCACTTATTTTTTTAAAATACAAATTGCTTTGAGCAATGAAATGACTATTTGTAAGACCATTGTAGACTGAGTGTATGGACAAAGCTTATCCCTTCTATTAAGAGTGTCTGCTGTTGACTCCCTATGTCTTGAAACAATCCCAAGGGACAGGAACTCAAGACATGAGTATAAAGTCAGTATTATGGAATAGATTTATTAAGCTATACAGTTGACATTGAAATTCAACTTAGAACATTGCTGTTGCTCTAAAAAGAAATTTTATACTTTGTAGCCATCCCATACCCACTTCCTCAGCCTAAGGAAACTGCCTAGACATTTTTTTCTATAGACTTATCTATTCTGGACATTTCAAAGGAATGGCCTCTCACAATATGTGATCTGCCTTCTCTCAAGGTCCCTTCCTGTTGTAGTAGCAGTCAACACGTGATGGTTAATACTACTAACTACTATTAGGTGTGGAGGTTCGTCTTGCATTGTATTTACTCTGCACAGCACCATCCTGCTACGGAGTACATTTATGTTTGTAGGTACATCTGCATGTTTTCCTTTCTCTTGGATGATTACTTGTGGGTGAAGTTGCTGAGTCTTGTGATCACCTGTTTTGACGTTGGAGCACGGACAGTGGCATGATGCTTTCCATACTCATACTGCCTGCACCAGCAAGACAGGAGGGATATAATTTCCCTCCATAGTTGCCAACACTTGCTTTCCATCTTTTTTTATTGAAAAAGTTACCACTACAGTGATGTAAAGTGATACTGCTTGGCATTTCATTTGCATATTCATAAGAACTAATGAGATGATGTGGATTACATGTTTTGTTCATGTGCTTATATTGCTAACTTGCATATCCTTGTTGGAGAAATGCCACTTAAAGCATTTTCCATTTTAAAAAGGGTTATCTTACAAAGTTTTATTTATATATGTATTTATTTATCCTAGATCTCAGCCCATTACTTGATAAGTGATGTTCAAATATTTTCTTTCATTTAACTACTTGCCTTTGTAGTTTGTTGCTGAGTTTATTTCAGTCACCACAGTGTTTAACTTTCCTGAAGTCTTGCTGATCTGTTTGTTCTTCCTGAGTGCTATCAAAGCAGTTATTGGCAGGTCTAGTCAGGAAACATTATTGCTCTATTTTATTTTAAATTATTTATTTTTTAAATTCTTTCATTTTGCTTTTATATATATATGTGTATATATGAGATGGAAAAATAGATCGATTGACAGGTAGGTAAGTAGATAGATAGATGATTGTGTGTATGAGTGTGCATTTGTGTGTGTGTGTGTGTGTGTGTGTGTGTGTGTGTGCAGGTACATACATGTATTTATGCATGCAAGGCCAGAGGAGCCAGGATGACACCTCTACTTTTTATGTTGTTTATTCTAGACAGTTTTATCTTACTGATTATGCTAGTTTGGAATTCCACAAGTAGAATAGGCTGGCTGGCCAAGGGTCTGCTTTTGCTCCTCCTGCCCTGTGATTACAAGTGTGTGTCACTACACACGTTTTTTTTTTTTTTTTAATTTACATGGGTTTGGGGGTAAGACTTGGATCTTGTTTGCAAGGTGTATTCGTCTGGGTTCTTCAAAGGATCGGAACTGATAGAATGACTATCTATATATTAAAAAGGAATTCATTGGAGTGGATAAGTGGCTGTGCTCTGGGTAGTCCTGTAATGGCTGTCTCCCACAGAAAGACCAAGAGTCCAGTAGTTGTTCAGTGCACAAGGCTGATGCTGCAACAGTACCAATCTAGTGCCAGAGTCCCAGAGGATTACAACAGAACTGCTGGTCTTCAGTCTACTCTTGAATCCTGAAGAAGTAGGTTCTAATACCAGAAAAGAAATGCCTCAGCAACAGGGTAGATGAGCCTGCCAGTGAGAGTGAGGGCAAGTAAGCAAAAACAAATGCTTCCTTCTTCCATGTCCTTTTCTATAGGTTTCCACCAGAAGCTGTGGCCCAGATTAGGGTGGGTCTTCCCACCTCAAATGATCCAAGAAAATTCCTCACAGATGTGTCTAGCTGCTTGGATTTTATTTGATGCCAGATATAGTCAATTTGACAACCAAGATTAGCCATCATACAAAGCAAATGCTTTTCTCTCTAACCTAAGGTTCCATATTTATCTCATTTTTATACTATATTTGTAGAGAGGCCAATTTTACTTTATTTTTTTTTTGCAAGTGACTTTTCAGTTCTCCCAGCACCATTTTTTTTGTTAAAAGACTATTTTTAACTTTTCATTTTTTAAAAACACAAGTTGAAAGCCAATTGACAGTAAATGCAGGAGAGTGCCGATTCTCAGTTCGAATAGGATGGTCCATGTGTCTGTTTCTAAGCCAGAACAAAAATTAGAGATTTAACATTAGAATCCTTTCCCACTATGGTTGTGAATTGCTAGATACTTGCAACAATACAGTCTCTAGTGGAGAATGTTGTGTTTGACTTGACTCATGTTGAAGCCTTTTGCTTTTTGGTGGGACCTATGTCTAGCGCATGCTCTATTGATATCAGGGCATGATTTGAAGTCATGCGTAAGAAGACAGTATCTAGTTCTCCTCTTGAATCTCTTATCTGTTTTCTGTCATTCCCTTCTTCACTCTGATTTCCATTAGTTCTTTGACGCAGGATCTGATAAGTCTGTGAATTGTTTCATTATGATTTAGTAACTCATCTACCAACCAGTAGAATTACTGGTAGGTTTTTCCTGGCTGTGTCTTATAGGTTTTTTCAATACATTTCTTTCACCGCTTAGCATTTATTGTAAACTTGGCAAAACTCAGGCTTCCTTAGGAGAAGGGCCTTTGGGCAGGCATGCCTGGGGGTGGGTGTATTTATTACATTGGTCAATGTGGGAAGGCCTGCCATTGTGGGCATCGCCATTCTCCAGGCTTAGAGATTCTGGACTGCATAAATGTAGAGCAAGGCTGAGCACCAGCACGTGTACATTGGCTTGTTAGTCTCTGCTCTTGGCTGGTTGTAACATGACTGCTTCAGGTTTCTGCCACCTTGACCTTGTGGATGATAACTTGGTTTTTGTGATAACCCTTCCCGCTCCCCCACTCCCCAAGTGGTTTGTGTCAGCATGTTTTATCATAGCAACAGGAAAGAAAACCAAAGCATCCAACAAGTCTTCCCTGTATTCTGGTAGGAGTTTGGGGTCAGACGTATAGTATGTTTCAGAAGTGTTTATATCTCCCATATCAATTCTTATAATTTTAATTATATGGCTCACAGCAAAGTGCTTTTGAATTATTTTTCACTTGTGAAGCAAGTGAGAACTAGACATTTAGAACCAGCATAGTCACAGAATTAATGTAAACATTCATTGCCCATAAGCATGGAGAAAGGGAGCATTTTGAACTTCTGATAAAGGACTGTATCTTGTATGATTTCTAATATATCTCTTTCATTCTTCCACAATGAAGTATGCCACATAATCTGGAGAAAAAGTTTTCCTCTGGCTAGTTACTAAGGCATGGTCATTTGTTGTTCCGGATAAATTCAGAAGTCTCTTGCTCAGTTGAAATCATTTGATGTAAGGCCTCATTTTCTTCCTAAAAATGAAGATACAATTTCACAGGAATTCTGGTCACCTGGCTCTTTCAATCTTTCTGCTCCCTCTTGTGTGGTGTTCCCTGAGCCTTGGTGGTAAAGAGTTGTATTATAGATGTATCCATTGGGGCTGGGCTCCGCATGATTCATTAATCTTTACAGTATGACCTATTATGTTTTTTATATATTTGGTGTCCATTTGCTATAAAGAGAAGTTTCTTTGATTAGGGTTGAGAGCTACACATATTTGTGGGTATATGGATAAGTTTTAGAATGCAGTTAAGAATTATCTTGGTTAACAAACAAACACAAATTAAAAATAGGAACAAAACCATGATTTTGTTGTTTGTTTAAATTAATATTCATATTTGTATTTTTATTTCATTTTTATTATGTTTTAAGTTTTCTTTTGTGTGTGGTAGACACTACAAATGTGAAGGGCAGATATGGAGGAACTGGGAAATAAGTGGGGTTGGGGCACATGACGTGAAATTCCCAAAGAATCATCAAAAATTATGTTTAAAAAAGAAAACAAACAAACAAACAAACAAACAAACAAACAAACAAAAAGAGAAGTATTTTGCTCTAGAAACACGGCAGTAGTAATTCTCGCCTAAGATCCATGACCTCGCCAGCCCTGGGTAATTGGCTAGGTTTCTAGTACCAGGCATGATTTCCTTCCTGTTGAGTAGGCCTTAAGTTCAATTAGGCAATTGTTAGTTACTAACAATGTATGAGTGCCATTGTTGCCCCTTTAGGGATATCTTGCCATGCTCTCCTGGTTGTTGTGGTTCATTGGTGTCACCGATGGATAGGACTAGTGTTTCCCTTCTGTGGCAGCTTGCATAGTAGTTTCTGGTCCTGTGAAAGTTGTATCAGCAGGTCACTTTTAAAATTTCTTCTGAGTTTACTTTTCCTTTATCTGTCCTTGTTGACATATCTTAGTCACTTCAAATTCCAATTTATCACCATCTGCCAGCTCTTAAACAAAGGCTGGAATTTGAACTGTGTGTTGGGTTTTTCATAGGTTTTCAGTGTATAAGTGAGTATGGACATATTTTAAGAACAGTGGGTGTCTTTGTTGCATTTGGGCTATATGCTTGGCATGTAGAAGGGTTTACTAGATCCTTCCCAATGCCTGGTTGTAATTTCTTCTCTTCTACTTACTCTATGTATTTTTTGTTAGATTTATATCATTTGACATTTTGTAGATCTTTCACCAGCCAGAATGAGCACTCACACCTCTGTGCATGAGGATTGCACTGAGCTCCTACACAGAGGAGGACTCACCTTTGTGCCCCATATCCAAACCTTTTGAGAAACATATGTAGGTAATTAGCTTCTTGTGTTCCAGTTTGCACAACACAAAAAGCACTAGCTGCAAGTTTGAAGTAGAAGTCTCAGAAGTTCTCTCTTCCACAAGCAATATGCTTGCTTTGACATGTCTCACAAATTATTGTCTCTTGCTAAATTTTCTTCTTTCAAAAATTCTGAGGTACAAGTGCTTGTATCTGAGAGTAAGTGGTCATGCTTGGTAAAATCTGGGTTCTCTGTCACACTGACTGCAGACAGTTACTTAAGCATGTGCCCCATAGGATTGCTGACACACAATGCTCTGCACACCTAGACTCTCTTGTTAAAACCAACTGTCTTCCGAAAGAAACAAAAAGGTATGTGTAAATTTTTTTTACATTCTGCTGTTATCCAAATCCCAAAAGATCAGCATATTGTTTATACTGTGTTATGACCAAGACAACAAATATGTCAAAGACAGCACATTCAGGCACTGTCTAAAGTTCATCGTTTTCTTCTTGGATACATCTCCCATGTGCAGTCATTACCAACGCTTGAACATACATATACATCCTTGCAAAGCTCCAAGTTTAGAAACCACACTTAGAGAAATATGGAGACCGAACAAGTCCCAGGTGTGTTCAGGCTCATTTTGTGATTCCTTTTTTTACTATTCCCTGAGTTGGCCTCATCAATGCTGATGCTATGGAAATCTTTTCATCGATTTCTCCTAAAAAAATAATTACCTCACCAATCTTAATAATACATCATTCCTTGGCAGTTTTTGATACTGTTTAAAAATCTGCTTTTCAACAGTATTTTCCTATTTGCTCTTTCACAGGAATGTGTAGACTTTGTCACACCACTGGGTAGACAGATACTCCATTCCTCCACCATGGATACAGGACTCAATGTGGCAGTCTTGATGTGTTCTAGAGACATCTCCTGGGACCACACCATCTGCACTGAACATCTAGCTAACTTCTCTAACCACAGCCTTGGAAACTTGGCCCCTGATCCAGACACCATCTACCAGCAAAGATGACAAAGCACTGCCCTTAATTAGATTTTTAATTAAACAGTGAATTTTTATTTAAAAAACTACCATCTGGCTACTTGATTATTTGTTTTCCTTTCTTCTTTTTTTGTTTTCTATTTGAGATCAAGATTTTTTATTGTTTTGCTTGCTTTTTCATTTATGTTTATGCTTTCTCCTTATTCTTTTGAAATCACCTAAGTGATTATAATGCAATTTTTTTCACTTAATAAAATTGCTATGAGTATTTTCACTGTTTTCTACCATGTCCTCAAGAAGAAAAGCAGCCATTGAATTATGTTCCCCCCACACCCCCACAGTACATGACTTTTTTATAATGCTCAAGTGTGTTTCCCCTCCTATCCTTTTGTGACTGCCGAAAAGCCCTGAGCCCTACCATCAACCTTATCTCCTGTCCAGGACCACTTGCTAATTGCCCAGTGCCTTGAGGGAAAACCCACAGAGAATGGTGAGTTTACCTCCATGTCTGTCTTAATTTTAGATCTGAGTTTCTGTTACTCTATGATAATTCAATTTAAAACACCTTGATTCTGATTTTCGTTTCATAAAGATGAAGAGGACCTGCATCCATGAATTAGGTCAGTATGGTGGCATTAACTGCCTCTTTCCTTGCCCTGATAAAGTATCTAACCAGAATCAACTGAAAGTTTGTTTTTGCTTTCAGTTGAGAGGTTACAGCCCATCCCAGCAGGAAGACAAGGTAGCAGGAGTGTGGGGCAGCTGGCTACGTGGCCTCCATGATCAGGAAGCACAGAGATTACAAGTGGGACTCCATTAGAAATCTCAAGCTTCACCACTGGGGGCTGATTTCTTACAGCTAGACCATACATCAAGGCCTGCATAAGCTGAGAACCAAGTGTTCACACATGTGACCTATGGGGACATTTCATTTATAAGATATTATTTGAGCTAGTCACTGAGTTTATCATTCCTCTTTTAAAAATTTATTTATTTTATAGCCTGACCACAGTTTCCACTTATTAATTGTTGATCTCAGTATCTGTGCTACTGGTATTATATTCAGGAAGTGGGCTTCTGTCCAAATGCATTCAGGGCTGTTTTCCACTTTCTCTTCTGTTAGGTTCAGTGTAAATGGATTTATGTTGAGATCTTTGATCCACTTGGACTTGAGTTTTGTGTAGGGTGACAGATAGAGATCTATTTGCATTCTTCTAAATGCCAACCTCCAGTTATGCCAGCACCATTCATTGAAGATGTTTTCTTTTTTTCCATTGTATAATTTTGGCTTCTTTGTCAAAAATCAGATGTCCATAGGTGTGTGGATTTACGTCTGGATCATTGATTCGATTCCATTGGTCCACCTGTCTGTTTTTATGCCAATTCTATGCAGTTTTTATTAAGATAGCTCTGTAGTAGAGCTGGAAATCAGGGATGGTGATACCTCCAGAAGTTCTGTTATTATACAGGATTTTTTTTTTTTTTAGCTATTCTGGATTTTTTTGTTTTTCCAAAACTTGTTTTGTTTGACCAACAAGTCAAGTATTGTTCTTTCAAGATTGGTAAAGATTTGTATTGGGATTTTAATTGGGATTGTGTTGAATCTGTACATCACTTTTGGTAAGATTGCCATTTTTACTATGTTAATCCTACCAATCCATGAGCATCTTTTGACATCTTCTCCAATTCTTTCTTCAAAGACTTAAAGTTATTGTCCTACAGGTCTTTTCACTTGCTTGGCTAGAGTTACTCCAAGATATTATATATTATTTGTGGCTATTGTGAAGGGTATTGTGCTGTGGGATGTCTTTCTGTATCTTGTGAATATATGCTGTTCCCATTGGTTAGTAAATAATGCTGCATTGGCCTATGGCAGGGCAGGATGGAGCAAGGCAGGAAAATCCAAGAGAGAGTCTGAAAGGAGAAGGAGGAGTGGGGAAAGATGCTCCAAGGAGCAACATGTAATGGGATGCAATTAAAACCATGGAACACGTGGCGATACATAGATAAATAGAAATGGGTTAATATAAGATGAAAGAGCCAGCTAGCAAGAATCCTGCCACAGGCCATATAATTGGTAATTAATGTAAACCTCTGAATGATTATTTTATAAGCAGCTATGGGACCGTGGAGCCAGGTGGGACCAGAGAACCTTTGCTACAGTATTGTTTTTCTGATTTCCTTTTCAGCCTGCTTATTGTTTGCATATAGGAGGGCTACTGAGTTTTTGAGTTAATCTTGTATCCAGCCACTTCACTGAAGGTGTTTATCAGCTGTGTGAGTCCCCTGGCAGAACTTTTGGTGTCAATTATGTAGATTATTATATTATCAGTGGATAATGATACTTTGACTTCTTTCTAATGTGTGTCCCCTTGGTCTCCTTTAGTTGTCTTATTTCTCTAGTGAGAACTTCAAGTACTATATTGAATAGGTATGGAGAGAGTGGGCAATATTGTCCCATTCTTGATTTTAGTAGAATTGCTTTGAGTTTCTCTCCATTTAATTTGATGGTGGCAATTGGCTTGCTGTATATTGTTTTTATTATGTTTAGCTATGTCCCTTGTATACCCAATCTCTCCAAGATTTTTATCATGATGGGGTGTTTGGATTTTGTCAAAGGCTTTTTCAGCATCTAATGAGATGATCATGTTTTTTTTTTTTAATTTCAAATTTGTTTATATGGTGGATTACACTGATAGATTTTTGTATGTTGGGCCTTCTCTGCATCTCTGGGATGAAGCCTGCTTGGTTATGTTGGATGATCATTTTGATGTGTTCTATGGATTTGGTTTGCCAATATTTTATTGAGTATTTTTGCATCAATGTTCATGAGTGAAATTGATCTATAATTCTTTTTCTTTGTTGTGTCTTTGTGTGGTTTGGATATCAGAGTGACTGTGGCCTCATAAAAAGAATTTGGCAATGCTCCTTCTGTTTATATTTTGTGGAATAATTTGAGGAGTATTGGTATTAGCTCTTCTTTGAAAGCCCGGTAGAATTCTGTGCTAAAACCATCTTTTTTTTTGGCAAGGGAGATTTTTAACAACTGTTTCTATTTCCTTAGGGGTTATTGGCCTATTTAATTTTTTTATTTGATCTTGATTTAATTTTGTTAGGTGTTATCTGTCAAGAAATTTATTCATTTCTTTTATATTTTCCAATTTTGTGGAGTATCTTTTTTATTTTAAATTAATCTTCTGGATCCCTTCAGATACTTTAATATTCTGCCCAATATAGATCTTCCTTTATACCTAGGGTAGAGGCCATTCTTGAGTTCAAATGTTCTTATGGTCATGTCTGACTATAGCAGGATGAATTGACTGTCTCCTGCAGAGGATAACCTGCCTGGAACAATGATGACCCACATCAGCTGCTCTCAGATGGTTGTTCACACATAAGACCATAACTTTGAGCCTACGTCATCCACTTTTGTTTTCACTGTTATTTTATTGACTTATTAAACAAAGTATTGTGAAGAAGAAATGCATGGCAGGTTAAAGAGAAATAATCACCATCATAATTAAGTGAACTTATTTTAATAAATAATGCTAGTTACTTCAGAGATTGAACTCTGAGACAATCAAAAGGCCCATCTCAGTGTTGCTACGTGGAAATTACAGTGGTCCATGTGTCTAATTAAATATGATCTTTATAAGGACCAAGGTTGTGAGTAAAATGTCGTAAGTTAGCTGTGTACCATAGACACAGGCTGTGTTACCTAACTTACTACTGAACACAGTAATGATATCAAACTGTTATCATATGAATTCAGTAATTAATCAACAATAAGGATGTGCTAGTTAGAGCATGAGTGCTAACAGGGTGCAAAGTAGGTTTCACATTACCATCTATGATGCATTCCTGCCAATGATGTGAAATCAGAAGTAGTTATGATTGCTGTTGTCACGTTAGACATGTTAGACTATAGAGAATTCAAGGAACAAAAGAGCAAGCCAGATGACATCTGAAGCAAGCAGACCAAGAAATGAAAATGTGGGATATTCGTGGCGATCACAGTTAGTGCTCCCAAGAAACCATTGCCAAAGAAGCGTCTGAAGCAGACTTAAGGGGAACAATAACACAACCTTGCCCCAGGTCCTATTTTAGACAAGCTAACTACAAAGTTAGAACATCTCTGAGTCAGGAGAACCTCAAACAATTTTTTTGGTTAAATATGATAATATTATTTTATTAATGTTACTCCAAAGTAAATAATTCCTTCCAAGTGCACATTGAAAAATGATGAACACAGACCTAGAAATTTTGGGGCAGGCTACAAAAAAGTGTACTTTTTCACTATTGTAGGTAACAGTACAATAAAAAAAACTTTGGGTATCTGGTTTAATGAATAAAAATAAGCCATGTCTACACACTCAGCCCTATTAGACCCATTGGGCATGTAATGGAGGCAACAATGGCACAGGTAAAGAACTTACTCTCACTAAAAGGAACAAACAAGAATAAGCGTGTTCTAAATCACATAGTGCAAAGTGAAACACCAGAGACAGGGTGATCTCTGGGACTGTGTTTTGTGAAGACCACCTGAGGAGGTCAGGATGTAAGCTAAGATCCAAAGGATGAGATCAACTCACGAAGCTATCCTTTGTATCTCTGTTGTGAGCCATTATGTGTATGTATCTGATACACAGAGAAATAGAGAGGCCTTGCAATGTCCACTGATTGGAAGTAGGTGGCCAATTTCGACCACATATTTTTCTTGCTGTACATTTGAAATTAAAAATTTTTTTGGTTTTATTTGTATTAATTTACTGTGTCTAGTGTGTATGCTATGCTGTGCTAGTGTAAGTAGGACAGCATAGAAGAGTTACTCTCCTGTCTCACCAGCCCTAAAATTTGCTTGCTTTAAAATCTTTTGCAGTTACTCTCCCATGATCATTATATACATGTCCTTGTCATAGAGTTTTATGTCAAATTGACACAAATTAGGGCCATCTAGGAAAAGGGAACCTAAGTTGAGACTACTAAGAATGACTTATAGGCAAGTCTGTGGGGGAATTTTCTTGATCAATGATTGGTTAGGAGGTCCTCACCAACTGTGGTCTTGGGGTATATAAGATACCAGGCTGAGTGAGCTATGAGGAACAACCAATTCTCTGCTTTGGCTCCTGCCTCCAGGTTCCTGCCTTGATTTCCTAGGCTGCCTTCGTTTCATGGTGGGTTATAAACTGTAAGGTGAAACCCTATTCTTCCCAAGTTGGTCTTGGTCATGATATTTATCACAGCAAAAGAAGACTAAGATAATATGTAAATATTTATCCTTTTGAAAATTTGAAACTCTAATGTTAACTTTCACTTTAGCTGCTAGGAAGTATAAGTTACATGCACCCACATGTACATTACAAATTACAGAGTTGAACTTTGCTGGTTGCACAGGAAGGACAAGACACTGTGGTCCAGGAGGGTACCTCTTATGACCTCAGCATCCTGCTATGACCATCCCAGGGAATCCATTTCTCCTTCCCAAGAGACCTGTGCATAGCAACAATAGTTATCTGGATGTGCATTTGTCAGATGCTGGCTGGACCCTATAACCGGGTGACTGTTGGGTGAAGAGGGCTCACACTACAGCATATGGGCAGTAGCTCAGTAAACTGAGTCGGGAGTCAGAGCTCGACTCCTCAGTTCAGTGCTCTGAGTAGCTGTGGAATCATTTGCCACCCACTTGCTCTCTCAGAAACCTCTGCTGCCTCTGGAGATCAGCTGCCTCATTCTCCTTCCCTAGAGATTAGAGGTAATATCCACATTTGTGGATAGTATTCTAGCTAAGACTCAAAGCCCTTGGCAAACATCAGCTTTGTGCCACAGCAGTCCGAAGGCCGAGAGCTGTGCTTTTGAAGGAAGTAGGAGAATCAGGATATATCAGAGTCAAATATCAAAGATAATCTATGTCTAAGAAAAGTGCAATTTAAAATCTGTATCTGAATAACTATATGCATGTGTACATATCTGCTTTTAAATCTCTCTCTCTCTCTCTCTCTCTCTCTCTCTCTCTCTCTCTCTCTCTCTCTCTCAATTCCAGTACTTTGGAGGCAGAGGTAGGCAGATCTCTTGAGTTTGAGGCTAGCCTGGTCTATAGAGTGAGTTCCAGGATAGCCAGGGCTACACAGAGAAACTCTGTCTCAACCCCCTCCCCAGTATATATATATATATATATATATATATATATATATATATACACACATATATATATATCATATATATCATTTATATATATAAATATCACACACACACACATACACACACACACACACACACACACACACACACACAGAGAGAGAGAGAGAGAGAGAGAGAGAGAGAGAGAGAGAGAGAGAGAGAGAGACTATCACTTGAAAATGCCTAGTGGTGATCACAATCTTAAGCTAGAATCATGAGATTTTTTTTCTCTTCTGCATTGAATCCAGAGCTTCTCACGTGCTAAGGAGGGGTCTACCACTCAGTTAGATCCTCAACATGAGACTATTAATTAGTCTACATAATTTCCTCAAAATGTTCTTTCTTTAAGCCAAAGATCAAAACATAATAAAATTGTATTCCACATAGATTTTAGTCATTGGCCGAGCGTGTGATGACAGTGGCCCTATGATTAGGAACCTGAAAGGCTCAAGTGCTCTTTTATAGTGTAGCCATGATTACATGCGGCATGAAAGTGTTACTCACCAGTCCGTGGTGAAGTTGTAATGAGCCTACCCTGCTGGCAGTTGCATGAAAGCACAGCACGCTGTTATGCCACTATAAGCACTGGATAAGGATAGTGAGTGGCCTATGACGACCTGTACTGTACACTGGATCAACATGTTAGAGTGTAGTCCATATAGACTGAGTCCTCTTGCTCTCTTGTTGGCATTCACATTTAACCCTGCCCACCGCTACCCAAATGCCCGGCACAATGTGCAGCACACAGTAGGCTCTTGGTGAAAGCTTGTATAAAGTCAATCTGGTATTCATTGTCATGGTGATTGTTCACACAGTAATATCCAGGCAAAAGTCCCTACTTTGTGTAAGTGAAGAAAAATGTGGGGAGGAGTAGGCTTCATTGTCTGTTTCTAACCATGAACATGACGGTGCAGAATCTGAGGAGTCATGCTAGTTAAGTCCTTTTCTGTGGTTTTTAGCAAGTCAGTTAATAAGATATTTATGGTCCCCACAGATTTGATTATTCTCTGAAAGTTCAAAGATGAAAGACAAGCGAGTCTGCAAAATAAAATCAATAGAATAAAAATAGGTTCAGCTAGAGGAAATACTCTGGATATGAGAGCTGTGCTTTGTAAAGGTCAGTGGTTTAGAGGAGATTAGCGGAATACCAGAGCATAAGAGGCGAACCATGGGCACAGAGGGTCTGCCAGGAGACCGACAAGCTCTCCAAGCTTATCAGTCAGGCACGCTACCAGGGAGCTTTTGTTCTAACATGTGATGCTAGTCTTTTTTTTTTTTTTTTTTTTTTTTTTTTTTTTTTTTTGGTGTTTCGAGACACGGTTTCTCTGTGTAGCTTTGCGCCTTTCCTGGAACTCGCTTTGGAGACCAGGCTGGCCTCGAACTCACAGAGATCTGCATGCCTCTGCCTCCCGAGTGCTGGGATTAAAGGCGTGCGCCACCACCGCCCGGCTGTGATGCTAGTCTTGATGCAGATGAGAATTAGACAGCATTGTACAATGTTGGGGACATAGAAACAAAAAAGGGGAAATGCATCGTGCTAAGATGGTTGGGAAGGGTTTCCATTTGTTTGCTCAGGTTTGAGAGCTCCGTGAAGTCATAGGGATTAGTGGACAGACTGTTCCTGTGGTTCACAGAATCCACTCCTGTAGACGAACTTCTAAACAGTCTTATTAAATAAGAAACACAGAGCCAAATGCAGGGGTGAAAGCTGTAGAGATCAGAGTGATAGCCACCAACTAACTTTAGCTCACCACACTGCTGTAGCTTCCCAAGAGAACCAGCTTTTTCCTGTCTAACCTGCACCTTTATTGCCTTCCTGTTCTGCCTTCTCATTGGCTCTTAGCCCAGCCACTTCACTTCCTCATCTATACAGACCTCCAGGCCTCTATGGTTGGTACTGGAGTTAAAGGTGTGTGTCACCACGCTTGGCTGTGTCCTTGAACACACAGATACTCTATCTGCAATGTGATTGGATTAAGGGCATGTGCTACCACCACCTGACTTTTGTTTATGGCTGGCTATGACCTCTGATCTCCAGGCAAACTTTATTTATTAACATACAAATAAAATATCACCACAGACTCCTATCTGGTTTTCAGGTCTTCTGTTTGTATTTGACACCCATGTTAGACATCTGCTTTTCTTGGGAGTATTCCCTGACATCCTCCCTGTTTAAACAGCACCTTTGTGTCACCACAGGACCTTCTATAAACTTACTAATGATGTTCATAATCTTACAGTCACTATTCCCTATCTAACTAGATCTCAGTTCACTCCTTAAAGACAGGGTGGTCTTTTTGCTATTCTCTCAGGATCTAGCAAATTGCTTTTCCCTTAGCCGACTTAGAGCCAATAGTCTTGAATCACGTGCCCAGTGGTACCTCAACCCCACTCAACCCCCAAGCAGCAGTGCCACAGAAAGATGAATCACTACACATTGTCACAGCTGCGCTTCTGTTCTCACAGCAGAGACAGAGACAGATCCTTCCCAGCCATCCCCAAACCTTTAGTGCCTGGGATAGCAGACACAGCTCTGGACTGATGCTCACCTGCCTCACACCACATGCCTGTTGTCATCACTGGATTCCTTACATCCCCAGAAAAGGACAGTTATAAAAGCTGACAGTTAAAATTGATTGGAAGTGGGAGTTTTGATTTTTTTTTTTGATTTTTGTTAGGAAGAAGTCTCTGAGATTAAAAACAAAACCAAAACAAACAAATGTTTAGGTGTTCCCAATCCAAAATATGTAAAGATTTCAAACTTAAGAACAGCTCACTGGCTTGTGAACATAAGGCATTCTGCATGTTTTTCCCAAATAAAAATGACAATGAAAACAAGTAGCAAATTATAGTGAAGATACTTTTATCAACTGAATAACCCAGAAGGCTTTGAAAGGACAAAGTAGAAGGAAGCTATCGCTGGATGAAGACAAGCTGTGTATGATTTCTCAGAAGGGTTTGAGCCAGCCCATTAGAGTGATCACATGGGAGAAGTATTCTAGGCTTTAGGGACCCATAGGAGGACAAATCCACCACATTTGGGGAATTCACATTTACCAGTTTCTCCAAAAACATAAACATGACAGAAGTACCTGTTCAAGAAGAAAGTGATCAGAGATGCAAGGGGGATGGTTGTTAGGTCCAAAGGCTCCATTCCCCCTCCCCCTCCCCCTCCATGCATCAAAATGGCTGTGCTGGTGAAATGTTCTAAACAGAAAGACTTTGGCCATACAGACAGAAAGATTGTTATTAGGTAAACAGAGGACTAAAGGTAGGTTTCTGTTTACCAAGAACCTCTTTTAATCCTCCCGTAAAGGTTAACTACCTCTACCAAGGACCTTTACTTCCCCATCAATCAAGACAGCCTGTATCACCTCAAAGGCCCCACCCTGCTGATTGCCATATACAATCTGCTTGTTTTCTCACCACTTTGCTCTTCTTTCTCTCTCCCAAGAGACAGCCTGGGCAGTTTGATCTTCAATAAATCTTTCTACCCATGCAGTAGTCCAGTTTGGTGGTTTCATTGCACCCATGTTTATGTTTGGTGCTGAAACCCAGGAAAAGAACAATGGACCTCTTCCAAAAAGCCCTGCACCTCCTAACAGAATAAACTTGCCAATTTTGACCTTCCTTGGTGCAGATCATTTTCTTCTGCTGGATCTTGCCACCAAAATCTTGACTGCAAAATTCAGAGTCCTCTTCTCCAACCATTTCTCTCTTCCTACTACTCTACCCATTCATCTTTCTTCCCCTACTTGGTAAGTGCCTCCTTGTGGCTGCCTGCTCTGTCTCTGTCTCTCTTATTCACTTGCTGGAGTCTTTTTACCTCTATCTCTCTTGGGTCCTGGAGCTTACTCAACAAAAGTCCCACTGGTGCCTCAGGTAGGTTCTCTCACCTTACTGGGTATCCACCATGCCTCTTCACTGTCTCTCCCTTTGGGGACATCCTCAAATTGAGAATTCATCACCATTGCACATTGCCCCTTCCTTCCTGTGCCTCTGTGTGAACAGTGTTTATAGAAAATCATATTTATGAGCAACATATGTTTGATGGTTATAAATTCCTAAGATTATAATGGTCTATTCAGGGTAACAAAAACTGACTTAAAGATATATATCTAACTACTATATGTTTTTCACTCTCTTTCTTAAACTTTAGTCATTTGTTTAACTAAACGTGATTTCAGGCTAAGAATTTGTCAAGGCAAATGGCATAGTTTTACAAGTACAAGTAAGATCCCACTAGTATTTGAACCCAGGGTCTCCTGTTTATGATACAGGCACTTTAACCAACTAAGCCATGGAGCAACCCGAGCTTTAGTTATTTGAAGAAACTGAGTCATATAAAAAACTGTTATTTTCTAAAAGTATACTGTATAAAGATCTAGAAAATGTGGTTTGATGCCTCTCCATGGACTGTACTTGTGGTTTAATGTTTATTTTGATAGTAAAAGGCCTTCAATTGAAAAATTACAAATTTTTAGGCTCAAACTTTAATCTTATAAAAGCTACTAACTTATTGTAAACTGTTAAAGATAATTAAGACATGCAAGTCAATGGTCAGACACCTTATAAATGACCACATGTGCTCAGAACTACATTTGCAGTAATGCTAAGTATGAATGTAATTCACTTACAGTGACAAGCTTTAGCCTTCTGTATATGTTGTCAAGTTAAGTCTGAAGCAAGTACTTGAAAACCAGCTAAGTTTGTTCAATGTAAAATAATATTTTTAAAAACATGAATCTTAAAAGGTCTTATAAATAAAAAACTCAGTACCAGATATTGGGGTGAATTCTGAAAGATCAGTGAAGCAGAACAAGCCACAGCTAACCTCACCTTGATAACTTCTCAGCTGATTCTGTTTCCTCAAACTGGAAGCCTCTGAGTTTTCATCTGAATGGATCTCAGCTGAACTGCTGCTGAAAGCCTCAAAGTTTGAAAAGTCTCTAGTTCCTGGTCCTCACACCTTATATAATCATCTTCCTGCCATCACTTCCTGGGATTAAAGGCATTTGTCTTTTCCAAGCAAGACATGAGATCTCAAGTCCTGGGATTAAAGGTGTGTACCATTATGCCAGGCTTCTATGTCTATCAAGTGGCTGTTCTGTTCTCTGACCACAGATGTGTTTATTAGGGTACACAATATATTAGGGGACACAATATCACCACATTATATTAAGAATACAAGAGGCCTGGGACGGCTCCGGATCTGGCTGCGAGATGAGCCTGGGGCCATGAAAGGTGATAGTTACAAGCTGCACAGCTGATTAAGTAGCAGAGGAGATTAGAACTCAGGTTTCCAGCCTCCCAAGATTGTTAAACATGAGTCTATGGGAAGCAAACCCCTAGTGACTTCTTAAAGCAAATCATCGGACGACCAGTTGTGGTGAAACTAAATTCTGGAGTGGATTATCGAGGGGTCCTGGCCTGCCTGGATAGCTACATGAATATAGCATTGGAACAGATGGAAGAGTATGTAAATGGACAGCTGAAGAATAAGTATGGGGATGAGTTCATCCGAGGAAACAATGTGCTGTATATAAGTACCCAGAAGAGAAGTATGTGAAGACACCAGGAAGCAGCTCTCCTCAGAGTTGGATAGAATTTGTTATAAGGTGTTTGTTTTGTTTTTTGTTCTTTTATGATCTTTTTTGGTGTGTTTTCATAGTGGTTGGTGTATTTTGTTTTGGTGTTTTAATTGACATTGAAATAAGATAGAGGTGTTACATTACAAATTGAATCTTAAACTTTTCATGTTTATGTTTACTTCTATCTGTACAGAATGCTAAAATTAAAAACAAAAAAGCCAAAAAAAAAAAAAAGAACACAAGAGACTAGACGATGGCCCTCAAGCCCCCTCAAACATATCTGTTGAATATACCATTTAAGGTGTATATTGAATGTGAGGAGCAGGAAGAGGCATAAAGGGTGACAGAAATGCTACCTTCTGGATACAGCCCTGAGCCCCCTCCAAAGAAGATGGAGCACCTGGAACTCCACCTGGAGCTTGCTTCAAGTGTGGCAACACTGCTCACAAGACAAAGAACTACCCTACATATCGCCCATTACCAGAACTTTACAAAAGCTCTGGATGGATGGCCACCACACTCTGTTCAGCTAAGGTAGGTCTGCTGTGGGATAATGCCCTTGTACACTAGTTTAATAAAACACTGATTGGCCAGGCAGGAAGTGTAGGCAGGGAAAGCAGACTAGGAGAATGCTGGGAAAAAGAAGGGCAGAATTAGGAGTCACTAGACAGACACAGAGGAAGCAAGATGTCAAGGCAGAACTGAGAAAAGGTACCAAACCACGTGGCTAAACATAGGTAAAAATTATGGGTTAATTTAAGTGTAAGAGATAGTAATATAAGCCTGAGCTAATAGCCGAGCAGTTACAATGAATATAATCCGGAGTGATTATTTTATAAGTGGCTGTGGCACCGCGGGGCCAGGTGGGACCAGAGAAACCTTCTGACTACAGTAGGTCCATCCCCCAAGTTGCCCCTACACAGGAAAATCTCTCTCCGATCCTCCTGGGCCTTGCAATCAAAGACTGATGCTGCCCTGGAACTTCTGCCATCAAGATTACTGTGGGGGAGCCCAGGCTGACTGTCCAGGTAGTGATTAACTCTCTGTCATTTTTAATAGATTCAGGGACTACTCGGTCTATACTTGCTGCTTACTCCAGTAAAACTTACCCTTTTCAGATCTCTGTGGTGGGTGTTGATAGCTTGCCCCACCAGGCCAGGGCTACAGGTCCTCTCCTCTGTCCCCTCTGGGGCCACTTGACCACTCACTCCTTTCACATTATGCCTAGTTGCCCAACCTCAATATTGGGCAGTAACATCATGGCTAAATGACACTCTTCCTTTTAATCAATTCCTGGAATTTTCCTTCTAGGCTCCAAAGAGAATCCGTGTCTTTTGGCTGACACTGCTGCTTCAACCCTCTCCTCCTCCAGACTGCCTTGTTGACTAATATGTATAGGACACCTCCTTTCATCCCTGCATTAAGAATCTACTTTGAATCACTACCTTCTACCCCTGCCACTCTCAACACCACATATCTTTAAAACAATCACACAGCTCCTTCTTAATAAAGGTATTTTCAAGCCCACTCACTTGCTCTTAAATACCCCTGTCTTGTCTCTCCTACCATTCCAGACATCAAGGATGCTTATTTCAGCGTTCCTTTACACCTAGCTTCACATGTCCCCTTTGCCTTCACAAAGGAGGACCCTGACACTGGATCAGTGTCTCAGCTTACTTGGTCTGTCCTATTCCAGGGGTTCCAAGAGAGCCCCCCATTTCTTTGGCCAAGCTCTGAGCACTAACCTCCTGTCTCCCAGCCACTTAGTCCAATGTGAATATGACCTTCTACTATGCAGCTCCATCCTCTCACTGTCACAGTAACATACTGTTCAACTTCTTACCTTTCCAGGAAAACAAAGGATGCAAAGTCTCCCCTTCAGAACTCATCGTTCTGTCCTCACATTGAATATCTAGGCGTTCTGTTATCCCCTAACATTTATGAACTCGCTCTTGCCCTCATAGAGCACATGCAGCCCCTCACACCTTTAACCACCGAGAATGAGATTCTCCCCTTCCTTGGCCTGGAGGGGTACCTCAGAACCTGATTTCCCAACTTTGCTCTTCTTGCTTGCTCCCTCTATGAAGCAGCTAAGGGCCCCTAACCAAGCCTCACTTCATCAAACCCAGCCACCATCTCTCTCCCACTCTCATAGGCCACATTGGATTTCTTAAGCATGAGTTTCCATCTTCATGGCTCTGAATGCAATGACCTCATTCAGAGCTAAGTGGCCCACAGTAAGTTCCTTCACCAGGATTGAGGCAGAGCCCACCACCATCCCTTCTGTTCTATGACACAATTTTATATTCTCCACCTGATTGAGGGCTTCGAGGTTGGCAGAACTGTTTTTTTTCCCAGCATATCCTCCACAAATCCTGATTACAGGGCTCTGTTGTGCTTGCTTTGGCATCTAGTACATGCTGTGTTAGAATTTTGGTAGAGAGTGCTGTAGAATTTTGGCGTGAAGATCTGCAAGACCTGCCTTGACATACATTGTATCTATAGAGTTAGTGAAATGCAATGGATATAACCAGATTCTGCCCCCAAAGATCTCCGGAGGTCCTTTTGGGCATATGGGTAGTAATTCATCTCCATCCCACCTCAGTATCTCACAGTGCCCAAAGTGAGCAAAATCTTTTTCACTACTGCTTAATTTCACTTTGTTTGAAAATATCTTTGTCTGTACTATACTACACTGTTAGATTTGTTGAATGTCCCCTTAACAGTAATTTAATTCAAATGTAGAAAAGGAAAATATCACCCCAAGAAATCTATTTGAGATCTTCTAAAGTCACACCATCCTCCAGGTGCTCAGAAGATAAGCCAATAGTGTTTGTGTCATATGTAGACACATCATGGGACTGGTAGGAAACATGAATCAAGACTTGATGCTGCAATAGACAAGAATATAGCTTTAAGTCATTTAGCAAGGTCAAGGTTACTGGTCCCCATAAAGGGATAGAGTAGATCCAGGCTTGCCCTGGCTACCCCAGAGTTTGTTGGCTTTACTCTCTTGGGATGTTTTTGGACTTACCCTAAGTGTTTGCAAGACAGCTTAGAAACACATCCTGCCAAGCATTGACATCCTAACATAAGAGCAAGAGGACACCCTCCTCAGCTTCAAAGTCCAAGTCCTGGGAGGAAGAAAATCTCATGACACACAAAAAGTTACTGATGCTGTTATTTTCCTAGGCTCCAGTGTGGTTAGCAAGGAGATTTTACTGATCTCACTTTCATTTAAAACTTTGGTATTTTTTCTTATTATGCACTAATTTCAATCTTTACCATTTTGGTACCCCTCTATTACCCATTTTAAATTGTGCTCAGGTACTCTTACCTATGAATGAATTAGGATTTGAAAATGGCCACCTGTGGCACACTTAGCAGCAGTATACCAATATCAGTTGCTACTTTTGACATTGCAATACAGAGACAAGAGATGTCTCTGCTGCCATATGCCATGTGGAAGCTCCTTGTAAGTCTATAATTAGTTCAAAAATGAAAAATTTGAGTATATTTTATTTGATAATTTACTGAACTAGTTGGCACCAAGCTCAACTTGAGCACCAGGGGAGTGACCTGTTTCCATCAGAAGAATCACAAATCCTTTCTTTAACAGTAGTCTAGTGTTAATAAGATATCAAGTGTGTTTAAAACATGCAGTGAAAAACCTTACAACCTCAAAGAGAAGACTGTCTCTCACCTTTTTGGAGAAAAGACCAGGCAAACTAAATCTTTGCCACTCAAGCTGTGGGTGCTGACAATGTCATGGCTTCCTCTTTTCTCACTAGGCTGCTGAAAAGGACTTTGGAATGGATTACTAAAACTTGGGAATTACTAAGACACCCACTTGTAAGCAAGACAGACTCAGTTGTAGACATGCTTCCTCACACCTTGCATTATTTAATTTTCTCAAAGTTCTGGAGCAAACATACTTGACAAAAGAAACTCAATGAAAGAAGGATAGACTTATTTTGGCTCATAGTTTGAGGGTACAGTCTATCACATCAAAGAGTCATTGTGGTAGGTGCTGGACAAGGCTGATCAGATTGCATCCACAGTCAGGACACAGAGAAATGTGAGTGCTGATGCTTGGCTCATCTTCTTTTTACATGCTTTAGGACCCCAGTCCACGTTCAGAGTAGTTCTCTCCTTCATTAAGTCTTTCAGGAATCACCTTCATAGACAAATCAGAAGTATGTTTCCGCAGTTATTTTAAGTTGCATCAAGTTGACAAGAAGCTAATTATCACACATTCCTTGGTCTGAAAAGTACCTCAGACTCCTGTATCACCCTGGCATCTTAGATGCTTTAGTCAGAGCAGGCTGGGTGCTACATGGTATGTGATTTAGAAAAATAAAACAACCTTTTCTACGTCCAGGTGTTATGAAGCAATTTGCACCCCTACTCCACTGCACCCATATATATTCCCATTTCAACGATCAGTTCCTAACTCTACACCACAATTCTTTATACAGCACAGAGAGTAAACTTGAGCAGCAATCTCTTCTTGCCATAGCGCTTATTGCCGCATCTGTTGAAAGAATGTGGAAGCTCTTTGATTTAAAATGAACAGTTTGTTTTTGTGTTTGTTTGTTTGTTTTTCCCTTTACAAGGTTTGGAATTATATAGTGCATGTGTTTTGTGTTGGGCTTCTTTTACTCGGCATAATTATTTTGAGATTCACCAACAGCCTGCATGTATCAGAACTCCATTCTTTCAAACCTTTTTTTTTTTTCATGAGTTGTATTGTACTGTACAGATATGCCACAATTTTAATGCATTTGTTGGTGAGCATTTAAAGTCATTAAACTTTTGTAAATTATGAGTAAAGCAAAACATCTCTGTTCTTGCTTTTTACAATATGTATATTTAGGCTTTTGTATTATTTCAAAAGAAATAAATTATTTGTCTTCTTACAAAGGTAAGGAGGAAGAAAGGGAGTAAATAATAAAGGTAAGCAGGAATAACACCATAGGTTTGAAATAGCAACACTTAGGGCCTTTGAGCTAGAGAGAAACTTCAAGCTAGGCCCGAAGACAGGCTCTGTTTCTAGTCATACCTGGATAAATGAGCACACCTTTCATACACCAGCATTTTAAAAAGTTTCATTTTCTTAATGAAGATTCCACCGTATAGTGTTGGTGAGAGTATTGAAGTCTATGAAATGACCCACGTGAAGTGCAAAGTACTTGCTTAACAAGTGTCAACTCTCCCAGCTCCCTAGTACAGGGAAGAACAGGCTGGAGGAGCTCTCTGATTCTTTCTAAAAGACCTCCCTCTGGGGCACCTTGGCTACTAACTGCTCTCCAGATTCAATTCACACACCATCTACTCTCCACTTGCTGGACCTGTGAACATTTCACAGTCCTCTGCTGCCATCCTCTGGCATGTTTAAATTCCTAACAGCAGACTGTCACTTAAGACAGCCCAAATCTCTGCTCTTAGGGACAGGTGTGATGGACACTCAGGGCTGGTATGTAACAAGAGAAAACGGTTCTGCTCTGCGAGAAATGAGAGCTATTGAGTTTGATAGCACATTGAAGCTAAGGGATTAGATAATGTGTTGAACACTCTTCTAGTTTATTCCTTAGATTCTATAAAATACATCTTAGAAGTGGTTGAAGCTTGGCATATTTACAAATATGTCAGCAAAATCTATTTTTAGGCAAAAATCTTCTCTTCCAGTTACTAGTGCTACTTTCTACTTTGAAATATAAATTTATAGTTGTGCCAATTTTAAGTCATCTAAAAAGGGAATGAGCATGACAGTTCATTTCATACTTTATTTATATTTTGCAAGATGACTGCTGGCTGTGTGTGAATGAGTTAGTGTGTATGTGTGAGTGTGTGTGTGTGTGTGTGTGTGTGTGTGTGTGTGTGTGTGTGTGTGTGTGTGATAAGCCATTTCCCCTAATTCAGCAGAGGAAGGCTTGATAACCGTTACAAACTGTGAATGAATAGAAAGCACAGGAGGGTAGAGTTGAAATGAGTGATTTCTAAGTGTTTCAACATCCTGTTTGTAGCCTGGTTGTAGAGAGCACTGAACTGAATTAAAATGCCACATTGCATTAACACTTCACAGATGTGCGGGACACACAAAGAGGTAACATCTTTTTAAGCTACATTTCTTCAGTTTTTTTTTTTGTGATACAAGAATCAAACCATAATGCAAGTATGTAAGTCACCAAAGGAAAATAAGATAATATTCCATAATCAGAAGAAGGAACAATGAAAGCCGGCAAGGGGAGGTGCCAGAAGCTATAAAAACAGCAGATTTGCTAAAGAACAAAAATAGTCCTCTAATTATATAACACAATAACAAGTTTAAAATTCATTAGGCTTATAAATAGTAGATTTAACATAGATTGAAAAAAATAGGAACAGTGATTTGGTATATAGGCCAGTATAAGCAATCATGAATATAACACAGATAAAAACATAGAGGAATAAACTTGAAAAGGGACAGTAAGAAATATAGCTATAATATTAAGACAGGGAGAGTAGACCTACAGTTGGAATCCCAGAAGAAAAACTGTGATATCACTGATATTGGAAAAAATAATTAAGAATCTCCTAGAAATGGTAAAAGATACCAGTCTAAAGAGTCAGAAAGATTTTTGAGTCCTAAGTACAACAAATTGAGTTCAAACCAATGCCTGACAGAGTAAAACTTGACATACATTTATAGTAAATAAAATGTGTCCTTCTAAGATGAAAACTCTTTAAAGAAAATAGTTCAGCAGACTTTTTAATGAAAACATTAGAAAAGATTGGAATTAGGCCTTACTGAGTCTTGTGAAAACAACTGGTAGTTTTCTATAACCATGAAATTATTCTCCAAGAATTAAAAACAATTAAATTACAACCATAGTTTGTTATTAGGAAGTCTACATTGAAGAAAAACAAAAAAGGCTTAAGTTTTGGGGTGGGGGGAAGAAAATTGTAATGGGAAGAAGTACCAGAGATAGAAGAAAAATACATTAAAAAGGTAGATAAATTGAAGAAAACACATACAACATTGAACTGATTTTTGAATGTTAAACAAATAAATTTATGCATATAACTGACAAGTTTTGAATCACATTGTCTTAGTTTGGATTTTTATTTCATGCTGATAATGATTTGGAATGTGGGGAGCACTATCGTCTAACACGCTCCTACACGTATTCCACATTAAGCAATGCTGAAAGCATTCCACTGCTTTCCCAAGACAAAGTAACAGAGTCCATATTACTCCAAACAAAATCATGGTCAGGCCTATCACAGCAATACCCTAGTCCCTGGTACCAACTTCTGTCTTATTTTGGGGTTTTATTTCTGTGAAGAGACACCATAGCCATGGCAACTCTTAGAAAGAAAACACTTCATTGGGGTGGCTCACTTACAGTTTCTGAGGTTCAGTCCACTGTCATCATGACAGGGAGCATGGCGATGTGCAGGAAGATTTGGTGCTGGAGCTGAGAGTGCTACATCTTGCAGGCAACGGAAGTCAACTGATGGTCACACTGAAGGTCGCTTGAGCAAAAGAGACCTCAAAGTTTGCCCCCACAGTGACGCACTTTCTCTAAGCAGGCCACACCTCTTAATAGTGCCACTCCCTTTGGGGGCCATTTTCTTTCAAACCACCACATGCTTTTCACCTTAAAAAATAAAAAAGAAACTAATATGTCAGGGGAAGAATAGGCAGGGTAATTTGATAATCATTTTTTATCAGAGAATAAGTGTGTTACCAATATGAAAAGACACTTAGCTTCAGTAGTAAAAAGAAAAATGCATTAAAACCATAGTGACATACTACTACCTTATAAGAAACATGTCCTTGAGTCTAGCTAAAATTATAAAAGCTGCTACTTTGGAGTCACTTCCCAGTGTTAGAAAGACATGAGACAATAGCAACTTTTGTAAATGCTGGTGGAAATATAGGTTGTTAGAACCATTTTGGACAGCTTGTAGCAGTGCCACAAAAAATATTTGATTCTTTGTACTGGGTATCTTAGTTGTTGAGACAAAATGTTCTGCCAAGGGTCTGGGGACATGTTTCAGTGGTTAAGGGTACTTGGTGCTCTACAGAGAAAGAACCTGGCTTTCGTGCCCACCCAGAACCCACATGACAGCTCACAATCATCTGTAACTCCAGTTCCAGAGAGACCCAATGCCTCTTCTTGTTTTCACAGCCACCAAGCACACATGTGATGCACATTCATTCACACAGACAAAACAGTCACACACACACACACACACACACACACACACACACACACACACACATATATATAATTTTATAGAACTTGAGTTTGTTATCTAAGCACCCATATAGGACAACTCATAATCACCCATGACTCCTAGCTCCAGGTGATCTGGCATCCTTTTCTGGTCTCTGCAGGTACCCCAGCACACACAGAAACACACGTAAATAAGGAGAAAATAAAATGTATTCTGGTTTACAATTCAAGGGTATAGTCTATCACATTGCAGAAATCAAGGAGGCAGGAACATGCAGCGGCTGGTTACATGGCATCCACCGTCTGGAGCAGAGCAATGAATACTTGCTGCTCTGCAGCACCCTTTCCTCCTAGACAGTCTGGTATTCCAGGCAGAGAAAGGCATCATTCTCAGTAGACAAGTCTTCCCACCTCAGTTTGCACAATAAAGACATTGGCATACTTCTCAGGTGATTTTAGAGTCTATTGAGTTGACAGTTCACTCTAGCCACCAGGCCACACTACATACACAAAAATTATATAGCACCGTTTCACTTAATAGCAAAAATAATGGAATAAATGCCATCAATAGTAGAATGTATTAATATTGAGGTGTATTCATATAATAGACTACTATAGTTCAGAATAATGAAAAGAAGTAGGGCTACATCCATTTATTTCATTTTATTTATTTGCTTATTTGTTGTTCTGTGTGTATTTGTGTTTGCATGTGTGTGATATGATGTGCCATGACATGTGTGGAAGTCAGATTTTATGTCCTCTCCATCAAACTTAGATAGGTTCTATGGATGGAACTCAGGTCTCTAGGCTTGTGTATCAATCTTCTTCCACCAATGAACCATTGTGCTGGTCCCAAATCTTACAAATCTAATATCAAGGTGAAATAATCCATGAGAGATAATTATTGACAACCACACTGATTAAGCCAATTAAAGCTCTGAGTCCTTTTTTATTAATGGCCAGACTAAGAGTGGGCTTGTGCCTCTGAAAGGGCTCTTGGTTTCTAGGCTCAGGGGTACTGAGATTTTAAAGGCAAAACTGACAGATAATAATTTTCAGTAGAGTTAGATGAGAGTCAGGGTAACCTTCAAACATTCGTTCCTGGTAGAACATAGTAATTTTCTCAGACATAACATGATAATTATAGTCTACTTACATCTTCTCTAGTTATTTCAGTTTAATATTTTTTGTTAATATATCTGGACCATGGTGAAGGTCATGGAAATCTCAAGTGCGGTGCCAAGGTAGATGTGACTGTTGGGGGGCAAGGGGAGAGGGCTAAGAACTTTCTAAGCAAACACAAAATGGAGTCAGAATAAGATAGCCTTATTAGTCCATTTCAGAGGCACCTAAGTTTATACAGTACTCACAAAGAGTCCTAAAGGAAGAAAAGGCAAATAACCTAAACAAATGTAGGAGACAAAACAACTGAAAATTAATATTGTTGAAGTTGCAGTTGCCTCTGGAGTCTGCAGATGGGCTGCCATTGAAGGGGTTCAGCGTCGCACTGGGGGAGTTCTTGATTTAAGTGAAGGTTCATCTATGTTTACACTATACTCTCTTTGAAAGTACTTTTTAATTTTATGTCATTCCCCCCCCCTTGAGTTGCATTTTGGGATAAAAAGGTTTTAATAATGGTACTTAATTATTTGTATAATTTAAAAATAAATTAAAGTTTTAGTGCATTCCTTGTATGTTTTCTCATGAAGCTCTAATGTGTCTTAATGTAGTCAGAAATCTACAAACAATGCCTAGGAAGTTTTAACTCAACTTGTTTTAAATTGTCGTATAAGGTTGGAGAAACAAAAATATCAGATGCAAAAAAAATATGAGATGCCATTTCTAGGATATATTTCTAGTCCATATGACATGTGAAATAGCCATATAATAAAACAAGTGAATCATTAAGCATTGAAAATTATTTTGTGGAAATGTACATTGCCAGTGCACTATCATAATAAATGATTCAAAATTTCAGAGACCTATGTATTAGTCATAACGGTATGGACACTGACTGCTCCTTTACTTGGAATTCTTTAATTTGTATGGGAACAGTGGACAGAGAGGGAGTATGGAGTGTTGGATAATGCTCACCTGCACTGTCTTGTATTTAATAAATACTGTCTACAACTTTGAGTTCAAAATAATGGTGAATTGACAGCTTAAGAATTCAAAGAAGTATTAGATCTGATAGAAGCAAGGGCAGTTGTGCCTGAGTGATGGGACCAAGGACAAAGAAAATGGAAACATGTTCTATGACAATCACAGAACTCTCTTTGAAGAACACACTGTGTGCATATATTATTTTCTGGAATGGTAACTTCTTTTTTGGCCTACATTGATCTGCCCCACTACCTAGTGATTTTCAGCTTAGGCATTCCTTCTACGTCATCACATTCACATATATGTGAATGTGTTTTGTTTTTAAATTTCAGTTAAGTGCAGGTGTATGTGATACTTATTTATCCTGATCAATATTGTGCTTTCCCAGTCTAAGAGATGATATTCTTTGTCAACTTTAGAAAGTTCTCATATTCTGAAAAAAAAATCACTGTGAAAAATGGCACATGTACGAAATTTGTAAGATGTGCGTTCAGCATGAAACATGGTAACAAACTCAACTTTCATATATGCCCACTCATGATCTGTGATAATTAAGGTTATTCAAACAAACAAGAGTCATGTTTTCATAGCCCTCTGTTGAACGGTTTTTAAGTCCAATTACTTGACTATTCTGCAGGTCTTGGGAACCACATGATTTCTATTTATATATTATATTCTGCATATTTTAACCAGAGTTAATCTTGTGGCATCCAACTAGTTCTTGACTCATAAAAATAGATTTGTGATGTAACTTTATGCAGTTTTTCTCAATAGGTTTCTGTTGCTGTGATAAATACCATGATTAAAAGCAGATTGGGGAGGAAACGGTATATTTGGCTTACACATCCAAGTTACACTCCATCCCTGAAGGAAGTCAAACAGGAACAGTAGGCAGAAACTGAAAAAAAAAAAAAAAGACAAGACCATAGAGGAACACTGATCACTGGCAAGCTACCATGGATTGCCTACTTTTTTTATACAACTCAGCATCACCTTACCCAGGGTGGTTCATGGTGGCTGCACCCTCCCAAATGAATCAGCAATCAAGAAATGCTACCACACAGACATGCCCACAAAGCAGTAGAGGCAATTCTGCAATTGAGCTTCTCTTTTCCCAGATAACTCTAGTTTGTGTCAAACTGACAAAAACTAACCAGCACAAAGTTTCAACGCATGCTTTAAACTGCTGTAGATATCGCTCTATATAAATAAAAGACTGATTGGCCCGTAGCCAGACAGGAAGTATAGGCAGACTAACAGAGAGGAGAATTGAGGGAACAGGAAGGCAGAGGGAGAGACTGCCTGCAGCCACCGCCAGGACAAGGAAGATGTAAGGTGCCAGTAAGCCACGAGCCATGTGGCAAAGTATAGATTAATAGAAATGGGCTGAATATAAGAGTAAGAGCGAGACAATGATGGGCCTGAGCTAATGGCCAAGCAGTGTCGGTGTGTTTATTTTATAAGTGGGCTATGGGACTGCTGGGGCTTGGCAGGACCTGGAGAGAAAACACTCCAGTTACATTAAACACTTTTTTCTTCTTCCAGTAATTAACAAATAACAAGAAAAAGAAATATGGTGAGTTTTGTTTCAATTATCCATTTCTCACATTTTTTTTGCAAGATTTTTGTAACAAATAACAAGGTTTTATTGTTTACATTCTTTGGATTATTACTTTTTAGATTAGCCAACATTACTGTATATGGCTGAATGCTTTACTGGGGTACTGCATATAAAATTGTATTTATTACATGTCTGTTCTCTCAATGGGGCTAGCCAAAAACAGCTGGCAGCTGGATGGGAGTTTTTCTTCATTTGAATAATTGATTATCTTACAAAGTGCAAGGCTCCATGAGATTGAAAGCAGAAGTTTTCAGGTTCTGGAGCACTTTCCACACGGGTACACTGGTCACTCATACACCTCTCATATATTTAGATGACTCTAAAGGCCATGCAAGATTCAATGGAAAGGGGAGCAGATTGATTCTATGTTTTATAGGAGGACAAGAAAATGTACAGACATTGGAGAGGAATTGTTAGTAACTTTCTTTTAAAGACTACAGTCTGCCCTTTGACCACAGGAATTCATGCCTTACCCATACAAAATACTCACACTCTTTCCACACTAAAGTTCCATCTCTTTATAGTATTGGTTCACAGCTTTGGGTTTTGTTTTATAAGTCAGGTCTAGCCCTGTATGGGGCTCCGCAACATGGCTCCTCATAACTGCCAGATCTGTGAACTGAAATGGACAATTTGTTTCATCATTTCAGCTAGTATACAGTCATGAAGCTGGAAGAAAACTGCCATGGACATTCCCAGACACAAATTAGCTTCAATGATGGAGGCCCATGGAAACTGAAGTCTGTCTCTGCACTATTTGTGAGCACATATTATTAGGGCCTCTACTCCAGGGAGCGGGGAGAAAATGCTTTTTGATTATGAACCAGCTTTGTCCTCACAGGCTAACCCATTGTTCCTCTTGATTCTTGCCTCTACTATTTGGCCCTCCAAGGCTTCATCCTTCCTACCCCCTGGTAAATAGTAGCTTCCTCTGTCTGATGACTGTCTATGCTAGATTGGGAGCTCAGAGGCACTGATGTACTTAGCTTTTCTTTTTTTTAAAATTATTGCTTCACATTTTATAGAGTTCTTTTTAAAAAATATTTATTTATACAGTGTTCTGTCTGCATGTTTTCCTTCATTCTAGAAGAGGGCATCAGATCTCATTACAGATGGTTGTGAGCCACCATGTATGTGGTTGCTGGGAATTGAACTCAGGACCTCTTGAAGGACAGTCAATGCTCTTAACCTCTGAGCCATCTCTCCAGCCCCCTGTACTTATCTTTTCACTTCCATCTTTCCCCATCCCTTTTATTCCAAGCTGGAAAGACTGCCTTTGGTAAAATTTTGTTTAAGATGCTTAACATTTCTTTTAAGCCTTATTCAGATTTATGTCACACCTCAAAGTGACATCCATAAATCCTTGGAGGTGTGTTCCTTTTTGCTTAAAGAATGCCAGACTTCTGTGAACAGTGTCTTTAACCTGAGCGCCTTGGCTTTGTTGAGAGCATCCAAAGGTCAGTACTGTAGATCTTCCTAAGATCTAGTCCTACAGCTGCAGCCCTGATTGGAGTTTTACCTCCCTCCACACAGGATCATATGTTATAAGGTTGCATTTGAGTTTTTTCCTTCCTGATTTTATACTTTACATTTTTTGATAAGCTAGATAGAATATTCTGGATGTTTTAAATGTCTTTTTTCTGCTTGAAAACTACCTCTCATTTATATCAATTTTCTTATAGCAGAGTTCATTAAAGTAAATGGTACTCAGTAGTCTTTGGGAAAACCTCAGCCAGCTTCCCAATGTCATTTGGTTCATTTTTTTCTTTGATGTTCTTACCAGCAGAAGTGTTACCAAAAACTCCACCATGATGGCATGGGTTACTCTCCTTCTACTAATTGGAGTTCAGCAGCCCTGACCAAAGATTCCATACAAATATTTCAGTCTGTTTCTGCCCTAGTTCCAAGAAAAAACCTTTAGCTTCAAGGATGACAGCTCTCCACTTACAACACTATAGGTTTTTCTTCCCATTCATTTTGTTTTGTTTGTTTGTTGTTGAATTGAGTATTCAGTTCCTCAAAACAATGCATCCTAGAATTTGATCTAAAATAACATTAAACTATTGTCATGATTTTGTGGGCAGATTGTTCTCAGTGATGTGATTCTTCCATTATATATAATATTCACTGGGGCCATCTCTCCAAGTGTATTCATCAGAGGGTTTGGGAACCGCATAATCCCAAAGCATGCCTTACTCATATGGTCATGGTTCAGGTGTGTGATATGAACAGCTGTGACTATGTGGCCAAGATAGCTCTTTGGGGGACTGTCAGGATGAAGAGTAGCTGGGAGCTTGCCAGGCCTTCTATGGGTTCTCTCAGAATGGCTCAAGATTTTAAGTGCAAGTTGAAGCCATCATTACCCTTATAGTGTTGGCCTGAAAGTCAAATATTTTCTGTATTGTACATGATAAATGTAGTCACAGGAAGACTCAGATTTAAAAAGGAGAAAGAGAATATATTTTTAAATGGAATAATAACATGAATGTATATGAAAGAAGGAAATGTTAACAGTTTTATTTAAGTAAATTTATAGCAATTGTGGATTATGATAGCTGCTTTAAAAGAATTTTTAAAATTTTAATTAAAGAAATAAAAAAAATTTAATTTTCAGTGCATAATTCTACCAGAGTTTCAAAGAAGAGCTTCAAATTGGTCCACCTAACAGAAGGAGAAGAACATTGCCAAACTATTTTTATGAGGCTATAGTAACCCTGAACCCAAAGCACACAAAGACTCAACAAACAAAGAAAATTACAGACCAATATACCTTATGCACATTGATGCAAAAAACTCAGTAAAATACTGGCAAATCAAATCAAAGAATGCATCAAAAAACATATTCACTATGATCAAGCAGGCTTCATCCCAGAGATGCAAGGATGGTTTAACATATGAAAATCTGTCAATGAAATACACCATATAAATAAACTGAAAGAAAAGAACCACATGATCATCTCACTAGATGCTGAAAAAGCATTTGACAAAATCAAATACCTTTTTATGATAAAGGTCTTGAAGAGATCAGGAGTACAAGGAAAATATCTAAGCATAATAAAGGCAAATTATAGCAAGCTGACAGCCAATATCAAATTAAATGGAGAGAAACTCAAAGTGATTCCACTAAAATCAGGAACAAGACAAGGCTGTTCACTCTCCCCATATCTATTCAATGTAGTACTCAAATTTCTAGCTAGAACAATAAGAAAACAAAAGGAGATCAAGGGGATACAAAATGAAAAAGAAGAAATCAAACTTTCACTATTTGCAGTAGCTCTCCTATATACAAATGATAAATGGGCTGAGAAAGAAACCAGAGAAACATCACCCTTTATAATAGTCACAAATAATATAAAATGTCTTGGAGTAACTCTAACTAAGCAAGTAAAAGATCTGTATGACAAGAACTTTAAGTCCTTGAAGAAAGAAATTGAAAAAGATCTCAGAAAATGGAAGGATCTCCCATGCTCATGGATAGGTAGGATTAACATAGTAAAAATGGCAATCTTATCAAAAGCAATCTATAGATTCAATGCAATCCCTATCAAAATACCAACACAATTCTTCACAGACCTGTAAAGAACAATACTCAACTTCATATGGAAAAACAAAAAATCTAGGACAACTAAAACAATCCTGTACAACAAAGCAACCATTGGAGGCATCACCATCCCTGACCTCAACCTCTACTATAGAGCTATAGTAATAAAAACAGCTTGGTATTGGCATAAAACCCAACACATTTCTCTCATTTCTTTCTCAGCCTGTTTATCATTTGTGTATAGGAGGGCTTCTGATTTTTTTGGATTAATCTTGTATCCTGCCACTTTACTAATGGTATTTATCAGTTGTAGTAGTTCCCTGTTAGAATTTTTGGGGTCACTTATGTATACTATCACATCATCTGCACATAGTGAAAGTTTGACTTCTTTCAAATTAATGATGCAATGTTTATTTTTACATATGAATATATTGTAAATATGTGTAACACATAATATATACTTTATAGAATAATCATTACATAAGTTACATTCCACATATATGCTATATTTATACTAATATATAATTTATAAATGTATGTTTCTAGAGACCATTCTTATGATATTTGGTAAAGAATGACTGCTTTTTGCCTTTGTCTTAAAAATTTGCTGGAGGTTAAGTGGAAGAGTTGTAGATAAATGTCATTGGCAGAATGTCAGAGACTTCTGTGCCAGATGCTGCCTCCAGGTTCCTGTGGGGTTTGAGTTCCTACCTTGGATTTTGACTCAAGATATGTAAGCCAAATAGACGCTTTCCCCTACAAGTTGTTTTGGTCATGGTGTTACATCACAGCAATAGTACTCATACCTAAGACAGACTCTAGGTCTTTTTCATGAACTGCTTGAATGATTCAAAAACCTTCACAGATGTCCTATGTGAGCTGATGACAGATTGAGGGTTGGAGTTCCAGAAGATCTGAAAAGCAACTATATATCCCATCCCAACATTAGCAGGATATAGGACAACCTCATATGTTTGTCACAGTAAATTGGGTCTTACTGAGGGGCAGCTGTAGTAGAATATTATGTTAAGGTGTGTCACTTTTATTTATGTTGCATTTTTTAACTCTGTGAAGCTGTGTTACTGTGCCTGTCTAAAACACCTGATGGTCTAATAAAGAACTGAATGGTCAATGGCAAGGCAGGAGAAAGGATGGGCAGGGCTTGTAGGCAGAGATTATATAGAAGGAGAAAACTGGGAAGGGAATTAGTAGCCAGAGAAGGTGGAGGGCTCCAGGGACCAGCCACCAAGCTATACAGCAATCCATGGAGTAAGAGTAAGATTTATAGAAGTAAGAGAATCAGAAAAGTCCAAAGGCAAAAGGCAGACAGGTTAACTTTTTAATTAAGAAATTTTTTATTCATTTTACATACCAATCACATATCCCCCTCTCTTCCATCTTCTTGCCCCTCCAGCCTCTCCCCCGCTGCAAGCCTCCGCATTTCCTCCTCCAACAAGGTAAGGCTTCCCATGGGGAATCAGCAGAGCTTGGTATATTCAGTAGAGGCAGGTACAAGCCCCTCCCCCTGCATCAATGCTGTCAAGGTGTCCCACCATAGGTAGTGGGTTCCAAAAAGCCATCTCATGCACCATGGATGGATCCTGATCCTACTGCCAGAGGGCCCCTTAAGCAGATCAAGATACACAACAGTTTCGCTTATGCAGACTGTTTCTTGGACTGTACTCTTAGAGCTCAGCCTGGTACTTGGCTGTGAATTCTACATCTGCTTCCATCAGTTACTGGATTAAGGCTCTATGATGACAGTTAGGGTATTCACTGATTTGATTACTGGGGTAAGCCAGGTCAAAGCTGATGAAAGATAATACCATGATAGGGGGAGATATCATGGGGATAGGGAGAAACTAGGTGCTAGGGAAGTTCCCAGGAATCCACAAGGATGACCCCAGTTTAGACTACTAGACAGGTTAATTTAAGTAAAGAAAACCTGGCAAGAAACTAAGCCAAACTAAGGCCAGCAATTTTAAGTAAGAATAAACCTCTGAGTGTGAATTTATTTGGGGGCTGGGTGGCAGGCCCCCTAAAAGAACCAGAAACAAACAACAGAAGGCAGCTACATGGTCATCATTGTTTTGAGCATGTGTGTGTGTGTGTGTGTGTGTGTGTGTGTGTGTGTGTGTGTGTGTGTATGTGTGTGTGTGTGTGTGTGTGTGTGTGTGTTTGTGTGTGTGTGTGTATTTGTGTGTTTGAGACGGGAGAGCACTGAACATTGTTCCTGAGAAGAAAATTCTAAAGTGGCTGGGTAAGTTACTGATAAAGCAGACAAGAATGACTGGGACTTTGCTCACTCAGAAGAATTGATAGACTAGGTTATAAAAGCCTGATGCCGAGCATAGAAACAAACACAACCTAGAACCAAACCTAAGCCAAAGACAGGGACAAATGTGCAAAGCCATTTTACTGATGTGGTATGAATAAACAAACAACACTGTTGATTCTACCTAAAACAAATTGAAATAAATAAATATTTACATAGATGAATAAATATTATATATAATCATAATATACATATAAAATCACACACACATACACACACAAACACACACACACACACACACACACACACACACACACACACACACACACACACACACATTACTGAGGCCAAGGAAGGGAAAGGAAAAGTATTTTTTTTTTTTTTTTTTTTTTTTTTTTTTTTTAGATTTTATTTATTTATTATGTATACAGCATGTATGACAGCAGGCCAGAAGAGGGCACCAGATCTCATTACAGATGGTTGTGAGCCACCATGTGGTTGCTGGGAATTAAACTCAGGACCTCTGGAAGAGCAGTCAGTGCTCTTAACCACTGAGCCATCTCTCCAGCCCCGGAAAAGTATTTTTCTTACCTGCAGCATGCAGGACTTATTCTCACATTGTCTCATACAGGAAAAGCAAATGGAGCTTTTGATTGTCACTATGGACCCCATTTACTTAGCTGAATTTTATTGTCATGTATTTCAGAAAAAGTAATTTGACCTTTCTGCCCCTCCTCACCAAGCTTTTCTGAACTGCTTTATCACGTACCTGAAGATAAGGACCTTGGACTTGAATTGTCCATGATGGGGAAAAATCCTCCATAGGTGCACCCTGATGGATGCTCGAAACTTTTTCAGGAGGAGACCATGTCACAGGTGAGAAAGTGAAATGTATGGTTTAACATGCAGCGTATCTGGTCTGTGAAACACACCTGGCCAATGGAAGGCAGCCAGGAAGCTGCCCATTCTAAGGCCTCAAGGTGTAAAATGAAACCTTTGGCAACCAACCTCTGTGATGTTTTAGGTCATTAAGAATCACTCCAATTATTTCTAGTATCTAAACCATTGAGATTTCCACTGTGTTCAAAGCAGTGCAGTACCAATATCACTTAGGATGCAATCTTTGCTCTGGGAATGTTAGTGCTCTCATGACTCCTTTCCCCTGCTACTCTTTGGACACATGAGGCATTTAGTGTTTGTTTTCACAGCTGTTTTGAGTTCTCAATGCCAATACTACTCAAATTAAATGAATATGCCTCTAAGTCCTCTCATGGCCCAAGAACTCTTTGATTTATCAGAGAAAGCTTACACAAAACCTATCTTTGTGGAACTCACAACGTGCATAGTAAAAATAAGCTGATATGCCAATCATACGGTATGTTAGAAAACAAGTGGTAAGGAAACCCAGTGGAACATGCTAAAGGGATCAGAAATGCAAACATGTACCAAACAAGAATTCTAAATCCAATGAAATCATCGCTAACTCGTAAGAGCATGGAAAAAAAACAACAACTGGACATTGTTATTCTGAAAGTATACTGCTCATATTTCTTTCTGCAAATGACTGTAGGCAGTGTATATGAAAAAAGAAAGTAAAGGCAAAATTCAGACGATAAGGCACATTATGTAAGAGAAACTGATTATGGGTTAATGCAACTTTCAATGTCACAAGCATTAAGAAGACATCTTATGGGACAGATAGTGCTGTCTTCTTACCACCTGTTCAACTGTCATACACAAACATAGTAACAATGAGGAAATAAATATTCAAGTCATTTCAGCAATTTATGGAAGGGACAGCATGGAGAAGAATCATACTAAAGGCATCATGAAAAGGAATAATAAAAATACAAGGCACAGACTAGTAGAGAAAAGGGGGTACATTTGATTTAACTAGTATTTCATGTTATTCCATTGAAATAAAATTATATTAGGAGCTGCCCCAAATAAGTAAAAGCAAAAAGAAATGATAACTCATAAATGTGAATATCAGCTAGTTTTCAGTGATTACTCTGCCCTGAGTGATTTACATGCACTATCAAATAATTCTCTATGATACACTAAGGAGGTTAAAACAATTTCCTTTATATTAATATTATATGAATGGAATCCAATTTTGAAAAAAAAAACAACTTGCCCAAGATTATTCATTAGGGAGTAGAGGAGCTTAATATTTGAGCTCATACATCTCAAAATGCTAGATCACCATGATACCTGCCCCTCCGAGAGCGTGAGTAGCTAAGATGGTGCCCTAGCTCCTAAGTTGCATATTGAACATGTTATTCCCTCGACTGTCAGATCTTTTATTAGTTTGTTCAAGCCACTGATATTTATTCAACAAAGTAGAAGTAATCCAAAGACCAATAAAGCAAAGCACCATAAAGAAGAATGACTAAACTCTCCTGGTAAATTAAAAACTACTGTATTCTTATATCACCCCAAGAGCAAAAATCAAGTTATGTAATATCATCAGAGGCACAGATAAAAGTAACTAAGAGAAATAGAAAGCGAGCCAGACAATAATGATCAAGTCAATAATGTGTGAAAGGAGGGGAGTTCATGTTTCATGCTGATGTTGTAATATAAAATATAAAATAATATAAAAAATACCACCAAGCACTAAAAAAAAGAGTTATTTCCTCTTGGATAAATATGAAAGAACACATAATAGGGAACTTTATGTAGTAACTGACATCATTCAGAGTTTTGAAAGTATAAGACATCCAATAAAGCTAGAAAATCTAAATGTAGGGTTGGGACCCCTTACATCATCCAGCAGATAATTAAGGGTATAGAAAATTCATAGACACAATTGGTAATGGTATTGGATCAGATAGCACACCGTCTCTCAAAGTCCACTCATAGCTGTGACAGTTGCTCATGTTCAATTAATGCAATAGTGCATTAATCATAAAACCCACAATGAGGAAATGATAAAAACCAATGCCATCATTGTATTATACATTTTTTATATCAAATTATAAATGACAGTCACACAAATGAAACCTACGTTCAGGAAAGTAAAAATGTACAATAGTCCTCTAAATAGAACGTTAACAGAATTTGTAAACAAACCTAACATCTGCAACAACTTAAGAATAAATTAGACAGTAGTAAAGTACATAAAATATTAGTAAAAAAATAGATATAAATATAACCAAGGAAATAATCTGAGCAAAATTTCTTACAATTGAAATAAACTCAAACTGGGAAGCCTCGGTCAGTCTGGGATTTAAGATAATATAGATGGCAGATATGTGCAATGTCCTGCATCTTTGGGGCTAAGTCTGAGGTAAAGTCACAGTGCCCTGAACACAGAGATACCCCCCTACACTAACCAGAACGTTAGAACAAGCTCTTGGCAGAGCTGACTGAAGATAAATGGGCTGTGGAGTGAGAAGGGGACAGAAGATAACTGAGCAAAGCTGTTTCCTTATCAGGCTTTGGAGAGCAACATAAACTCTGACCCTTTGACCTTGAGTCAAATCACAAGTTGGAATCTTTGTGGGTTCCCACACTTACCTACCCATCTGCAGCATAGGTATTTCCCAGTCTCTGTACTCTTCTTATGGGCTGCTTGCTGGCCTTGAGGTAGGTGATGATTGAGCATATGGAGGAACCTCCATGGAACATTGTCTTTCTCCTCACCAACATCTATGAACAAAGTATACCAAGGAGTGTACAAGATGACCGAGGACAATCATGCTCTGGCCCACTGCTAGTAATATTGGAAACAGGGGCCTTCCAGAAGAACCTGTGGAACCATGCTTCTAGAAACAACATGCCTATAGCTTTGTAGGGGCAATCTTCCAAAGGACTGAGCTGCATGTTTTGCCCACTCATGTTTTCTTCCTTGAGTCTAGATCTCTTCTTCTTGCTAAGAGGAAATGTGTTCATTTGGGGATTGCCTTAAGAAACATAAAGTCGGGGCTGGAGAGATGGCTCAGAGGTTAAGAGCACTGACTGCTCTTCTAGAGGTCCTGAGTTTAATTCCCAGCAACCACATGGTGGCTCACAGCCATCTGTAATGAGATCTGGTGCCCTCTTCTGGTCATACATGCTGTATACAAAATAAATGAATAAATCTTAAAAAAAAAAAGAAACATAAAGTCCATTTATCCTTTTTTTCTTAGCTTGGGGTTGAACCTTGGAGTAAGTGTGGTAGAAGATGAGGGAGAGAGGGGAAGAGACTCTTTTCAACCAAAGGTGGAGTAGAATATATTAAGCAATAAGGAACCCCTCAAAATTGCTGTTATACTTTTTAATGTAAAAATATACAGGCTCACATATTAACACACTTGGTCCCCAGGTGATGGCACTGCTTGGGGAGGCTGCACATCCTTTGGTTTGTAGGGCCTTGTTAGATGACATTGGCTACCAGGGCAGGTCTTACATGGTTAATTCCTGGCCACTCTTGTGGACTACAATCTTTTTCCTGATTATCCACCATAGTGTGATCAACTCACATCACACTCCTGACATTATTGATCCAAACCATTTCCCCTGCCCTGCCTCTTCTATCTGTACTGTATGAACTGTATTCGCTGAATCATGGACCAAAACAAATCCTGTCTTCCTTAGGTTACTTCAGACAGGTGTTCAGTCTCAATAATGTAGTAGTAATAGTAGCATTACCTTTATTGGCTCCTTTGCTTTGGACAATGTCCTGTGCCCTTGAAAATCAAAACTTTCATTTAAAACTAAGGTAGTGATAGTTGCATTTCCCAAGCACCTAGATATGCAAGAGTGAGATTCTATTAATAGCTGCACCAGAAGAACCAGCAACACATTGGCTGTATGGCCACCCTACTTACAGCACATAATGAATGCCATGTCAGCCACTAGATATAGAAGCCAGAAAATGGCAGCACACATGCCTTTAATCCTAGCATTCCAGAGGCAGAGATCCCTCTGGATCTCTGTGAGTTCAAAGCCACATTGGAAACAGCTAGGCATGGTAATAAGAGCCTTTAATTCCAGGGAGTGATGGCAGGAAGCAGAAAGGTATTTAAGGCGTGAGGATGAGGAACTAGATCCTGGCTAAGCTTTTAGGTTTTTGAGCAACAGTTCAACTGAGATTCATTCTGGATGAGGACTCAGAGGCTTCCAGTCTGAGGAAACAGGATCACTTGAGGAATTGATGAGATGAGGTGGCTGTGGCTTGTTATGCTTCTCTGATCTTCCAGTATTCATTCCAATACCTTGCTCCAGGTTTATTTTCATTAATAAGACCTCTTAAGATTCGTGCTACATCAGTTTGGTTATTGTGATATAGCATCTTGAGCAGGAGGAGCCAAGTTGGGAAGTGAGGGACCAAGTATTTCTCAGTATGTTTTAAATTGTTTTCTCTCCCCAGAAGTTTGTATCTGGAAAGCCAGAAAAGAAAGTTTTGTTTATTCTAACTTCCCAGTGACTTTTTGGAACCATTTTTCTCATTTTGAATGAACTATCTCAAATGCACCATTTGCTGATTCTGTGTGTACTAAGGTTAGCAACTGGTGCAGTAGCTGTTGGTAAGGGCTTAGTCATCCATCACCTGAGAAGATCATACATCCACAGAAAAGATTACATATCTACAGAAAGGAGTGAGGTAAAATAGAAACACATAAAAGCCCAGGTTACCAGAAAAGGCAGGAACCCAAAAAATAGACAGAGGTATAACTCCTCTTTGAAATTATGCTATTAGACACATTGGCTAAAATTTAGATGTAATTTGTCTAAAAAGTCTAGCCACAAAGCAACCAGAAAACATAGTCATTTACAAAAATGACTATAGGCAACACGTAACCAAATCTCAAAAGGAAGAGGATTGCTGTTTAGAAGAGGACAGTATTTAGAATTACATCCCAAATGAATTTCTTCCGTAGGTAATGGACGTTAAAACAGATGCACGGTAATGCAGATCCTGTAGGTGCTGCAGACTGGCATTTCCTCCTAATGCTCTGCTCCAAATGCATCTCCGGAAGGCACCCGAGATAGTTGATTGTGATTGTGAACTTGACACAGGGTAAAAATTACCTGGGAATAAAGTTTCAATGAGTAATTGTTTAGATTAGGCTTGGCTGTGAGGGAAATTTCTAACTGTGTTAATTGAAGTGGAGGGACCCATTTTTAGTGTGGGAGGCCCCTGGAAATTACCACAGTCTGCAAGAGGAGGTGGAATATCAGTGAATTAGAGAGACTTCTGTTGCTCTGACATGATCCCCGGCACAAGCAAGTGAGGGAGGAGGAATTGATTTCAGTTCGTGGCCAGTTGGCTCCTTTCCTTTGGCTCTAAAGGTAAGGATAAAATCATGGCAGCAGAGCTTTTGGAGGAAGATGTTCACAGACTTTGGAACAAGAAATAGTGCCTGGAAACACACCTCATGACCTCCTTCTGGGTAAGCCCCTTTTCCTGAAGTTTCCAGAACCTTCAGAATAGGACCAGCCACAGTGACCAAATCTTCAACATGAGAACCTTTATGACAGTCACATCATACACACACCATGACAAGGACACGTAATAATTGTACATTACATGTACAAATAATTGGACACCGTTGTTCAGAAATTTAATCTAACTTCCTTATACAAATAGTTTTGATAATCTGTATTTTCATAAAAGTCCAGTTATTAAGTTAAATTGCACATATATATTTCAATTAAAAATTTTATCTGTATTTATATTTTCATTTTAATATCTAGTTTTATATGTTTATAATATTTCCTAGCTTAGGTCAGGCATTATATATTTCAAATAATCAAGTGTTTAAAATTAACTTATTTTTAATATATTTTAGTATGTTCTACTTAGTCTTAATCTGTCCCATAACTTTTGACCATAATATTTAATTCAATTATTTCCACTACTTTGCACTCGAATAGATATTAAACATTTACCATTTGACTCAGACCAATTTCTACATTATAACACAAGAACAAGATATGCAATGTTTTCATTATGTTTATACTATAAATATACCTTCAATTTCTCAAGGAGAGGTGCAGGGGGGAGGAAGGAGGGAGAGAGAGGTAGATTTAAGACCTTTGAGCATCAGGTCCTTTTGTTTGTCTGAGTGTTTTTACTTTTCCATCCATTGCTTTGTACTCAGCAAATGCCGCCTGCCTGCACTCTGAAAATTTTAGTGTTTATTATGCATGTGAAATGTTTACAAACGAAGCATAAACTATTGTATGTTTAAATTATGTTTTCAAAATGTGGAGTCTAATCATCTCAATCAGTTCCCTGTTATTATTTAGGCTACTTTAATCTTTTTAAGCTGATAATAACTATTATTTTGCTATAATGTGAAACAGGTGAACTAAAACCTTAATAAAACCAATGTTTGTATATATATAGATGTGTGTGTGTGTGTGTGTGTGTGTGTATACATATATATTGCTGTTTCAGTCTATCTTTTATTTTTATTTTCCTTTCCTGTTTTTCTTTTCTTTTTTAATTTTTTTAAAAAAGAGGCAGGTCTGATTCTGTAGCCCAGGCTGGTGGCATAGAACTCTTGGCAAACTTTTTAGACTTTAGTGTCTGGCTTACTAGTGTGTACCCCTATGCCAGTTTTCCTTCTTTTTTTTGTGGTTTTTATTATTTTAAAGGTATGCTTTTGGTGTGGTGATACATACTCATATTATCATATCTTGGTATTTTTTTTATGTACATCCTTTCAAAGGTGGTATGCTGAATTGTGTCCCTCACCATCCTCTGAGACATGTGGGAGTGCTATGCTATAAGTCAATGTATTTCTGTTATTTAAACCATCCCCACAGTGATTTCACCAAAAGAGACTAATACTTTAAAAGAACATTTCTTTTTACTTTGGGGGTATTATGATATAAATAGATCATTTCCCCATTCTCTTCCTCCACCCAAATCCTCTCCTATATTCTTCCTTACTCTCTTTCAAATTCATGGCCTCTTTTAAAACTAATTGTTGTTTTACACACACACACACACACACACACACACACACACACACACGCACACACGCACGCACGCACGCACATTCCCAAATACATAAATGCACCCTCTTCAGTCTATGTAATGTTACTTGTATGTATGTTCTCAGGGCTGACCATTTGGTTTTAGATAACCAGTCACTGTGCTCTAGCCTAGGGAAGACGATTTCTCGCACTCTCAGCATTATTTAGTTGCTTATAGTGCTTTGTGTGGGGATGGAGCCTTTAGGGCTTTCTCCCACCCGTGTTAGCATGTCTATTGTTATCTTTATGTTTAGGCAGTCATGTTGGTAAGACTTTATGGGTGTGGCTTCTAATAATCCTAGGAGATATAATCTCAAAGCAAACACCTCAATCCTCTGGCTCTTATATTCTTGCTGACCTCCCTTCTGCAATCATCACTAGCCTTAGATGTATCCATTGGGACTGGACTCCAAATCTGTATATTTTAATTGCTTGTGTTTTTCTGTAATGATCTCCATCCGTTTGCAAAGACAAAGTTTGATGAGGGGTGAAGACCACACTTATTTGTGAGTATAAGGACAAATATTTAGAATCTAGTTAGGGATTCTACTAGTTCAGCAAAGTGGAGATTGTAGGTTCTCCTCCGAGATCCACGGACTTCACTAGCTCTTGGTAGTTGACTAGGGTTCCAGGCATGATTTCCCTTTTGTTAAGTGGGTTTTTAAGTCCAATTAGAGAGCTACAGGTTGCTGCCAAGTTATGTGTACCACTATTGTGCCCTTGGAGTTGTCATGCTGCGCTAGACCAGCACTTTTCAAAACTGGAAAGGAAGAGGCACATCCCCAGATGACTCATTTGGTGCAGCTTTTATGAAAACAATCATATTCACACACTGCCAAGACAACTTTGGCTATTAATTATGCCTAAATTAAACATTATTAAGAAAGAGCCACATTTGTGCTAACTGTGAAGAACGTGCGATAATCTACAGCTTACATAAGCCCACATCTACTACAATATCAGTTGATGACAGTGTTCCCCAGGTTACAAATTCTATTTATTTCTTCAGGCTAAATTATCATGATATAATGGTCAGTGCAGTATTTCATAACCACTATTCCCAAGGGAAAAAAAAAGCTTCCAAACATTTCTATGACAGTATGATTTCTCAAGGTGCTTACAGTGTACCAGAGGATACAGGCACATATATGTTAGTAGGAATCTCCTTTTATTCCTCATTTTTAAATTTAACCTTTTGAAATTCGCCTATGTTCTATACCACGTATTGTGGTTGTATTCACCCCCCATCACACTCTCTCATCACATTTCCATTGTTGCTGGCTCTCCTCTTCCCAGCTAGTCTCTCTCCCACGTTCATATTTTTATTTCTCTCTCTCTCTCTCTCTCTCTCTCTCTCTCTCTCTCTCTCTCTCTCTCTCTCTCTCTCTCTCTCTGCGTGTGTGTGTGTGTGTGTGTGTGTGTGTGTGTGTGTGTGTGTCTTTCTTTCTTTTCAGCCTACTGAGTTTAATTAGAGCTGCTTGTAGGAATGTGGCAAAAGGGCTATTTACTAGACACAGACAACTTACAAGTGGCTACACTACTGAAGAAAATGGCACCCCCTCCCATGGTGACCATTAAATGTTGAAAGGCGTAATTTTATGCATCATGCTCATGATTTCAATGGCCATGTCCTAGACATGAGACAGTGTTTTATGGCAATCTTCTCCATTCTATGGCTCATGTATTTTTTTCTACACCATCCTCTACAATGTAACTCGGTCCCTGCGGGGAACGATATAAACATTTAATTTAGGGCTGAGCATTCAACAGTCATTTATTCAGTCTCCAAATTGAAAAGGAGCTTGTTTACTCAAGGATGAAAGCCACACCAGGCTATGTGTATAAACATGGATATTCTGACGGCAGTTTGGCCATATGTCCGTTAGCAAAACAAAAAGTATTAAATTATCCTTAGGGCATGTGACCTCTCCAACCACAGTTTTTTAAAGCAGGTTTACAGTAATAGGCAAGAACACTAAAAGCTGCAAGAGAGAAGGACTGAGTCACATACCCAGGGAGGGCCATCAGAATAACATATCTTAAAAACCAATATTCCACCAAATTGGAAAAATCTGAAAGAGAAAAGTGAAATTCTAGATGCATATGATTTACCAAAGTCAAACCAAGATGAGATAGATAATTTAAGCAGATCTGTAACAAGCCATGAGAGGAAAACAGTATTTAAAAACAACAACAACAAATGAGACCCAAACCAGGACAACAATGAACAACAACAAAACTCTCCTAACTAAATAAGGGCCAGGTTCAGATTGAATCACGATGGAACTCTGCCAGGCCCAAGGAAGAACTGAAACCGACATCTTTCAAATTATTTCATAAAGTAGAAAAGGAAAGCCCACTTACAGACCCGATTTAAATGCTAGCATTGCGTTAGTTGCTAACAGTCTTCAATCCATGTTCCAAGAAAGGAGAAGAGACTTGTAGACTAATATGGAGATACAATTCCCCAATGAGACAGTGCCTGAATTATGTTTTAAAATGTTTGAATCACTGAGATTACAATAAACAGTCAATATCTTTGGAATTAAAGAAGGTGGATTCAACTAAGTGTTTCAGGCTGGATTAGTTCCTTAAACAAAATCTTTAAGTATTCATGTTCCAAGCATGATTTACATATAAAAAGAATGAAATGTGCCCAACCTTAGATCTAATAAAGCTTTCAGTCTCGTGAAGAGGATGACAAGAAATAAAAAAAAAAAAATTGAATAGTAATTATACTCCTTCCAGAGAAAAACAATGAAGAATGATGGGAAGTGAGTCACCGCATGGGATGGTGGGATCTGAAGTAGCAAGGTCCCTCAGGGAATAGTGGGTGCTTACCTGAGTAATTAAATGATATTGAAGATTCATGGTCATGCTCATTGCTGTTCATTAGCATGTGAACAGTGAGAGCATACTTCCCAACACTTGTCCCTTGAAGACCTGCACACAAAGCAACATTTTTATGTGATTGTGAAATACCCCATGACAATAATACCATCCTAAACTGAGGGTTCCAATGCTGGCTGATAAGAACAGTTTGGATATGCAAGTGAATAAATAATCTGCTTCATTTATTTTGGTGGAAGCTTTTTTGGCATTAGCCTGAAATTATTCTATTCTATCAATCCAATAATAAGCGTATCCAATATATCTTAGAATGAATTTGACTGTGTTTTTCTGCACAGTCTTTATTCTGAATTCTGTGGTTTTTATGAATGATTTTCCTGCCTCTCTCAGTCCTAGGGCAATCAAAATGACATCAGTATCATGATCAAAATTGAAAAAGCATGCTTCTATTTGCTCCAGAATAAGTTTTCAATTTTGCAATCAGACAATTATGGATAATTCAGTCATTACTTAAATACTCATTTTTTTAATAAAAGGGGAGGGAGTATTTTTATCAGTTTTATGTTGATTTTTCTTCCTTGTCTAATGTCATATTCTCCTGAATTTATGGTCTTTTCTTACATTTATAGGATGCCTGTGCATATTGTATTTGCAGTTTATATAAATCCTAAGTAGGTGTTATTAAGTCAATCATAACTAAAGCATTTCAAAATTAGATGACTTACCCATGAGATATGAGCAATGAGGAATAGCTGGAGTCTGAGCTAGCATCTGTGGCCCTTGATATAGCTCAGAACAACCAGGAGACCTGCTGACCAACAAGGGCTGGCCACACTGAGCTGCCCAAGGTCTTGAACTTTCCAATGAGCTCATTTGCATTTCAAGATCACTTTATTCTGCACTTATGTTTTTTAAATGATAAGAAAAGAAGTCTCACTAAGAGACTCCTTATTACAGTGATTTTGGTTAGTGATTTGCCTGTAATACATATGACTCAGCTTGAGCATTCCAGAATGCTTAGAAATAAAATTTAAAAATTCAATACAATTTTAAAACAGGATACCCATTTAAATTGCATTTTAAAATTGGAAGTGACTTCTGTGGAGAAATAAGCCAGTCATTAGAAATAATAAAATTGTAATTAGAGAGGTAAAATGCGTGTTTATGGAAAAATTATAACTTTCCAAATGTTTTGTCTAAAACAATTTTTCACAGAATCCAGATTTGTGAAAATTTCATATTTGGCCAAGTTTTTCAAAAGCTTGCAGAGAAATGAAGAACTTTCCATTCAAGGTTAATATGACAAATCATTGAGTTAACTCAAATTTCAAACCACCTTAAGATTCACAAGTAGAACATCACAGTGTGCTGTATGCTCAGATTTCACTGCTCAACATTTTGTAACATTTGCTTAATAGTTGAAACTAAACAGTGCATCCACATTGAGGTGTTCACAGAATTATAGAAGATAAGAGTTGAAAAAGACAGGAAATATTTATAGTCACATATAAGATGGATAAAATGTGGAAGAAGAAACATTTCCTGAAACCACAGACTAAGGAGTTTAAAATTCTGCAGATTCTTTTACACACACACACACACACACACACACACACACACACACACACACACACAGAGAGACATACACACAGCACAGATACACACACACACACAGAAGTAGGTACAGAGTTTCTGTTCACTAAACCCACTAACACATAAGGAAGAGTCTCAGAATTCTTTTTCTTATAATACTTATGGTATATTTTAGCATGTAAAATATAAATAATTTTGTATAAACTCAACAACAAACTCTATGAATTTCCATGTTATATACTTTTAAAGTGCAGAAATCTAAATACATAGTACTAATAACTTTAAAAGTTGACTATTATTACAAATTATGGCCGGGCAGTGGTGGTACATGGCCTTAATCCTAGCACTTGGGAGGCAGAGGCAGGTGAGTCTCTGTGAGTTAGAGGCTAACCTGGTCTGCACAGTCAGCCCCAGGACAACCAAGGCTGTTACACAGAGAACCCTGTCTTAAAAAACCAAAACAAGCTAAAAATACCACAACAAATTATGTTATTTTATGTGATTTTAGTATGAAATTTGAAAGTAAATTTTCCATATTAATTTATGATGCACATGTAAATGATTTTTTATACAACTTATATGCCCTCTCCTAGGAAGGAATATCTAATATATCTACAGATCTAATGTACAACATGAAGACTAGTTAAAAAAGTGATAATATATTCAGAACCTTTAGCTGTGAAATAGATTCTGATGACTCTAGAGACCCACAGAGATGCACAAAAATACAATATAAGTGTGAAAGAATGAGTGTGCTAATTTGTTTGAGTGTAGGTAATAATATTATTATGTATGACTATTTCAAACATCGTATTTTCTTTAATGTATAGTAAAAAGAAAAATCTTTTAAACTATTATATACTTCGTTTATTCTTTAAATGAAAATATTGTATTATAGATATGGTCACTGCAGTCATTGACTGTTACTTGACCCAAACAATTTGCTCCCCTTATCTCTTCCTTAGGGAGCCTCCCCTCTCTTGGTTTTAATCCTTGTCTTATCAATGATCTCTGGCTGCATGACATTTTAGGGAGATATGAATTAATATCTGTTTGTTGCAGAGAGTGCAACCACTGACAGTCTGAAACAACAATTCCATTCAAGTCTAGTTTAGTGAACCAGTGGGGTTTATTAGGTTATGTACAGGAACATGAGTGAAGGGCTTATGTATATGAGTATGTGTGACTTTGGAGCATCTTTATTACTGGAAAGCCTCTGTAGTATGGGTGAAAACTCAAGAATGCCGCTTCCCATGCTGGGTAGTAGTGGTGCATGCCTTTAATCCCAGCACTTGGTGGCAGAGGCAGGTGGATCTCTGTGAGTTCGAGGCCAGCCTGGGCTACAGAATGAGTTCCAGGAGAGGCTACAAAGCTACACAGAGAAACTCTGTCTCAAAAACAAACAAACAACAAACAAACAAACAAACAAAATAATGCTGCTTCCCTGGAGTTTCCTACAGAACAGCTCCAGGCAACAAAATCTGAGTGCCTCCCCTCTTCACCAATTGTTTGATGTTTACGTAACCTAGGCGAGGGGCCGTTTGAATCCTGTAAGTTTCATGAACTTCTTGATTCATACCAACCTCTCTATTTCCTCCAAGAGGGCTTAGCTACATAACATGCCACTCTTTTCCTCTGGCACAGTTTTTCCATCTTTCCTGCCATGGTGTCCTCTGACCTTTGGGGAGGGGGTAATGAAAATGTCTGGTTACTTTCAAATTCAGCCAAGACTGATAGTACTAGTAATCCACAGATATAAACACAAATGTTTAGAAGGCATTTTGACAAGCATAGAACCTCATTTAATAGAACAATGGCAGAAGCCTCTCCACCAGGGCCTGTGACATGCTTAACAAGTTGTTGCACTGACTTGTAGTACCAAACCTGTTCCCACATGTGGCATGGCCTTAAATGTAGATGGGAAGTGGTTAGTTGTCTCCATAGCAGCCATGATACTATGACAATAGCAGGCATGTCTGACCAAGCAATTTGGTTCTGTAGCACACAAAGTCCACAACCAAGAAGGACTGTTACTGTCAATTCTTCCGAAGAAACCCGTTTTCACACTTTTGCCTATGCAGTAAAATCTTCCAGAGATCGACACAAAGCAAAATGGGCTTTAGAATACAATTTCCCACAGGACCTCTGGCTCCATAAAAATCTTGTCACACATGCTTTAGACTAACCCAGACAGGCCTCATTTAATTTTATTTTCTCATCATTTTATTAGTTCTTTGAGAATTTTGCACAATATGTTTGCTCATATTTTCCCTCTCCCTGTACCTCCGCCAAGATTCACCCTGCCTCACTACTCACCAAGCCCTGCAGTCCCACAACCCACGTATAAAATAATCACTCAGACGCTTATATAACTCATAAACTGTATGGCCGTGGCAGGCTTCTTGCTAACTGTTCTTATATCTTAAATTAACCCATTTCTATTAATCTATAAGTTGTCACGTGGCTCATGGCTTACCAGTACCTTACATCTTGCTTGTCATGGTGGCAGCTGGCAGGTATTTTCTCTGCCTTTCTATTTCCTCTTTTCTCCTTTCTGTTAGTCCTGCCCATACTTCCTGCCTGGCCACTGGTCAATCAGTGTTTGTTTATACAGAGCGATATCCACAGCACACTCCATACCCAAATTTGCGTCCTCTTTTTTAAAAGTCTGTTTATGTTTTGAATTGATCTGGTCTGATTTGTGCTGCCCATATACTCTTCAGTGTGTGGCCTTCCATTGGAGTGAGATCAACCTATTAGGGGCTATTAAAGACAAGTGACCCTCCTAGCCACTGTTAATCCTTAGCTAGCTGTTGAACTTTGTGCCCATTTTTCTTTGTTGGGGGTCCCTGAAGTAATCACTGCTGGCAGGGAAACAACGTGAAGAGGTGAGAATGAAAACTTGGGACAGCCAAACTTGGTCAGTTAGACTGGATCAAAACTTGTAAAGAGTCTGATTCCACGGTGGTTTAATTTTCTTACACATTTAAGCACAGTAAAACTTCGGGTAAAAAAATCTCCACATGACAGTTCTCAGAACAAAGCTTCATGGGTGGCTACATCAAAATCCCCTTGCAAAATACACCACTACAGCAAAGTACCGGAGACCTTGATCATAATGAATGGATTCTATTGACTGGGAAACAGTGCTCTGGACTAGGGCCTAGAGAGGAAGGGTTTGTAATAAGCATAAAGAGGGATTCTATTGTTGAAGGATGCAAGGTACATGGAACCTTCTTCATAAGGATGAGTTCTATTCACTGAGAGACAAAGCCCAGGATTAGAGTCTAAACATTTCTCAGGATTTGGGGGAAATTCAGGTGGAAGCTGGCTCCCAATAGTATAGCAAAGCATCACCAGGCTGTTTAACCACTCTGACTCCAGCATTCCAGGTGACCAGGCATCATCCTTACATTGAAGAAGCAGGCCTGCACTGATTAACAATTCTGGTTTCTCCAACGCTTGTTCTAAGTTGTGCTTCCTACATCTCTTCCTGCTGAGATTTTGTCCAGTCTAAGCTTGTTCAGGTCTTGTGCATGCTGCCACATTGTTTTGAGTTCATGTGTGCAACTAATTACCCTGTTGTGTCTAGAAAACACCATTTCCTTAGAGTCATCTACCGCCTCTGTCTGACTCTTACACTATTTCTACCCTCTATTCAACAGTGATCTCTGTGCCTATTGGGAAGAGGATGTGCTGTCTATGTCCAATTTAGGGCTCAGCATTTCAATCTCTTATCTCTACAACTTGTCTACTTGTGGATCTCTGTGTTAATTGTTATCTATTTCAAATAAAAGCTTCTCAGATGAAGGTTAAGGGATTCATTGCATTAATCTATAGGTATAAAGATAGTAATTGAGAGTAGGGTTAATACTGTCTAAATTTTGTAGAATATTTATAGTAGTTTCTTCCATAAGGCCAACGATCTTACAGGTTCTTGGTCAAATAATGTTGCCAGGCATGGTTTCTTCTAGAGTGGTACTTAAATTCAATAAAAAAGTGGTTGGTTCCTCCTATAACATCCATGCCATTGTTGTGATACTGGATGTGTCTTGCCAGGCTAGTAATTATTGTAGCTCACAAAATTCACAGGTGGATAACATTAATGATTGCTTTTCTTCTCTAGTAACATGCACTTCCAGCATTGTAAAAACTAGTCTGTAGGGATGAAGCTTCCAGTTCAGTACCAGCCTGATTTCTCCATATTATATCACTGAAGTATGTGGTTTTTTCAGTAAGAGGGTTTTACCATCAAGTTCTGGAGTACATCCTAGACACCAAACTTCATCAGCTGTATAGTTGGTAAAGATTTTTTTTATTCTGTAGGATACTTTATTTGAGTGATGTTTTTTTTTTCCTGTACAGAAACATTTAGTTTCATGGTGTCCTATTTATTAATTTTTCTTAGCACCTGAACTACCAGGATCCTGTTCAGAAAGTCCTTTCCTGTGTCAAGGAGTTCAAACATGTTCTCTACTTTCACTTCTAACAGACTGAGAGTATCAGGTCTTATGTTGAGGTCCTAGATTCATTTGAAGTTGAGTTTTTTTTTTTGTTGGGTAGAGATATAGATCCAGTTTTATTTTTATACATGTAGCTATCCAGTTCATCAGTATCTTTGTTGAAGATTCTGTGTTTTTAAATTTGCATTGTTTCCTTCCCTCTTGGTAAAAAACCAAGTAGATGTAAAACTGGGCTTATATGTGGGTCCACAATTCTATTCCATTAATCAATGTGTCTTTTTCTAATGCCAGTGCCATACTGTTTTTATTTCTATAGCTCCATAGTATAGCTTGAGCTCTTAGATGGTGATGCCTCCAGCAGACTTACTTTTAATTGTTCAGGATTGTTTTGGTTATTCTGGGTCTTTTGCATTTCCACATTAACTTTAAGATTTTTTTTCAATTTTCTGAAAAATTACATTGGAATTTTGATAATGTTGAATCTTAGATTACTTTTGCTAGGATAGACATTTCACAATACTAATCCTACTAATCCATGAGCAGGAGGTATCTTCCATCTTCTGGCATCTTCTTCAGTTTTTTTTTTTTTTTTTTTAGTGCCTTGAAGTGTTCAGGGTGCAAGTCTTTCATTTCCTTGGTTAGGTTTATTCCAAGATGTTTTGTTTTCCCTTGAGACTATCATGCATAGAATCATCTCCCTGATTTCTTTCTTGGTGTGTCCATCATTTGTAGGTAGGAAGGCTACTAATTTTTCTGTTAATTTTGTATCCTACTACTTTGCTGACTTGTTTATCAGCTTTAGGAGATTTCTGGTGGAGTCTTTAGGATCTTCTATGTATAGAATCACACTGTCTGCAAAAAAGAATATGTGACTTCATTCTTCTCTATTTATACCCTACTTATCTCATTCAATTGTCTTATTGTTCTATCTTGGACTTAAAATACTATATTGGACATGAGTACATAGAACAGACATTTTTTAATTATTCCTAATTTCAGATGTAATGTTTAGAGTTTTTCTCATTTTTTTCAAGGTATTGGCTACAGGCTTGTTATATATTGTCCATCTTGTGTTAAGCTTTGTCCTCTTTGTTCCAAATTCTGTGGGATTTTTATCATGAAGGGACACTGGATTTTGCATCTGATAGGATGATCACATGGTTTCTGTCTTTGATTCTATTCATGTGGTAGATGAAATTGACTGATTCATGTATGACAAATCATCCCTGTATCCTTGGAATGAAGCTGGCTTTATCATGGTGCATAATTTTTTTATGTGCTTTTGGGTTTGGATTGTATTTTATTGAGACTGTTATGTCTATGTTTATCAAAAATATTGTACTGCACTTATATTTTTTAATTGGGTCTTTGTCTTATTTTGGTCTCAGGGTAATACTGGCTTCATAAAAATGTTTTGGAACTGTTCTTTCATTTTCTGTTTTACCAAGTGATTTGAGGAGTATTGGTATTAGTTCTTCCTTAAAAGTCTAGTAAAATTCCATGCTGAATCTGCCTGGCCCTGTTTTTTTTTTTTTTGTGACATTAAAGAAAAAAACGTTCTATTTACTCATTCATTTTCATGTATATATATTTATGCTTGAGTGAGCTCGTATGTATCATGTGCATGCAGCAGCCCCAGAGGTATTGGATCACCTATAACAGGAGTTGTATGTGGTTCTGAACCATCATGTGGATGCTGGGAATTGAATCCCTGTCTTCTGTAAGATCAGCAAGTACTATTAACCTTCTGGCCATCTCTCTAGACCTAATTTGGGAGATTTTTAATACTGCTTCTATCTCGTTGGATGTTATAGGTTTATTAAAATTATTACATTGTATTGATTTAGCTTTGATAAGCCACATATGTGTAGACACTCATTGATTTCTTTTAGATTTTCAAGTTTTGTGGAGTATAGATTTTTTTTAAATCTCTTCATTTTAAAATTAACGTACAGTTATATCATTTCCTCCCTCTAATGTTTTCCTTGTACCCTCCCCACTCCATCTCAGAATAATGGTCTCTTTTTCTTTGATTGTTATTATTATATGCATGTATAAATGTACAAATATATAAACACAGCCTGCTGAGTCTCTTTAGTGTTGCTGATATGTACATGATTTCAGGGCTTACTGCTTGGAATTGGATAATCAGTTAGGAAGCTCATCCTTGGGGGTGACTCCTTAGTTTCCTGTAGCTCTTTTTCTAGGAGTGAAGTCCCAGGATATTTCTCCATTCCATGTTATCATGTCTGTTGGTGTCATAATTGTTAAGGCTGTATTGTTGAGGTTCCATGGGATATTGTTGTTGCTCTTGTTTTCCTCCCAGTAGTTGAAAGTAAGTCCCTGTTCCTGGATGGCATGCATTTTGGGTGTGGAACTTGGAGAATTTGAGCTGGACCTTTCCCAAAAGCCTCCTCCCCAAGGACTAACTTTCATAGCACTAGAAGGTACAATAAAGCAGCTAAGAAAAGGAAGAAGCTATTAGTCCCATCCAACTGTGATTCCTATGAACCACCACAGTGGCTAGCATGACAAAATATCCCTAAAGGTACAAGAGTGGCAGTCATATCTTTATGGCAACCAGCAGCTCTCTATTTGATCTTCAGGCCCACTCAGCAGGAGGGAAATCATGCCTCCTGGAGACCTATTCAGCTAATCAAGACTACTGAGTTCATGGATCTTAGAGAGCCTTCTATTGCCATTTTATTCAACTAACATAATTCCTAACTGCATTTAAAATTCTCATATCCACAAAAAGTGTAGCTTTTATTCCTCATCATCTTCCTTCCTTCCTTCTTTCCTTCTTTCCTTCCTTCCTTCCTTCCTTCCTTCCTTCCTTCCTTCTCTTTTCTTTCTTTTTCTTTTCTTTCTTTCTTTCTTTCTTTCTTTCTTTCTTTCTTTCTTTCTTTCTTTCTTTCTTTCTTTCTTTCTTTCTTCTTTCTTTTTTTGTGATTAAGTCCTTTGCTATGTAGTCTTGGGTGGCTGATACTACACAGCTCAGATTTACCTTGTACTCCCAGCAATTCCCCTGTCTCAGCTTCCTGAGTGCTGGAATTACAGGCTTCCAACACCACATCTGGTTTATTTTTATGGCCTTTAAAGCCTATTTTAGCAGGTTTATTTTGTAATACTAAGTTTCTCATTACCGATTCCTTTAGGTGTTTAATACTGATCTTTATTATTTAAGCAAACAGGAAAAATAGGATGTAGAGAATCATTTTAGGATGTCTGTAAGTCCAACACTACTTGTAAGGTTGTTTTGTCATCGTCATCTTATTTCCAACTTAAATTAGTTGGCTGAACTGATATTCTCCAAGACATAATCACTCTTGGATATATGAGGATAATGTGAATGTAACCTAATATCCTTTGGTCCTAACTAGTTGTTCAAGGACCTAATAGAGTGTATGTATTTTTCTCATTTTTCTAAATCTAGTTGCCAGCATAAGAAGTTGAGTATCATTTCACTTGGGTTTTCTAAAAGAAAAAAAAATCAAACTCTATTTCCATTTCTTGGATTAGCTTCCTTATTGTATTCATTTTTATCTTTTTCTTTTTTCTTTTTTGAATTGTTTGGCATAGTTATTATCATCCATTGGAATTCTTTGTCTAGTAATTCTTCCTGTCTTTTTCATTAAGGCCCATTGACATAAGATTTGGATTTGTGGTAGGAGGCATGCTATTTTATTGATATATTTATTTGTATTTTGGTATTTCTGTGCTGGGATTTGAACATCTGGAGTCTGTTGGTTGAGTGATTATTTCATTTTTGTGTAAGTTGGATCTCTTATTTTCTCAGGGATGTTTACCATGTTCAAGAGAAGGGCTCATTCATAGCAGTGTTGGGATATTGGTTTCTCTGTTTGTCTGAAACTTGGGGTTACAACATCTGTTCCAAGTCTTCTACTTGTTAGCTGTAGTCTGGTGCCTTCAGTGGTTTAGACAAGGAGCTGAGAAGTTTCGTCTGGTCATTTGCAGACTGGTTCTGGGTCTCCAGGCCAGGTAGTACAACTATGTGATTTCAGTAATGGGAGCTGGCAGGGATCTGGTGAGTCCTGAGGTGAAGGTATCCCAGAAACATGTGGTGGCTGAAGAGTCCATTTTGTGGGGCAAACTAAGAACTGGCAAGTTTGAAAGAGAAGGTGAAAGGCTAGGAAGAGGTGATCATCCTTGTTAAATAGCCATGATGCTTCATGGATACCAGAATGGAAGGGGACTGGGGACGGGAACATGGGTAGCCTACTTCGCTATCCATGCCATATGGTCCAGCTAGAGATTATTTGATTGGAAGCAGCCTGAGTTCTGATGAGTCTCCAAAAAGGAGAAAGAAGCTAAGAGGAGTTGGTGATCTCTGGCAAGCAGTTCAGAGCTTTGTAGTGATTCAGATGGAGGAAGGCTGAGAAGAAGAACACAGGTAGCCTATTTTGTTCTTCACACCACTTGAGATGGTTGGGGAGTTCATGGTGGGGAGATCTGATGAGGCTCTAAGCTATGGAGAGGGGCCAGGAAGAGATGATCCTGGCAAGCAGCCATAGGGCTTTATAGTTGCCCAAATTGAACGAGGCTGGGAAGGTCAGGTCCCATGTTTTGAATTTTCCCTTTTCATTTCCTCTTGAATGTGTTAGCACTTTAGGGGCCCAATTTACACAACAGTATAAATAACTTAGCTATGTCAACCTTTTCCTATTTATTAAGAATCATGTCTCACCCTTTGTTCAAAAGAACTACAAAATCCCTATATCACTTCCAGGGTCCTGGCTGAATTAACCTTTTTTCTGTTTTGAATTTTTTCAAAAGAATTTAGTATTATTGTTGTTGTTGTTGTTTATGGTGGTGGTGGTGGTGGGTGGCGGCGGCGGCGGCGGCGGCGGCGGCAGCGGCGGTGTGTGTGTGTGTGTGTGTGTGTATGTGTGTGTGTGTGTGTGTGTGTGTGTGTGCACATGTACATGCTATGTTATGGCATATGTGTGGACAACATATTTTGGGGAATTGTTATTCTCCCTCATACCATGGGTTCTAGGGATCACACTCAGCTCATCAAACTTGTGTAGCAAGTGCTTTTACCTTCTGAGTCCTTTTGGTGGCCCCAAATTGACTTTCTCAACACTCCAATGAGCATAGCACTATCCAGCCCAGTGAACTGAGAAACACTGCTTCCCAAAGTAATGCCAGCTCTTCCCCTATTATCTCCTAGATGACGCTGATGTTCAGGGGAACCTCAGCTAATAAATAACAAGTCTCCCTAATGACATGTGTGAGTCAGTTCCTCAGGACTGATTTTCACCAGGTTGCCTTGGATTAGGCAACATTTGTCTCAAGGAGAGCTGAGTAGTTCTATTCCACAGTTTCTGTACTTCCATGGCACTCAGACTATCCTCACCTTATTCATGTCCCACAGCCTCATGAGACAGGTTTAATGATGCAGAATATTCCTTTATTGCATTATCACAGCTAGGAATTTTTTTTTTTTTGATTCAGAGTCTATGTAGCCCTGGCCATCCTGGAACTCACTATGTAGACCAGATTGGCCTTGAATTCACAGAGGTTTATCTGCCCCTAAATCCCAAGCACTACTATTGAAGACATGTTTCACCACACTCAGCCAGTTGATATAAGATTTTGGAAGGCTGGCGGGGTGGGAGGAGGGAAGAGGGGGAAATCTGTGATTGGTATGAAAAACGAATAAAAATTTTCTTAATAAAAAAGATAAAGATTTTGGTATTATTTATAGGCTCTTGGGTGAAGGGTAACACTAGAATAAGGTGATTATCTGGCAGCTGCCTCACTACAAAACTTCACCCCAGTATGGGTGAAGACTCATGTAATCTGAATTCCTAGAGTTACCTGAGTAACTTAGAGGCAGTCTCCTCTCCCTTCACAATTTCTTACTGTTTATATGGTGTGGAGAAGGTCATTTTATCTTGTAAATTTCATAGGTTTCCTGAGTCTAATATGTTTTATGAACTTCCTGAGTCTTAAAAGTTTAGTGAACTTCTACAACTTAAAGTGCCTCCTTCCAGGAAGTAATGTCTCATCTTGGAGGAAATAGCTACTTCTAAATTAAGAGAGATAAGATTCAGAATATGCGATATTTGTTTTCTCCACGGGAATGAACTAGGCCTTCTGCATAAGCGAGACAGTTGTGTAGCTTGATCTGCTTAGGGGGCCCCCTAGCATAGGATCAGGATCCATCCCTGGTGCATGAGCTGGCTTTTTGGAGCCCATTAACTATGGTGGGATGCCTTGCACAGCCTTGATGCTGGGGCAGTGGCTTGGACCTGCCTCTACTGAATGTACCAGGGTCTGCTGACTCCCAATGGGAGGCCTTACCTTCATGTAGAAGGGAATTGGGAGTGGCTGTGGGGGAAGGCTGGAGGGCAGGAAGAGGGAAGAAGGGGTTCTGTGATTGGTATGTAAAATAAATAAAAAATTTCTTAATAAAAAATAAAAAAATTTACCCCTCCCCAAAGAAGTTAATATGCATAGAAGAAAAAGAAAACATCATGCCTTTTCAGTGTCTGTGAATGGCTGGTAAATTTCAGTACTCAATGGAGGATCTAAAGTACTGTAGGTCTTATGAATATGACATGACATGATCCCTAGTGACATTATGTGTTCCTCAGGAGCCCTCTTTGACTGCGCCCTGGGTCACACTAGTCTCAGACCACTGAGGTATTTTCTGGAACAGCTACCAGAGTTCTGCTTTCCTCATCTAAGTGTCCTTGTCAATTTCTACAATACTATTCCTACAATGGTAGTAGTCTAATGAATTATGGCATTTGAGTCCACTTAACATCATCCCAGGTCCTTTGGTTGAGCTATCATGTGATGTCCATTGGAACTTGAGTTAAGGATGGTGTGAGCCACCATGTGAGTACTGGGAACTGAACTAACATCCTCTACAAGAGCAACAAGTGCTCTTAATTGCTGAGCCATCTCTCCAAGACCCATAGATGTAACTTTTTAGAAAGGTTACTCATAATGATTAAGGAAGCAATCCATCATGAGGATGGAACAATTCTAAATATATGTATACTAAACATGAATATGCCCAATTTCATAAAACAAATAGTGCTAGATGTACAGTCATAGATTAAGCTGTACAAAATCATAGTGGGTAACTTCAATACCCAAATCTTACCAATAGACCAATTATCTTAACTAAAACTAGAGAAACATATAAGTTAAATGATATAGATATAATGAACCTAAGAGACATCTACAGTATATTCTGTACACACACACACACACACACACACACACACACACACACACAAAACACAAACACACACACACACCAAATTAATAACATGAGATCATAATTCAATTCAGAAAATCATTAGAACATATTTTAGAGAGTTGCTTGTCACCAAACAGGAAAATCTAAAAGAAATGAACTTCTAAATGCATAGACCTACAAAAAATTGAACCAAGATGAAATAAACAATTTAAACAGATCAAAAAAAGTAATGGTATTAAATCAGTAATAAAAAAAATCCCTAAGCCAGGGAAGTTCCAGTTCTAACTGGATGAACTGCTGAATCCTTCCCTAGCTTTAAAGAAGAACGAATGCTCATTCTTCTCAAACTATTTCATAAACTAGGAAAAGAAAGAATGCTACCAGACTCCTTTTTAATAAATACATACATAAATGCATAAATAAATAAAACCACTATTACTCTAATGCCCAAACCAGATAGAGACAGAAGAGCAAAGAAAATTGTAGGCCAGTTTCCCCGATGAATATAGATGCAGAATTCTCAATAAAGTATTTGCATACTGTATTCAAGAACACATTAAAAAGATTATTCATATTGATCAAGTTAACTTCATTGCAGAGACTCAGGGATAGATCAGCATAATCAAATCAATAAATGAAATACATACCATAAGTGGACTCAAGGACAGAAATTACATGTTCATTTCAATAGCTTCAGAAAAGGCTTTTGACCAATTCCAACAGTTTTTCCTGGCAAAAACCATGCAAAGAATAATAGCAGGAACATATCTTGGCATAATAAAGGCCATATACAAGAGCTCTGCAGCCAACATTATACTAAATGCTGAAAAACAACACAAAACTCTAAGCATTTCCACTTAAAGCAGGAACCAGACAATACTGTCCATTCTTTTTATTCTTCTCTAATACAGTTTTTGAAGTTTTAGCTAAAGCAACAGGAAAAGAGAAGGAAGCAAAAGGGACTCAATTAAGAAAGGAGTTAGCTATTGTGTCCTTGTTTACAGACAATGTGATTCTATTGTACCTAAGGGACCTGAGAGATACTACCAGGAAACTCTTAGCACTGACAGACACTGTACAATGGGGCGGGGCACAAAGTTAATTCATAAAAACCAGTGGTCTTCCTGTACCCTAATGGCAAACACACTGAGAAAAAAAAATCAAGGAAGCAATCTCATTCATAATTGCTTCAGAAAATAATATGCCATAGAATAAACCTGACCAAGAAAACAAAAGATCTCTACAATGAAAACCTGAAGGTATTGAAGAAAGAAATAAAGATACTGGAAGATGGGAAGACATCCTAAGATCTTTGATTGGAAGAAATGGCTCAGTAGTGGCTTTAAAGAAATTTGTGTTGTCTTTTGATAGTACAATATAATTACATCATTTCCTCATTTCTTTCCTCTTTCTAACTCCTTCCATGCATGTCTTTTTCTCTCTTTTAAAAATCAGTATATTGTTTTCTTTGTATCTTCTCCAGGGAAGAGTATACCAAATGGTTGTCCAATACAAATTAGCTCTTCAAACATGTACGTATGAGTGACATTATATATACCGAGCGAGCTATATTTAGGAATGCACACATATACATATATATCTAACAACAACAACAACAATAACAGAAGATGCCAGGAATGGCTATCTTATCGAAAATATTTTACAGGTCCAATATTCCTTTTAAAGATTCCCATGATATTCTTCACAGTAACAAAGAAATCTTAAAATTCTGCATGGAATCACAAAGACTCCAGGTAACCAAAGCAATTCTGAGTAAGAATAATAATGCTGAAGATATAATCACATCTAATTTAAATTTATAATTCAGAGTCTTAGACAAAATAGCAGCATAGGCCAGGCACAAAAAAAAACAGATACATGTGTCAGTGGAAGAGAATAAAAGATGAAGATATAAACTCACACAGCTACAGACACTGACTTTTTTTTTTTGAAGAATCAAGTATAAACATTAGAAAAAAGCACCTTCAACAACTGGTGCTGGAAAAACTGGATAGCTGCATGTAGAATAAAACCAGTGCACAGCCTCTCACCCTGCACACAGATCAACTCCCAAAGGACCATAGACCTGAATGTAAAACCTTAAACTTCTACAGAAAAGAGTTGTGGAAATGCTTCAAGACATAGGCATAGGTGAAGACTTTGTGCATAGGAATCTAGTTAGGAAATGGAGCTAACATGACAAATGAGACTGTATGAAATAAAAAAAATATTCTACAAAGCAAAGGAATTGTGACTTGAGTGAAGAACTGCCCTACAGAATGGTAAAACATTTTAGACAGTTATACACCTGACAGATGGCTATCATATACAAAGAACTCAAAAAGTGAACAACAAGAAGTAGAACATCCCAATCTGCAATGGACCAATGAAATTAGACATAGTTCTCTAAAGATAAAGTGGAAATGCTCAATAAATGTATGAAAAATGTTTGACCTCATTGTCTATTATGGGAATTAAAATCAATACTTCATTGACACTCCACATCACCCCAGTCAGAACAGTAGTCATAGAGATAACACTAATGAATGATGACAAAGGTGTGAACAAGAGCTAACCATAACTGCAAGTGGGAATGTAAACTGCCAGCTCCTCTGAAGTCATATTGAGATTTCTCAAAAAATTAATAGATCTTCCCTATGATGCAGATATACCACTCTGGGGTATGATGTAGATTTATGACTCTGTGGGCATTTACTCCCAATCAGCCTGTCACAGACATTATTGTATAGCATTTACTGCAGCACTAGTCATGGTAGCTTAGCTATGGAAACACCTAGGACTTCAAAAACAGAATGGATGAAGGAAACATGATTTATAGACACAATGGAATTTCTTCATTGTATAGAAGAAGGAAGTCATGTTCTTTGCAGGAAATTGGATGCAGTGGGGGACTGTAATGTTAAGAGAGGTAAGCCAATAGAAGGGCAGAGTATGTTTTCTTTCAATTGTGATTCCTGGTTTTTATGTGGATACACAAAGTCATATATATCATGTAAAAGTAGCAATTAAAGTGTTTAGGAGATAAATGAACTGACAGGAGGCAAGGGGTAGGAAAGGGAAAGTGGTAATGTTTGGGGAACTATATACTCAACAAACATTCAAATGAAAGCTTTACAAGTAAGCTTAAGAAAACAAAGAAAGTTTAGATTAATTTCCCTTATGAACATAGATGTAAAAAAATGTCAATAAAATACTTGAAAATGAAACCCAAGAATACATCAAAAAGATTATCTACCATGACCAAGTAGACTTCATCTTAGAGATGCAGGGATGTTTCATCATATATAAATTTATAAACATAATCCATCACATAAACAGCCCAAAAGACAAAAGCAACATGACATTTTCTCATTTGATGCAGAAAATGCCTTGGCAAAATCCAACATCCATTCATGATAAAAATCCTGGAGAAACTATGGAAACAAGGGACATGCCTCACCATAATAAAGGCGATATAGACTAAGTCCACAGCCAGCATCAATGTGAACTGATAGAAACTCAAATTTAGAGTTACTGAATAATGGGGGGAGACAATGCCCCAACCAGCACAATTTTTGCCACCAAGTGAAACTTCCAGAGCTGGGTTTCATCTAATTGAGTTGTTGGCCAAAGCTGTCCCATGGAAACCTTAAACAACTGAAGCTATTGCTAAGGTTATTGGTTGCTCTCCACAAACTAATGGCAAGGTCATTTGCTGAAGAAAACACATAACTCATAAACACAGTGACATTCAGCTGGTGCCTAGCTACAGCCTTCACTCCTTTGACTAGTGTTCATGGTACTGGAAAGTACTCTGAACTCTATTAGAGGAGAAAAGTAACCACCAGCCCAGCTATAAACCCTGTACTCTATGATGGTGACCTACTTTCGTGCTAGTGCTGGTACAATGGTGGCACAAACATTTTGGGAGTAACCAACTGCTATCTGATTGGATTTAATGCATACTGCAAGAGATCGGACCTATGCCTGATACTGATCTGGTGACAAGAACCGGAGAGTAGACAGGCTATGGACCTAGGGGAAATACTACTGTTCTGCTAAAGGAACTTATCAATAAAACGACTCCTAATGATGTTCTACTATACCCTTAGATCAGTGTTTCACTTAGCCATTATCAGAGATGCTTCCTCCTACAGGAGATGGGAACTAACACAGAGACCCACACCTGGACAATGTGTAGAATGAGAAACCTTGGACACTCACTCCTAAAGGGGACATCTTCTTCAAACCTTTTCTCTCGGGTTCAGGGAGCTATGCAGAAGAGGGTAAAGGTTGTAAGAGCCAGATGGAATCAGAGGGAATGGGTATCACTATGGAAACAGTGTCTTCCAGACACAACTGGACTGACACACCTATGAAATCACAGGGACTGTGGCAGTGTGCACAGAGATAGCACAGGTCCAGGCTGGATGTGGTCCCAGCACTGAGAAGTGGAGGTTCCATCACTAACCAAGAAGCTATTTTCAGTTGACAACCACTTGCAAGGGAAAAATTAGTGTTCTTCAAGGGAATCTCCTGGATATATACATCCCACTTAAGGGTAGGCCCTATGTCCAGCAGTAGAGGGCCAACACAAAGGAATTCAATGATATTTTTATACATTTTTCATCTCATGTTGCCTTGTTTGGGCATTTTTCTTTTACCTTAATGGTATTTTGCTTGTTTATTATGGTTTCCTATTTTGTGTTTTTGGGGGTTTTGTTCATATATTTCGGTTTCTTAGTTTGTGTTTTTTTTTTCCAGGGTTTTTTTTTTTTGTGTGTCTGTGTGTATGTATTTCTTGCACTTCCTTCCTTTCTTTTTCTAAATTCTGTTTTCTCCCCATTTTCACTAAAGAGAGAGAGAAGGGGGACATGGATTTGGGTGGGTGGGTTTGTGGGAACAATCTGGGGAATGGGAAACTGTGATCAGAATATAGTGCATGAAAAAATTATTTTTCAATTAAAAAAGGAAAACATCTATATTCACAAAATTTTCCTTTTATGTAATAATTGAATTATCATGCTTGATTTAACTTTCTTATTTTTGTAGGTTTTGCCATTTAGTATTTTCAACAGATGCTGTCTGGATATTTTTCTCAATTTCCAGAGATACTCTATGAAGATAAAATGTTCCACTCTACTAGGTAGCAAGGTATTTTATACCTTTAATATTCTATCCAAGTAATATCACTAGTTCTGTGAATGATACAATGCGCAGTTGGTTTTACATTTTGGGGTCTTCAAACTCACTAGCTTTAGGGATGTCAATACTACTTGATTACCAAGACAGGTTCAAAACAGAGACCAGTGTTGCCCTGGGAAACTGCTCAGTCCTGGACAATTTGTCCTGGACAAATAGAGATCACTGGTCACCCACATTACACCATTTGTGTGTTCCAGCCACATGACCCCCTCTTAGTGGGGACATACAATCCCTTCCTTCTGCAGTCCTTTGTGACATGCTGTCTCCACTCTCTACCCAGTGCCCTCATGGCTCTGGGAGCTGCCATCATTCGGGTCTCCACTCCTCAGGTCTCAGCACCTCCTCCTGACTGCCCTATGGAAGGGAAACCCCACTAGCTGCTCCACTGGTCTCTCTTATGGTGTTCTGACACTTCCTGTGTTTGACTGAAAGGTGGCACTGGTTCTTCTTCAAGGCAGGAGCTCATGTAGCTCAGACTGGCCTCACATGTGTTATGTAGGCAAGGTTGGTCCTTAACCTCCCAATGCTCCTGCTTCCTCTCTAGCTCTGGGTTTATTGGTGTGGACCACCACACCCGGCTCAGACCCTTTCTTTGTCCCACTCCATCATACTCATAATTATTTTACTGGCCTGTTTTCTCCTCTAAGACTGCACACTACACACACACACACACACACACACACACACACACACACACACACAATTGTAAATCCTGCTTGTTATACTCAGCACTAAGCACCCTGCCTCTAATATTGCACTTGGCACACACCTGGCAACCTGTACAAACTTAATCATTATTTGGTGATTGAATGTGTACATTACAGATCCTTAAAACTACTTGTTAGGGGAATGAAATCTGAATCTACATGGACCTTAACCCAAGTTGTCCACACTCCTCTATTCCACATTCCCCATTTATCACTGCAAATTGATGAGAGGGTAATACCTTCCATTCGTGACAATATCTTCCACTCATGGATCTATGCCAGTTTGTAGAGGTGTATGTGTGTGTGTGTGTGTGTGTGTGTGTGTGTGTGTGTGTGTATGTGTTCTTCTGAGACTGGTGGGTGGGGAAGGACAGGAGCGGGCAGGTAGGAGCCCAGTTGGATTCTGGATAGCTGTGCTCTTTGCTGCCATGACCTTGGCATGATATCCAAGTTGAATACTATGCTTATCTTTGTTTAGTTCAGGTGAATTTTTTAACATGCCAGTGATTTAATTAGAGAAATTACTTTCCTTGTAAAAATCTGTAACTTTTTACCTCTCGGCACACCAGATATTCTTGGAAAATTGTATTTTATAACAAGTTTGGATTAATGTTTAATTTAAAAATCTACTCTTCTCAGGAAACATCATATATGAGAGAGGAAAGTAATAATTTAATCTTTACATATATACAGCAGCACATGTTTGCAGTGCTTTTGAAAGCAATAAATTATGTCATAATATCCCTTAGGAGCTCAATACTTTTCTACTGCTACAATCATAGGGTATTCATACAGTCCCAGTGAACATTGACATCCGTCATTCAAACACCAGTTAAATATACACAGAAGTAAAAATTTTAAAAAGACAGGCTCTGAAGTCAAGGCTGAAGATGATTGTGACGTACAGGGAAAGTGCTTCACATATGCTGAGATTTTGGGTGTCTCCATGTTGATGGAACGTACCCATCAGTTAGAAAATGTCACTAAAAACACAATGCCAAGCTGGGCGGTGGTGGCGCACGCCTTTAATCCCAGCACTCAGGAGGCAGAGCCAGGCGGATCTCTGTGAGTTCGAGGCCAACCTGGGCTACCAAGTGAGTTCCAGGAAAGGCGCAAAGCTACACAGAGAACCCCTGTCTCGAAAAACCAAAAAAAAAAAAAAAAAAAAAAAAAAAAAAAAAAAAAAAAAAAAAAACACAATGCCAACTTCTGAGGATCTACCTTATGACACCTTACATTTTTCTTTTTAGTGCTGAGTCTGCTAGTGTTTCATGTATGCTAAGCAAGTGTTCTACTAAGGAACCACATTCCCAGTCCCATTAGCTTTTGCTTTAAACTCCTTTAATTTTCAGGAAGCTGAGTGACAGTATCATGACTACATGTAGAAGAAATATGATATAATTCATATTTATTTAAATATGTGGTCTATTAGGACTCAGACCTTTTAAATATCCATCACAGATTCAGAGATGACTCAGTCATCCTTACGATAACAGCGTGAGTACATAATTTTGAATCTCCAGAATCTACATAAAAACTATGCATGCCCGAGAGCCTGTAACCAAACACAAGGGACTTCCAGGTCAAGGTGGCTCTCTGTACTGGCTAGAGCTATCAGTGAAAGACCCTTCCTCAAAAGAGTGGAGCAAAATCAAGAAAGATATTCCACATCAGGCCTCCAAACCCACATACACTCACTTGTATGAACATTCACTTGCACCCACACACATGCAGACATTCATTGGTTCATCACACACATACATACACACATGTAAACAAAAACAAAAAATATAGTATGAAAGGCTACCATTTTTTTCTCCCCTGAACTCTGTTCTTCATTCATTCTAAGTGGATAGACCACAGAAAGACATTTCTTCTGTGTTAGGAATTTTAATCCTGGAGCTGAACTTCTATAAAATAATTCTTGACATGAACCAATTGGTTTGATGGGTTGTCAAACTGTCAAAAAAAAAAAAAAAGCTAACTTCCCTGAAAAGGCTGGTATGATGATCAATATAATTGTGTTTAAAAGCTATATGAAAACCTTGGGATGTTTTTTCTACTCATTTTGTTGGCATTATGAAATATAAATCTTTGGGCAAGTAAGTGTCCTAGGCTTCTTCAATCTCTGTTTTCTTATCTTAGAGAAGATCAGGGATTGATATCTCTCACAGCATCTACATACTATAAACATATGAGACTGTGAATGTACTACCTACCATGTTCCAGTGTCTGACCTTATTCCCCAAAGAGATTTTCTTTAGAACAAAATGAACAAAAAAGGAAACTGCATAATTTCTGAGTGGTTTATGACAGAAAAACTATTATTATTCTTTTTTAAATAAACCAACCTGGGACCTGGTTTGATTTCTGTTCAGATGTCATGGGATAGCTTTTCTACAAGGAGACCAGATGGCCACTGTGATCATGCTCTCCAATGTGAAGAGTACAGAGCCTCCTTTCTATGGGTGCTGTTCAGAAGGAACTAGCCATTTGTTAGGGATACCATGCCCTTACATCTCTCTTTCTTTTTTCTCCCTCTATCTCCCACACATGCGTTTTCTCACTGATTTGTAATCTGCAGCACTGGTGAATCATTCCTTCTGAGTGTTTGGAAACCGTCTGTGTCCACAATGTATATGAAGTACTTGGAAGTCTTCATTGGATGAATCATGAAGTGTGAAGCAGCAGAGGCTTTCCTTTGTCACCCCTGTATTTGATTTGTGATTCCTAATTAAGTATCTGGAGTGTGTTTTCCACTTGTGGTGGTACAAATAAAGCAAAAGTTAGTCCATGAAGGGCTGGAGTGATGGATCTGGGGTTAAAAGCATTGGCTGCTGTTCCAGAGGACCTGAGTTTGATAACAAACATCCACATAGCAGGAAAAAAGGAAGGAAAAGAAAAAAGGATCTGTAACCCCAATCCCTGGAGATCTAACACCCTCTCTGGCCTCCATAGGAATCACACACATATTTAAAAAAAAATAGTATTGAAAAAAAATAATGCATGAGTTTGTCCAGTAGATGGAAGTATTTCATAGGGAATTAGTAAGAAGCCAGTGATTTGGTTTTGGTTCCAGTTTGGGTTTTATTGTTATTTTTGTTTATCTTTATAATAATAATGAAATAAGATGTGATAACCCACCTGGAAAGTGGAAGTGAGAAACAAAATGTTATGAGATGAAGAAAGATGGAGCCAACTTTACAGCATGCAGGGCTTCCAAGATTTTTCAACCTTACCCCAAACCTGTTCTGTTTTGGCTTTCTACTTTTGTCTTCACACACACACACACACACACTCACACACACACACACACACACACACACACACACACACACACACAATCTCTATGTATCTTTGCTAGCCTTCAGAATCTTTTCATGAGAATGAATAATGCAATCAGTGTCTTCAGCAATCAGGCCAGCTTAACATCAAGCTGGTGTCGATAAGAATGCTTATCGCACACCAGTGAGAGTGGAGTCGGGGCGAGGATAGCAGGGGCATCCTGTTCGCAGCTCTCACTGGGCACATATTCTGGCTCCTCTGCTGTTGCGAGGTGGGGGTGGGGTCTACCCTATAAGCCCAGCACAGATCACTTCACTCTAACCCAAAGACTGGTGGTATCATTCTCATAGGTGCTGTGTGAGCCTGCTTCCAAAAATCCCAATTTCAAGGAGTTGTATTTGCTTGAATCTCAATAGGAAGTTTGGGTGAAAAAAAAAAAAAGCAGTTGTGGTCATAGCGTGAAAGTCATGTTTTCTCCATCATCCCAATAAGTTGCAGGAGCATGGAAGCATTCCTCTTTAAGGCCTCATTTCTCCCACCCACCCCTTTCCCAGTCCCCTTTCTCTTGCAAGCTTTGGCAGAACATGAAGGGATCCATCTTTATTTCCATTTTTGGGTTGAGAAAGGCAGATCACTTTCTCAATTATTCCATGAGAAGAACTAAAAGTCCCAGAGTCTTGAAGATACAGAGTAAGTCCCACAAATGAAAATTTGCTTTTATGTACACATCTTAAAACCCCAACAAATGATCTAAGGCGCCTGAATAAGATAAGTGAAATGCCATGAAATTGCTTAAGATCTTCTAAGACAGAGCTCTGTTTACTCATCAGCTCTGCTTTTCTTCTCTACCAAAGGGCAACGCTGCCCTCTTTAGTGTTATTTTCGACTTCCTTCATCAGTACTGTGATTTTAATTGTATTTGTGCAAAACTGCCTCTTTTGGTGGAATGCCCTCCATGGGGAGCCCTTTGTATTAATATATTTAATTTATTTTTCCACCATGTCTTTGAAGCAAAGGTCTCTGGGATAGAACTTGCCAGTGCGGTGGGGATAAGCAATGGTGCATAAAATCGCCAGACATTAACCTGCTCAGCCCCTGGATCCTCTCGTTCCTCTGAAAAAGGAGGAAGCTGAGATCTAGGCAAAGAGATTTGTTCTTCCATCTCTAAAAGCTAATTGGAGTTGCACATCTCAGCCCATCCAAATACATAACATTTTGGAGAGGGAGAAAAAGAAAAAAAAATACCTCTGATGTCAAACCATCATCAGGGACTAGTAGTAAGTGTGTTTGGCAAAACTCTTCCTCCCCTCAGTGCTTTTCAAACATCTTCCAATCTTCTAGCAAGTATTGAACGGACAGCAAGGGAGATAAAAATCAGATCCTACCTGGCTAGGAGAGATAATGAAAGGAGAACACAGAGCAATTTGGTGACAAGATGTTATGTGCTTGACAAGAACACCACACCGAAGTATATGGAATGGCATCCTTTGGGCATCTAACCCCTCCTGTCTTACTGCTACTGTCTCTAATCTGTAGAGTCAAATGTCCCTGACCAGCCAGTGACAGTGCAACTTAGCACCAGATCAAAGCCCGCGCTTTGGATTTCGTGCCACTAGAGGTCAGTCTTGACTAACTTGAGAACACGCCGGTCCGCCATTCCTGCATCTCAAGCTCCACCCTAGCTTGTTTTAGAGAAAAAGTTGCCTCTTTTTGCCCTGGAGGTTGTTTGTTTGTTTGTTTTTGGTGTTTTTTTTTTTCCCTCTAGAAAGCACATATTTTTTCAGTTCCTGAGAGAAAAACAGTCTTTTGAATAATGATATAAAAAGAGAGCTATTTACTCTCAGCTCCTCTATCAAGGCCCTCCTGTCCTGGACGTCAGGAACTTACAGGTGATCATTGCCTGAGATCACCATCTTTTCACTAGGAAATGTAACAAAAGAACCAAAACAGTAAAGAAAAAACAAAACAAGAAACCCGAATCAAATTTGTTCCTCCAAGTGTCTTCACTGGTCTTAGGTTTTCCTGCTGCAAAGGCCACCTGAAGAACAAGCTAGACCCAGACACAGAAGGACTGACAGAAAGCAAGACCAGGCAGGACATGCTCAACACCTTTTCTCTTTAAAGATGTTAGTGCAAGACAAAGTGTAGAAAGTCCAAGACACATAATTACCTTCCCCGAAAAAGGCCATCGTGCTATTACCAAGGTGGTCCTAGGCTGTCTTTTACTGTGTGTCTACTCTTTTCCCCAGCCAGAGAACAAGTGTCTAGAAAATCTCTCACCTCTATCTATCTATCTATCTATCTATCTATCTATCTATCTATCTATCTATCTATCTATCATCTATCTATCTATCTATCTATCTATCTATCTATCTATCTATCTATCTATCTATCTATCAGCCTGCCTGTCTATGTATCTATTTTTCTACCTATCCACCTACCTACTTACCTATCTATGTAACTCAAGGCCATCTGTAAACTAGTCAAGAACTCTAACCACGAGACATATCCCCAAACCTTTAGATCTTTGTAAACTTGGCACAACTGGTTGTCATTTTCCTCAGTGTTGGAGTGAGGCAGCCTCTGGCAATGGACACATTCAGAGTCTAGTTCTTTTACACTCCCCCCACCCCCCAACCACCCAGTGACCACCCCGTTGACTTCCCTGCTGGGGTTAGGGTGGACATAGTGGTGTCTGGGGAGTCAAATGTGCCACTTTTGTTTTCCTGTTTACTGAAAGTTCATGGTATGAAAGTCATGTGTTTTCAGCTAATGGGCCATCTATCCCTCGTACCCCAATAGAAATCACCTTCTCCTTAAAAGATCATTAAGCAAATTGATAGCTCAGGATGACTTTAATGCTCTGGGGAAGAAACAACTCAAACAAACCATTGTTGGTCATTTAAAAACTCATTCTTCACGAGGAATCAGGACCTCTGCTTCACAGGATGGCTTGGCCACTCACCGAATCTGAAAACAAAACAACCAACAAAGGGAGTGAAAAATCAACCCAAAAAACAAAAGAGAAATAAGTCACCTCCTCCATGTTTCTGATTCATAGTGAGTCAAATACAGCACCACCGGAAAGTCCCTTGGTAAGTCTGCACGAGTGAACCTTCAGCATAGAAGACAGAAATCTCCCTTTTGAGATCAAAACCGTGAGGCACAGAGAAATTCAGGAGATTCCCACACCTCTGGGCTGCTGAGAAGTCATTTTGAGTCACAGCCCAGTCTCTCAGGTTCCTGTCTTAATACTAAGCAACACTTCACCAATGGGTCCTTTGCAAATTGCTGCCTCTTCCTTGGATGGGGAACCCAGCATCTGAGGCTGCCTCCCTGCAGAGAAGCTAAACCTCCCTCTGTCTTCCAGGCCACATGGTTCATTACCAAGGGGCACTCGATGCTAATGAAGGATCTTTAATGGCCTTCTATAACGATCGTGATTGCTTCTACTGCTCTGATTTGGAAATCGTGTTGTATCTAAGGGGACCTCTTCAGTTTAACAAGGCAGAGGGGATGGGATGGAGAAAAAGGAAGGCAGAGCACATGGAAAGGATAAGGCCAGCCACCACCCATAATTAGCAGCATTTTTCAGCCTGCACGGAGGGAAGCTCTCCTAAGGGGCAGCCTAACAGGAAGGAGGCAGCTGCTTCCAGGGGGTCTGCTCTCCCCTAGAAGTCAGACAGGTGTGAACTCTGTAAGGTAGAGCCAACTTCATCTGGAGCTACTTCAGTATGGTCTCTGAAGTCCATTGCCATCGTTCTGAAATACACTAAGAACAGAATGAGACAGGAGAGTAGGGCAGAGAGTAGATTCCCAAAGGACTTACACAAAGGCTACACAATTAATGTATGAAAGAAATCTGCTGGCAAAGAGGAAGGCTGGGAAGCTCCTGGCCTTCCAACTATAACAGGAAGCACATGCGCTCTCGCTAGAAGGGTACCTCCAGAAACCCTTGGTAGGCAAATGATCCATACAGGGCCCAATGTTTGAGCTATTGTGCTTCTCCATGCCTCCCAACTCTGCCCCACATCCTTCCTTGGAAATATATTCTTTCGTAATAAACTGCCTCTGCTTCTACTGCTGTCCACGTGTCTCTGTTGAATTTGCTGCTCCAGGATATATGAATCAAGAAATCCTGCAGGTGCCCACCAAACCGGAATGTCTGCTAGTATCAGTTGTTGAGCTGGCCACCCAGGAAGTAAGATTTATGTTTCTAATCTCTTAAACGTTCTGTTCCTTTTGGGACTGCCTGAGAGGAGCCACTCCAAAATTGCAGGTATTGTCTGGTAAAGCACACTGTAAAATCATGCACCATGCTGCCTGGAGAAGACTAACCTCAAAGGAGCCCAGACTATTTTCCTTTTCTCTCTCCTCGAAGAGACCTGCTTTTCTTGGCAGCCCATTCTTCCTCCTTCCCTCCCTCCTTTTCTTCTCTCTCTTACTTCCTTTTTATCTGGTCTCTCTTTGTTCCTTCCTTTCTTTACCTCCTCTTTTCACTTGTCCTGAGTCCTGTGGGAATGCAAAGCTTGGACACATATGTAGTGGAACAGGGCTCTCTAGATGTTTACCCAGAATGGAGCCCTGGGTAGTGTGGCATTGGAACATAGGTGGGCAGACATATGTGAAGACAACACGTGGTGATGTCTTCACATATGTGGTGGCTCCATGTCCAGAGTATATCTCACTAACTCTGCTGTGTAGCACTGCCTCCCTGGGCTCTCCTGATTCTTTCCTGGGGTACTTTTCTTTCTCATTTTAATGAACTCCAACTCTGCTTTGAACTGGCTCATCCTGATATTCTTTTCTGTGTCTAATCCAAGAATCTGGTTTTACCTCCACTGAAGTATCTAAAATAATAAGAAACCCTTGAAACAGCAGAGATCAACAGTATGGGGGGCTATACCTCCATTCCCAACACCATGACACACACACCTAGTAACCAGACAATAAGTTAGTGGAGGCCATTGTCATTACAATGCAGCCCAGGAGGCTTTGAAAGGGTCCTGGTGAGAATGTTTCTCCCTTCTTTGTTCTTATGTGCTTGTTAAGTCCTTGGGCCTGATTTACTAGATATGCTTTTAATATGTCCATGTGCCCAGTTCAGTTTGGTCAACATACATAGTAGTATCCTATTAACTTTTAGGAATATGTTGTTTATTAGTCTGTATCTCGTGGATAGTGCTGGACAAATGGGGCTGTTCGCACGCACAAGGTGCAGAGACAGGATGCCTCTGTGTTTGCGTTCAAAAGAAACCAAAGTCTGCCTGAAAACTGGAGTTACTTGAGGCAAAGGACAGCCCAATAAACACTGTTTTATAGAATATGGAGTAACTTAGAGCAGAGGGTTTCAGCACATGCAAATGGATTATTCAAAATCCCATTGAACATCTGCCTGGAGCACAGAGGCGCTTAGCTCAGGGACCTGCTGCTTAGGATTATAACACTTCACCAAGGACTGATGAATATTGATTGATGGCAGAGAGCCTCCTCACAGGGACTAAAATGAGTAAAGAAACCTGTTGACTGTGGAAGGAGGTTATCAAGGAGAGAAGAAAATCCTGCCACATTTATAAACAGGTTCCTGCTGCTTGTCTCATCGGACGAGAAAAGATGTTATCCTAAGTTTATGTTACTCCTTCACTCCGTGTCCGACTTTCCCCTTACATCTCAAAGATAAAGGATTAACCTTTCTACTTCTTTTGCACTGCATATCTTTTAAAATCTTATCTTATGTGATTATTTTATGTATGAGTACTGTGATAACCTATCTTGGTTGCCAAATTGAGCACATCTGGACCCAACGAAAACAGAAGCAGCTGGACATCCTCTGAGGGATTTGCTTGATTGGATCTTTTGAAGTCAGAAAAGACGTGCAGCTATAGCCAGGTCATACCTTCTGATGGTAGCCTACATAAATGGACTTGGAAGAAGGAAATTTTTGCATTTTGCCTGCTTGACCTCACTTCTTAGCAAGTTCATCTACCCTGCTGCCGAGGTATTCATTTGCTGGTATAAGAACCCATTTCTTCAGGACTCCAAGGGAGACTGTATGCCAGCTGAGACACCCAGTCTTGAATGCTGAATAACTACCAAGTTCGTGGCCTTTCTGTTGGGAGACAACCATTCTTGGACTGGCTGGATGACAGCTTATAAACCACACTAGTAAATCATTCTATCAGTTCTGTTCTTCTAGAGAACCCTGGCTGATATAAGTACTGTATTTACATCATTTACATCTCTTCCCATGTTCCCCTACCTCCTCAAATGCATGGCTTCTTATTCTTAATTATGATTTTACATATACAACATATATGTAAGTAATAATTATAATTTAGATAATTTATAAATGTAACCTGCTGAATTTATTTAGTGTTGTTTAGGGCTGATTACTTGGGATTAGATAACCTATCAAACAGTTTATCCCTGGAGTAGACAAACTCATCCTCTCCCATTAATGAATGCTGCCATTAATTTATGGTATCTCTTTGTCTAATGGGGTAGGGCATTGTGATATATCCCCCCCCCTCAACACTGGCATGTCAGTTGGAGTCATTGCTTAGGTCTTGTTTAGTCAACCCTATTGTTAAGATTTCATGAGTGCAGCACCCCTGTCCTATACAAAAGAGAAGTCCCATAGACAAAAGAACTCCTGGTTCTCTGATTCTTATATTCTTTTAAATCTTAAAGAAACTTATGTATGGGGGTTGTTTGTAGATGTATCAATTAAGGCTGGGTACCCCATAGTCAGTTGTCCACACTGTGACCAGCTGTGGCTTTCTGTCATGGTCTCTATCTGCTGCAAAAGAAAACATCTTTGATGTTGGGTGAGAGCTATGCTTATCTATAGGTGTAAGGATGAGTATCTATAATGCAGTTAGAAATTATATTGGTTTATGGAAGTAGAAAGAGTACCTTCTTTAGGCTCTATGGGATCATCATCCTGCATTAGCTTGCTCAGTGATGAATTGTGGCCTGAGAGTTGTAAGATGAAATAAACACTGCCCCTACCCCTGAAGATCCTTTTGGTCATGGTGTTTTATCACAGCAATAGGAACCCTAACTAAGACAACAATTTATAGAAGAAAGCATTTAACTGGGCTTATGGTTTAAGAGCATTAGAGTCCATATAGTTGAGTCAACCTACAGTAGCAAGAACAGCTGAGAACTCACATTATGCATCTTCCTCAATCTTTTTTTTTTCCAGAAATTTGAAGTTTAAATTTAGAGGTCTTTCATCTACTTAGTTAGGTTTACTCCTAGATAGTTATTTATTTATTTAATCGAGCCTTTTGTGAACAGGAGTGTTTCTATGATCTCTTTCTCAGTATGTTTGTTGTTGGTATGTAACAAATATACCATTTTTTTCTAAGTTGATTTTGTATCTGTGCTGTATAGTTTTATGTCAACTTGACACAAACTAAAGTCACTGGAGAGGAGGGAGCCACAATTGAGAAAATGCCTCAGTAAGCTCAAGCTATAGGCAAGCCTGTAGTGCATTTTCTTAATATTGATTAATGTGGGAGGGCCAAGGCCATTGTGGATGGGGCCATCCCTGGGCTGGTGCTTCTGGGTTTTATGAGAAAGCTGGCTGAACAAGCCATGAGCAGCAATCTGGTAAGCAGGACCCTACATGCCCTCTACATCAGTTCCTGCCTCTAGGTTCCTGCCCTCACTGCTTTTGATGATGAACTGTTATATGGAACTGCAAATGAAATTAACTATTCCATCCCCAAGTTGCCTTTAGTCATGATGTTTTAATCACAGCAGTAGTAATTCTAAGACAAGTTGGTACCAACATAGTAGGGTATTGCTGTGACAGATCTGACCATATTTCTGGGAGGATTGTGGAAGGACCTTGGAACTTTGGGCTAGAAAATCCATTGAGTGTGAGTTATGAGATCATTGAGGTGTTGTGTAGGGCTTGGAAGATAAAAATGTTGAGAGCAGTACAAAAGATAGAGGCCTGGCTTGTAAAGTTTCAGAGAGAATCCAAAACTCTACTGAGTCTTTCAAGTTAAGAATCTTTGGGGCTAAAAACTGAGCTGCGATTAACAAGTGACCAGAACTAGTAAAGTAAAACCTTTGCTTTACTGGGACAATAGATGCTGGTCAGCTGGAGCTAGGAAGTTAGTGGTGATTAAGAAACCAATATCATTAAGGTGAAATCTTGGAAATGATGGACAAACTTGGTAGTGTTAAGAGTCTCCCAGGTGGTACTAGTTTTGAAGGCATGAAAAGCTGCTGAGGCTTGGCACTGTGAGAGGCCAGGATAGGCCACTAGAGAAGGTGCAGCCCCAGTAGCAGTTGAAGACCCAGGACTAAAGGGGACATGGAAGGAAGTTGAGGCTTGGCACCAAGAAGACAGCCTATGAGAGGTTATTGGTCAAAGCACAGCCCACTTGCAGCAGAAGACCCCAGCATTTTGGAGATGCCAGTTCTGCGGGATGACCACCAAGAGTAGCAGTGGTGGTGGAGGAGAGCTGGCCCAAGCTTAGAAGACAAGCTGTGTGTGCTGCCAAGGGCAGTGCCAGAGAAGCGAGCCCTTGGAGGAGTTCAAAAGGTTGTGAGTGAATCCCAGATAATTGGACATTGAGTTACTTATACTTTTGGAGTTTGATTTTTGCTTTGTTTAGATTGTGACTCTGCCCTGGTTCTTCTCTCTTGAAGTAAGAAAATATTTAATTTATTTATGATTTGACAGGAGCCCACAGTTGACTTTGAATTGTAAAAGAGACTCGGGATTTTAAAAGAGACTGGCTATTTTAAAGAGACTGAATTTTTAAAGACTGTGAGACTTTAAAAATCAGAATATTTTTATAGTGTGATGTTTACATTAATGTGTGTTCTTGGGGATGAATAAGAAAGGAAAGGCTGTGGCTTAATAATGGTGTGTTTGTGTATCAAGTTGACAAGGGGTCAGCTATGTTGATTAGTTTTATGTCAACTTGACACAAGCTAGAATTACGGGAGAGGAGGGAGTCTCAATTAAGAAAATATTTCAGTAAGATCGAGCTATAGGCTGGTCTGCAGGGCATTTTCTTAATTAGTGACTGATGTGAGAAGGTCCAGCCCATGGTGGGTGGGGCCACCCCTGAGCAAGTGGTTCTGGGTCCTATAAGAAAGCAGACAGAGTAAGCTGCAGAGCTGCTGTGGATATCTGTATGCTGTGAATGTGTTGCTCTGATTGGATAATAAACAAAGCGCTGATTGGCCATTAGCTAGGCAGGAAGTATAGATGGGACAAAGGGAGAGGAGAATTCTGGGAACAGGAGGGCTGAGTCAGGAGATGCTGCCAGCCGCCGCCATGAGAGAAGTAAGATGTGAAGGCAGAACTGGTAAAAGGTACCAAGCCACGTGGCTAAACATAAATAAAAATTATGGGCTAATTTAAGTGTAAGTGCTAGTCAATAGTTATTCTGAGCTAAAGGCTGAACAGTTTATAAGCCTCTGTACGTTTACTTGGGTCCATGGGCCAGAGCAGGACTGGAGAAAACTCCAGCTACAGAGACCAAGCTAGGAAGCAGCACCCCTCCATGGCCTTTTCAACAGCTCCTGCCTCCAGATTCCTGCTCTCACTGATTTTGATGATAAGCTGTTACATGGAGCTGTGAGTGAAATAAACCCTTCCCTCACCAAATTTCCTTTGTTAATCATGTTTCATCCCAGCAATGGTAACCCCAACTAAGAGAGTATCCTCCTACTTTGCTAATAATATTGATCATTTCTAGTTTTCACTGTGTTTAAAAAAAAAAAAAAGTGGGGATTGTGAACATCCCTGTCTGACTCCTGATTTTAATGGCCTTTCTTCAAGGTTTTCTCTGGTTAGGTTAATACTGGATATGGATTTGTGAAACTTGTTTATTTTGTTTTATTATGTTTTAGTATGTTCCCTCAAGTCCTGTTATTTCTAGGACTTTTATCAAGAAAGCAAATTGGCTTTTTTTGCATATATTGAGATGATCACGTGATTTTTGTCTTTAAGTCCATTTATATAATTTATTACATTTCTTGACTTATGTAGAACAATATCTGCACCTACAGGACATATTCAACTTGATTTCAGGGGATGATCTTTGTTATGTATGCCTGTATTTGGTTTGCAAGTGTTTTATTGAGGATTTTTGTGTTTATGTTCATATGCTATATAAGGTTTAGTTTACATTAAAGTTATAGTCCATCATGAAGGGAAGTCATGACAGGAACTCAAGGCAGGAACCTGGAGGCAGGAACTGGAACAGTCAATAGAAGAATGTTTCTTACCAGCTCACTCCTTCTGGCTTGCTCATGTTGTTTCTTATATAGCCTGGGCTACCTGCCAGGCATGGCACCACCCCCAGTTACTTGGGACCTTCTATGTCAATTGTCATTTAAGAAAATACCACCATAGACTTGCCTGCAGGCAAATCAGATGAGAGCATTTACTTAATTGAAGTTTTTTCTTCTCAGATAATTCTAGCTTGTGTCAAGTTGACATAAAACTAGCCATTACAGGTAGGTTATGTGGAGTTATTTCCATTTCCTTATATTTTTAAGATTTGTTTTGTGACCAGTATGTGATCTAGTTTAGAGAAGTTCCAATGGGCTGCTGAATAGAATATATATTGGTGCTTGGATGGGTTATTCTATAGATATGTTAGGTCAATTTGATGTATGATGTCAGCTAGTTCTGATAGTTCTGTGTTTAATTTAGCTAGATGGCCTATATAGTGGATTAGGAGGGTCATTGAGATAACCTCCTATTACTGAGTTGGAGTCAATCTGTTTCTTTAGGTATTATAATACACTTTTTATGAAACTGGTTGCATTCAGATTTGGTTTAGTGTATATACATTTAGAATTATGGTATCTTCTTTGTTAATTCTTCATTTAGTTAGAGGGAATTGTCCTTTATATCTTCTTATTTGCTTTAATTTACAGTATATTTAGTCTGTTATTGGGATGGAAACATCTGCTTGCTTTCTGGTTCTATTTGCTTACACTACATTTTTTTGTATCCTTTCAATGCCTCCTTTATGATGCATTCCATCCTTGAAGGTAAGATGAGGTTTTTTTTTTTTTTTTTTTTTTTTTTTTTTTTGTAGCAACAGACATATCTTTGGATTTTATTTCTCAATCTGTTCAACTAACCTATGTCCTTTGACTGAGGATTTGAGGACATTAGTATTTAATGTTATCATTGAAAGGGCTGTTGATTGCTGTCTCGTTTTATTTGTGTTTTCTTTCTGCAGTCTGTTAGCTGTGCTCACTCTGCTCTTCAGTCCAGAATACTGCTTTTAGTATTCTCCAGAGAGCTGGTTTGGTGGACATGAAATCCTTAGGATGTTTATGTCATGAAACAGTTTTCTTTCTCTTTCACTATGGCAGATAGTTTTGCTGGACACTGTAGTCTAGTCTGGCATCTGTGGTCCTTTAGAACTTGAAGTTCCCTGGCTTTTAAAGTTTCAATTGCTAAAAAAGCCATTATTCTCATGGGTTTTCATTTAATGTGACCTGTGGTTTTTCTCTTGCTTCTTTTAAAATCCTTTTTCTGGGCTGTATATTTAATATTTTAACTACAATATACCATGGAAAATTTGTTTTCAGGTCCTGTGTATTTGATATTCTGTATGTTTCTTGTACCTGTATGAGTGTGTCTTTGATTTGGGGAAGTTTTAGTTTTGATCTTGTTGAAGATCTGGTTTATTCCATTGACCTGCAATTCTTTTCCTTCATCTGGCCTATAATAAAAATATTTGTGGTTTTGTGTGTGTGTGTGTGTGTGTGTGTGTGTGTGTGTGTGTGTGTGTGTGTGTGTGTGTGAGAGAGAGAGAGAGAGAGAGAGAGAAAGAGAGAGAGAGAGAAAGAGAGAGAGAGAGGTGCTCCACAGTTTTTGCATGTCATTTTCATATTTTTTAAAATCTTTTTCAAGTTCTTTGCTTGAGTCATCTAATCCCTCCACTTTCTCCTACCTAATCCTGACCCTCCTCTATGTTATCTGTTCAAATTACAAAGCCTTCCCGTGACTTTTTACAATTGGGCTATTGAGTTTTTTGATTTCATCTTAATTTCTTCTTGAGTTCTAGTCAATATTTCTATCTCTTTACTGAATTCAGTTTTCACATTCTGAACTGTCTTCATTTCATTCAGCTGTATATTTGGGTTTTCTTGGGCCTGACTCAGACATTTGTTGCTGGCCTCTTAAGTTCAGTTAGCTGCTTGGTTATGTCTTCTTTAAACACCTTAAATTCTTTGATGAAGTTTATGATTGTTCTTTAAAGTACTGAGGTTCATATATGTAATTGCCATCAGAGGACATTTCTATAAGACTGGTGGGTCTGAGGAGAGACACACTGTCTGGGTTTTCATATTGTTCTTGTTTTTGTGACATGACATGTGTGTCTGGTGTGATATTCTAGCTGGCATTGGGTTGGGATGATGTGGGAGCCCTGTGATCAAGACTAAGTCTCTCCACTAGTTTTTAAAATTAGAGGTATATTCTAATTCACTGTAATTGTGTCACGTGTATTTATGACCATTGCTTTTCACACCTTTCTTTAAAATGTCATTTTTGTGTTTAAACAGCAGGGGAAAAATTCAGTCAATCCCTGGGATTCCTGAATAAAAATTGAGTAACAATCTCTTAGACCATTTATTTCACATGAAACTTACTATTCTTGGCATGCCTGAATTAAGGAGTGTGTATGTGTGTGTATGTAATATTCATGTGTATCAGTGGTTTACTTGTGGGTCATGACCCCTTTGGGGGTCACATATCAGATATCCTGAATATCAGATATTTACCTTATGATTTATTACAGTATCAAAATTACAGCTATGAAGTAGCAACAAAATAATTTTATAGTTGGGAGTCACCAAAACATGAGGAACTATATTAAAGGGTCACAGCATTAGGAAGGTTGAGAACCACTGATTGTGTGTGTGTGTGTGTGTGTGTGTGTGTGTGTGTGTATACAATACATATATTATACATACATAATACACACATACACACACACACACACACACACACACACACACACATATATATATAATGTGTACACGCACACATACACACACACACATTTGGGGATGAGTATCAACTTGTAATTTTTAGGTATGAGAGCTATTGTTTGGCTTTCTGTCCTTGCCTCTTTTGAAAAAAAAAAAAACAGTTTTTTTTTCAAAGTCCTTGTCTTGGTCAATTTGTGACTAAAGGGAATAAACAATCATTTAAGTCAAGCTGTTGCTTCCTGCTCAGCCTGCTTTGAGTCCTGAGAAGGACAATGACTTATCTCTGCACTTTAACATGATTATGCTCAGAGGAAATCGGGTAACCCTAAGGAAAGAAGATAGTAGAAAATCAAAGCAGAAAACGCCAGACTTTTATCTTGTCTTTGTTGACGAGAAAGTAGCCCGAGGATGGTTCACATATTGTGTCTGTGTTTTAGATGTAGCTTTTTGTGTTTTCATTGGAATGCACTTAATTTCTTAAGGAAGAAATAGCTTATGGAGCACATTTTTGATAAAGAAAGTTAAATAGAAAGGAAAAATGTTCTAAAGGAGAAAGGGCAATTTTCTTGGAAAGTAAAGGGGAAAAAATGAAGACAACCCAGAAATTCAAGTATGTTAAAGAAATTTGATTAAGTCACAAAAAGAATTTTGACAGTTCAAAGGTAAAAATGGCACATTTATTATTAAGTTTATGATAGCAAGTATGTGATTAAGTTTATGATTGCATATACATATGATAAAGTTTATGACGGCATGTATATGATTAAGTTTACTATAATTCAGGGTTATTTTGTAATCCTGAAATAAGATTTTGTAAAATTTGCACTGCATCATTTGATTTGATTCAGACATTAGGAGAAATGTAGAAATGAATACAACGAGATACCAGACACATCAAGCAATCTTTTAAATTTGGAACTTTTGGAGTTTTTAACATTAGGAACAAAACTTAGACATTCCAAAAGTCTTAGTAGGAAACCATTATAGTAAAATACAAGCCCAGATGATATTCTTAACCATGGGAATATTTTCAAGGCTGAGGATAACATGACATCTGAAATAACATCAGCCTATATATTAAAAAAATAGAAGAAGAAGATTCTAAAGTGGTAATACTTGTCATAGTCACAGGAAACAAGAGTCCTAGTGGAGAATTGCTCTCATCAAAGTTCTAATAAACAGGGCTTTGGGCCATCTTTAAAGAGGAAATAACTGCAAGGGATGATCGGCCCTCAGCTAGAATGATGGCTACCCTTGAAGAGTGAAGCAGCTCAAGGTGTCTTCTTGAAAGCCCTACTTAAGTGATGGCAGACAACCATTGAGACACCTGCAGTAACTCTTGATGTAATAGGTTAAGTTGTTTCTAACACTGAAGTTTCATTCCCTGTTTTAAACAAATACTCAGGACATTTTTTAAAATGAACTTGTATAGTGTTTTTGGCAATGTCCAGAAGCCAAATGAATAATTGTTGCCAACTCACGCCTTAAAAATTATCCTACAAATGGACTATTGACTAGGCACGACAATGAGAGTGTTCCATTGAAAGTTATGGGAATTACTAGACTCATAGCTTACTTTACTAGCTAAATTCTATAACATGTAGATAATATCTAGGAGGCACAGAAATTGAAGAAGCTGAAGTGTTACAAATAGATGATCTTTTCCAGGATGTAAATGTCTTCTGATGTTTGCTGATACCTTCTTAGATGAATATAGGTCTATCCCAAGAACTCAAAAATTTATTCTCAACATGTGGGTTGTGGCTCCTTTGGGGGTCATATATCAGTTATCTTGCATATCAGATATTTACATTGCAATTCATAACAGAAGCAAAATTATAGTTATGAAGTAGCAATGAAAATAATTTTATGGTTGTTTGTCACCACAGCAAGAAGAACTGTATTAAAGGGTCACAGCATTAGGAAGACTGGGAAACACTCCTCTAATATTTTTACCATCTAACTCTCCACATTATAAGAACATCTTAAAACCAAAGCCACTTATACCTGCAAACTGCTACAAGATGTAAACATTCTTTTCAAATAAGAAAACTCCTTAAATGAAAAGATGAAGCTCATTTACAAAATTCTCAGAAACCATAAGCTTATTTTTCACAGTCTATAAAAAATACATGCTAACTTATAATGAATGTTTTCACTAGAATAACCATGTGGCTGTAGCTTCCTTCATTTATTGATTCTCAGAGGAAATAATTACTGAAAAGCAACTGTGTGGTCACTAGGGAGAACATAGTCCTGGCTCCCAAGGAACTTTCAAATGAATGACCAACTACAAAATTACAAATCAAAACAAGTATTATGAATGAGGTTAAAACGTTTCTCTGAGAATTCAAGACATAGATTTCATATAAGTGGAGAGTAGAGCTGTGGGTAGACTAGAGAAAGTGTGGGAAAAGGAAGCAGGGGAGAGACTGACTGAGGGATATACTGAGATAGTTTGACAAGAGGTATAAATTCTGTAAGATGTAAATGGTTAATGGCATCCATTGTATATTTCTAAATAGCTGGAGGAGAGCACATTGAATGTTCTCACCATAAATAATTCATAAATATTTAAGGTGATGGGTGCACTAATTGTTCTGATTTGATCATCTCAAAATGTATATGTGTATTGAAACACCATATTATACTGCATAAATATATAATTATATTTGTATAGAATGAAAATAGAAATAAAAAGTACCCACAACAAACCTTATCTAAACTGTTCTGGAGGTGTGGTACCCAACTCTGCCTGTAAGAATTCCCTAGAAAACACACACACACACACACACACACACACACACACACACACACACACACACTCCATCCCTCTCTCCTTAAGCCTAGGTTCCATTCTCATGGTGATACAGCATTCAGCCAGCTGGATTTGAGAACAGCTTGTTTCTGTGAGCATCAGAAGCAAGACTGAAAGATGTGACTAGACTCAGGCCAGAAAGAACCAGGCCCAGCCCTGGGGTGCAAGATTTTTATCCTGTGCATTTGATTAGCAGTACAGGGACACTCTTTGAAGCATTTTTAGTGAGACTTGACATTAGATTTACTTTGTTCAAATCCTTCTCTCCAATGATCATAAGAGGTGATGCAGCAGAAGTGGGAAGGGCCAGAATGGAAAATATTTAGCAAAGCCAAGTCAGGGAATATGGTGAGTGAAATTGAGAGGTAAGAACAGAGCATGGTGGATGACTTGAGAGGCACCCCACACAGACATACATAAACACAGGCACACCAGCAAAGCACATAAAATAAAAAATAAATAAATCATTTAAAGTTCAAGGCCAGCCTGGTCTACAGAGCAAGATCCAGGAAAGGCACAAAATTACACAGAGAAACCCTGTCTTGAGAAAAAAAAAAGAAGAAAGTGTATTCATAAGGACTTGTTCACAATTGCATAGGCCAATTCTGGTAAGGCATGACTGTATTTACTGTGTGACTTCTAACTGAGATTTATTTACTAGACTCAGGAGTTGTTAACAGTTGGTAAGCTTATATCATGGAGAAAAATCTTTAAAATGTTCCCTTCACCAAAGTAAATTTGTACTAGAAAGATTCAAGAGAACAAAGAAAAAGATTGACTTGTTCTGTTCAATGTGTTAACTATTTTGTAACATTGGACAGAGTGCACCTCTGGGTGATTAGCGAAGTCCGGTCTTCCAGCATCTAAGACTTCATCCTATAGTCTTCCATGGTCCTCAGCATGAAGGGACCAGACTGTCTCCACAGTCAGACGTGCCTAGGAATTTCCTTCAAGAAGGAAAGAATAAAATTCAGAATAGCTGTGTTTTATTCCATGTAAGAGAGAGTGGAATTTTATCTTTTAACTTTACAGTTTGATTTGCCTTCTTATTCACTGTGTTAAGTGATATAATTCTCATTCTAGGGCAAACAGATTTGTACTGAAACTCTGTAGGAAAACTCTCATACAACATGAATCATTCTAATATAGTAAAATAATTAGTATTTCTAATGTGTATTTCACAGTGTGACCTCTGGTTTATCACAGGGAAATAAAAGGGTGCAAAGGGTAGGGTCCTTGGCTTTTTCAAATCAAGCTCATATTTAAATTATAAATATTTAATACTTTGTTAACTTGAGACTATTTTAAGGAAAATGCTCTTTGGGGAGCACCTTTTTGTCTACTTTTAACTGCAGACTATTTAGTCTGTGTTAAGTGTTTTCTGATTCTTACAATAATCAGTGATGGTGAATGTGTTGCTCCTGTTGGGAAGAAGAAGCTACCGAGGCTGGGAATGTGTTTCTGCCTGCATGTAGACCCCACCAATCTAAGAAATACTAGAATGAACTTTGAGTCTAGACAAAACGAAGCTCCAGATATGGCAGGTGACAGGAAAAGCTACAAATGTCTTCTTATTTGGATGAATTAGACACAGTCCTCATAGATAAAGAACAAAGCAAAACAAAACCCAGTTGAGATGGACACTTAACTCTTTGTGTTGTTGTTTGTTTTTTTAAGATGAGTGTCATATGAAAGGGGGAAGGTTAAATCCATTGAAAGCATGTGAAAAGTAAAGAACATTTCCTCCCTGTGAACTTTTAAAAGTAGGTATGAACACATTGGGAGTGATTCATATTCTGTCAGATTTCTGTGAAAAGCATGATAGTATTTCAACCCACTTTTACTATCATCTCTAACCAATTTTTCCTTCTCTTTAACATAGAAAACTAATTTCTTTGTTTAAAAATCTTTGAAGAATATCAAAGGTGAAATCTTGGGCCAAGTTAGACAAGGGAAAAAATCATTCCAGCGTTGTGTATGAATATATCACTTAGCTGCTTTAAATTTTACTTCCTGTCTCCGATATGCTGCATAAGATCTTTATAATCTAGTCATGCTAGGATGGGAAGGTGAAATACAGAACTCTTAGAATCCAGGAGACTGAAGTTACAACTGTACACATTCTTCTATCACACACAAAAAGCCTTCTTTCAAGGCATTGTCAGCCCCTATATCCTTGGAGATCTCACTGAAACCAGCAGTATTGAAAGAAAAAGACTATGACTACTTTTCATGCATTTCCTTGAGTTTGTAAGGACAGCCACATGCTCCAGACTCCTCTCATTAGAGTGAACTGGTAATGACCTATCCCAGTGAATGATGTTAGATCTCAACAGCTCTACTTAGCTTTTCTATAGCATATTACATAGCATTTTGAGCCTGGCATGGTCATTTGAATGAGATTGACCCCCATGGCTCATATATTTGAATACTTTGTACCCAGTTGGTGCACTGTTTGGTAAGGATTAGGAGGTATGGCTTTGTTAGATGAAGTGTCTCCCTCGGGGTAGGCTTTGAGGTTTTAAAAGACTCATGCCATTTTGAATTAGCTTTCTCTGTCTCCTGCTTACAATGTGAGATGTGAGGTCCTAGCTGTTCATGATTCTTGGCTCCATTATCATGGATCCTAACCACCTGAAACCATAATTCCAATTAAATGCTTTCATTTATGAGTTGCCTCTGACATGGCATTTTATCACAGCAATAGAAATGTAGCTAATACATGTTGTTTTAGGAGTGTAAAATTTTCCTTCATAGCCTCCTTTGTTAGACTAAACATATCTAATACAAATAATATAGAAACCCACTACTACCTAGTCATTAATGAATTATACAGTTGTTTTCTTGGGAATTATAGAACTGTAATGAAGGACAAATTAGAGAAATGTATTTATGAATATTGGCACCATCTCTAAAAGTGTTGGTGCCCATTACCTGCCCACAGAGAACTTGGCTAAGCGTATTGAATGGGCCAAGGAATGAAAGCCAGAAACTTGGCCAAGACCAACTGGATGATTATTGCCATGTCTATGCAGTTGCAGGCGGTCATGTTATGGATTAACTATTTGGGTACAGGGTGGATTTTCCTACCACTCCACACATTAGTGTGGGAATGCAAACCTAGGGAAGGAAAAAGCCTCTAAGAACTTTATTTTCTTCTGAGGTTGGATGATGTATCATTTTTGCTTAATCCTGTACACACATTCCTTCTTTTTATTTTCACTCTTTTCTAATATTCGGATTGACCCCACAGACTCTTACATGCTAGGCAGGTTTTGTAGTACTGAATTACCATCCTAGCCTGTACAATTGCTTCTTAATTCACCACTGTGGCCCCTTCATTTGGCTTAAAGGTAGAAAGGAATTAAAGAATAAGAACTGTTACTGCACATTTCAAAAACCTTGCGGGAACAGAAAGAATTGTGGCAGTCCATAGCTTAAGCGTATGGTAGAGTGTAATGCCAATCATTTGCAGTGCTGGGAACCCTGAGCCGAGGCCATTGCTATTCCTCAGCTGCCTTCTAATGGTAGCCTGACTACTGCTTTTGGCCTCTATGTTCCTTAGGATTACCACAGCCACACAGCTGGACAGCAGAATGCTCTGGTGGTTAAAAATGGCAGGTATGCTGAAGTCTGGATTTTTTTTTTTCAAGACAGCGTTTCTCTGTGTAGTTTTGGTGCCTTTCCTGGAACTCACTCTAGCCCAGGCTGGCTTTGAACTCACAGATCCACCTGCCTCTGCCTCACGAGTGCCGGGATTAAAGGCATATGCCACCACCACCCGGCTGAAGTCTGGATTTTGGTTCATTCCAGATGTGTAATTTTAGAAGAATGTTGCCATGTCTTTGAGAAGTAGTGCTATATTCTTAGATCATGAGTTATCATGACGCTAGAACCTGTTTCAATACCCAGATAGTGTTTTCCAATTGAGAAGGTTACTTTAATTAGAGATTTTTTTTCCTAGACAAAAACATTTTCTGAATTTGTCTTTAACAAAGGTATATATCAAAATAGACAAATTAAGTGAATCAAACATCTATACATAGATTAAAACCTATGTAAATATGAAACATGAATATATACATTTCTAAAAATCATGTAAATCAATAATACCTGTGTGCTTTATATTTTTTCATGTGATTTTCATTTACTATTGGAACTAAAATTACAGATGTTTGTGAGCCATCTGATGTGGGTTCTGGGATCTGAACTCTCGTCCTCAAGAATGAATAATAATCATTTTTTATCTCTTGAGTCATCTCTATAGCCTATTATTGCCTTTTCATGAAGACTCAAACAAATCTTGCCTTTTGGCTCATGGCTTGCATCTCTTTCCTCTCATTGTGTTACTTTAGGTCTTAGTCATACCCGACACAAAATAAGTACAAAAGCTATCACTCTTATAAAAAATGCTACAATAAAGTACTTTATGCCTCATCTTCAAATATTATGGTGCCCTGGTAAACTTAGCCACCTTAAAGAGCCCCTTGAAGATGTCCGTAGCAATGAGAATAGAGGGGGGATAGTGCTGGAGTATGAATATGTTACCTAGTCCATCCTAAAGGCTGATCTGCTATCTTTACAGGGCCAGAGTAGTAGGACTAACATGGGGAATAAAGAGTATACGTCATAGCAGCAAAGAGGACATTAAAACTCAAAATACACAACACTGTATCTGTATTAGTATATATATATATATTTTAAATCAATGCAACCAAATAGCTGACAGAAGCAGATTAAGGCAGGAGAAACTTACTTTGGCATGCAGTTTCTACTCTTTGATGAGGGGAGGTCATGGTGGATGTTCAGCAGCAGGAGTGTGAGGTGAACTCTCCTCACAGCTTGATAAACAGAGAATTTGGGTCAGAATCAGAAGGTGGACATCCCCCTTCAAACTGCATTCTTTGAAACTTTCTGCTAGTAGGCCATAATCCCAAAGGCCATCTCCCCAAACACCACCACCATGTGTGGACCAAGGGCTCAAACATGTGAGCCTGTGGGGGATATTCCACATCTCCACATTCACATCATAAAAATTTCTAAACTTCCTTTGCATGTGAATGATAAATAGGTAAATCTTTAACAGGAGGATACAGATGGAGCGGTGTGGTAATGTTGCTAGACAAGAGCTGTCTCAGGTAAGGGAAGACTCACCTATGATTCTTGGCCATGCTTCCTTATTCTGGTTTCAAGGAAACTTAACCCTTGCCAGAAGATGACCTTGAAAAAAAGTTATAGGCTGAAGCTGTTGGGACAGAGAAGGTCGAGTCAAATCAACCCAGGAATGCTAAGTCAGGATTTCTTTTATACAAGAAATCCATGTCTTTTTCATATACTATACACTTGTATATTTTAAAGTTGAAAAAAAAAAAATCATGTGTATGTGTCTGTGTGAGTGTCTGCCATGTGTGTTCAGGTGCCTGCAGTGACCAAAATAGGGTTTGAGTCCTCTGAAGCTCTCATTCCAGGTGGTTGTTTGTTGCCTGGTGTGGGTCCTGGGAAATGTAACCCTGTTCCTGAAAGAGCAATAAATGTTAACTCTAGGTCCCTGGTTTTGTTCTTTTTTTTTTTTTTTATGAGTGCAAATCCTTAATTTTAAATACAGACAAGAACAGTAAGAGTTGTGTAAGGCCACACTGCAACATTAGAAATCGAGGTATCCATCAATACTAATTCTACCTGTATTTAAACTTTTAAAATTCCACTGTTCATCATGCATTGGTTTTGCATTAACTTTTATTTTTAAGAATCCTTGGGATTCTTGCTTATGGGCAGATGAAGTATAAATGCCTTTTCCATCCCTCCTTTCTGTAATGGTAGTTAGAAGGCAGACAGGCCAGTATTCTCAGGGCCAGAGGAATGGCGCTGTGAGGTCTCAGATTTATAATTAGTATATGGAAATGAAGAAGCAGGAAAACGGCTGCTACCAGTGGAGGCAGAAAGACAAGCCCATCCAGAAGGGCTGCTCTCTCAGGAAAGCAATTCAGAACATTTTCCTAGAAAGTTACTCCTGTGTTGCCAGCAATGCCGGAAAAAAATCAGTAGCTGCGTATCATCCAAGCCAGCAAGATATGAAGTCAGATCTGAGTAGAGACCCCGCGGAAGCAGCAACAAGGAACCTCCACAGGCTTTTTGTCTGAGAAAGCCGAATACAAAGCTTGGACCTCAGAAATAGATTTTTGAGTGTTTAAAAGAGTTTTAGATTTGCAGCAAAGGTTAATTTAGGGTAAGGATTCTCATTTGTCTTCTGTTCTCTACTCTACCCTGCATGGATGGATTCTCACTATAAGTATCCCCTACCAGAGTGGTACATTTGTTACAACTGCTGAAGCTATATTGGAGCATCATTAACAACCGACATCCATGGATTACCGCAATGTCACTTGGTTGCAAACATTCAGCAAGGTTTGACAAATGTATACTGATATGGGTCCACCATCATTGTGATGGTACACAGTGGAGTCACACTGTGGAGTCCTAAAACTCAGTTCATCTTCCACTTACTCAGTCTCTCTGCCACCCTGGATACACATGATCCTTTTAATGGTCTTTGTAGTTCTGCCTTTTTTATAGAGTCATGCAACACACATTGTGTACACAACCTTCCCAAACTGGCTTCTTCATTTTTTTCTTTGTGTGTGTGTGTGTGTGTGTGTGTGTGTGTGTGTGTGTGTGTGTGTGTGTGATTTTAATTAAGAAAAAAATTTATTCCTTTTACATACCAAAGATCCCCCCTCTTCCCTTCTCCTGCCCCTCCCAATCCACCCCTGATTCCCTTCTACAAGAAGGTAAGGCTCCCATGGGGAGGCACATTTAGTAGAGGCAGGTCCAAGCCCCTCCCCCTGCCTCAAGGCTGTGCGAGGTGTCCCATCATTGAAGTGGGCTCCAAAAGGCCTGCTCGTGCACCAGGGATGGATTCTGATCCTATTGACAGGGGGGCCCCTTAGGCAGATCAAGCTACACAACTGTCTTATGTGCAGAGGGCCTAGTCCAGTCCCATTCAGGCTCCACAGCTGTTGATCTAAATTTCATGAGTCCCCACTAGTTTGGTTTGGTTGTCTCTGCAGGTTTCCTCATCATGGTCTTGATGCCCCTGTGTGTTTTGTTTTTTGAGACAGTGTTTCTCTCTTTAGCTCTGGCTGTCCTGGACTTCCTCTGTAGACTGTCCTGGCCTCAAACTCAAAGAAATCTGCCTGCCTCTGCCTCTGGCAGGCTGAGATTAAAGGCGTGTACCATCACTGCCCAGCTACTTTTGTTCATTTATGTTTCTGTGTATCTTATTGTAGCTGGCATATCATTTCTTTTGGCTTTCAATATATCTTAATAATACTTTTCTGTCTGGTATAATTTTGTTTACCCGTTTTTGGATATATTTCATATTTCAGTGAACCAACAGAGTCCTCCAAAGAGGGGGAACCAGTTTGCATTTCCATCAACACTGGAGGAGAGTTTCTATTGCTCCATATTCTCCCACATATTTGCGTTTGGGTCATTTTGATAAGTAAGCAGTTGTATTCCACTATTGCTTGCATTTATAATTCTATAACATATCCTATGATACCAGGGAGCTTTAGAATGCTACCCTGAACTCTGCATATTTTATTTGGTGAGAGAACTCTTCTGTTCTTTTGATCATTTTAAGGTTTTTGTTGCATTTGAGGAATTCTTTATATATTTGGATTATAGTTTTTTAATCATTAACCTTGCATAAACATTCTTGTCTAGTCCATGGCTTGTCATCCTCTTGATAATATTTTGCATAAAAATGAGACATTTTTAATTTTTATGTAGTCTGACTTAATACATTTTTTCATGGATTATGCCTTTGGTGATTTAGCTAAGGAAACCATCACTATGCATATAGCCACCTAGGTTTTCTTTTTCGGTACCAGTCTAGGAAAGTTATAGTTTGCATTTAAACATAGATCAATTTAAGTCTCTTTCTACAGAGGTTGCAAGCACTGTGCCTGGATTCTTCTCTCTTCTTTTCTTACTCCTTTCTATGTGAATGTTCCTGTGATGAAAAGACCATATTTCCTAAATTAGATGGCCCTTGCTCCTTTGGGAAGATTAGTTGACTGCATTAATGTGAGATTAGTTTTTGTTCTTTCCTGTTCCACTGAGAGTTTTTCTTTCATTTTGCCAATGCCTTTTCTATTATTTTGCCTACTGTCTTAATTACAGTAGAATTATAGAGAATTTAAAATCCCTTGACTTTGTTTTTTCTTTCTACATAATGATATTATTTCATTGATATTAACAAAATAGAGTGCTGATGAACAACTGGGATTGTGCTGAATCTGTAGGGCAAATTGAAATAAATACTTCACATATATTTTTACTTTAAAGTATTTTTTGAGATTGTGCTATAACTATATTTCTCCCTCCTTTCCTCTCCTCACCCTAAACACTCCTCTATCCCTCCCTCCTGCTCTTTTTCAAACTCCTGGCCTCGTTTTCATGAATTGTCATGATATATATATATATATGCATATGTATATATGCATGTGTATATACATATATAATCCTAAATATAACCTGTCCAAGGTATATAATTTTACTTGTATGTATGTTTTCAGGGCTGACCATTTGGTACTGGACAAGCAATTGATGTACTCTTCCCTGGAGAAGACTATTTCTCCCACTCTCAGCATTCCATAGTTTCCTATAGCTTTTTGTGTAGGACTGATGTCTTATCATCATTTTCCCCATCTGTTTTAGCATGTCTATTGGTATCTTCCCTGGTCACTTAGTGTTTAAGCAGTCATATTGGTTAAACGTTATAGGTGAAGCTCCTGACATCACTAGGAGACACGTTCTCACAGCAAACACTTCTGGCTCTTAAAATCTTTCTACTCACTTTTCCTTAATGTTCCCTAACATTAAGTGTTTAATAGATGCAGCCATTGGGACTGGGCTCCACAACTTTGCATTTTGATTGGTTGTAGTTTTCTGTAGTTGTTTCCATCTTTTGCAAAGAGATGTTTTCCTGGTGAGGGGTGAGGACTATATGTGTTTATGGGTATAAGGACAAATACTTAGATTGTTGTTAGGGATTATGCACATACACCTTGACTGTAACCAATAACTAATAGCTCTTTAACTTAAACACTTATCAACAAGAGGGGAATCATTCCAGGTCTAAGAGACCTAGTGCTAGTGAAGTAATGGCTATTGGGGGAGAATCTACAACCACTACTTTATTAAACCAGCATGATCCTATTTTTTGAGTGGGTTATCTGTTTTCTTTCCTCTGTTTTCTGAGATATTTGTATATTCTGGCTACTAATCCTCTGTCAGATGTATAACTGGCAAAGACTTTCTGTTTTCTGTATTTATTGAGATGACCATGTGATTTTTGTATTTAAGTCCATTTATGTGACTTATTACATTTATTGAACTGCATATGCTGAACCATCTCTGCACTTCAGTGATAAAGTCAACTTGGTGATAATGTAAATCTGATTGTTATATTTCTGTATTCTGTTTGCAGATATTTTATTGAGTATTTTTGAGTCTATGTCCATCAGGGTTATTGGCCTGCAGTTTCTTTTTCATTGTTGTTGTATCTACCTGGTTTGGCTGTTGGAGTGATACAGGGTTCCCAGAAGGACTTTGAGACTGTTCCTTTTGGTTTTATTTGTTTGCTGATTTTATATATATAGACTAGTTTAAGAATGATTGGCTATATGTTTTCTTCGAATGTTTGGGAGAATTCTGCTGTGAATCCATCTGACCCTGGACTTTCCTACTTGGAAGGCTTTTTATTATTATTTTAGTCTCTTCCTTTCTATGGGTCTGTTTAGATTGTTAAATTCTTCTTGGTTTAATTTTGGTGGTTTGGTTGAATCTGAAAATTCATCCATTTATTTTAGGTTTTTCAGCTTAATGGAGTAGAGGTATTTAAAATATTCCTTTATAGTATTCTGAATTTCTTTGGTATCTGTTGTAATGCTTCTCTGTTTATGTCTGATTCTGTTAGTTTGTGTCCTTTCTTTTTTTCTTTTAGTTAGTTGGGCCACAGGTATATCAATCTTATTTATCTTTTCTAAGAACCAGTGTTTAGATTCATTAATTCTTTGTATTCTTTTCTTTTTCTATTTCACTGATTTCTGCTTTGATTTTTATTTTTTTCTTGCTGTTGACTAGATATGGATTTGGTTTGTTTTTGTTTTTCCAACTTTTTGAGTTCATCATTATGCCATTTATTTGTCCTGTTTCTGATTTTCTTAATGTAGGCAGTTAAATCTATAAATTTCCTACATAAGACTGATTTCAATGTGTCCCAGAGGGTTTGTTGTATTACTTTTCACTTCCATTTAGTTGGGATGTTTTTAATTTCTTTCTTGATTTCTTCCTTGACCTTTTTTTAATTTAAATTTTTTTTTAATCATTCAGTAAAGAGTTGTTTAATTTTCATGAGTTTGTATATTTACTAGAGCTTTTTTTTATTGATCACTTTTGAGTTTTGCCCCACCTGCAGGGCTACAACGGGTTCTTGACCACCCTAAGGAGGGAATGTAGGGACAGGAGATACAAAGGAAAATATACCAAGTCTAGATTCTGATCAAGGTGCAACTTTGTTTTTCTCTAGAAGGGTTTATATAGTTCCTGCAGGGTAGGGGGAGCAAGAAGCTGTCATCTGCATAAGGTGGGGCAAGCTAACAGGATGTTTGTGTAGGATGTTTACAGGGTGAAAGGGTCAAGGGCTCTGACTCAATGTCCTGTTGCTAGGCAACCTGACTGTAAGATGATCTAGTTCCCTGTCTTATTGGGGGGGGGGTCCTGTATTTTTCCACTAACTAGAGATTCTGTCCTTGTCCCTGACAGAGTTTTATTGCATTGTGGTCAGATAGGATACAAGGAGTAATTCTAATATTTTTGAATTTGTAAGATTTGTTTTGTGTCCCAGGATGTGGTCTATTTTAGAAAAGTTTCCATATATTGCTGAGTAGAATATGTATTCTTTGGTGTTTGGTTGAATATTCTGTAGATATCAAATTAGTTTTAATTTGAAGTCTATTTTGTCAGTTATTTTGATAGTGACACCTTCTTGCTTCCCATCTGATTAGAATACTTTTGTCCATCCTTTTCCTCTAAGGCAGTTCCTGCTTTTAAAGCTAAGTTGTATTTTTTGTAGACAATAGATAGATGGATTTTGCTTCTTGATCCATTCAGTCAACCCATGTCTTTTGGTTGGATTACTGAGACCATTGATATTTAAAGTTATTATTGAAATGTCTATTTAATTGTGGTCATCATGTTGATGGTTTTTTTTTTTTTTTTTTTGGTGTTGCTGTTTGTGTTCTCAGTGATATTTTGTGTGTTAATAATTATGGTTTCATGTTTCTTTACACAGTCTCATTATGCTCAATCCTCTCTTGAACCCAAAATAATGCTTCCTGCTTGTTGTACACAGGGCGCTCTAAAGGGAGGTGAAATATCCACCCTGAAGGGAAGTGCCTTAAGCTCAGGAAGTATACAACTCAAAGGCTTCAGGAAGTTCCTGATACTGACCAGATATACTAGGGCCCTCCCTTATCAAAAATATATCAGTAGTAAGGATTGCCACCAAGAGACACACTTGTAAACAAGTCTAGTTGTCTCGATGACTCTCAGACAAGTTGATTTCTTTAGAAGAGGCCCAGCTGAGCCACCTGGAGAATCAGAGGCCAGCCAAGCTGCCAGGAAGACGTGCTGAAACAGCCTGGAAAAGATGTTTCAAACCTTTGAGTTTTCTGCAAGTGGTGTGGTATGCTCCAGGTTTGCAGCTTTTGAGAACTTTGAGTTTTTTTTTTTCTGCTCCTGTAAGTAACCCCTCCCATACTTCTTTAAGTAATTCCAGTAAAACTCAGTGGTTCTTCAAATTGGATTTAGGTGGTATCTTTAATTTCATCTGTCATCAGTTTCCCATTTGGAGTGAGTAGGCATTTGTTCATGTATCTCTAGGAATAGTGACACAATTACTAGGACCTAATTGAAAATAGTCTCTTAATGTGTCATTGATAGGGCTTATTTAGAATATTCATCTAGACACACAGCTTCGATCTTTTCTGTCCTCAGTGCTAATCCTCAATGCTTAAATAGCATAACCACCATTGATGCTTCTTTCCAAAACTTAGAGTCTCCTGGTTCTTTTTTCTACCTGGTATATAATTCAGTGAATTTCTTCACTGATTTATTCTCTTATTCGAAATTTAATAGACTCAGAGTTTCAGTTGTTTAAAGAGCTACTGGGTGATCTGTGTTCTGTGATATCTGATTGGTGAGCCCTGAGACTCTCACTTTGGTGATTACAGCCTTGAAAAGGTCTATTGGATTCTAGACCCAAATCACTTTCAATTACCCTCAATTCCAGATGCTATGAAAGAAACATTTATTTATGAAACACAACCTCATTCCCTCAGGACCTTATACAGAGTTTAATGTGGGTGAAAATAATAACATGAAGGATAATTAGAAAAAAATAATCACCAAAGAATAACAGATGCCAAGCATAGTGGGGCCATTTGGGTGAAAAATACAGAGTGAAGAGAGACATTCCAGGTGGATATGCAGAAGATGCATCAGTAACAGAGAGACTAGTGGAGCTGACTAAGAACATGCCACATCAAGAGGGGCTACAGTCAGTGTATGCAATTAATGTTTTATTCTCTACTTTAATGTATAGAGGAAGTGTATCCTATCTCAGTAATACAACAGTGCATCATACAGAGGATGTGATAGGGAAGGCTTCAGCACGAGAACAGATTCAGGAAGAGGCATGGGGGGAATTTTGACAGAAGTGGCACAGTCATAGCAATAATTTTTCGAGATTAATATGAATGAAAGAGAATCCTCACTAGCTCCTAGAGGAAATCTACTTTCTCTGTGACATCTACACTCTTCTCACAGCCAACTTTTTACAGAATCCATTCCTCTGCATTTGATGCTTATCTGGCCAAAGTTCACTCTTCTTCATTTCCCAGTAGACTATGAGTTTGCTGAGAGTAAGAAACAGCTCATTTCTTTTTGCATAGTGATTACTTGGTAGCTAGTAAGCAATTAATAAATAAGTATTTAATTGGAACAGAAAATTTCAAGAAAAATTGTAGTCTTGTCTAGGCTATTTAATTATATTCAAATTAAAAATCAATAGAAAAGAATAAATGAAAATCCCAGTATTCATGTGATTACATCTATCATCTATATATACTTTATATACGTGTATCATCTATATCTATCAAGACACAGAACTGAACAGAGAAATTCATATTTTTTTGTAGGAGAAGTTTCTTGATTTTTTCCTGGCCTTCAATGTTGTTATCTTTGAACTAATGCAATTGCTGCAGCAGTGTGTAATCCTCATTGATTTTGAAAGCAATTTATAACTCATATGATGTAGGACTTTTGAATATCCTAGTCAAGTACGAAGATGACATAACCTCATGTTCACAAACTGTTTACATGCTAAATGCATGTTAATCTCCTCAGTGAAACTGTTCACAGCTTGAAACCTTCTGTGAAACACAGAAAACCAAGCAAGGGCTGATTCCTCATGAAGCACTCATCTTTCAATAACCACAAATCACTGAATGAGTGTGTACCAAGTATCAGGAAGTTCACAGTAGGGATGGTGTCATAGGTATCTGTCTACCTTACTATTGATCACTCATCATTAGGGTCAACAGTATTCATGTAGGCTGTGTTCATGCTAATTGTGGGAGTTTTGACAGGGGGCACTGATTTATCCTTCACTACACTAAGAAGATGAGTGTGAGGTGAAGCGGAACTGACTGCAGAGCGCCACTGTAGATGTAACCAACCGTCTTATTAAATAAGAAACACAGAACCAATGTAAAAGAGAAAGCCGAGAGGTCAGAGCTCAGAGCTAAAATCTCACCCTTCCTCCTGTGGTGTCCCAGCTTCCCGAAAGAGAGTTATATCCTGTCTGTCCGTCTTTTTATAGTATTTTGTTCTGCCTTCTCATTGGTTGTAAACCCAAACACGTGACTGCCTCGTCACTGTCTGTATGTACAGCCCCCCCAGGTCTTAAAGGCATATGTCTCCAATGCTGGCTGTATCCCTGAACACACAGAGATCTATGGGATTAAAGGTGTGTGCCACCACCGCCACACTCTTGCTATGGCTCTAATAGCTCTGACCCCCGGGTAACTTTATTTATTAACATACAATCAAAATCACATTTCAGTACAATCAGAATACCACCACATGCCACATTATTTATTCTAGGTGAAGAGACAATCTGCTCCTGGGAACAGAAAATTTCTACTTTGGGGAATTACATAACTCCTGAAAACCTTCCAACACCAGGTACTCGTCCATTTATGTTAGCTTATCTTCCTTTGTACTGATTTAGGAAAATGGAAAAGTTCATTTCAATTTACATTTTATTAAGGAAAAATTTCAATGCCTAGAAAAATAGACAGAATAGTGTAATGAACATGGCAAATATATGTAGTCTTGGTTTAATAATTTGTTAATATTTTACCATTTATTTTGTCTTAACCCAGATTTTTCAAAGAAATTATAGCTAACATGACATTTAACCCTCAATCTCTTCAGGAAATATTTTTAAAAAGCAAAGTTTCCAAAGTAACTTCACAATACAATTATTGCACAATTACTAGTTTAATGTAAATCAATACTAAGGTCACACTAAAATGGTCTCAGTTTCACCCCAAACACACTTATACACACATATTCACACACATCGTTATTGATCCCTCATGTTGTATGGTAGCTGAAAGACCTGCAAAACGAAGATTTATAATAAATTGTAGATGTTATAATATAAAAAAGTAATTGGAAGCATCTGTAAGATTTGGAAGATTTCCAATCACAGTACGCACTAAGTGCAGCTTAATTAAGTCAGGTTAATTTTTTGTTTTAAACACACACACACACACACACACACACACACACACATACACATACATACACAAACAAATATGTAAAAACATAATCTGAAGGGGCAAATTAAGCATCAGAACCTTATTCAGGTGAAATATATGATATGAAATTATCAAGCAAGGTCTTTAAAAGCTTATGAGAATGTAAGTGAAGAAATTCACATGCTAAGAAAAAGTTAAATGCTAGAAATCAAACATCAAACACTCCTATGATAGAAACGAATGTTTTAATTCAAGGAAAAAGAGTCCTTAAGCTTGGTTCTGTCAACAGAAACTCATCAAACAAAAACAGAAAGGGAAAAGAAATGAGAAAGTCAACTGCAGAATGTCCCAGCGGTACAGGACAAATGAAAGGTGTAACCACCACGTAAGTGTACAATGCAGCAGAAGGACATAAATGAAGGAAGGAAGCATTGTTCAAACCTGGTGACAGACAACATCACACATCTAAGAAACTCAGAGAAGATCAAATCAGATAACACCAAAGGAAATGTACCTGGAGGTGTGTCATATTCAGAAAGGAGAGAAAGGAGGGAGGAGATTTATTGGGACAGTGTTCAAACCACAGATAAATAAAACAGTCCATTGCAGAATAAGGATGAGAATTGCAGTGAGCTTGTCAGAATGTGCTGAATATCTGAAGTGCTGAGGGGGAACATTCCTATCAATCTTGAATTATAGTTTCAGTGAAGTGTCTCCTTCTGAAGTGAAAAAGAAGGCTGTCTCATATCTGGGGGTGTAGCTCAGTGGTAGAGTGTTTACCAAAGCCCTAGGTTTTTTTTCTAGCACCACAAAAGCAAACCAAGCCTACACAGGAAAAAGCAAGATATCCCCAGATTTTTTTAGACAAATGAAAATTTGGGTATCTGGGGAGGAGTCTTCACTATCTGACCAGTTTGCAGAATAATGTTAACAGTAGAGCTCTGACTGTATTCAGAATGTATTACATGAATTTGACATGTGATATATGACATATATGGCAATGAAATTGTTAATGAGCAAATCACTTTAAAAGTTAAAAAAACTTTAGAGTGAATGAAAGTTATATAAACTATATATTTGAATCCATGTGGAAAAAATAAAGGTCATTGGAGAATAGTTAGATAAATGTAAAATAAATCTTTTACTCTTTTTACTTTGAATTTGTAACCATTTGGTTAGAATACCAAAGGTAACAATTTGAAGGGTGACTATAGTAGCAGGAGTTATAATTTCTATAACTTTAAACTGATGCTTGTACCACACATAAGACGGAACGGAACTGCCCTTCTGTAGAGGAAACATTCCAGCTCACACAACTATGAGTCTGAAACAACAGATAGGACAAAAGCATGTTGTCTTATCCATACCAATCTATGTTGAAGCTTAACTTAAAAAGTAGACTCAGGGCTGGAGAGATGGCTCAGTGGTTAGGAACATGTATTGTTCTTGCAGAGGACCTGAGTTCAATTTCCAGCACCCACATCAGGTGGCTTTCAACTGAGTGTAACTCCAGCCCCAGGGGATGTCTCTAAGCTCAGGAACATGCACATATACAGACATATACACATGTACACATAAGTAAATAATAAAGTAGTCTCAATGAGAGATTAAAAACTATTACATATACCAAAATATAAGTTAAAAAAACCATTCACATAAAAATTATAGATATATGCTCTCTCTCAATATCTTATTGTACTTTTACCTTTTACTTTAACAAGGCACATTATGGCTTTGTTTTGTAATTTATGAATTGCAAACATTGCTACTCTTGTAATCTGGGGCTGTTAATAAATAAACTAGGAGTTACTTAGTGGTGGTGGCAAGAAAATATAATCCCATCTGGGAATCTGAGGTAGCATGGTCATGAGTTTGAGGCCAGTATGCTGAGCTACATAGTAAGCTACATATCTCAAACTCTCAAAAACCAAATGAGAATACAAACACATCACCAGCACAGCAGTTGTGATACCTGAATGGCTGCTATGTAATACGCAGAAGAGTAGCACATGCAATGTGAGCACATTGGACAAATGTGTGATGCAGCCACAAATGGGATGGCCAAAATAATGCATGGTTTCATAGTATCACTCAGAATGTACAACTTAAATTTCATGAATTGTTTCTGGAATTTTTTTTGTTTACTCTTTTTGGACCTCATCTCATCAAGGGTATTTAATATTACAGAATGTGAAAACAGTCGATTAGGCATGACTGTGGCATAGGGTTTTTTTTTTTTTTTTTTGCCTATTGATTATTTGGTTTTGAGACAAGGTCTTGCTATGTAGCCCAAGCTGGCTTCAAACTGTCAATATTATCCACAATGGAATACTACTCAGCAGAGAAAAACAATGACATCATGAGGTTTGCAGGCAAATGGATGGATCTAGAAAAAATCATCCTGAGTGAGGTAACCCAGACTCAGAAAGACAAATATGGTATGTACTCACTCATAGGAGGATACTAGATGTGGAACAAGGATGACTGGATATCACCAGTGAGGCTACCTGGAAAACAGGACCCCAAGAAAGACATGGGGATCACCCAATGACGGAGAAATGGATGAGATCTACATGAACAGCCTGGACACGAGTGGGAGCAATGAACGGTGAGGGTCGAGGGAAAGAGAGCGGGAGATCCCACCTGGATCAAGAACAGAGAGGGAGAACAAGGAATAGGAGACCATGGTAAATGAAGACCACATGAGAAAAGGAAGAAACAAAGTGCTAGAGAGGCCCACAGAAATCCACAAAGATACCCTCACAAAAGACTGCTGGCAATGGTCGAGAGACAGCCGGGACTGACCTACTCTGGTGATGGGATGGCCAAACACCCTAATAGCTGTGCCATAAACCCCATCCAAGTACTGAGGAATCTGGATGCAGACATCCATGGCTAGGCCCCGGGTGGAGCGCCAGGAGTCTAATTAGCGAGAAAGAGGAGGGTTTATATGAGTGAGAATTGTTGAAACCAAGGTTGGATAAAGCACAGGGACAAATAGCCAAATGAATGGAAACACATGAACTATGAACCAAAGGCTAAGGGGCCCCCAACTGGATTAGGCCCTCTGAATAGGTGAGACAGTTGATTGGCTTGATCTGTTTGGGAGGCATCTAGGCAGTGGTACCAGGTCCTGGGCTCGCTGCATGAGATAGCTGTTTGAAACCTGGGATTTATACAGGGATGCTTGGCTCAATCTGGGAGGAGGGGACTGGACCTGCCTGGACTGAGTCTATCAGGTCGATCTCAGTCCTTGGGTGTGGCCTTAATCTGGAAGTGGTGGGAATGGGGGGTGGGCTGGGGGGAAGAGGAGAGGGGCAGGAAGGAGGAGAACAAGGGAATCTGTGGCTGTTATGTAGAACTGAATAGTATTGTAAAATAAAATAAACATAAAAAAAATAAAATTAAAAAAAAAGAAAGAAAACCCCACATTGATGTAGATATGTCAAAGGGTTACAGAGTCCAAATGAATGAGTCTCCAGTGATCAAATGAAGGACTCCCCAATGACAAAATGAATGACTTTACAGTAAACAAAGTTGGAACAATTTGGGCAGCAAAATGACTGTGGTATTGAACAATGAAACAAAATAGGAATTAATATTTACAAAGCCATATTTATATAAATATTCAAGTGAACAAATGAGATAGAGGAAACAAATTTCCTGTGCATAATTTTTCATGATTCATGTAGAAACTCTGTCCTTTGTGAGGTAGAATATAATCTCACATCCCTCAGCACCGGCTGCACATGGTCACTTCCTTTGAAGAAGTACGGTGTGAAGAAGAGAAAGGAACAGCGTTACAGTTATAGTGAGGGGAACTGGTAAGTGTACTCTAGCTCAGTGATGAAGGCTGACAACCACACTAGTATGTGACTATATATGTTCTCAATACCTCTCTGGTGTTCTGCCCTAAAACCCTGCCAATATATCATTTAAAAAATGTATGAAATAAATGAAATATCCAGATGGCATCCTGGTATAGACAAAGAACATTGGAGTAGATGTTTTGAAAATCTTAATTTGGTAGGGATTTCAATTATCAATACATCAGTACTGGTTTATCAATAAAACAAACATAACACTGTAGTAACAGAGAACCTGACAGCCGTTCACCACATTTTAGACACGCCTTTATCTCTGTGAGTTCTTACAAGTGATTATAAAGTTTTATTTTAGAAATAAAGATAAATTAATGTAGTTATTTTGGACTGTTAGAATTTCTGGATCTGCCGCTGGGCGGTGGTGGTGTACGCCTTTAATACCAGCACTTGAGAGGCAGAAGCAGGTGGATCTTTGTGAGTTCGAGGCCAGCCTGGTCTACAGAGAGAGATCCAGTAAAGGCACAAAGCTACACAGAGAAACCCTTTCTCGAAAAAACCAAAAAAAAAAAAAAAAAAAAAAAAAAGAGATTTTCTGGATCTGTCTGATTCTGATTCTTTCCTTATATTGTTGTATATATTCTTTACTTCTTGATTTCTTAAGAGGAAGTTCTAAAAGCTATCTTAGGCTTATTTTAAATATGTAGAAGGCAAAATTATCTGTAGTAGTATTTCAGGTAGTGAAAGATGTCAGGAGGCAGACCAATGGCCTCTACCTAGCTACTGATGATGTTAAAAATGCCAGGAGGCAGACCATGGCTTGCTACCTAGCTATCGATGATTTAAAAATTAATATGTTCAGGAAATGAAAAGAAACAGAAAAAGAAGCTACTCAACCAAGAAGTCATCTTGAATGAACAACCACTTGCAAAGGAAGTAAGGGCTCAGCTGATCCTGCAGAGAATTCTGGAATTTGGCTCTTCAAATACATAGTAGGTCAGGGAAAAGGATCTTCTTGTCTCAAGTCAAGGCCATGGACAAGGCTATTTCCCTAAAATCCAATGTTGCTTGAGTGCTACTCCCTTGAGAATGGCCACAGTCTTGAACAAAGAAGATCCATAAGTAGGCACCTCTTCTCCCATAGATGAATACAACTGCATTAGTTATATCAGAATGCTATTATTCTTTAGTTGTATGGGAAATTTTTCTTTTTATATTTTCTAAAAAAATCTGACATATGTCTTTGGATGGGAAATGGTGCTAACAAGGAGAACTGAATGAACACAATACTTATCACAATACCAAATTCTCCTGGTCTAGTACAGAGACAACTTATGCAAGACAAATGACAAACAGAAGGCATTGCTAGGATTTTAGCAGCATTGTATTTAGTTCCTGGGGTGAACACTAGAGGCATTACTATGATCTTAGTGTCAATGCATTCAGCTACTGGAGTAGAAAGGGAAAGAAAAGTATATATCTGTTTAGATTCAGCAATACATATTTTTAAATGAAGTAGATGAGGAATTTAGAGAATTTAGCAGGAACTCCATCATCTGTTCCAGTTACTGTGTTCCTAATGTGGGTTATAAGTTAATTGGACCTTGTCACTTTAAGAGGTTTCTCACTTGGGTCTTGGAATCAATTTATAGATGTGCTAGACGTTGGCAGCCTTGTCCATACACAGAATACTGATACTGTCCACCAAGAGAAAGACTGTCATAAATAAGAACTTAACACAAGGGACTGTCAGACTTTCACAGCTACAAAGAGTAGAAACCAGAATTAGGGCTTCTCTGTGATCATGTTCCAGCCAGGATGAATGAGGTAACATGTATTGATTGACCTCTTCCTTAGCTTTGCAGAATGTGTGCTGCAGGTTAGAGGTGGTCCGATTTGTCTCTGCTCCCTGTAATCCAGGCACAGTCCCTCAACCCTTGCACAGCAGGATGCATCATAAACAGTCCGGCACAGGCACAGCCTTGATGAAAGGCTTGAGATCTTACTCTCTCTTGTATGCCACATGTGTGGGTCTAAATGGGAGAGAGGCAGCTCAGAGCCTCTCAGGGTCTACTGCTTTAACACGAGGAATGGGAATCAGTGAAGTTGAGGACATTTCCGACTCTGCAGTCACCTGGCTATGCTGGGATCACCTAAAAATTAACATTCAGTAGCATTGGCCAGTGCAGTCTATGTTTATCCATGTTTAAAATGAAATTGTATTGCTAGATTTTTCCTTTTAAATTTGTATAATTAATGTATAACTTGCAGCAAATAGCTTCTGTTTGGGTTAAAACACATAGAAACAAGACCAAGGACAAAACTGAAGACTGAAGTTAATGAATGGTGAAGTGACTGAGACTAGGGGTGGCATGATGGCTAACCTTGATTGTCAACTTGAAACCATCCAGAGTCAATTAAGCTCAAGCAGCTGGGCACACCCTTGAGGGATTACTTGATCATCTGGGGTCAGAAGACCCACCCTATATCTCAGCCTCACCTTCTGGTGGCAGCCCAGATAGAAGGCCATGGAAGAAGGAAACTTTTGCTTTTTATCTGCTTGCCTTTATTCTTTTTTTCTTTTCTTTCTTTTTTTTGCCTTTATTCTTGCTGGCAAGTTCATCTATACTGTTTCTAAAGCATTCATTTGCTGGCATTAGAACATACTTCTGGGAATTTGGGATTCCAGCATAGCCTGAAGACCAGCAGCTCTTGAGGAATCCTCCAGGACTTCAGCATCAGGTTGGTACTACAGAGAAATCCATTCTCCTGGACTGAAAAAAACTACTAGATCTTTGGCCCTTCCAGAGGACAATTGCCATTGTTCGACTGCCTAGACCATAGCCTGTAAGCCACTCTATTCCTTTAGAGAACCCTGACCAATACATGTGGCATCTCTTTAACCTGAAACCTGTGTTTAAAGAAACTGAAGAATGCTATGCTGGACATTGCAGGGATCTACAGCTGTCATGAAGCTGTACCTTTGGAGATGAAAAGAGAATAGAGGCCCTGTGGGAGATCTGAGTAACACTGCCCAAGGCCAGTTGTCCTCAGGTAACTACTAGAAAATGCAGACATTTCTACCTTCAGATGTGACTTCAAACCAGAAATATAAACCACAAGTAGAAAACTCATACTAAGAAAGGCCCCCCAACTGGGAGTGTGGGTATGGCTCTGTGGTAGAGCATTTGCCTGGCAGGTACAAAATCCTAGGTTTGTTGCATAGAGCAAAACTAAACAAAAACAAACAGATGGACAAGAGAGAGAGGGGTGGAGAGAGAGAGAGGGAGGGGAGAGAGAAAGAGAGGAAGAGAGAAAAAGAGAGAGAACATTTTGAGATACAATGACTTTCCTAATGTGTTTTTTCTTACACTTTTTGTAACTTTCCTAGTCCTCATTTCCTTCCTTCCTTCCTTCTTTCCTTCCTTCCTTCCTATCTTCCTTTCTTTTTTTTGAACTTGGTATGTTAGAGAAAGCATTATTTGAATTTTTTTTTTTTTGCTGTTGGCCATATGATATTGAATACATGTCAACCTTTATCTCTCACCAGTAAAAACATTTTTCTACAATTTCTTAGGACATATTTCCTCGGTTATATCCTTATAAAATGCAGAATATTCATGCTATGATCTAGTACCCTCTATCGTGCATATTGAATGCTTTGCTCCTTCAAATAAGGGACCTTAAACATCTAGTCTATCACTGAGGATGTACACATTTCTATGTCTAAAGAGCAGTTCACCCTGTGATGAACTGGAAAGGCTCGCTAGAAGCCTGTATTCAAGGAGTTAAAGATAATTAAAAAAGCATGTGTGTTCACTTAGAAAGCCAGCTCTCGCCTCAAGGAGGACTTTGGTTAACATCCCATAATTATTTGAAGTTCCAGGTTCATTTTGTCATGGCACGCTTTCTGTGTTACCTGGACCTGCACATCTCACTAAGTCTGCAAGAAATATGAGTCTTGTCTTTTAGCGGGTTAATATAAAGGATAAATCTGAAGTTGATTCACCCAGAACATCACTGCTAGTATGTCTGCTCCTAGAAAAAAAAACCTACAGTATAATATAGTTTTTATGAGCCTGGTGACCAAAATTCCATTTTATGTTTCAGCCACAAGTGATGACAAACAATCTTGTCAACAAGTTCATACAAACCAGATCAGGAACTTTATGTAAACTCCGATTGTGCTGCACAGCTTAAAAAAAATTCCATTCCAAGACACATTTGCCTTATTATTAATATACAGATTGGCTTTCCAATATGGGTTATAAATAATAAAGTTGATAAATTGCCCTCTTTTTTGTTTACTCCTAAACTCCCCCCACCACACAGTCTAGTTACCATGCAGCTTATAATACAATTTGTGTGTGCTACTCATTCACATTTCTATATTATTTTGTTTCTGTTCAAGTCAGTGAATAGAAGACAAATTTACATCATGATAAGAGCCCAGGCGGATACTATCCATAATGCTAAGTACTTGTCATATGTGGAGATGTATTTTTGTCTTTGGGGAATAAGATTTGTCCTGTCTTTACTGCAGAGTGGTAATGCTTATTGTTTCTCTGCAAAAAAACTCAGAGGCCTTCACTGGCTGATGTGCTTTCTCAGAAGTGTTTTCACACTTTCTGATGGTTTTCAGTGGCATTGTCTCTGCCTTTAGCCTGTGTGGCTGAGAAGTTCAAATTGGGAAGCTGTGGCCTCCTCATTTTTGCCACATTCATTAGGGTCTCCCCATATCAAAAGACTTGGTTATCCTTAAAAGAATGCTCCAGGGAACAGTTGGGTAGACTAAAATGCCAGAGGCTTGATAGCTAAAAAGGGGCAAGTGCTGTTTCATAGTCAACCCTTACCTTCTGGTCCCTAAACTCAAGTTTGAGCCCAGGTGAAATTTTTAGCATTTCCAGGAAATGTTCTTACTTACACTTGGGAGCTGTCTTCATCTACAATACATCTGGATTCCTCTCTGGGATCACCAGAGCAGAACAGAAAACTGTTTTGATGCAGTAACTTGAGCTCACAAAGGACTTTGGGGAGCTAATGAGGATGAGTGTCAGTATTTTGTGTTCCTTTGATACTGACAAGTAATCTTTTCTGAAGTTTCATGGCCAGGTGTACCTGGTGTATATTTAGACAACACTAATTTGTGGCACTGTGGCCTGTCTCTGATTGGGACTTTTAAAGTCAGGGTTATCATTGAGCTAGAAATGAGGACACTATTGGCTCAAACCTTTGTATTTAAATAAGCTCTTATGGAATCTGTTATCTGCGAAATACAAGAACACAGAGCACATGGTTCACTTTGGCTATAATTCTATGACTTGAAGGCATTAGTTATATGTGTGGGAGGAGAGCATTCACGAAAACACCAATGAAGTTTAGGCTGGAGAACTTTATCTACAAATTCTGGTTCTATATCTACTAGTAAAATGGACACAACCAAGATCTCTATGTTCATTTGTAGAGAAAGGGCAAAAAGACATCACTCCCAAGCTGTTGCATTAACATAAAAATGTTAAGAAAGGGAAAAAATGACACATTTTCTAGTAGAGTAGGCAGACTAAAAATGGTAATATTATTCCCTTTGGTCTAAGTATTTTCATATAAATGACTGATAAGCTGTTATTCAGAAGAACTATAAATTGGTATTCGTGGTTCTGGCTTTAAATCTTGCCAAGTGGATGACAGGGAAAGTACAATCCGCCCAAATTAATGAAATGAAACTAAAGATGTGCTCAGCAAAACAAAGAAAGCCTAGAGCTGACACGATGGCTCAGTGGGTACAGGAGCTTGCTGAGCATGCCTGGTGACCCGAGTTTGATCCCCAGGACCCAGATAAAGGTGGAAGGAGAGAATGGACTTAAAGTTGTCCCTAACTTTCACACAATGCCGTGGCATATGTTCCCACATACACACCATGCATGCACACAGGAACAATTAAAAAATACAACAAAGACAAAACTAATTATTTTGGAATCAAAATGAAGGTGTTAGGGAAAAGGGCAATGCAGTAATGCCAAAGAAAAACAAAAAGAATCAGTGAGAGGGAACTTAATTGAACTGAAAACAATTATACAACAGAAAAACAACATGTTCATTCTTCAGAAGCATTAAGAGAAAAGAAAATATTACTTATAGTGGAAGTGGAAAGATATTATTGTAAAAGCTACATTTTCTTTCTTTCTCTCTTTCTTTCTTTTTTTTTTTTTTTTTTTTTTTTTTTTTTTTTTTTTTTTTTTTTTTTTTTTTTTTTTTTTCTTTCTTTCTTTCTTTCTTTCTTTCTTTCTTTCTTTCTTTCTTTCTTTCTTTCTTTCTTTCTTTCTTTCTTTCCTTCCTTCCTTCCTTCCGCCACCTGGCTTGCTACAACTATTTTAAAATCAGATATTTTTAAGCCTTGCTACAACTATTTTAAAATCAGATATTTTTAAGACCATAATGCAAACAAAGTAAAATTTTAGATTATATGGTCAAATAGTTTAAAGAAATGGGAACATACCAGCTTCCACAGAAAATAAGAAAAATGAATAATGTATATTATAGAATGCTTTAGTCATGTGATATTCCAATACTTCTGACATAAATTTCTATTGATCACATGGAAGATTATAGATTAATAAATATAAACATAAACATACTTTTTTCAATGAAATATTAACCAGCTTTAAACAACCATATTGACTATTTTATAACAATTTAAGCTTAGTTAAGATTATATACTTGGCTTAACATTGAAAAGTTGGGCTGGAGAGATGGCTCAGTGGTTAAGAGCACTGACTGCTCTTCCAGAGGACCTGGGTTCAGTTCCCAGCATCCACATGGTGGCTCACAACCATCTGTAACGAGATCTGGCGTCCTCTTCTGGCCCGCAGGGACTCATGCAGGCAGAGCACTGTATCATAATAAATAAATAAATTTAAAAAAACATTGAAAAGTTAATCAATGGGACTTACTATACAAACAGGACAGAAACAAAATCAATAGACTTACTTCAAAAAAGGCAGGAAAATCCTATCATTTTTAATAAGCACTAGTTAGTACTAAGAAGCAATATTTTAACCTGAGAATAATGTAGCAATAATGTACCTAGTGGCATCCTACAGTTGGAAGAGCTGTTTCTATATGTAATTAATAGTAACCAACCCTTAGATAGCAATGCAGCCCAGGAAATGAAAGATTTAAGAATTGGAAAAGATGAACTGAAATACATTTATTTACATGAAAGCTTATTGGTTATATAATAAGTATGAGAAAAATCTATAAATAAATAAATAATAAATAAATAAGTAGACCTCCCCTCACAAAATCTAAAGGAATAAGTTAACTTACTGATGTCACTCAATTCAAGATAACATGCAGCAATAAATCATGTTTCTGTGTATCACTTTACATAAGGTTAGTTTGAGTGTTACAAAAATGCTATTAGTCTCAGCATAAAAGAACACAATGATTTGAGACTAACTCTAACAAACGTGTATGGGATTCCTACACTGGAACCTGTTTCCTGAAATAAAGTTTAGAAGACTGAAATAAGGAAATGAAGTGACTGTGTCCCAGACTAAGTGTTCCATGTTTTCAGACCTCATTCCACACAAGTTAGTCCTTTCAATACACAGCTATCTTGAATTTGCAGGTGATTTTTATTTTTATTTCTTGGAAACAACATTTGACTTTAAAATTAATACAAAAATTATAAGGCCCAAGAAAAATTTACAACAAATTTAAAGAGAAAACAAATAAACAAACACCACTTGACATCAACAGAGGTCAGGATGATGTAAGGCTTCAAGAGAGTATTGTGAGTACAGGAGACATAGTTTCTCACTGGACAAAGAAAAAAATGATCACTGTAAAGAAATGGTAAAAAAGACAGTTTTCATGATCTGAACAAGAATGGATTTTTCTTGAATGTTTGTTAATATGAAGAAAAAGACAAAAATCTCATCTATTCCAACGTAAGAAAATTTTGAATCTTCATCCATGATGTTGCTATAAGGCAGTCAACAACAGTGTCATACATAATCTGTGGTGGGGATAAAGGAGGTGTTAGTCTCCCTCCTACATCTTCTCTACTAGTGATCATTAAAGTAGACAGTAGGTATATCAAGTAGCTGGGACACAGTTGAGAGCAGTGAATGGATTTTCCTATCAAATCACAAAGATACAACTTACCAGGGTTGCATTTTTATGGCAAAGGTTAGAAATGTCAATGGTCTTCAAGCCCAGTACAGAGTGTTAATGTCTCCCTCACTGTTTGAATTATCTATGAACACATGACCCAACCTTTTCAATGTAGTCCCTTCCACATTCCCTCCTTACCCATAATGTACAGTCACCCTGCTGCTAACTAGTGGCCAATTGCCAGTACTCTTGGTGACCATCTTTTCTTGCCTAGAATTCTCACCTGAAGAGCATCTCCCACATTGACAATCCCAAAGCTACTTTCTTTAGGGTCTTCAGCTCTTGACTGAATTTTACACACCACAAGGGCAAACTACCCAGCCATGGTATTGGGACACAATGCTGCTGGAAGAGAGTACAGAAAATTTGAACTTTTATGCCCATAGTCTCAAAGCAGCTAGACTCTGACGACTAATCATACTGCTTCATATCAGTCCCCCAAGAAAGAGGGAACTCTTGAGAAACTTTTGAGTTACATTCAGTATTCAAGGTGGATGAAAATAAAATGGTTGAGGCTAAAACTCAAGCTCAGTATATCACCATGTCTTTTAAAGAGTTTCGGAAGCGAATCCCAGTAGAGGCAAATGACTTTACTATCTTAATGTGTCTTCCTGATTGCAAAATGAAGACATGAGAAAATGTACATTGGTCAGTTGCTGTGGGATGGTCTGTATGTCAAATTACTCTGATTGGTCAATAAATAAAACATTGATTGGCCAGTGGCTAGGCAGGAAGTATAGGCGGGACTAACAGAGAAGAGAATAGGAAGAAAGAATAGGAAGGTGGAAGGAGTTACTGCCAGCTGCTGCCATGGCAAGCAGCATGTGAAGATGCCAGTAAGTCACGAGCCATGTGGCAAGGTACAGATTTATAGAAATGGATTAATTTAAGCTATAAGAACAGTTAGCAAGAAGCCTGCGATGGCCATACAGTTTGTATGCAATATAAGTCTCTGTGTTTACTTGGTTGGGTCTGAGTGGCTGTGGGATTGGCGGGTGACAAACATTTATCCTGACTGTGGGCAAGGCAGGAAAACTCTAGCTACAGTCAGTTAGTCTTATGGCTTTCTCCAGATCTTGTCAATTTTGCCACGATAGAGTGGTAACACAGGGATGCTATCTCAGAGAGTAGAAAGTAGATCTTTGCAGATTATGTCTGACGCCATCAATGACTCAGTGACATCTGGAAAGATCCTAGCAGGTACTCAGGGCTTACCTTATGCCAGACACTGTATTGTTCTCATGTTTGAAATGATCTTTTGTTTGCAATCTTCCTAATGATGTACTTAAAAACAGTGTATATGGTATAATTGAAAGGACCCTAATCTGCTTCTACTATAAGGGTATGGTTTAGTGAGTCCTGATATAGGTATACACCCATGAAGCCATAACTACAATCAAGATAAGAAAAATGTCTCACCTCTCAGAGTTTTCATGTTCTCTCTGATTCTTCCTCATCTAACATCTGTGTCTAATCATTGATCTTTTTCTCACAATGGATAAGTTTGAATTATCTAGAATTTTATATCAATTCAGTTGCCATGACCAATCACAGATTTATGAGTAAAAAATAGGTATTTTATTTTATAAACTATTAAGAGTTCAGCTTTCTTTCTGCAACAGTAAAAAATAACATATACTTTCACATATGTCATAAACACCTACATTTACACCACACACACATACACACACACACACACAGACACACACACACACAGCTATATATTCATGCTCATCTGTGGCTTTCTCCTTTATTTCGGACACAGTTGTTCAATATGCTAGAAAGGAACCACTCTCCCATAATTTCAGAATTACCATTCACTTATCCTCTTCTTTATATCCTTGATCTTAAGCAAAACTTAATAAGAATACAGTGTAATTTTTTCCTGTAGATTTAGGCTCTTTTAAATCCATAAAGGCCTAGAAATTAAAAGAATGAATAAGTAGCTGATCTGTGAGTCAAAATCCATGGTGGTCTTTGCAAAATCCATTACATTTGATAATTATGCTCCTTGAGTACCCAGTCCAACTACCACTGGCTTCATCATCACTAGCTCCTAGACTATTATGTTCAGACCTTATCAAAATATGCAGCCAATCTGAAATTCAAGCCTGCTCAGTCTGAGGCCAGGTTCCCTGTGGAAGATAACCCACAGAAGACAGACTTATTTGGACAAGGAATGGACTATTAAAGATGGTAGCTCTAAAAAGGAATGGAGGTAAAATAAATACAGAAAAAATGTGTATGGGAAAGATGCAAAGTGACAGGAAAGGAAACAAAATTAATGAAAATCCTAAAACCTCGCCAAAGATTATCCGTAGAGATTTCACTACCTGGAGAGATCCATGTTGGTGTGCATGTTGTGCAGTGGACCTCTTCAAAGGTGAGAAAGCCCATGCTGGAGTAGACTGAGCCTGAAGATGGCCAGGTGTGTGTGTGTGTGTGTGTGTGTGTGTGTGTGTGTGTGTGTGTGTGTGTTTAAAGCCTTATGAGTCCCGTGTTGAGAGCAGATGCTAGCTTGGGTCAAAAGCAGAGGGAAAGGACCTAGAGATGTCTTTAGTTATTTCCTTATCATGTTTGACAGAGTACCTGACAGAAACAATTTCAGGGAAGAAAGGTTTGTTTTGCTTATAGTTTCACTGATTTTAGTTGTCATAGTAGGCAAGGCAAGGCTGTGGGAATATGACTGTAGACATGTAGCAGATAAGAAGCAGGGACCACAAGCTGAAACCAGGGCCTGGTGTGATATTCAGAGGCCCATCCTGAGTAAAGACCTCCTGCCTGACCGTGTAACCCATAGATGCTTCACATCCTTCAGAGTACCCAAGTCTGAGGAGGACGCATTCAAGCAAGAGCCTGTGAAGGACATTTCAGACTCAAACCCAAACAAGCTGACTCCAATGCCTCTGGTGTTTCCTGTTTGGGGTGCCAAATTCAAGGCTTTCCCCAGCTGTTGTGCCAACCCAACTCATTCCTGAATGTAAATTTGGCTATCAAGTTGATAGGAAAATTAGCATAGTAAAGTTTCACTCCTTAATCCATACTCTTTGCCACGGATCTTTTTTTTGTCCTCCTTCAGTCCTACAAATTAACAAATGATCCCTAATGTTAGAGACTTGAAACAAATTTTACTTCTAATTCTCCCTAATTGTACTCTTTCTTAAGTTGTTTGTGTATAGCTGGGCCCAGACCTGAGGCCTATGAAAGAGGTGCTTGAATTCAAAGGAAAACGCAAAGCTATTGGCAAACTCAGGGGGGTTAGTCTATAAATAGCCCAATTTCAATAAACCCAGCTTAATAGTTTTCTCTTCAAACCCCATTATATCCTTTAATGCAACACAGCATTTAGTTGTTTTTATTTTTAGTAATCTCTCTGTGTGTTGGTAAATTAAATTTTCAGCCAGTTTCAACCTGAGCCTCCACATTAGGGTTTTTACTGTTGTTTTCTATTTTGGAGTTGGAGTCACTATCATAATTGCTGGAGCTTACTAAGTTTAGGTGGAATCTTTCCATGAATTATCCTCGACTGCAAAGTAAATGATGACAATTTTGTTTGCCTTTCTGAGTAGATTCTGATTTAAACAAATGCCTTAGGAAAACAAACTGTGTTTATCACTGGCATGCTATCTATGCTTAGAGAAAAGTCTTTAATCGCTGGAGATAAGCAAGCGGCACTTTGTTCCTCAAGGTGGAGATGTTCCATACAGTAGAGTTGTAATAACATCAGAAGGCTCCTGTCTGTCCATTTCATCTTTTCATTCCAGTGACTTCCTGGAGTAAACAGTAGCATTCAGTAGAAACAAGGCACATGTGAATGTGAGCCCTGTTTATAACAACACACTCTTCTTCAAAGATAGACAACATGTGGCCACCTGGGGTCAGCAATTTGTAATGTGCACACACACAAATGGGTATACATGCCATATATGTAATATGCCACAGACACATGCACGCGCACACACATACACACACACACACACACACACACACACACACACACACACACACACACACCTCTTTGAGGGTAATTTCCATGACTTCAATTCATGGAATTAATTGAATGACATTCAATTCAATTCTGAATTGAATTTTCCTAGCAGTAAGTTTGGGGACATGTGGGTTGGTCTATGGAGGAGTGGAATAGATTAGAGATTTCGGATCCTCTGACATTTGAGAGAGGACTGTCAAAAAGCCCCACCTATCATGGGACCACACAGCCCAGAGAAGCCAAATGTAAAGAAAAAGAAAGCTTCCCTAGATGAAACCAAAGCTCAGTTTCCAGCTTCCTCCTCTGGCGGGAAACACAGATCATTAACATTGGTAATGTCCTTTCTAAATCTGTTTGGAGAAAGTGACAAGTCTAATTTGTTACTGACAGACCAGGCTGAAACTGTGTTTAAAATGCATTACTTTAGTTCCTTTTGGATTGCTGTGTGGCTTCTGCAGGGTAGGCTAGGTGTTTGGTTAAATACTGCCTGCAATTTCATCTATGTGCTCTGAGTCTCCCAGAGGAAGAGCTTTGGCTGCCTTAGGTCTCTGCCTCCTTCTCCAGGCCAGATAACAGCCCGAGGATGACAAGCCTGTTGGTGGCTGCTGTGATTTGAATTCCAGACCCTGAAGAAGGACTCCTGAATCAAGTAATTGTCATTAACAATCAATAGCTTTCAGCCTAACAAACAACTGTGAGTGATTTGGACGAGACTGAATTTGTTCTTTGACATATATGAGTGTGAGGACTGTTTTCCTTAACTAGAAAATGTCTTTGAGGCACTCTTTGGATATTCTTTAGTGGGACTTTAAATTGAACAAGGTAGAATTTAGAAACAGGATGTAATAGGGTCTAAGAAATGGGATAAAGTTCCTTTATGAAGAAAAAGCTTAAATCGAAACCTGTGGGCTGAATTGATAATACAATTAATATTATGTGGGAGGGGTCATAGAGAGGCTAATGCCAAGCAAACACCCAGCAATAAAAACAGGTTTTCAGTTCCATTGAAGATATTTAGACCATTCTTATTTCTCCATAGTGCAGACACTTAAAGTCACAGGGATGTAGAAAAGAGGGAATGGTGTCTGGCTCTACTGTGTACCTTGTTTACAGCTGGAATTGAGTGTGGAGTCCTAGAAAACCACTCTGGAATTACTGGCAATGTCAGATACTGGAAGTTAATTTCTAAAAATACCAAAATTTAAGTACTTTTTGAGATGTACATGGGTCATAATTTAGAGTAAAATTCCTATTTTTCTCTTATTTCGCATTTATTTTCCATTTAGTCTAACCCTGTTGACATCTCAGTTATCATGTAGAAACTTATGTACATACTCCCTGATTTATAAGGTCCAAAATTTATGCATCATGGAAATGGAATATAAACCATAAATAAGCCCTGTGTCTTAGTTAGAGTTTTTATTGCTGTGAAGAGGCACCATGACTTCAGTAACTCTTCTAAAGAATACATTTAACTGGGGTGGTGGCTTACAGTTTAGAGGTTTAGTCCATTATCATCATGGCTGGGAGCATGGAGGCATGTAGGCAGATGTGGTGCTGGAGAAGTAGCTGAGAATCCTACATCTTGTAGGCAATAGGAAGTCGACTAACATACTGGGTGGTATCCTGAGCATAGGAAACCTGAAAGCCCTCTCCTGCAGTGACATACTTCCTCCAACAAGACCATACCCATTCCAACAAAGCCACACCTCCTAATAGCACTACTACTATGAGATTATGGGGGCCAATTATGTTGAATTTACCATACCTTTCTTCCATATACTACTAGAATGCATACATTGTCTTATTCAACCCATAAAATCACTGAAGACTTTATTATATTCTACAGGGGTCCCAGCTAGGCAAGACTTTTGGTGACTTTTCTACCTCAGTGGTATGACTAGAACCTTCCAGCACTGTGCCAGCTAGCCAGTATAAGTAAAGCTTCAGTTGAGAACTAGCTTGATTTCTCTACATCCTCTGGCTCAGGCAAGTGATGTATTCAGAAATAGTTTCTTACCATCAAGTTTGGGAGGGTAACCAAAAGCAATGACAATAGTCTGCAATGTTTGTGGGATGTCTGTGGGAAACCACTGACCAACCACATGAAAATAGGTAGCCCTACAAGCACTTAGCTTTGATAGTCATTAATGCCTGAGAAGCTATTGTCCCCTCAGTACAGGGTGTCTTAAGGTTTCTATTGCTGTGAAGAAACACCATGACCATGGCAACTCTTATAAAGGAAAAACATTTAACTGGTGGCTTGCATTTTCAGAGGTTTAGTCCATTATCAGTATGGTGTGACATGGTGGCATGCAGGCAGACATGGTGCTAGAGAAGGAGCTAAGAGTCCTAGATCTTGACCTGCAGGCAACAGGAAGTAAATTGAAATACTGGCATGACTTGAGCACATATGAGACCTCAAAGTCCTTCCTCCAACAAGGTGATACCTACTCCAACAAAGCCACATCTCCTAATAGTGCCACTCTCCATGAGCTTATGTGGGCCAATTATATCCAAACTATCACATGCTGAGGATGTCTTTCTGTATGCTGTGAATGTGTTGCTCTGATTAGTTGATAAATAAAACACTCATTGGCCAGTAGCCAGCCAGGAAGTATAGTATAGGCAGGATAAATGGAGAAAAGAATTCTGGGAAGAGGAAGGCTGAGTCAGGAGTTGCCAGCCAGACACAGAGGAAGCAAAATGTGACAGCAGAACTGAGAAAAGGTACCAAGCCACGTAGCTAAACATAAATAAGAATTATGGGTTAATTTAAATGTAAGAGCTAGTCAATAGTTAGCCTGAGCTAATGGCTAAGCAGTTTTAATTAATAAAGCCTCTGTGTGTTTACTTGGGTTCAAGTAGCTGCAGGGCCATGGGAACCAGGTAAAACTTCAGCTACAACCACACAGGGTAATTCCATTTAAAGTAGTTTGTGTGTGTGTGTGTGTGTGTGTGTGTGTGTGTGTGTGTGTGTGTATTTTAGGAAGCTTCTATGTTAGTGGGTTTGCCTATGGTATTTGCAAAGGTCTTTTGTGTTAGTTATCTTTCCTCTCTTCAATGTCTTCTCATCCTCCACTCCATTTAAGCTATCCTGTTACATTATGCTCTTCCCCCTGCACACCTTTGTATTCTATCTTTATTTCATTGAAATTCCCCAATGGTCCCTTACTAGTTTTCTGCCTTCTGTGGATATTCCAATTTAAATGCAAGTATCTAAATATTCAAAGCCAACATTCACATATGAAGGAGCATTCCGTGTTTGTCTTTCTGGGTTTGAGCTACTTCATTCAGAATGACTATTTCCAGCTCCATCCATTTACATACAGGTTTCATAATTTCATTTTTCTTTATGGCTGAATAAGACAAGAGAAGAAGATAAAGGAGAAGTAAATGGGAAAGGGAGACATAAAAGTATCCTTATTTGCAAATGATATGATTCTTCACATAAAAAACTCTAAAGACTCCGCTGACGTTTCCTAAAGCTGCTAAACACATCCAACAGAGTATCAGGATACAAAATTAACATAAAAAATCAATAGTCTGACTTCATGTGAATGATAAACTTACCAAGAAAGAAATATGGGAAACAATCTCACAATAGCTTCAAAAATATTTTAAAATAAATATTATAGAGGAAGTGAAAGACTAATACAATAAAAACTTTAAGACTCTGAAGAAAGAAATTGAATTAGACACCAGAAGATGGAGAGACCTCCCATGCTCATTCAAATAAGGATACATTTATGTCTTCCTTTCCCATTTATTTTTCCTTTATCTCCTCTTCTCTTATTTCTTTAGCTAATACTTGAAGCACTACGTTAAACCAGAAGTATGGACATCTTTGGGTTCTTGATTTTAGTAGACATGCTTCGAGATTTTCTTCCTTTAGCATGATATTGGCTGTAGGCTTGTTGTCTATTGCCCTTATTATGTTGAGATATACCCCTTGTATACTTATAGTCTTAGGGACCTTTTATTGTGGAGCGATGCTGGATATTCTCAAAGTCCTCTTCTGCATCTAAAGACATGACCATATGGTTTCTGTCCTTGAATCTATTCATGCTTTGGATTAAGTTTTTATAACTAGAATAAGGCCTATTAGTGTAGAGTTCTACATCTTGTAGATATATGATTTATTAGGTTGGCTTATAGGATATGGTCCAATTAGTCCAACAATGGATATCTCCTGATTGAAAGTCCAAGAATCCAGTTGTCCATGAGTCTAAATGTCTAAGCTGGTGTTCAGTATGTGCCAGAATTCCAAAGAAGTTGGCTCAAATACCAGTGAACAATGAACTTCCCAGTGAGAGTGAGGGCAAGAAGGCAAAGATTAAGTGCTTCTTCTTCCATGTTTTTTTATATAGGTGTCTTAGTTAGGGTTTCTATTGCTGTGAAGAGACACCATGACCATGGCAACTCTTATAAAGGAAAACATTTCATTGGGGCTGGCTTACAGTTTCAGAGGTTTAGTCCATTATCTTCATGGCCATCATTCAGACAAACATGGTGCTCTAGAGAAGGAGCTGAGAGTTCTACATCTTGATCCGCAGACAGCAGATGCAACTATGTCCCACACTGAGTGTAGCTTGAGCAAAGGAGACCTCGAAGACCACCTCCATATCAACACACTTCCTCCAACAAGGCCATACCCATTCCAACAAGGACACACCTCCTAATAGTGCCACCACCTATGGGCCAAGCATTCAAACATGTGATTCTATGGGGGTCATTCCTATTCAAAACACCATGATAAGTTACCACCAGAAGTTATGGTGCAGAATTAAGGTGGATTTTTCGAACTTAAAAGACTCAATTAAAGAAAAAAATCTCACAGGTGTACCAGACACTTGGGTTTTAGTTAATTCCAAATGTAGTGAATTTTACAATCAAGAATAGCCATCACATGCATATATGTTTACAACTGTATTATCCTCTTGGTGGATTGTTCCTTTAATGAATGTTCCTTTAATGAATCTCCTTCTTTCTTTTTCTTTCTTTCTTTCTTTCTTTTTTTTTTGGTTTTTTTTTTCGAGACAGGGTTTCTCTGTGTAGCTTTGTGCCTTTCCTGGAGCTCACTTGGTAGCCCAGGCTGGCCTCGAACTCACAGAGATCCGCCTGGCTCTGCCTCCTGAGTGCTGGGATTAAAGGCATGTGCCACCATCGCCCGGCTCCTTATTTCTTCTGACTAGTTTTGGTATGAAGTCTATTTTATCAGAGATTAGAATAGCTAGACCAGCTTCTTTCTTGGCTCCATTTCCTTGGAATACATTTTTTTTTTTCATCAGTTTACTCTAAGGTTGTGTCTAACATTGATGGTGAGGTCTGTTTCTTAGAGGTAGTAAAAAGATGGCTCCTGGTTTCAAATCTAATATGCTATTCTTATTTTGCTGGGGACAGCATAAAAGATGGCTGATGTGCTACCAGCAGAGATTGGAGAAAAGGGGACCCAATATTGTGGACCATCAATCTTCCGTGTGTTCCCCTCCAGATCTTCTGCTTAGCATGCCTCTAGAGGGCCAAGGCAGAAATGCCTACGTGTCCCAAGGTCATGCTTTATGGCATGCACATGTCATGTCCTCCTCCATATAAATACTTCTTGTAACACTAGTCTTTTTCTTCTATCTGATCTTCATGTTCTGTGTTCCTAGATCAATGGTGATTTCTGTGATACAGGAAAGGAGTGAAGTAAATTTCACAGGAAATTATACAGAAATGATCACTCAGGCTGGGGTTAAAGCAGTTATGTAGTTCATGGAAAAGAACCTGCAGCCTGGAGAAGCTTTTAAGGCTTGGATAAACTGTACTGAATGTGTGGTCAACTATATAGCACATGGTATGATGTATATCAACACACTGTACTTAAATTGGCCATGATGAATAATTTGATTTCTGAGGATATTCCCAGGACATTGTGTAAAACTGGAGACCCTAAGGGGTATTGGCTGAAGACTGTGGATGGAGTAACATACAGATGGGATGGCAAACTAAAAGTGTGGGAACCTAGAATAGGAGGAAAGTAGTAGCCTCCACCAAGAAAGGGAGATGGCAACTTTAATTCAGATACTTTTTATTCCTCCTGAAGGAGTGTGGAGACAATGTCACAATTGATGGAGTGATTGCTACAAGCTTTATTGGGTTCCTAGATTGAAAAGAGCTGCTAAGAAAGGTGAGCTTCCTTTCATGGAGGATCTAAAAATTAGATTAGGTCTTCCTTGGAATTGTTGGATGTAGAAGGACAGAAGTTGCTAACTTGCAGGGACAGATTTCTTGTCTGAGGTCATTGTAGCCCACCAGTCATGGGGCTTGGTGTTTGCAGAGGGCTGAGGAGGAACTTAAGCTGCTACAGGGGTCTTGAGGTTGGAGCAGGCTGTGTGAGAAGGAAATGACTGTCTGCTACATTGACCACTGTTCTTATTTTTACTTTTTTTTTTTTCTCCGAAATTGCATGTTGCTAGCATTTGGGTCAAGTGCTCAAAAGATTGTATAATTATTAATAATAAAAATAGATTATGCTTGCTTTGGTGTTAAGTCTGGGATATTTCCTGTGTTTAGTAAAAGATGATGAAGAATATATTGGTGATTTTCTAAGAATAATCTTTGGAATCATGAGAACGTTTTGTATTGGGTGATTTCCCCTTTTCTTTCTGTTCCCCCTTGCTTATAATAATGAAAGACTGAGGTCACCAGGACAAAAGCAGAAGCTAAAGAAGCTGTAGCAAAAGCTAAGAGAAGTTAGAGAAGCTAAGATAAGTTAGAGAAGCTAATAGAAACTAAGAGATACTAAGAGAAGCTAAGAGAGGCTAAGAGAGGCTGAGAGAAGCTAGGGAAGAAAAAGAAACAGCAACTGCAGAAGCCTGAAGTGACCTGTCAGCTTGCATGAACATTGTCTCTGAGTCATTATTGTGCCTTTCAGGTATCCCATTCTTCAGACCCCCAAAACTGCTGAGGCTGGTCCCTAGCATTATTCTGTATCTTTTTATGGGGGAATTGAGACCACTCATATTAAAAGTTATTACAAACAATGTTTAGTTCCTGTCATTTTGTTTTATGAGGCATTTCCTTAGACTTCTTTTTGTTCAGAAATTGTCTATTTATCATGACTTCTTAGGTGTCTATCCATATCAGACTGAAATATTTCTCCTAAGATCTTAGAACTGGTAGTCATTAGAAAGTTTTCCTCCATTTCAATAATGTAGGTTGACAACTATGCTCTTTCTGAACTTGGGATATGCCTTTGTGACTTCAATATATTCTGTAGCATAATTAGGTGCTATTCAGATGGGCCTGTATTTACAAGTGACTTGATCTTTCTCTCTTGCAGCCTTTACTACCTTGTCTTTATTCTGTGTTCTTAATATGGTAACTATATTAGATTATGGGGAGTTTCTCTCTTGGGCCTATCTATTTGGAGTTTTGTAGGCCACTTGTATTTGGATGGGCATCGATTTCTCTAGATTAGTGATTTTTTTTCTATAATTTTTACTGAATATAATCTTTATCCCTCTACTGTGATGTTATTTTCCTTCTATGCCCATATCTAAATACTAAATCTCTTCTTGCTTTTCCAGAACTCTACCACTTTCTGTTCATATGTATTTTAAAATTTATCATCGACATTTACTAAAAGATGTAATTCTTCATTGTCCTCCATTTTTTTCATGATCCACTCTATTGGTGAGACTTCCTACTAAGGGCTTTATTTGGTTTATTGAGATTTTTACTTCCAACATTATTTTGATAATTCTATTCTTATTTTCCTATCTTGAATTGATTCATTATTTCATTCATTTCTTCTTTTTTTCTTCTCTTGGAATATATTCATAGTTTCTTTGAATTATTTGAACATAGTAATCAGTCTTTTTAATTCTATGTCTGGAATTTCTTCCAGGTCACTTACATTAGATGCCAATATTATGGGGTTAGTGATTAGTGAAGGAACCATGATGTCTTAATTTTTCATATTGTTTCTATGTCTGTGCTAGGACTTGAGCTTCTGGATTCAGCTGGTTGAAATTTTCTTGTGTGTGTGTGTGTGTGTGTGTGTGTGTGTGTGTGTGTGTGTGATATTTGCAAGATCACTGGAAGACCAATTATTAATAGGGTTGAGTTGTTATTTCCCTCTATGAAACTGTAATTAGGACTAAAGTCTCTTTCTCAAGTCTTCCTCAGGACTTAGCTATTGTCCTGTATTAACTAGAGTCTGCTGTCTGGATCTTCAGTTTCCACTGTGAGTTATGGAACTATTTATACACTTGTGAGCCTTATCCAGAGCAAGATCTGGTCCCCACCATGGTTTTTAGTGTCTCCCCAACTAGGGAGAATATGTGAAACTTTCCACATGTCTGGGAGCCTGGAGTTGAAATCAGCTCCTGCTGTATGTCTGCAGCTCCTGCTGAGGCTGCTGCAAAATGTGGAACTTTCCAAGCACTAATAGGCCTTCCTCTGGTTCAAGACTGCTCCTCCTCTGAGTTTCCAGGTTCTCCTTAAACTGCTGGTAGATCAAGAGATTGGTTCATGCAATAGTGAAAGGCAGACAGAGCATTGATGATATTGGTCTAGTGAAGGGAGGGAGGTGTTTGAATGAGGCTATGGTGTCAGATTCGAGTTAAAAGCTCAAAAGATCTGGTATATTACATTGTTAGGAAACTGTGGAATCCTGGGCCATATTCTTTATTTGCATCTTTGGTATGTCCAAACATATTCCCTGGTTTTTTTTTTTTTTTTCATTTACCTTTATTTAAAAAGATGTAGCAAGTTTGGCTTTTCTTGAGTAGAGAAATTTACTGGTGGCATAAGCCCAATGGATGGGTTCATATGATTACTATGCTGGAGAAATCTCTGGGTTTGAGTGTTCATGTCAGGACATGTGTAGCCCTTTCATCTCAGGACTTGATATCTAGAAGATTTATGCTTATTTCTATATTTATGGATGGCCTATACCATATCTGTGTAAATCAGAGAAGTCTGGATGTCCTTTCCTCCCCACCAAAACTGATAACAGGATATCTGCTGATATCTGGATTAGGAGACAGAGGCCATTTTAAAGGAGACAAAAGTCCTTCATATAGGTAGATACTCAGTGGCAGGACACTATGCCATAGGATTTTAGTTTTTTTTTTTTTATTCAGGGCTGAAAATATTCATATAGTTCTCAACATGTTTATAAAACCAAAATTTTAGGCCTGATCACTCATCCATTTCCAGATTAATAGCTCTGTATAACTGATCTCATTATCTTAGAACACAGTGAAGTTTTTGACAATGCAAATGCTATTGCAAATGTTGAATTGCCTGTCACCTATGGCAATATTATAAGGAAAAGTTCTATGATGGGCATTGCAATGAATAGGTTTTGGATTATTTCATACTCAACAATTCTCTTCTGCTTCATGGCCTCCCAGAGCACTATTGTTAATAAGTGTCAATTTACCATTATTTTAAAGGATTGTGACTATATTTACATATACATATATAATATCCAAGTTCACATATTTAATATGTTATAATATATAGACAAAGAAACTTGGTTATAGTAAGATATTGGAGAAAACACACATTTTTTTTCAGTACCAGATTCTATCCAAGTACTAAAAGTACTAACCAACATCACCACTGCATAGCTTATATGGTGCATAACACAGTGCTTGTTGAAGTGGTATGGACCAGATTTTTCATGCTAATCAACATTGCTAATATCAGTGCTTGCTCTCACTAGCTGCCTTATTCTTGGGCAGTAGCCTGTTGATTCAAGAGAGGATTTTGTAAGTACAGTTCACTTTAAAGTCTCTTCAGTTCTCACCTCATCTCCAAATACTGAACAGGTCAAGGTGAGGAATTAACAGGTTTATACATGTCCTTGACTTGTTTATCTACTGATCATGGGCTCCAAAGTCAGCCATATGACTTTTACAGATCATTACATCTTTAAAATGAAGTTATTTGAGGGAAATGGGCCCAATTTCTTGTTTCTATTTCCTCTTAGATGAATGCCTGAATCTTATTTGCCAAAGTCATCTTTCCACAGAGAGCTGTACTCCAAGATCACTCATTAATACTGTTCTTTCCTCTCAGACATTCTTCTAGGAAAGTGGGGTACTGGGGCTCTTCCAGTTAAGGTGCTATTCTTTTTCAGGAATAGATATATAGAATTACCAAAAGTTGTTGTTTTAAAAACATATTTAAATTGTTGATGCTTTTCTTTGAGGTGAAACAAAACTACAACTAAAGAGCAGTTATACCCTCTGGAGGTTTGATGAATCTTCATTCCAGACGTTTGCTTCTTTATCTGTCATACATTGGCACTGAAACATCACCTTGTATATCGCAGGAAGATGTTCCCACTAGGTGGACTTAAGTACAAGGACTGCTATCAGTCATGCTGATTCTTGTTTACTATTGACCCTGCCCCCCTCCCCAGCTCTAGCTAAGTAGAGAGATGTTTATTCTAGACAATAAGTATAAATGTAGGTACACTGTGTGAGAATCTATTTATATTCATGGCACAAATTGGTGTGGCTGTGCATATTAATAACAGCATTATTCAAGTGGTTTCTCTAGGAATGAGGACGTACACTGTGTACAAGTCATTTAAGGTTCAGTTGTGTGGAAAATATTTAGATAAACTCAAAGCAGAATTCTCATAAATGCAACATTGATTCTTAAATTATTCTAGTATTTACTTTAAATTCTGAGCTCTGAAACTTTCAACAAACAAACAAAAAAATGTACCGTGACTTGCTAAGCAAAGTATTTGAAGAGAAGTTAGCTTTAAGTGTATGGGTAGGAGTCAGCACTAGACTTACCAACCTTGGGCTTTAGAAACCCTGCAACAAAGTCAAATGCAGTACAAGAGGTCAAGGGCAGGCCTCCCCTGACTTTCTCTAATGCAGAAGCATGTCGGACAAGCACAGTGACTGTGCTGATGCTAGGAGAATGAACTATCCCAAGGTCTTACTCTTGGATCATTAGTCTCATTTTTCATATCTTTAATTATATCTGCTGTTGAAATGTAATTTTTGTAGTGGATCGTATAGATGGCCTATTACTGATGACAATTTGAATATTGTTTTAGAGTGGTAGTCTGTCTGAGGTGTGGTCTAAGATATAGCCTGATTTTTTTTTTTTTTTTTTTTGTCAAGACCACGCAGTATATATGCAGGCTCTGGAACCCACATGACCTTTGACTACCAACTAAATTCTACCAATGCAATGCATAGAATAGCCTTACATGAGACATACATGAATTGCTATGGCTGTGTTCCAGAAAAACCAGTTTTCAAAAGGAGGTGGCAGATAGTGTTGTAGATCAATTAGCATCTCTTAAGCTTTAGTGCTTTAGAATCACCAAGAAACCTTGATAAATCATAGAAAGATGGTCTCATCCCCAAATGAAGTCTGGTGAAGGCCTGGAGAATTTTCAATGAGACAAACCTCCATGTACGCACTTAGAAGGACTATCGTTTGAGCATCAATGTGCAGATCACTTCCCCTCAAACTAAAGTTTATTAGCATTATTTTTAATTGATGTTACTCAGCATTAACATTAATTAACAGGAACATGACAAGAGCCAAGAGCTGCCATGTTCCCTGTCATGATGATAATGGACTAACTGAAACTGTAAGCAAGCCACCAATTAAATGATTTTCTTTATAAGAGTTGCCTTGGTCATGGTGTCTCTTCACAGCAATAAGAGAGTGAGTAAGCCAGATTTATTTATTTATTTATTTAATTTTATGTGTATGAGTGCTTTGCCTACACATACATATATGTTCTATGTGTATACCTGGTGCCTGTGGAAGTCAAAAGAGAGCATTATGTCCCCTGGATTGGAGTTAACGATAGTTGTGCACTACCACATGGGAGCTGGGAATAAAGCCCAGTTAATCTACAAGAGCAGCAAGCTCAGCTCTTAAAATGCTGAGCATTTTCCCAGTCCCTTATCTATCATTGTTAACTCCATCTTAAGTATAAAACAAACTGTACTAAGATATTAGAGAGAGAGCTACTCAACATCTTACAATGTGCCTACAACTCACCCATATTTACTTGAAAATTATAAAATAGTAATTATTTGATATAAAGTAAAGGTAAAGGGGTGAAAGGATTTTTTGTTTTGTTTTTGCACAGGAATATGGCATATTTCATGTTAAACATGAAAGCATTAAAAATACCTTTGTTCCTGCTCTGCCTTGTACCCTAGGCGTATGTTGTATCTGCTTGATGGAACTCAGGACTAAATGAGCACAACATCCTTTGTCTCCAGAGCACTGACATTTCTTTCACTCTGGATTAGGAAGGAGAATGATGGCTTGGATCCAACAAAAGCTGGATCCAAAAGGAAGGTATGTGCAGAGCAGAATGCCTACAGAAAAGAGGAGTCAGTGGGTATGGACTGAGAAGCCCTGGATTTCCCAGGAAGGAACAGGTGTAGAGCTTCTCAGGGTCTGAGTTGTGCTGTGTGTACAAGGTTTGCCATTGCAGAGCCATGTTTCAGGAGGTAGTTGATAAGGTCAGTAGCTTTTTCTCTTGTCGTGACAGTAAACCGAATGAAAAACAAGCATGTTTCTGTTCAGCACATCTGGCAATTCATCAACACATTTAAAGTGAATGCAATGGATAGTATAATTTCATCTTGAAAACAAAAACATGAAAACAAATAAAAGCAATCGAAACAAAACTGTCAGTCCGACTTCTGTCTCCCTTTCCATTTGGACCTGTGGCAACCTACTGGTCTCAGAAACAGCCCTGCAATTTGGGGGTAGGGTAGAGTTTACATACCAATCATTTCACCTCATCTGCACTACTTCTTTAGTGTCAAGGCTAAAGGCTACAGGGGCCTGTGGTTTTCTTTGATTAGAAGTTGAAGCTGTGGCCTTGGAGTGTGATGGGGATGGTAATGTACTCAAGGTTCATCAGAGGGATGTGAAAGATAGACACCAATCTAAAGTATTAGAATAGAGAGGGGAAGGAAGAGGAGGACGAAGAAGAGGAGGAAGAAAAGGAGGAGGAGGAAATAGAAGAGGAGGAGGAAATAGAAGAGGAGGAGGAAGAAGAGGAGGAGGAAGAAGAGGAGTTGGAGGAAGAGGAGGAAGAAGAGGATGAGGAGGAAGAAGAGGAGGAGGAAGAGGAGGACAAGGAGGACAAGGACAAAGATGAAGATTAAGACAAAGAAAAGGATGAAGAAGAAGGAACCACAGGAGAATCCAAGATGAACATGCAAATAAGAATGAGGGATGAGCAAGTCATTGGCTGAACTATGTTCTCCAAAATTTGTAATTTCAGAATGTGAAAATATTTGGAAATGGAAAATTTAAAGTGGTAATTGGGGTAAACTGAACTCATGAAGATTCCTAATATAATATGATCCATGTCCTTATAAGAAAGGGGGCATCTTGAAGAAAAACAAAATAAAACAAAACAGACTTTGAAGGTACAGGGAGAAGATGACTGTCTACAAGACAAAGATCTTCAAACAAGTGCGCTCTGCTAATGTCTTGAACAGCTACCCCTCAATCCTGCTCCCTAAAAAAAAAGAAATGTCTGGTGCTCAGACCATCCAATCTGATATTTTGTAAATTCTTTTTGGATGATTACAGAATCATAAACTAATCAATATATTCTAAGCATAAAAATTAACAAGGGAGAATAGTGTCAGAGAAAGAGTCCTACATAAAAATCAAGTGCAAGTGAATAAGCAATAGAATGAAAGTAAGATAGAATAGGAACTGGGAAGAGTAGAATTAAAAGAAGTCACAGTTATGATAATGTTGAATTCTGAGAGGAGGAGGAAGTGAACTTAGTAGGCTGGCTAACAGGCATTGTGTTAGTTATTTTTTCTGTTGCTATGACAAAACTCTTGACAGAAGCCACTTTGGAGAGATTTATGTGGCACACAGTTTTGTACATACTCTTTCACAGTGGAGAAGATACAATGGATGGGTTATGCTATTTGGAGCTTATAATGTAGCTTGTTAATATTTGATGGATCAGAAGAGCATGGAAGTATAACTGGGATAATCCATAATCTTCAACAGCTAACTCCAAGACCTGCCTCTGTCTACCAGGAACCACCTCCCAAAGGCTTTACAACTTCTCACTTTAGCACCTCCAGCTGGGAACCAGGTGCTTACACTCATGAACCTATGATGAACAGTTCAGAGTCAAGCAGTAGTAGTCATAGAATGAAAGGATACAATAAAAGGAAGTAATGCTAGGTTTTATGCATCTGTAATTGAAGTGAAATTTGATGAGTTGAATATTCTTCCTTGGAACGTATACCTTTTCAGACCTCAAATTCAGGGAGATCACTATGGTAGTTTCTAGCATACTCAAATACTTCGGAAAAATAAATATACGGATGAAATATCCTCAGTTGTATACAAGAAACAATTTCAAACAACGAATAATGGGAAAATGACTTGAGATCTTTATTGCTAAAAGAATACGTTTACCCATACATTGAATAGGTTATTAATAATTTTCTTAGGCTGCTTCTACCCAGGATTATTTTCTGTTCACATTGACACTTTGCAAAACAGAAGCAGAGCTGACTGTTGAAGATATGTCAATGAAAATGTGGAAGAATATCTGGAAAGGGAGGCTGGAAGTCAAGTGCTGAGAAGGGGAAAAACATGTATTCGAGTTTTTGCAGATGTTCTCAGAGCAAATTATGGTGTTGAAAAATTGTATAGTGTGTTCAATGGCGCATGTGAGATGAAAAGACAGATCAGTGGCTTTGTAATCTAGATAAAGAAAAGCCTTAGAGCTGTGCTTATGTAGGGTGTAATTCACAGGTTCAGAACTGGCAGTGCTGGAGATAATAACAAGGAAGGCAAAGCACTTGGCTATTTAAATAATTCTCACATAAATTTACATATAAAATAGTAGACCTTCCTGCTAAAATTCTTACATTTTACCTCTACAGAGTTAATGCTAAACCTCAGACCTCCCAGTATCTTTTCAATCAACCATTACACGTAGATGCACATGGAATGTTTCAAATATTCGATGGGCTTGAGTAAAGAACCTGCTGCACAGCAAGAATGGCTATAGTAAAGAGTAATGTATTATATGTCTCAGAACTGCTAACAGAGTAGATTTTAAACAGTCTCACAACAATGAAATAATGGATATGTTAATTAGCCTGGATTGCTTACTCCATGATGCTGAAGTGTATCAAACAACACATTTTACTCTACAAATGAATGCAATTATCATTTGTCAAATAAAATAAAACAAAACAAAGGAAAATTTCTTGGATGAAAGGAAGAAGATGAGTAGCAATTCAAAGAATTTCAGCATATGAATGATTCTAACATCACATAGTTTTTGTTCTTTAAAATTTTTTTTTATATTGCCAGAAGAGTAAGGTTGCAAACTCCTCATTGTGAGTGCTCTGTTGGAAATAGTAGTATGATAACTTCATGATACAAGACTTGCAACTCTGTGTTTCCTAGGTTTGTAACATCTGAGGATAAAGACTTTGCATAGTTAAACCAGCATTGCTATTATTAGGAAAAGGTAGCTTTGAGTAGGCTGTTTGTTTATTGGTATTTGTGTGTACACACAGTATAGGGTGGTGTTTGTCTATAAAGCTAGAGCATTATAGGATATTCTCAAATTGTTACAAACCTGTATTTAGGAGAGAATATTATTCTTTCAATCATTAAAGTCATATTTATAGTGACTTACTCTGGTGCCTAGGTTCTGAAAATATAGTAGTAAACAAAATAGTGGAAGTTTCTGTCTTCATAGAATTATTATTCTTATAGAGGGGGGCAGCTAAGGAAATAAGGAATCAGAAGTAGTACTACTATTAAGAAAAGTAAATGAAGAAAAACAAGGAGTAAAGTGATTTTGTAAAATTAGCTGATCAGTGTGTAGCTTGCACAATGTCATTACGATGGTGAGTGTTAATAATCAACTTGACAAAATGTGGAGAGATGGCCTCTAAGTATGCCTGATGTATTAATGGAATATCTGCCCGCTGTGGGTGGCACCATTCCCCAGGCAGGGGATCCTGGGCAATATAAACACAGAGAAAGTGAGCTAAGTAATAGTAAAACAAGTATTTATTGCGGTCTTCGTTTGAATGCGGATGTAATGTGATTAGCTATTTCAGTCCCTGATATCCCAACTTCCCCACCATGATAGACCTTAGCCTGGATCTGTGAGTTGAAATCAAGCCTTTCTCCCTTGTCTTGCTTTTGTCAGAACATTTTATCACAGAAGCAGGAGCTGAAACTAAGTGATGCTTGTCCAGGAGTGTGAAACAGGAGCAGGAAACAGCTGTGTAGACATTCTGTGTAGACAACTGTAGCTAGAACATTCCAGACTGAAAGAAGAGCCTGCTTTACAAACTGTTTTTTTTTTTTTTTATTTTTATAACTTCAAAGTCCACATCATCAAGACTGGCTTTGAATAGTTTCCACATTAAGGGAGCAATGAGAGTGAATGACACTTACTGTCTTTATCATGAAAGGCTAGAATAGTCTTTGAGGTCAAAGGCAAATCTTGCAAACTAAGTTTAGATGTACAAATGGCTTGGGAAAGTGTATAACTTTAATAAATGGGCTGTTTGAAGATGGTGAAGGAAAACCTTTGCTGGATTCATGTAAATTTTAGATTTTTTTTTTATGTCAGCTTCAATCTGTGGATATATTTGGTGTATAAGTTGGGACATTGCTTTCTGACAAAAATATGATATACCTGTTCGATGTGTCATAGTCAGAAGCAGATCCCTTTTGAAGAAATTAATAACTTTTTATTTCTAGTTCATGGTAGACTGGAAATTATATCAATCAAAGATACTGTAAGCATTTTAAGCATTTTTAGTATACATGCAAATATTAGCCCAAGTGGATTTTCATCTGGGCTTTCACATCAATTAGTTATCCAATACCAAATGGTTAGCCCTGAAAATGTGCATTCAAGTAATAACATTATACAGACTGAGAATGTTATATTTAGGGATATATAAATATAAGAAACTCAGAGTAGTAAATTTTGTGTCATGAAGTTGTATACTAGTATCTCCAATTAGCACACTCAGAATGAGGAGCTTGCAAGCTTACTTTTCTTGTGTCATAAAAAAATTTTAAAGACAAAAAACTATGTGATATTAGAATCATTCATATGCTGAAATCCTTTGAATTGCTAGTCATCTTCCCTTTATCCAATAAATTTTCTTTTGTCTTATTTCTTTTAAATTGACAAATGATAATTGCATTTATACATATACATACATGCATACAACAACAAAATGAAAGAAAACAAGCATGAGTTTGAAAGAGAGTAAGGAAGGAGATATGAGAGGGTCTATGGGGAGGGAGGGAGGGGAGAAACTATGTAACTGTATCATAATCTCAATAAAAGAAAGAATAAAAAATCAGCCTAAAAGTAAGTCATTTAAAATTTCTTCTATGCGAAGCATCTTTTATAATAAGTTAAGAAAGGAGACAGAAGATCCAAATGGGGATGGCAAAGAGCAAAAAAGCCCCTGCTTTATACAAATGATGAAACAGAAACCTTTGAGATGTCTTAAATGTAATGGCAGAAGCAGAGAAGGGATGAAGAGACAGGGGATGGTAACTAGTAGATAATTGACTGGGGTTGGGCAGTACCAAAGGCCCCGGTGTTTAAACCTTACCTGAATCCTGTCACTGCTGGCCGTATGGGTCAGAATATCATTAGGAATCATTTCATTGCCTTTTTTTTTTTTTGCCAGCCTTGTTTGGTAATCATCATCAGAGAGGCTCCATCCAGCAACTGATAGAAGTAGATGCAAGACCCATGGGCAAACATTAGGCAGAGCTTGGGGAATGTCGAGGAAGAGGGGAAGGAAGGATTTTAGGAGCCAGAGGTATGAAGACCACTCCAAGAACACAGACCACAGAATCGACTAACTAGGCCATATAGGGTCTCACAGAGACTGAAGTGACAATGGAGGAGCCTGTATAGGTCTGACTTAGGTCCTCTGCATGTGTGTTATGATGATGTAGCTTGACATTCTTGTGGGACTCTGGGACAGTGGGAGCAGGAGCTGTCTCTGACTCTTTTGGCTGCTTTTGGGACCCTTTTCCTCCTACTGGGTTACCTCATCCAGTCTTGAGATCAGAGTATGTGCCCAGTTTTATTGTATTATTATTATGCCATGCTTGGTTGATATCCCTGAGAGGGCTGCTTTTTCTGAAGGGGACTGAGGAGGAGCTGATCTGGGGGAGAGGAGAAGTTGGGGGAAGGACTGGGAGAAGAGGAGGGAGGGGAAACTCTGGTGGGGGGAATGTAATATATGAGAAAACAATAAACACACACACACACACACACACACACACACACACACACACACACACACACTTCCTATTATAGATTGTCATCTTATCCCAAAGGTTTTCCTATAGCCTGTTGTCTGCCCGCTTGTACACAGCCAATGTAGGTTACAATGCTTTTCTTTCTAGACATTTATGGAAAATGTTTTTGGCTCTGACTTTGTAGACACAACACAACAGCTACATCACTCTGGGCCCTGGAAGTTTCTCAACCTGCCGCTTCCCTACTCTGACTAGTATTTGCTGTGATTCAATAAATACTTTACTTCAATAATTCCATGGTCTCCAAGGTTTTGATTTAATACATGTGCAGTTGTCGAGTGGTTCCTGCACATTAAAATACATTAAAGTGTGATTTAATTTGCAATTTCCAATTTACATTTCACTTATGAAATACTGTTGCATATGGGGGAACACACCTTCAGTACTATAATGATGCACATAAGTTTACTGAGGCAATCAGGTTCCTTTCATAGGATGGAAATCTGATTAGTCTTGCGGCTGCATGAGGTGGTAACAGGACAGAAGCCATAGCAACTAACTGATGCCTCCAGGAAAGCTTTTGAGCACCCTGGAATAATAAAGCAGTGATTTGATCACTCTGCCTTTTGAAATGCTTAAAAGTTAGGACCAATGATGAGACCTGCTGTTGAAATGTTCATCAGGTAACTATACAGTAAACCAGCTCTGTGAGTATTTTCTCCATTTTTTAAAAAAAGTTCTTCAGCTTCCCATCAAGGGCGTTTCTGCAGAGGTATTATGGGACAAAGGGCTCCAATATTACACAGGAGGATTCAAGACAATCTCACATGATGTGTCACTTTTATCTCTGTCCTTTGTTTTTCTGTTTCCACTCAGTATCATTGTGAGTATAAAGGGCTCATAAAGTGTTGGGAACCATGACTGGAATAACACAAAAGCTGTAATACAGTAGGATTATCATCATCATTATTATATTTCAGTGGTAAAATAATTGAAAACTTTAATTTTAATATGACTCTATTGGTTACTTAAATGTGAGAGCTCAGCATGCAGTCAGAGCAGAGTTCTCTGTCCCTCACTGGATCATTCAGTGGAAAGAGCTCTTTATAGTCTTGCAACCCCAACTTCCTCATCTGGAGAGGAAAAGGTACCAATACTTTCCTCACAAGACCATGATAAAGAAAAAAAGATTAAGTTATACTTCCCAGCAAGATATAGAATTACTCATGGATATTTAATATCATCAAATTTTTGTGGGATGCAGTTAGGATACCAAGCAACAAATTATATCATGTAGAACATATTAAGATATGGAAAGGACACTTTTGTGGTATAAACATTTGAATGAACTGTGTTTTTAGAAGTAAAACCCTAGAAATCACATAGTTCAATGTTTTTATTTGTTTTGTTGGGAAATAAGATGAAAACAGAAAAAGGAATATATGCTTCCAAAAGCTGTTTGGTTATGCATGACACATCCAAGATCAGTTTTCTGACAAACAGATATGAGCTCTTAGAATGTTCTCTTGGGATTCAACAAGATGGCTCACTGGGTAAAGGCACTTACCATGCAAGCTTGACAACTTGTATTCAGTTCCCAGACAAAGGTAGAAAGAGAGTACTAACAGTCAAAAGTTGTCCTGCAACCTCCATCATGTACACGACTTTCTTTCATGTTATTCCTGAATGCATCATTTAATGCAACTAAGGCATACATATCTACTATGTAATCAACACATTGTAGATATTTGTTTCAATTTGTACAAGTTTTCACATATTATTTACTCACTTCCCATGTTTTTAGCTTAAGAATATAAGATTTCCTTCATGACAAGTGTTTTTATTTTCAGAAAAATGTCATGTGGTACATCTTTATATATCCCCCTCCCTTTCTGGGGCCACAGTAGAGGAGAATTTGAGGAGGATGTGATAGGTCAGGAAAATGTTGGGAAAAGAGATACCACCCAAAGTCCATTTTTCCTATTTCAGGAGACTAGAGTATCAATACTTCATTTATTGTTTTGCAAATATTATGAATTATTTTTTCAAATCTTAGAGTTGAGAGAAATTATTAATATTTCTGGAATTAAGTAAGAGAATTATTTATAAACTGCTATTTGACTTATTTGTATTTAATGCATGTACCCTGGTCCTGAAGTAAGTGGTAAATGTGAACTTGAAAACACAACTCAAACCCCAAAGGGAATAAGAGGTTATTATGCACAAAATATGGAATGACTGACCATGGCCTGGGACACAGATTCAGTTTACCCAAAATACCATGTCCTAAAAGCAGCAACAGTTTCATGAAGCTTTGTCTTGATAAAACAAAGAAAGCCATAAATTGAGGCATTAAAATATATTGGCAGATGCATTGGAAGATGGATTAGAGTAGAGCGGTGAGATTGCACTATATGCTTCAGATTCTGTTGGTGACATCCTTAGGTTTTGTGCTGGTGGAGGCTAAGGTATATTTGTACATTCGGAAATAATTTCTCTAATCAATTTAAGATTAGGTGGTAGGTCAAACACAGAGGTGGGCAAAAAGTGGCTTTTAAGAGTTTTAAAGAGGGGCCAAAATGGTTTGACTCTGGACCTATATCGTTCTAGCTCTCTACACTTAGAGAAATTCTTATTAATTCATCAGCTTTGTAGAAGCATTAACACTTGTGTGCCTTTTATTCCTGGGAACTTCATTTTACATGAGATATGATGATACACTCAGCTCATTGAATGGCTGCGTGTTTTCTACAGCACCTGTTCATTTATTTACATAATATTTCTGTCTACAGCCAATAACTATGCAGTTCAATTTAATGAAAAGAGAAAAAGAGAACATCAACTCTTTTTATCATTCCTACCACTCTTCTCTGGGAAGCTAAGTCTAGTTTATTTTGAAACTTTGTACTCAGTAGACAACATTATACTTTAGTAGAAATTAGTTTTCTAGGGTAATCAAAATTCTGAGATGAATGTCAGTTAATTTACATTCTCTGCTTTGCAAATCTAATTATTTTACAGGACTGTTGAACAGAGTAAATTTGAATTATGAATTCTATATTATAGTGACTATTCAAATTTCTGGTATTCTTTCAGTATAACAATACAAAGGTGAGTGTAGTACATCATGAGCACATGCTATCAAAAAGCTCATGATGTACTACACTCACCTTGGTATATATCAGATATAGCATCATACATATGTAATCCCAGTATTTGAGAGGCTGAGGCAGGAGGATGATCAAGTACTATACTCTACCAATTAAAGACAGAAAAGAAAATCAAATGAATTCTGAATGTGTTGTCAATGTTCATCTATTAGGCATTTATTTTGCTCTTGATTCTTTAGCTAGAGTAAAGTAAATTAATCTTTTTTTTTTCAACTGAATGTATAGGTTAGATACCAGAAAATATTTTCCTTACAAAAATTATCAACCCATGTGATGTATGTTTGTGGAAAAACATTATATACTTCATTTCTGCAATCTTTTAAAGAGGAAAAAATGGACAGGATGATGGTGAGTTATTGTAAATAACTTGCAGCAAAACTAAACCTGGATCTCTGTTCTATAACAAGCCAGTCCATTCCAAAAGCCTAATAAATGCTGAATTATAAAGTAACATTATTCCATAGCCTCTGAGGGAAGACTTTTAGTTCTAATAAAACTTTTCTAACTCTAATTCACTTGATTTGCTACAGTGTAGGTAATAGTCATAAATTCAACACGATGTATAAATGCAAAGTGTTTTGTGGTCTCGATATGTCAAAGACGACATTTCATTGTTAGAATAATTATAATAAAGACTGATTAGTGCTCCTGAAATAGGTATCTGAAGATGGCCTATAGAGTATCATAGAGAGTGAACATTGTGTTACTATTAATTGAGTTACTTTTAAGGTTAGATAGATTGGGAAGTGTGATGCAATAGAAATAAGAAAGATCATTATCCTCAAAAACTGAGGGCTTCTGGAGAATTTATGGTGGAACAAAAGCAGAAAGGGACAGAACCATTGAATTAGGTAAAAGTTTAGTCTGTACCAAATTGGTCATTTGGCACTAGTAGATGTCTGCTGTAGACAATAGACAGAGGAGCATAATGTGTATAGATGGCGTGGTGTGGGGGTGGGGCAAAACTGAAGCAGAGGTGAGGTTAATGCGTCTTCTGGATTAATGTGGTCACAGCATAAGTGATGCAAAGAGAGAGTAGGTCATAAATTGCTTCAAGGGAATCGGAGGGCAATAGGGGGCCCAGGCAGACTCTCTGAATAATAGTTTCAGAGCATCTGCTATGCAATATGGTTTGAACTTTTCAAAGCCCCTCTGTATAACTCACTTGTCACTTGGCTTGAGGAAGAGATGACAGATCTGCCAGGAACATTCAGGAATGCCTTTCCTCCCCAGGAAAGGAGATAAGCCAGCTGTTCTTGTATTGATATTTTAACAAAGGCATTGATCTAAACATTCTGAATTGACTAAGTTTTTAATGTTTCATAAACAAGAGAAGAAATAGTTTCTGCACCTAGGTAAGGGCCCTGTAGGCACAGGATGAAACCTGCCAGAAGGATTTCCTTAGATAGCACAAAGTCATTTTAACGATTAGCGAGCACCTTGTTTTATTCCCCATGTTATGCTTCATTATTTTGCCACTGAGTTGCCCTTCACCTCGTGAAAGGAATTCAGAAGCTTGACCTTTGCAGACTGTATGGAAGGATAATTTTGCTAGGGCACCAGATGGGAAAAAAATTCAGCATCTGTGGGGTTGGAGGTGGTACCTTGACTCTCTAATTTTAAACCCGAGATCACCCCCAAGCCACCCACCACCACCAGAGTGAGAGGAGGTAGGGAGTTGTCATCTGTATAAAGGATTTATTTATGCTTAAAGTTAGTTAAAGCTCTTCAATTATTGCCTCTTCGAATCTCTCCACTTTACAATACATTGAGTAAATTTTTTCAACATAATATCTAGTTATATCAATAATTTATTTTGTTTATTTGTTTTTAAGATGTATTTACATTTTTGTTTAAATTTTTATTTTATTTTTTAAAGAAATTTTTATTCATTTTACATACCAACCACAGATCCCCCTCTTCCCTCCTCCTACTCCTCTAGCCTCCCTCAATCCACCCACCCTCATTCTCTCCTATAAGAAGGTAAGGACTCCCATGGGGAGTCAGCAGAGCCTGGTCCATTTGCTAGAGGCAGGTCAAAGCCCCTCCCCACTGCCTCAAGGTTGTGTGAGGTATCCCACCATAGGCAGTAGGCTCCAAAAAGTCACCTCATGCACCAGTAATTTTTATTTTTATTTTTTATATATGATGTTTGTCCTACATGTATTTATGTACACTGTACGTGTACAGAGCCCACAGAAGTCAGGCATTAGATTTCCTGAAGCTGCAGCAGCCAGTGCATTTAACTGCTGAGCTGTCTCTCCAGGCCTACTGAGCTCCTATAAAGAGCTGGTGACCTCTTATTGCCTTTAGTCTCCTGCGCGTGGTTGCTCATGCCTGAGCTTGAGTCTTGTTGCTGTTCCTCCAAGAACTAGGCTCTGGCTTCATGTCTGCTCTTGTAATTTTTGGCTGCATCCTCTGCCCTGCACCCCCAAAGTTCTTTCTTTTCAGTCAGATTAAGTCCTGCTTAGCTTCTCCTTCACCCCATTGACTCAGCTCTGGCTTCACCTCTTCCGGAACAGTGTCCTGGAAATCGGTGTCAGTGGTTCCAGTCTATGTGTAATTCCAGCGCTTCCTTTCTTCCTAGCACTTGTGCAAACCCTCAGCGCAGTGACTTCTTGCTATTATTGTTAGCGATCACTTTTCTTTCAATGTGGTAAGCCAATTATATAAAAAAGTCATAGTTTATTGATGTCTGAATCCTTAAGACCTAGCTCAGCCCTTGCCCATGGAACATATTAATATTTCTTGAATACTTATTGATTGAGTAATCTCCCAACTAAAGCCTTAGGGCTTACATTTGGAAATCTTGGGTGCTTTTTTAGCATTTCCTTTCTACCATAAAGTCTCTCCTGCAGAATCCAGGTGTCCAGTGTCGATATCATTTGTTTATGTATCTATGTGCTGATTTGAGAAATACTTAAATCTCATTTTGTTTTATATAACTTACGTGACAAGTGCTTTAAATGACTGCAAACAATCCCTTTCATTCTGGGAACCAAATTCCCTACTGTTTTCCTGTTCCCGTTTCTTTTTATATATTTCAAATGCCACCCATCATGAGTCCCTACTTGAAGACACGTACTCTCCTTTGTTATTTGGAGATGATCCATTTGCTCATTCGCTGGGGATTTGTGGCTGAATGCTAAGCACACCGTTAAGGGATATAACAGAGGTCTGTCATCTTAAAGATTAACATCTGTATGGGAGATAGAAAGAGTCAACTGACAGTAATGATAAAGTGTGATGATTGCTCATGTAAAGAGAGCATCGGTGGGGAGAGCACACAGGTGCTAAGTTTGCCAGGACTTGGGGGAATGAGCAGACACTTTCCTCAGGAGGTAACCTATGCAGGATTCTGAAGATCATTCAAGTCAAAGATAAGAGAAGCACATGGCAAGGCCATAGACACAAAGAACGTTTTTTTTTTTTTTTTTTTTTTTTTGAAAGTTTCAGAGCTTTGGCTTAGAACTATACTAAGACAGGTCTCAGAACTCAGAAGGAGTTTGACTGACGTGTCTTGGAAGCCAGTAAGGCCCTTGAATTTACCAAAGTGTCAAATAGCTACAGGATGGTAAAAAGTGGAATGAGTAATTTATAATTCAGAATGACTGATTGGTCTGAAGCTTGTTTAAATGGGTCGGGAGAAGGGATGCTAGAGAAGCAGGAGGTCCAAGGTGGCATTAAGAGTGCAGACGGAGGTGGGGAAAGTAGGAAGCTATGAGAAATACTTAGGAGTCAATAAGGCTCCCTTATAACTGGTTAAATATGAGGGGGAGGAGGGGAAGAGGAGAGGAAATGGAGTATTTTGGAGTCCACAAAGATGCCTAGGTTTCAATATTGGGTAAATATTAACTATGGTAATTGAGAATGTAGGGCCAGACTTTGTGGAAGATGATGAAATAACATTTGGATACTTTTAAGGAAGATGTCTGTGATCAATACCAGTGAGAAATTGTGAATCTACCATCCAGGGGTTGAAGCAGTTAAGTGGCATTAATACTTTGATAGAATTCAAATCAGGGGAGTGAGTTAGCTCTCCAAAGAAGACAAACAATCTTAGAATAGAACTAATGAGCCTGGGGCAAGAAGGCACAAGGAAGAAAAATGAGATGCAGAGGCACAGCCACACACACCCAAGTTCCAGAGTCTTAAAGGTCAACATGTTCGGAAACAAGAAAGTGGCCACTACTGCACACTGCAGCAGACGCCAGGTGAGACTCTTGGAGAGGTGGATATTTAACGCCGTCTTCAGGAGGATTTGGCACTAGTGGGTGATGCAGACACCAATCAGATAAGAATGGGCTGAATTACGGATGCAAAGTGAGGGATTGGGTGGGAGGGGGAGAATTTTGAGAAACTGAGTAAGGAATTAAAGTATAAGAGCCAAATTCTGTTTTTTTTTTTTTTTTTTTTTTTTTTTTTTTTTTTTAAACATGTTTTTTTGGCTGCAAGACTCTCCTGGTCATAACTACCTACTTTGATTCTTTCTCCTGAATATCCTATAAAGTTTTGTGGCTATTTAAACCCATGAGTTTCAAAAACTCCAAGTTCACCCAGTCTAGGATAGGATTAGAAGCTCTACACAAGGCCCCACAGGCACCATTTCAGATGTGTTCAAATGTCTTTTCAGTAACACAACTTTTTTTTTAATTCTCATGAATAATTATAATATATTTAAAAGTAGTTTGGCCATGAGCTGCTCTGATTTAAATAAGTATGGAGGTCCTGGGGCCCAAAACTCAAATCTCCTAACTGAATTTCTGAGGTATCTCTACTCAAGAGCCCTATGGATTCAGAGAACTGTATTCAAAATAACCTCCAACTCATAGATTGTTTGGACAAAAATAAACCGACTGTTGATTTTGAGGTTTTTAATCTCACAGTCTTCTGGAAATTTTCTGAGAAATGTCACTTGTTGTCAGCAAATGTCTTGAGATGGAGTAAAATATTGAAATTTTGAGATAGCAGGGATGTTAACATAAGCTGATTTCAGTCAAAAACTATTTCAATAGTGCACAGGGGGTCAAATGTATCATCTTGGTATGCAGCAGTACAGTATAGTTTTGTGCTGTGCTGTTATGGCTGTTACTCTGCAGACCCTGGAAGGCCAGGACAGGAAATGGTAGAATGGTGAGGTGAAGTCACCATGATGCTCCTTGTGGACTATGTAGTACATTTCCCGTAGCTTCTTCTCATATGCTGGAGCATGCCAGCAGATGGAATTTGAATAGAATCCCTATATTGACAATATAAGCTATGTGGGATCTTACAGGAATGGCAGCAACATCAATAATAGAAAATAGTAGCACAGAGTAGATAAAAGAGCTATTCAAAATGAATGGAGCTGAACTTTCAGAATTTCTTCCTGGTGGTAACTGCTTCCTGGCAAGAGAGGAAGTCAATGTGCCAGTGAATGAACACAGCCATGCATAAACAGAGGTGAGAAATCACTGCACACTGGAGTGATAGCATATGTAATGTCCTCAAGGAGTTTATACTCTTCTTGGCAAGCCCAGGAAAGCCTTGGAGGGAAAAGCATCCCTCAGAAGATTTACTATGTAGGCCCCATTCTTCTCATACTACAGATAGAAAGTAGGATGGAAGAGTAGTTGAATGGCATGCTTAATGTCACAGAGCTGGTTCAGGCAGAAGCTGGATTTCCCTCCAAACAATGGAGCGTCTCCAAATTACTCTTATTACAGTGGTGAGGTTAGAGATCAGCACTCATCAAAAATGTGTTTAACCACTTCTTGTGAGAACACAGGTTACAGGCGTCTGTGAGTTGTATAAATATACTGTTTTCTTTGTGTTGGTTAATGGAAATTTGGATTAGATTGAGTTGTGTTTTATTTGTATTTTCTTTTTTAATAAAAAGAATGACTCACACATTTAAATGTCATTGTTGGATAGGAGCTGTGCTAATTTCTGCATTCAAGTTTTTGTACATGTGTCACAATAATTACAATTTAATGACATTTAAACTCTTAGCAGTATTATGAGGTTGATGGTCACATGGTAACGCTTGTGTACAACCAGAATGATGCTTTTGACACTCTTAGGCCCAAGCTAAGGATTTCAATTGTGTTGTCCATGTTTTCATGATGAAGGCTTGACTTTTAGCTCACTGTCTTTAAAAATACTCTGAAGGTCTCTAGCGGATTATGCTGATTAATATTTTGCTCAGAGTTTAGTTGTACACATCTTTTTAAAAATCCTGGCTTGGCAACACCAAAGCCAAGACTAAACTTCATATGACAGAACATGAAGGGTTTAGATGTAACTCTACCGTTAGCAAATTTTGTACTTCCAAAACTTGTATGTGAATAATTCACTGAAATAGCTGGTCCTGTGATTGTGGCAAATTTAGGTGAGTCTTCTCTTCACATATTTCCTTTCAAAAACTTTTAAAAATGGGTATCCCCTAAAAAGTCACTCCCTATGACTATTTTAACTGGAACTTGTCAAGGTGAAAATATTGGAGGCACAAAGAAGCTATCTGGAATGCCTACCTAGACACTTTTTAATTACAGGTAAGGGGAGTTCAGCATCTCTCTCAGTTGCCATTGCCACTGTCCAAGGTGCTGATACATTTCACTTGGATAGTCGTGAATGGCAGAGCAAAACCTGTGGTGTTACATTGTGTACCCTAATAAAGCTTGCCTGAGGATTAGAGAAGCAAAGCAAGCCACAGCCAACCTCACCCCACCAAATCCTTAGCTGATCTTGTTTCTATGAATCCTCAGACTGAAAGCCTCTGAGTCCTCACCCAAAAAGCCTCAGCCAAAAAGAACCTTTTGCTCCTGTCGCCTTATGTACTGTTCCCTGCTCTGCTCTATTACTTTTCGGGATTAAAGGTGTGTGTGCTTCCCAGTACTGGGATTAAAGGTGTGTGCACCACTGCCTGGCTCTGTTTTCTCTCCTAGACTGAGTCAATCTCATGTAGTCCAGGGTGGCCTTGAACTCACAGAGACACAGATGGATGTCTGCCTCCCAAGTGCTAGGATTAAAGGTGTGTGTCACCACTGCCTGACCTCTATGTTTAATCTAGTGGCATGTTCTGTCCTCTGATCCTCAGGTGAGATTTTTAGGGTACACAATAAATCACCACAGAAACCCCAGGGGACAATCTCACCACTCAGCTGAGATCATCTGCTCTAGTTCAAGCTGCAACATCATTCTTCCCACATTTTGGTTAGCATGCTACTTAAGTTAGAACTGTGAATGCTATTCAACCAAGATGGTGCTCTTTTCCCTTAAGTGGTTCTCAGTTGTCCTCTGCAATGTCTTCAGTATTTCTGATTGCCATAGTCAGGGTATTTTGGAGGGTGAGACTACTATAGCATCTAGTGAGTAGAGACCAGAACACTGCTAAATGTCATGAACAGTGAAAGCAAGGCCCCACCATAATGAATCATCTAATCTAGAATGTCAGAAGTGCTATGTTGATGAAGCTTTTTCATAAATCAAAAAAGAAAAAAAAAGAAAAGAGTATTACTGTTTTCTTTTTTTATACCACAAGAAGTCAGAAAACTTTTAAAGAACTTTGGTAAAGAGCTTGAACAATGAGTCAGACAGACTAAATTTATTCCTTCTTTTGTCCCAGGGGTAAATAGACTCTTTTTTTTTTTTGTAAAATACTCTCAAAACACAGATTAATTCTGTGTCTCTAAAGTGAGTATGTTCCCCTAACAGCAAGAAGTTAACTCTACAATTAATATTACCTGGGGTTCCTCCAAACCATTTCAGTACTGACACTACCTGGAGATAGAGGCACATCCTGCATGGTGAGACTTAGACCCTAGGATAACTTCTTGCCTTGTCTACTTCAGGTACCAATTATGGGCTCAGTTTGCTTTACCTATTATTCTGACAAGCCAGTTATAAATCAAGGCTTCCCTATCTCCTTCTAAGGTTTAATTAATCTGCTAAGGAAGCTCATAGACTTTGTGGAAATACCTTTGCTCAATAATTTATTATAGAAGTTATTATTAAGTATACTGATGAACAGCTTAAGGCAAAGTATGGGGAGAGGTACATGGAATATTTACTTCCTTTCATCATGTGAAGGGTCTGATACTGTTTAGCTATCCTGAAGTTGTTTAATGTTGTCCTTTAGGGTTTGGGGGAATGCTTCATCTTTATAGAGGCATATTTGATTAAATCACTGAACAGTTTCATTTTCAACCCTTATCCCTCTGTGGGTTTTGGATAATGGGCCATCAAGTTTAATCTTCAACTCCTGCCTTAGTATTTCTGGTGACCAATCTTCATCCTAAAGCTACCTAAGGGCTACCAGGCACAAGTCAACTCATTAGCATACAAAAGGATCTTAGGAATTACAAGCAAGAAGTAGGGACAATATATAGTTCAAATATCACATTCCCAAATTTGTCATATGTGGCCTCTAGGATCTCCATAGTTATAACACAAGTTATAACTATAGTTTTCTTGGTTGAAAAGGGGTTTTGGTATAAAGAATTATAAAATGTATGAAAATACTTGGTAGAGATGCAAATGAACATGACATGCAAGATATGGTGATGGCTAGACTTCAGTGAGTGCTCCAACAATTTCCTGTTCCATGTACTTAAACAACAAAGTTAAGTCTTGATGCATGTAAGATCCATCAACAAGAAAACAATTTTTAGAACATAGTCTAGAATGAATCCATGTTTCCATGAGCCTTTTCTGTTGTAAATGGGAATTTCAGTGGAGAACCAGGTAAGAGCAATGCAACTGGTCCCAACATTCCTTCATTTATCCAACACACATAGCTTGTTGTAGTGGGTAGCTTCCCCTGCTTTGACCTGGAAGGACTACCCCTAGTAGGGCTTCTGGTAACTGCCACACCTACCTATGTATGACCTGCCCTTGGGACGGGGCTGAGATGGGAGCCCTTAAGACCCAAGATCCAGATGTACTGGCTTTCTTGGTTCCTTGTGATCCTGAATGCTGGATGGTAGACTGAGCAGAGTTCTCCAGAGAATCCAGCTGGACTGCATCTCATCTCTCCCAGACCCTGTAACCAACCCCTTTACTGTGATTTGCCAAGAGAAAAAAAAAAGAATGGGTACATTGACTGTGAAGTTTGAGTGAAGGTGATTAAGAGTTGCCTTTTGATAAAAGACTAAATAAATAGATTCAGTGATGTAGTGGGTAGCCATTCCAGCTTTGGTCTGGAAGTTCCAAACCCCATTGAGGCTTTGGTAACTATCATGCCTACAAAGCAGGGCCAAGAGAAGGCCCTGAAGACCTGAGGTCCGGATGCGCCGCCTTCTCTTGTTTTCCTGGACCCTGGACGCTGGAGGTAGACTGAGTAGAGTTCTCCAAGAACACTGCCAGACTGTGCTGCATCTTTCCCAGACCCTGCGACCTACCTATCCCTTCATTTGTAAGTTACACCACTAAATAAATCTCCCTTTTAACTATGTGGAGTGGCCTTAATCATTTCACCAATATCTGGTGCCCAACGTGGGGCTCGCACCCAAGACCTTGAGATTAAGAGTCTCGTGCTCTATCAACTGAGCTAGCCTCCTTCTCTAAACCCAAGCATACTGCTAAAAGAAAAGGTTGAGAGATTCTTCAGTCCCATATCAGGAGGGCCCTCTGGTGTGGGACAGAAGGAAACCAATAAAAAGGGACCATTGTCTTTAAGATTCTAATTCTCTCCATGCTCACTCTTGATTTCTCTGAATCATTTCTTACATGTTATATCCTCTTTAAATCCAAACTTTCCATTTTGATAAAAAATAAGTTTTTCCAATACCAACCTCTGAAGTCTCCAGAAGTAAGATGGGGCCCCAACAACAACAACTCTACCCAATACACAATGATGCCATGGTAATCATCATCATACTACACTTCTTGCCAGAATTTCAGACAATCTTACCCATTACTCTAAGACTTCCTGCAGAACATACAGTTAGTCTAACTGAGATTCAACTACCTGAGCTTTCTCACAATACCCAACAGAGATACCATCACTCCCAAAACAACAGGAAGCAATTCTAAGAAAACGACACCCCTTCTCCCTACAGTTTCATATTTCTCAGGGTTATGGATGATGGTTATAGGATTGGGGATGAAAAAATATTAAACTCAGTATTCTCCTAAAAAACGGGAAAAGAAGAAATGGAATGGATAGGTATAAGGTATTATGGTAAATATTGTATATACTAGTAAACAAATTTAGTAAAATCGCAGCCTTAGATAATTTGCACTGTAATTTGCACTGTTATGGATTCTTATATGTTGATACAAATATAAACTATTTTTATGTTTCTGTTTAAGATAATTTGTATATTGATACAAATACAGAACTATATTTGTTATAGTGTACATATATTTCTACTCTTATTTGAAATATTCCTATATTGATGTAAATGTAAATTTATATCTGTCATACTTTATGTATGTTCTACTTCTGTTTAGGATATTCTGTATATTGCTATATATTTAAGATTATTGTCATATTACATATCCAACTATATATTCCTACCTCTGTTATAAATATCTTGTGTATTGTCACAGTTTTGAAGTCATTCTTTACCATACATTTGCTAATAGACTGTTTACCTTGTTTACATGAAGCCTTAGTCTTTAGGTTATTTCGGTAAATAAGACTTATAGATTTATAGTCACCTATGCTTGTCATCTCTATAATTATGTTAGTTAGGTTATCCAGATTTACAGATACATAGGTCAGATGGACAGGTAATCTTCAAACACTTCATAGACCTAGAGAATATGCATTTAAATAATTTAGAATTCTGTTGACATGAGACACATTTGTTCCTGGCTGCACCAATTTGATCCCGAGAGAATGTTGGGCTTCTAAGACATTTACATTTGGAAGTTTGTCTTCTTGGCACAAAATGGTCTACTGGGCAAAGAATTGCCCTTGCCTCGACTGCTGACAGTACTAATGCTGTCCTTTCTGGACAAGCGGGACACAAGGAAAGTGACCACTGCACTCTGCCAAGACAGGATAAGATGGTCTTTCAGAATTCCTGCTTCTGAAAATGGTCTGTCAGATACTCTAGGCCTGTAGCCAATTTGAATGCACCAACAATGCTGAGAAACATTAGGTGACTGTCCAGGCTGCCAGCTGTCTTAGTCTACTTTTACAAGATTCCCAAAAGTTGCTTGCATCCATCTACCATTTCTCAGGTACCATTATATTCCTTCTCAGGTCTTTGATGGGAATAAAGACTAGCAGTTATAGTTACAACTTAATATATATATATATATATAATATCTTAGATAGAACATATTAAGTATTAGATTCAGGTTCTTTAGGATAGGACACCTTTTGGAATGATCTTTGTAACATACCATTTACCTATGCTCTAGACTTCTCTGGATTTTAGTATGTGTTTCTTGCTTGATATTGTTCTCATTGATTGTAGTTCCATCTTATCTAGGTCATTATCTCTCATTACTCCTGGACAATATTCAATAACCACTAACTGAAATGTTCTACTCTGAAAAGATCACATTAACTTTTATGGTCATAGAGCAAAGAAGAGTCACAAGTCAATGCCTTTACCTAATATTGGTGGGGGCATTATGTTGAAAGGATTCCAGAAGAGCAGGAGTATGTCTTCTTAGGTTTCAGATGTTATTTAATATTTACTTTATTTAATATTTACTTTAGGCTTGGCAGAGACTAGTGGGTTATAATGTTTAATAAATGTTCTATCTTTTCCTTAATAGTCCCAAAGATCTTAGATCAGGTATAGAAGTTGAGTTGGCTAGATAAGGAGTGAGAGAATTGACAGAGCTTGTACCTTATAACTTCTAAATGCTAAAATTTAATATAGTAAATCTCAAAGTGCTTATCACAACTCACTTAAAGAGGAATAAAGAAAAATCCAACAGGAACTTTAAACTAGCCACAAAGCAACAAGGTAAAATAATGAGGGTAAACACTTTTTGGTGCAAAGATAACAATAGCTACATGGCAAATTCATGATACCATTGGTTAGCTCTTTTCTTTCTCAAACATCTGTTTTTTTGGGCTATACAGAATAGCTCGTGACTGACTGCAAGTTAAAAACAACAGTAACAGAATCTGTTTAATTATTAATCTCTCTATTGCATGAGGAGCCACAGCACAAGTTTTGTACCCAAAACTGACTTTCTGGAAAGAGTGTGGTTTCACACCTTCCTCCACAAGGACATCAGTGGCCAGAGGCTTGAAGTGGCTTGTTTCGTGTTGTTTTTCCTGGTTCACCCATCTTGATAAATGTACTAAAATTTTGGTGAATGCTGGTTTGGTTAAAAGCTCCCAAACTTCTTTCATGCTCTTTACTTCTTCATCTTATAGAAGATGCCCTGGGAGGACTGAGCCTTACCTTAGGTACATAAGCCAATGACCAGTGATTTTTCTAGCCCTGTGGTAGCAGTTAGTTGTGAATTCTTATTATGAGAACTACAGGTAGCCCAAGATATCTTTCACTACTGATGTTCTATATCTCCACAATCATGAAGTTCTAGCCAGGCAAGAAGAATTTCAACACAAATGTGGCTTCATCAGAGAAATTCAGTTTATACTAGAAACAATAAAAACAGATAAGTTTCCAGAGAGATGAAGCCAAATTGAGAAACCTCCATTGCATTTGCAAAAAGAATTGGCCCTCTCTCGGTGAGGGAAACTTAGAGGAGGTGGACTTGAAAGTGTAGGAATGATTTTGGTGAGTAGGGATCAGCGCAGTAGATCTAGATAGAAAGAATGGCAGGGACAATCAGTTACACAGAGGCAATATGTCATGATGCATCAGTTATGAATGGGAAGATAAGGTTGTGGAAATAGGAAGAGTGTGGATGGTAGCAGGCATCGACATGGTTTAGACATTACTCTTATTGCATTTAGAACCTCCCCCCAAAACAACCCCATGAAGAAGTTCAATATCATGCTATGGCTAAGCATGGCATCCTGTGAGAGAACAGAAGAGAAAGCATTGGCCACCCACTTTAGAATGACTGAGGTCACTGTCCAATGAGAGGCATGGCAGCCAGAAAAGGATTTCCAGGGAGATGTAGAAAGCTGAGCATGGGAGCTGGAATGAGAAAACAGAAGAAACTGCATAGATAATGAGGGAGCAAGGAGACTCATTTGAGACATTTGAGCTGTGGATGGATAAACATGTAGCATAGGATGAGATTACAGAATATTTGCTCCCCTATTAAAGGACATGGCCTCATCTCTGCAGTGAAGGGGGTCTTGGGGCAGGTTTGAGATGGGAGCAGCATGGCAAGATTTGTTCTTCAGTGCTCTCAACCTGCCATTTCTTAGAAGAATGGCTGGAAGAGGTTAGAATTAGTGGAAAGGAAGCTCATTTGGCATGTATCAGTTGCTATTGTCCCAGGTGGAGAGGGCAAAGATGAAGGTAACAATTGCAGGCAGCAAAATCCACATGCTTTGTGACTGGCAGTTAGGTTGTGCAAGGAGCTGGTGAAGAGGATGGAAATGGAGACGAGGCAGGGATGCACTGTGATGTTTATTAGACAGGCTCCCATATCAAAGGATTTCAATATCAGCTGCATCACTTGCTAGTCAGCACTTGCATCAGGCAAGTTGCCACTGGTTTCCTCTTTTCAAAAGTATCAGCACAGCTTCTTAGGGTTGTTATAGGATATAATCTGAATACAACTCACAAAGCATATTGTGTGGGCTTGTAAATACTATATTATGTCATCCTTCTCCCCATTATTACTATTGTTATAACTGATCTGATCATATGCTTCAACACTGTCAGCATCACCATTGCTTTAAAATGATTCTGGCTCAAAGGGTAGGGTGCCAGTAACAAATGCATGATACAAACAAATGTAGTAGGAGGCACAAGTCAGGACTTGGTTCTGGTCCCTTTCCAGTACAACTATAATCTGACCATCTGCCGAGTCCAGGCTCTAGTATGGCTTTCACTTGGCTTTAAGCTTTTTAGGAAGACTAAATTTACCTCCCATGTAATTTTGACTTTAATGAGTTCAGTTAGACACTCTTGAAGAAGGAAGATAGCCAAGAGAAGGCTAAAAAACATGGGAACGAAGAACAAAGATAGTGGAGCTAGATGAGTAACCCACTCAGTCAACATTTGAGGCTGAGGCACAGACAGAAAATGAATGTTTAGCTACAGAGTGCCATTTGGCATTAGCAGGTACATTCATGTGTGAAGCATCACCATGTACAAACTGACTCTGTCATCTATGGCCAAATAGAAATGGAGGTAGCCCATTCAGTGCTGGTGAACCAAGCTTGGGAGATAATGAGGTTTCCCATAATGTATGTTTTATTCATTTTATGAGATGATATTAGGAGTTACCTTCTGCCTAAAATTTATTATATTCTGTATTAACTTTGGCTGTACCTTGGAAAATTTCTTTGATCCATATCTTTCATCCATCCATCTTTTATCCATTTTTCTGCTTAAAGATTCCTGTAACAGGCCAGGTGGTGGTGGCGCATGCCTTTAATCCCAGCACTCGGGAGGCAGAACTAGGCAGATCTCTGTGAGTTTGAGGCCAGCCTGGGCTACCAAGTGAGTTCCAGGAAAGGTGCAAAGCTACACATAGACACCCTGTCTCAACAAACAAACAAACAAACAAACAAACAAACAAACAAAACAAGATTCCTGTAACAAAATGACATTCAATGCATAGGTGTTGTGCTGAAAATACTCATGTCCATGATGCTTGAAACAAGGTGATTAGACAAATACTCAGGTTGGGAAGTAAAACTCCAAAAAATACTTTCTTGTCACAAAAATGATGATGATGCAGACTTGTCTTATGATTACATTATATTAACACAGATGACATTTGAATATTAGCTATAATAGCAGCTTAGAACCAGTTTTCTCATTTTTAAACTGGGACTTATATTTAGCAATGGAAGTTTAGGAATGGAATGCAGGGGTTAGTTAAGGTGGGGTAGGTTGTTTTAATGATAGCATCATCTAAACTTTCTTTTGTCCATCACTGGCTCTAAGACTTCAAAGGCTTACTGTGACAACTCAAACACTAATAGATCCATGAAAATACAATGCTGGCTAAATGCAAAGCTCTCCACAAGCACTGTCTACTCTTTGTGATGCGTGTTTTAATTGCTCTTTCAGAAGCTTCAGTGGGAAAGCATTGAAGGGTGTACCAGGGGCAGCTGTGCTACATATAACTGAAGTTATATCCATCTGTTCTGGTTATGTTCAGTTTGGTTCAGAGCAATAACCTCCTCCCCAAATGTATGCCACTACTTTCTCAATAGACCTAAATTTGATCTCTTGGGAGTTTTCTACCATCTCATGATAAAGGACACAGTTGTCAGGCATGGGTCTGGTTAGTCACCTGGCTGAGAAGATAATCCAAGTGGAAAGATGTGGTTTAGTGTTCACAACAACCAGTTTCTCTAGCCCACTGCATGCTTTCCAGCTGTGGTGGAAAAGCTATGAGAAAAGTTTGGTTTCTGAGTATTGAGAAGACCAGAACATGTTCACCATGTAGGCTGCATGCATCAAAATGATCTGACTGTCCATCTCTTCAGCAAGGCTCATTGGTGCCCTCTGTTGGATCATGGGCTTTCAGTTTAGATCTGTCTGTAGCTTGAGACAAAAAATTGACAAGCACCTGCTGCTTGGTTTTCATTTACTAAGGATGTAATAGCCATTTGAAAACAAATTTGATTCCTTATTTCTGCCAGTGCATGCCTACCTGGAAACTGACATTGACCAAGTGCATCACACCCCCTAGTGAACTCTTATTCTTTCTCTCTCTCTCCTACTCTTGTTGACACACTCTCTCCTAGTCTGCCATATTGTCCATGGAGGCTATGTCTCCTACTCTCATGTTAAGCTAATAGTGTCTATAATTCTCTTCCCCTGCAGGGCCCTTCATGCTGCCTCTAATATACTTCCTCATAATGCCCTTTATCTCATTGTCCCCTTATAGCCCCTGTGGTATCAGAATTGTCTCTTTCCTAATAAAGCTTATTTTAAGAATGATTTTGTGTTAGCTCCTGTTAGAATAAACCTCAATCTTTTTTTTTCTCCTTAACACCCTCAAAATCCACTGATACTTTTTCAAAACAGAAGAAGAGATTCCTGTTTTATTTGCTTTGTGTGTGTGCACGCGTGTGTGATAAGTGCACATATAGCTCAGAGCACCACCTTGCTGACATTCCTCCTTGCAGTCTATTTGCTTTTGAAGCAGGTACTCTCACTGGTCTGTAGTTTGCATGCTCACCTAGGCTGGTGTTATGTGGCAGTTTCATCTAAACTTAAGTATTCCATGATGGAGAGAAGCTCCTTAAGACTCAAGAAGTTCGCCTCTCAAAAGTGTGTCATTGCGAGAGGCTGCAGCGGGGCCTCTGGTAAGAAGGCAGGAGCTTGACAGCTTCCGTAAAGGCCAGGAGCAGTGACAGCAATCCGGAGCCATGAGCGACAACGGCCAGCAGAACTATGGCGAACGGGAATCCCGTTCTGCTTCCAGAAGTGCAAGTGCTCATGGATCGGGGAAATATGCACGGCATACCCCTGCAAGGTCTCGCTCCAAGGAAGATTCTGAGCGTTCTAGATCAAAGTCAAGGTCCAGATCTGAATCCAGGTCCAGATCCAGAAGAAGTTCTAAAGGCATTATACAAAGTCACGATCTCGATCCCGCTCCCATAGACGATCCTGGAGCAGGTCTTACAACCGAGATTATAGCAGATGGCACAATCACACCCATTCTACCATGTCTACTCGAAGGCATCATGTTGGCAACCCGGCAAATCTTGACCCCAGCTGTTATCTTGGAGTATTTGGATTGAGCTTGTACACCACGGAAAGAGACCTAAGAGAAGTGTTCTCTAAATATGGTCCCATTGCTGATGTGTCTATTGTGTATGACCAACAGTCTAGACGTTCAAGAGGATTTGCCTTTGTGTATTTTGAAAATGTAGATGATGCCAAGGAAGCTAAAGAACGTGCCAATGGAATGGAGTTGATGGACGCCGAATTAGGGTCGAATTCTCTAAAACAAAAAGGACCCAAACCCCAACACCAGGAATTTACATGGGGAGACCCACTTATGGCAGCTCACGCCGCCGAGATTATTATGACAGAGGATATGATCGGGGTTATGATGATCGGGACTATTACAGAAGATCATACAGAGGAGGTGGTGGATGGAGAGCCGCTTAAGACAGGGATCAGATTTACAGAAGGCGGTCACCTTCTCCTTACTACAGTCGTGGAGGATACAGATCTCGGTCCAGATCGAGAGCATACTCACCTTGTCCCTATTAAAGCATGAAGATGAAGATTTTCTGAAAGCTGCCATAGAGCTGGGATATTGTTTGTGGACAATATTTTCTATTGTCTCCTGTGCCTAGTGAAGTTAGGTGACTTTTATACCTTTTATGATGACTACTTTTGGTGGAGTTGACATGCTGTTTTCATTCTGCATTTGTGTAGTTCCTTCCATGCTTTGTTCAAAGTTAAGTGTTTTCAGAAAAGTATGTTTTGCATGTATTTTTTTACAGTCCAAATTTTGACTGCTGAGAAGTTTCTATTGTACAAAACTTCATTTAAAAGGTTTTTCTACTGAATACAGGGTATTCTGAAGATCAAAGCCTGTGTGTAAAATGCTACTAAATGGCAAAAAGCACCAATAAACAAATTTGATTTAAAAAAAAAAAGACTCAAGAAGTTCTAAAGGGAAGTTAGATAAGATTTAGGAAGTGAAAAACTCCTTAGTTTTAGGAACTTCCTGAAACTGACCAGATGCACAATACCTCTGTTTCCCAAGGTTACGAATGTAGTCCGACTGCTGAGGAGTCTCAGATCAGACAAGCTGCTTGGAAGAGAATCTATGACCTGTTGAGCTGCCTGTAAGTCATATAGAGTGCTCCAAGGTTCCAGCTCATGTGAGTGGTCACTTACGTTGGGATGGCCTTTCACAGCACAGCTGCCTTTGAGTTGTCCCTGCTTCTGTAGGTTAAACCCTCATCCATACTTCTATAAGCAATTCCAATGGACTCATTGATTCACCAAGTTGGACTTTGGTGGTATAAAGTAATTTGCCTTTTGGAAGGTTCTCTATTAGGGGTTTAGCCATTTGTATTGTGCCTTCTCAGGTAAAGTGTCACACATCAGCTGGCTGGTCAGCAAGCCCCGTCTGCTCTTTGCACTTCTGCAGCGTTGGGATTATAAGCACTCACCACCATGCCCTGCATGTATGCATGTCTGCACCATGTGTATACTTGGTGCCCACAGAGGTCAGAAGAGGCCCTTGGAGTACCTGGAACCTGAGTGGCAGTGCTTGTCAGCCACCACGTGGGTGTTGGCAAACAAACCCGGTCGGCTATAAGAGCAGCCAGGGCTCTTAACCACGGAGACATCTCTCCCACTCCCGTTTCATGTGTGTTCTGTTGAAGTCTGCTTCATACTTGACAAGCTAGTACTTTACCACATAAGCTATCCTCCAGCCCTTGTTTACTTTTGTAAATTGAAGAAGAATTAAAGCACATGATTCACACACCTCAGATGTTTTCCAGATTAAGAAATTATATCAATTTCATGAATAGTAAACAGCAATTATTCTTTGTTGATGACTCTTTCTCACCAAATTGGGAAGAATTACATTAATACTAAACCGAGTGATTAATTGAACTGACTCTGGGAATCCTCTTTTCAGCCCAGGTAGCTATTAATCAGGACTATTTGTAGTTTTAACAGCATTGAAGTTCCTCTTTGCTATATGATTTTGCTTGTCTCTGAGAGTCAGTCATCTTCATATGCAGCAATGTGGAGAATAAGCCAAGAAGTTTAAATTAACCTTGATCTGGATCATCTCTAAACAGTGGTCCAGGAGAATGCATCCTGTCATTGAATCTGGAACTAGCCTTAAAGTTGCAGGTTTCTAAAACTGTTTACAGTGATTTCCATAGGGGAATAGATATTTGAACCATAAGCAGCACACCCTTGAACAATAGTAGAACATTATTTTAATTAAATAAGACATAAGATCTTCAGACCAATGGGTAAAACATTAAAGAGGAAATACTACATAGGCCATAAGAGTAATATAATAAATTTATGTTTGAAACTGTCATCTATCATTCATTTAACATCCTGTCTCAAAAAAGTGCTTATTTTATGGTTTAAAATGCTGATTGTAGTGATATTTTATTTGTGCACTCCAATAAAGCTTATCTGAGGATCAGAGGAAAAAGCTAGCCACTATAGTAAACATAGAGGTCAGGCAGTGGTAGCACACACCCTTAATCCTAGCATTTGGGAGACAGATTCATCCTGATCTCTGTGAGTTCAAGGCCACACTGGGAACAGAGCCAGGCGTGGTGGCACATGCCTTTAATTCCCAGCAGTAGTTAACCATAAAGGTCTGGAGGTCTGTACAGACAGACAGGAAGTGGTGTACCTGAGCGGAGAGAGGAAGTAAGAGGGAAGGGACAGAAAGGCATATAGACATGGGTATACATGAAGTATGTCTCTCTTGGGCTGAAAATTTCCTAGGGTAAGAACTTGTGGCTGTGGCTTGCGATGTTCCTCTGATCTCGGCTTTCACCCCAATATCTGGCTATGTTTTTTTTTTTAATTATTTTTTTTTATTTTTTTTATTAATAAGACCGTTTAGCAATTTGCCTTACAGCTGATTTTTTTTCCCATTTCCAAGTCCCCTGAAGTTCTTGTCAAAGTTTGGAGAAGGAGAAATAAAGGTAGTTTTGAAACACACACACACACACACACACACACCTCACACATAAATAGACTACACAACACACATACACCTTACACATACACACACTATAAATACACACACACACACCTTAAACAAACACACACTACACAACACAAAACACACACCTCCCATACTACATACACACACACCTCCCACACTCACTCACACACACACTACACCACACACATGCATACATACCTCACACATACATACATATAACACACACACCTCATACATACACATACTATATAACACACACATACACACATACACCTCACACATAAACAGACTACACAACACACATACACCTTACACAAACACACACTATAAACACACACACCTTACACAAACATACACTAAACACAAAACACACACACACAAACACACACACACACACACACACACACACACACACACACCACAAATACCATGAGCCAGGTACTAAATGCTCTCTCATTTCCCAATATTTGCAAAACCTGTAGGGACAACAGACAGACTGTGGCTGGTGGCAGACACTGTGTAGCGGTACCTTGTTTGTCCTCATTTTTTGAAAAAGAGAGTAAAGGTTTGTTATCAAAAGACACTTTGAAGCTAATCACAGTGTATCTCCTAAAACTTAAAAGGCAGAAGTAAAAGATACTGATGGCAGAGTAGGGCCTTTTAGGAGACAAAATTCTATCAAGTAAATGGTAGACTAGGGTAGAGCCAGGAGGAGCCGCACGGCATGCTGGGGTCTGTAGTGCTATTTGCACAATTTGCACGCCCTCAGCTCCAAGCTGCTGCACTTAATGTACCAATGTACTATTCATAGAACCTGGGTGCACTCTTGTGATTGAAATGTTGTCTTTATTTGGTGTTGTTGAAGAAAAGATGTTTTCCTTCTTTGGTTTCATTTAACAACGACACAAAGGATCTATCTCTTTTTGTATATGTAGATTTCTCATGCTATGATTCAGATCTAGAACATTCCTTGGAAGTTTATTTGTTAAAGGTTTGGCTCCTAGTTTGATGTCACTCAAAAGTGGTGAAACCTTATGAGGTGAATTCTAAGGTCACATAGACATGTTTAAGGGAATTTGGGGCTTTGATCTCTAGTGTCCTTTCTGACCATGATGTGAGCTGTTTGTTCAATCCTACATCCGTGACTTTATATGCCACCTCACAATAGGCCCAAAGCAACAGGGCTAATCAGTATGGACTAGAACCTTGAAAACCATAAGCTTAAATAAACCTTTCATTTTCTCAGGTATTTGTTACATTGTTTGAAATCTGAGTGGCACAACTCATACCCCGAGAAATAAGCCAGAGAACCACATTAACAATTAATAATCAGTATGTCATCAGGAATCATATTATTGCTATGTTACTTTAGTCAAGTATTAAGGAAGCTGTTCCTCTAAGCCCATGACCAATTTAGTCTCAGATACAGTTACTTTTGCAGTATGAGTTCCATCTCATGGAGGGGGCCTTATATCTTAGCAAAAAGCGGTTGGCTACACCCTTAACATTTTGCCACCATTGTATCAATATAGCTTGAAGTCAGGTTGCTGTTATAGGTTGCAGGGTTTGTAGCTGTGTTATACTGATGATTACCTGTTGTGATAATTTTTTGTACACTGTGAAGATGTGTCTCTGTTTAACCTCACCCAGCTAAGGTACCTTCTGATTGATTTAATAGAGAGCTGAACAGCTAATAGCTAGGCAGGAGATGATAGATGAGAACTCCGGGCAGAGATAGGAACTCTGGGAAAGAATCTGAGTCAGGAGATTCACCAGCCAGACATGGAGGAAGTTGGATATACAGTATTGAAGAGAAAGAATGAACCACATGGCAGAACATAGATTAATGTAAACAGTTCAATTTAAGTTTTAATAGCTAGCTGGGAACAAGCCTAAGCTAAGGCCAACCTTTCATAGTTAATAAAAAGTCTCTCTGTTATTACTTGGGAGCTGGCAGTCCAAAGAAAGACCCGTTATAATGGCCATTTTCTTCTTGAAGTCTGGAGAGTAGCTTTCAGTACCACGAAGATGAGTTAGTAGGAGTTAAATTTTTAGTTAGATTCCAGCTAGACTTCTACATGTCTAGTACTATAAATAAGTGCTCTCTTCAGCAGCAGGTCTCTATCATGAGGTTGTAGAGAGCCTTGGTAATAGCTTGTGATGTTTGGGAGGGGATGTCAGGGGACCCCTTTGGCCAATGACCTAGAAAAATGCTTGTTTCTAGCACTTTAGGTTTTACTTTGTGGTGTAATGTGTCTACTTGGGCCTTTGTCTTCTCTACTATTTGGTGGCTCTATTTACATTCCTTTCATATATGTATGTATTTTTGGAAACATCTACAATAGTAAGTTAACATATGTTTTTTTTCAAAAGGCTGTTAGTATTAGTTATCCCTCCCCATATTCCTCCTTTACCATTTTTACCCTCTCCATTTAATCTCCCTATTCCAGTTTCTCTTTGTCTCTTCATAGCACTGCATCTTATTTCCCCTTTCCTTGGAGATCCTTTCCACTCCCCCAATCTCTTACTAAGTTTTGTTGTTAGGGGTTTTTGGTCTTTTTTTTTTTTTTTTGAGGGGGCTCATCACCCAGCTCCCAACTAAATACCACACTGAGGCTTATTCTTAATTTTGAATGCCCAGTCTTAGCTTGGCTTAGTTTCTAGCCAGCTTTCTTTAACTTTAAATTATCCCATCTACCTTTTGCCTCTGGACTTTTCCCATTCTTTTACTTCCGTAAATCTCACTCTTACTCCGTGGCTTGATGGTTGTGTAGCTGGGTGGCTGGCCCCTAATGTTCTCTCCTTCTCTGGCTCCTTCTCCTTCAGCAAATCCTACTGGCATGCACCACCACAACCAGCAAGTCTCTAATCAAGATGCTGTCTGTACTTGATGACCATTCATAAAAGGAAAATCAGCTTTCTTTAGTGTTTCATTACTGGTTATATCAACCACATCCCAGGACAGGCCACATGCCCAGGACTTGTTGCCCAACACAAAATTAACTCAGCGTTTATTTCTGTGAACTTTTTGTTTGTTTTCTTTTTTTTGTGAGGGGGTCATTTTTTGACTTATTGGTCTTTGGCTTCTTTGTTTTGATTTTGGTTTTTGTGGAGTTGTTTTGTTACTTAATTTTTTAAAAAAATTATTGTCTGAAAGATAGAAGGACAGAGATAGAGGACATAAAATTAAATGAGTGGTAAGGTGGGGAGAATTTAGGAGGAGTTGGTGGGGATAAAACATAATGAAAACATATTGCATGAAAAATTCAATTAAAAAATAATAAAGAAAAAACAATGAGCAACCATTCACAGGGATAATACAAAGACTCCATTCTGGCATTTTCCCATCAGTGGAGAATGAGGCTGACTTTTCTTATTTTGGTCCCCAATTTTGTTATTTTGTTCTTAGGTAAGGATCTGGTCATTGGTAATAAGGTAGTGAGATTATACCACACGACTGTCTAAGAACCGCATGTAATGATGCATGAGAAATATTTATAGTTCACAGCACATAAAAACATCTCATCAAAGATAATCCGGAGGAATGCTTGAGTCAGACAGAATTTTGGGCCAGCCACAAACATTGATGAGTCATCAGCTGTCTGGCCTATGTTCAGTACCGAGAACTCAGGATGTTGAGCATGTGTCAGCCAGGTAGCAGTATATCCAGGAGGCAGGTATCACCTGAGTGCAGGTGGTAGGTGCTATATTTGACTACACTGCATCCTTTTGTCCAAATGTCGTGGATCCTCATTAAACTGAGCTGGGCATTCTCCTTTCTTTCATACACCAAAGGAGAAGCTGACCTTTGTGGTCCCAGTGATATCTGAAGACAGGTAATTAATTCTCTAGCAATATGTGTGGGACGCTTTCCATGGCCCATATATGACCATCCTCCTAGAGAATGCTTCTTTTTGTATCTGTGGCAAATTGCTGCTTTTTATGAAAAGGAAATCGTTTTATTTCTGTGTTCTATCATTGAAAGGACATGGCACCTGAGTCAAAATTACACTGACTAGGTGGCTGGATGGTGCTTCATGTTCAGTGGTCTAAAATAAAAGATTTTTTTGTTTGTCTTATTCACTGTAAGTCTAGGTCAGTGACCAAGTCTCCTTAAAACATTCCACATTCTTGGAGTGCCCCACTAAGGTCCTTTTGTTGGAGACCTGGTTACCAGCCTGTGCTGCTGTAGGAAGGTAGGGAAACCTTTAGGAGGCACGGTCTGAAGTGATAGGACCACTGCCAACATTCCCTTGAAGGGGACACTGGGACCTTCCTGTTGTACCTTCACTACAATGACTTTAAACTACTAGCAGCCCTGCTGCTCAGGCCATAGCCTAGAGGGAATTCTGTTGTGCCAGACAATGGCTCTGTTGCTGCCACAAAAGGTAGTTCTAACTAAATCTCTATAGTTCTAATAAAACTCTTGAGATTCAAAGGCTAGGGTGAAAACCTGCAAGCTCAGAGTTAGAGTAGCAAGTGGCTAACTTTCTTTGCTGACAACCAGGAAGCCACCACCTTCCACTCCGCCCCAAATTAAATAAAAAATTTTGAGCTCCTCCTTACTACTTCCTGTCAACCGGCTGCTAACCCTGCCTCTCTGAGCCCAGGTTTATTTTATTTAATTAATGCAAATGCAACACATCCTCACCTAGTTAATAAATGCAGCATGAACAAATGTAACATATCTTTGCCTGTCTAAAGAAACATTCTACAACAGGATCAGCCCCTTCTCTCTCTCTCTCTCTCTCTCTCTCTCTCTCTCTCTCTCTCTCTCTCTCTGATTACTGGCTGTGAACAACTTCTAGCATTATCCTTTCCACCATAATGTACCATCTCACTATAGGCTTGGAACAATGAAGCATTGTTAGAAATGTATGAAGCCAAGCCGGGCGTGGTGGTGCACGCCTTTAATCCCAGCACTCGGGAGGCAGAGCCAGGCGGATCTCTGTGAGTTCGAGGCCAGCCTGGGCTACCAAGTGAGCTCCAGGAAAGGCGCAAAGCTACACAGAGAAACCCTGTCTCGAAAAAAAAAACCAAAAAAAAAAAAAAAAAAAAAGAAATGTATGAAGCCACCAGGCAAAAGAAATCTTCCCCCATTTAAGTTTATTTTCTCAGGTTTTATTGTGATGATGGAAAGGTAACTTATACAAACAGTGATTCAGGGTCTCCATTCCATTCCCTTCACCCTTGAGCAAAGAACCCCTAAATTAGTAAGTTTCTGTGACAAGTGAATGGGAAGAAGATCTCTGATGGGGTCAGGCTTTCTAACAGATACCAATTTGCTAATAGGGTACCTCACAAAACTACATAACAAGGAGTCTAGGAAATGTAGCCTAACTGTGCAACCATGGGAATGTGGAGCCAGTTTCGATGGATGTCCATAAAGGCCCAGGACAAGTCTTGCTGCTAAACAAGCCTGGGGATAACTGAAGCTCTAGTGAGCATCCTGTACACACAGTGTTGTGGTTTCAGTGCCCCCAGGATTCCTGTGTGGGAACCTCAATCCCTAAATTCCATGTTTATGGTATTTTGAGGTAGGGCTTTTGGGAAACAAGATCAGGTACAGATGGGGTCCCTATGATGGGATTCATGACAAAGGGAGAGGCATCAGAGATGGCAGCATTGGTGTTTTGTCTTGCCACATGAGAGCCTTCATTGTGCTGTGATCAACAAGAAAGCCCTCAGAGATGTCATTACTTGATAGGAGATTTCCATTTCTAAGTATGAACTATGGAAACCTGTATCCAGAAGTTATAAAATCTGTAGCATTCAGCATAAAGCACACCCAAACACACATATAGGTATGAAATTCAGAGTATAGGTTATCTATTAAGAATGCATACACATACTTGAATGAATTCAACAAAGCTTATAGAAAATAGAGTCAGAAAAGTCATATTCATACTTCAGAGCAGGCCATTTGGGTATAAAAATTATTTACTCTAAGTATCATAAATGTAAACAATGTCTTCTTTGGTGTGGGAGAGGCGTGGTCTCCAGACGAGCTGTGCAAGCCATAGAGAGAAAGGGCTGCACAGGGCACAGTGATGATTCAAGTACTGTAGGAAACACCATCTCATAGAAATACTGCATTGTGCTTTTCTCACACATATGCATGTGATAAATGTTGCTTCAAGTTACTCGCTGTGCTTGAACAGCTTTTGGTGGAGTATTTCATACAACTGCATATTCAGAATCTAGAGTTCCCCTTAGACAACTTCATCTTCCTATGATAACTCTACAGCGTTTATGTACCCTTATTTATACTTTTAATAAACCTCAGAATTTAACATATTGGGAAAAGTGATTTCTTATGGTTTAAATCTCCCTCTCTAGAGAGACAAGGAATATTTCTCAATTTATCTAAGCTTTCTTTTATGCTACTTAATGTGGTTTTGACATTATTTTTATATTTATTCACATTTATCTACTAATACATTTAGACATATCTCTTAATCTTTGAATGTATGTTTTCTTCTTGAGGGATGATGATAAATGCTATTGTTATTTGCAGAGTATTGTATGTTAAATGAGATAATATTCACAAAAGCATGTAGAATAGTGCCTGACATAGTTAGTTGTTAATAAATTAGGGAAATTGTATTATCTGTTAGATTCTTCATTTACAAAAAGTTTTACCTGAATTTTCTAGATACATAAGCAATTTCTATATTCATTGGACTTATGGTTTACTAGATTATGAATATTTCTGGTAGTATAATAGGTGACTGTGCTGGCTACTTTTATGTCAACTTGACACAAGCTAGAGTCACTAGAGAAGAGGGAGCCTCAAATGAGAAAATGCCTCCATAAGATCAGGCTGTAGAGTATTTTCTTAATTAGTGGTTGAAGTGGGAGGGGCCATTGTGGGTGGGGCCATCTCCAGGCTTGTGGTCCTGAGTTCTATAAGAAAGCAGGTTAAGCAAGGCATGGAGAACAAGCTTGTAAGTAGTACTCTACCATGGTCTCTGCAATCAGCTCCTGCCCCTAGATTCTGGCCCTGCTTGAGTTCTTGTCCTAATTTCCTTCAGTGATGGACTATGATGTGAAAGTGTAGGCCAAACAAATCTTTTCCTCCTAAACACACTTTTGGTCATGGTGTTTTATCACAGCAATACTAACCTTAACTAAGACTAGTTGATATCAGGATATTGGGGTGTTGTGACAGACCTGATCATGTGTTTTAGGCAGATTGTCGAAGGACTTTGGACCTTTGGACTAGAAAAACCATTGAGTGTTGGGAGCTCAGTGGGATGTTCTTTAAGAGCTTGAAAGATAGAATGTTGGGGACAATGCAGAAGATGGAGGCCTGGCTTGTGAAGTTTTAGAGGGAAGTTTAAAGACCCTATGGGGCTATTTGTTACTTCGAATTAAAATTTTATGGTTCTGGTTAGCTGGGACTGAAGAATCAGCTGTGATTAACAAGATACCCAAACTACTGAAATGATAACCTTGCTTTGCTGGGACAATCAATGCTGGTCAGCTGGAGCTGAGAAATTAGCAGTATTTAAGAATAGATCAGCAACACTGAGGTGAAATTATTTGGAGAGTGTTTCCTGAGAGTCAGCACAGAGAAACTGTATTCCAGACATGGCCAAAGTTGAATCATGTGCTAGCAGCCAAATCTGCTAGTGTAAAAGTCACCTAGGTGGCTTTGGTTGTGAAGATGTGAAGGGATTGTGGAGAACAGCTGAGGCTTGGCACTGTGTCACAGGGTTGGAGTCCCTGCAGAGAGCCCAGGAGAGGCTAATGGTGAAAGTGAATCCCATTTGCAGCAGAAGACCTCAGAATTTTGGAGATGCCAGTACCAGGGAATGACCACCCAGAACAGCAGCAGCAGTGGAATGGAACCAGCTAGAGCTAGAAGACAAGCTGTGTGTGCTGCAGAGGGCGGGCCAGAGATGTGACTGAAGCCAAATGATGGTGAGTGAATCCCAGATAAGGGGATAATGAGTTATTTACACTTTTGGAGTTTGTTTAGGCTTTGTTCAGATTATGACTGTGCTCATGGTTCTTTCCTCTTGAAGCAAGAAAAAAAATTTGTTTTTTTACAAGAGCTCACAGGTGAGAAATTTTGAACTTTTAAAAGAGATTTTAGTTTTTTTTTTTTTTTTTTTTTTTTTTTTTTGTTTTTAGAGACAGGGTTTCTTTGTGTGGCTTTGCGCCTTTCCTGGAACTCACTTGGTAGACCAGGCTGGTCTCAAACTCACAGAGATCCACCTGCCTCTGCCTCCCAAGTGCTGAGATTAAAGGTGTGCGCCACCACCGCCCGGCCTAGATTTTAGATTTTTGAAGAGACAGGATATTTTAAAGGAATTGACCTTGAATGTGTTTGGAATTTGAAGTTGTGCTTTTAATGTGAGGTCATGGGGATAAATAAGGAAGGAAAGAGTATGGCTTAATAATGATGTGTTTGTGTGTCAAGTTGACAAGAGGTCATTTGTACTGGCTATTTTTTATATCAACTTGACACAAGTCAGAGTCACCGGAAAAGAGGGAGCCTCAACTGAGAAAATGCCTCCATAAGATCAGGCTATAGGCAAGCCTGTAGAACATTTTCTCAATTAGTGATTGATATGGGAGGGCCCAGCCCATTGTGGGTGGTGTAAGCCAAACAAACCCTTTCCTCCCCAACTTGCTTTTGGTCATGGTGTTTTATCACAGCAATAGTAGCCCTGACTACAACAGTGACTGGCGTAGTGTTTGAAATGGCAGGAGAAAGCATCATGAACATTTGGACATTTCTAATACTCAGACTTTATGGAATCTTTCCATTATTGTGTTGGTTTAAACTCGCAGAACGGCACAATCTAATGGCAAGGATAACGTGTGCTTGTCTCAATCTTAGGTTATAAAATATGACAGTTACTTTTGATACAGACCTTCTGCAGACATATGCATTTCTTAAGAGAGTCAATTTTGGATTAGGGATGTAGTAGTTCGGTGGTTGAGCATTTACCTACATGCACAGATATTGCAACACTGAATTTGAACCCCAGAATTGAAAAAGAAAGCAAAAGACGTTCCCCTCCTCCTTTTAATGTGGAATTAATTTTTTAATTTTGAAAAAATATGACTGTTTTACTAAGTTACCTTTGAGGCATATATTGTATAGTGTCATGTTTTGCAAATTTGATCTAATTCTATTTTGACAAATTAATAGATTTCTTATAGGATTTTTGCATAGGTAGAATAAAACTTACTAGATTTGAATGTATTGTTGCAATAAACTTCTTGGCTTCATTTATCAATATTAATCTAGAGTGACTGGATCTATATACATAAAGATGATTTAAAGTTCAATATTTGTCAGACTTTGGAATTGAATTTTTAAGGAATTCATTACATTTGGAGATTCCTTGTGTATCTTCTAAAAGAATTCACATAGTAGAGGAAGGATGTTTCTCAACAGTTGAAATATCACGTAAATCTGTCTGGAAGTGGTACATTTTCTGAGAGTAACTATAACCATCACTTTCTCTCTTCTTAGGTCATTATTTCATTCATGTCTTCCTTTGAGCTTCAATCACTTTAACGTTTTCTTAGAAAATCATGTATTTCCTGTAGAATTTTCTTTTAAAAAGAGGCAAATAGAAAGACAGGCTGTTTCTGCTTGTGATGCCTTTGAATGTAAGCCCCATTTCACTGCTTATAAAATAGAGCAGTCAGAGAGGTGAAAGTACCACCATGTTTTTTTACCTTCTCCTTTTGAGAAACTTATAGCTGATTTCCATCTATTAAATATTACATCCTTAATTCCAGAGCCAGTTTGCACAGCATTGATTTAAGGATGTGTACTGCCTCTGCCTGTCAGGACTTACCTCCATTTTTCTAGTCCCCCAATCCCAGGATTTACCTAATCTATCAAGTCTGTACTGTTGATCTTTTATTGCTATCGTGTTCCACATGACACTTGTGCTCTGTCTCCTTGGCACTGTACATGGCCTGGACTATACTGCACAGTCATCTTTTCACGTGAACTCCCTGATAAGCTGGCTGATGCTGCTGGGAGTGGGAGTGGATGAACCCACAGGAAATGTTTATACCTGGAAGTTGTGCAGGCTTGGGTGACTGCTGCCTTTCCTGAAAACCATTGTAGTTGGGAATGAGGCAGCCTCAGAAACTGGAGACATTGCTTCTCATTTAAGGGTTCCCTTAACCTGCTATTCTATTTGCCAGCCAACCACCTGTGCAATCAGTGCCTGACTGAAATAAAGAGAAAAAGGAAAAAAATTCCATCCAGGGTAAGCAGGCATGATATGAAATTACAAATAATATGATACAGCTTTGGCATTCTTAAGTGTGACGGGTGCTCCATGAGCCATGTCAGGGTTAGAAAAGTATGTGATCACTATCCTGTCAAGTACTAGAGCTGGTCAGAACAAAGAATTACCAAGGCATCGGTGTCTTTTCTGATGCCAGTTACATGTGTATTCTGATTATTTGGTTCTTCATGGAGGGATATCCAAGGCTTATTCTTTGAAATCAGACTGTGTTTTCAAGGCTGGCAATGAAAATGATTTCCACACAGGCATCTCCTGACTATCACAGGTCTTAGTCATTTCTTCTCTCTTTACCTGTTTTTGCTTTGTTTCTTTCGAATCATCATGTGTATCACTGTGCACTAGTGTGAGTTCAGAATTCTTCCTGATTGCTCATAGAGGTGGGACACAAGCTGTCACACTAAAAAAGAACCATCTCAAAGACAGAAAACAAGATGGAAACTAGTACAGAAGTAACACCTTATTGAAGTTGCTTAGTGATTAAACAAACACCCTTCATAAAAGGTCTCCATATAACTATAGTCTCTGTGATGTGTAACTTGGTTACCAAGCCAACTTGACACACTTGGGTAGAGGGACCCTTGATTGAAGACTTGCTTCTATTGAGTGGATTGGTCTGTGGACATCTCTGTAGGGCATTATCTTGCTTACTAATTGGTGTAAGAGTTCCCAGCACACACTGGATGTAAATTTCTATACAGGTGAGTGTATGTCATATCAGAAAGGCAGTAAAGCAAGCTAGAGGGAGCAATCCAGTAAGTTGTGTGCCTCTGTGGTGTATGTGTCAAGCTCCAACCTTGGTTTCTCTTGATAATGGACCATAATCTGTAAGCTAAATAAGCTTATCTCCAAGTTGCTTTAGGTCGTGGTGTGTACCACAGCAACAGAAGGAAATCAGGACACTTTCAATAACATGAGTGGTCAGAAATAAAGTATTTGGAGGAAGGATTAAGAGTTTGGAAATTGAGATTAAAAAACAAAACAGTAAGACCAAATAACTCTGGCATACGCAGCAGAGTCTAATATGCCTAAAATTTACATAACAAAAATTATGCCTAACAGTGGCTGAGGTGTTAAGACTAGACCCTCTCTTTCATTCACCCATCACTTCTTCCTTTTTCTTGAGCTGCTGACTCTTGTCTAGTTACTCTGGCTGCCTGGCTATTCCAACAGGGCCCGAACTTCCCTTTTCAGACTTCCATTTTATTTATTCCTTCAAAATCCCTATCCTTAGTGCGTTAATTCTGACTGTCCTAGTTAACTTTCCATTGTTGTGATAAACAGCATGATCAAAAGCAACCCAAGGAGGAAAAGGTTTATTTAATCTTACTGTACATCATGAAGAGCAGTCAGGGCAGGAATTGAAGGGTAGGCCATGGAAGAATGCTGCTTCCTGGCTTTTCCCATGGCTTGCTTATCTGGCTTTCTTATGTAACACAGGGCCAGTTGCTGAGAGTGTCACTCCCCACAGTGGGCTGGGCCCTTCCACATCAGTCATTAATCAAGAGAGTGATTAGAATCTTGTCTACAGCCAATCTGATGGAGGCATTTTCTCAATTGAATTATCTCCTTCCCAGATGAGATATACTATAAGACTTAATCAACCTTTTCCTCTTTGGGCTTCTTTTGGTCATGCTATTTGTCATAACAATAGAAAGTAAGTAGGGGAGTCAGAATCAGTATTCTAAGGAAGTGGATTTTGAACAAAGAATAAATAAGATGGAAGTCTCTTCCCATTACTCTAAAATGTATTTTTAACTAAGCTGGATGCTCTAAAAATATTCTAAAAATGTTCTACATACTGCTATTCTAGACTATCCAAATTGCACCCATCTTATATCTTATGCCATTCTCTTATCACAAGGAAATTTCCATTTCCCTTTGATTGAATATAAGTACTTTATTCTGAGCTCTTGAAGAATTTTGCCTGCATCTTTTTATTTTTTTTAAAACCAGGGTTATCTTGTCTTCTCCTTCATTCTATTACAAAACCAAGATTGCATCTTACTCATCTTCATAATGGTCCCACAGAGCAAAGTGCCTAACCCATGGCTACTGTTCATTTATTGATCACCTCTTAATTGCCAATAGACTGTATAGGGGCTGGATTAGCGATAAATCAATACTTGGAGTAGAAACTATTATAAATTCCATTGTATGGATGAGGTTAGGGATCTTATAAAAATGATTGTGATGGAGCTAGAAATATAATTCAGTTTCATCAGTAAATACTGTGATGAGGCTAGGATCTTTGTGAAAATCATAGTACACTTACATTAAGGGCATTGTCAGATCATGGCAGACAATGTCTGGATATTTGGGTATTAAATTTGGGAATTCCAGCATTCTTTTCTCATGACTGGTTCTATTTATTTCTGAGTTTAACACATCTATTTCTTTTTTGATATATTATCCAGATTTGCCAATTGATCTGAGTTTCATTCAGCTGAGTCACCTGAAAGCTTTAGACTAGTAAAAAAAAAAAAAACTTGAGTAAGTCAATAATGGGACCAGGGAATGAGTCTCAGTCAGGAAGCCTGGGCAGCCAGTAAGTAAATGACATTTATGAGCATATTCTGGGAACATGACCACAAAATCCCTTTAATGAGAACAGAGACTATTTGTTCTTGTCCATTAAACAGTTTCAGTAATGTATATTTATAGTTGGCTTATATAGCACCTGGCTTTTGTTTTCAGAGGCCAGAGTGGACATAGATCATATATACTGTTGCATGGAACACCTGGAAGGGAAAATGAGTTTATCAGGGTATCAGCATTTTGTATACTTGGAATCTATGCTAATCTTTGGAAGGTATTTAGTATGTTTGTTTTGCCATGTTGCCTATTGAGAAGGATATTAAATCTAAAATTTTCACTAGTGTACAGTCTGGGAAAGTGATTTTTTTCTTTCTGGTATAAAAAACAGGGCATGGTAGTTTAGACAAAGTTTTTCCTGATTAAACATTATCAGCTGGCCATGTTGAGATACAAAGGTTCAAAACTATTCAGCTTATGAATTTCTGTATAAGCTATGAACAGAACTTTCTTATTATGGAAAATTTCTAAGTTCCAGGAAGATGGTGAATATGTGAAATATCTTTGGTATTTAAATTATGAGTAGTAATTCAACTAGATAACATTTCCAAGACAAAGTTCTTGAGGATATTTGATGAAATGAAGAAACGTAAGCCTAGTTGATTGTGTTGTTTTACTAGAAGAAAGATTGTGATATTTTGCTCAACATGGATGGAAAATGGCTAAATGGCTATTATTCTTTTAATCTCAAATATTCCCCCCCAAACCCATATGTTAGGAGGCTTAGTCATTAGCCCTTGGTACTACTTGGAGATGGTGTAACTTTTAGAACCAAGGGGAAAGGTAAGTCACTAGGATTGAGCCTTAGAGTGAGTGCTGAGATCTCAGCTTCTTTCTGTTTGAGTCTTGGCTACCTTGACATGAGTAGTCTTGGATCATCTCACACCCCAACCATGATGTTCTTCTCACACATTCCCAAGAACAGCAGCACCAACTGAGCATCAACTAAAGCATCTGAACCAAGAGTCAAAATATTCAATCCACTTTCACATGTGCTCAAGGATTTGGAATGTGTAAAATTAAAACCAAATTCAACTTAAATTGTATAAAATGTTGGGGAACTCATTTAAAATGCTATTTGTCTTCTAAAACTATTTAAAAAATCTATATAGATGTATATCCACAAATGTATATGTAAATAGTTTAATATGCAAATAAACTAAATATTTTTCAACATAGTTTGGATATAATGGAATAAAGAGAACTATTACCATCATTTTATATACTGTGGAACAATGTATACTGTAGCAGTTTTTCTCTTGGGCCACAAACCAGCTCCCAAATCATGACACAGAAACTTATTAGTTATGAATGCTTAGCCTTAGCTCAGGCTGGTCCCACTAGCTTGTATAACTTAAATTAACCTGTTCTGTGTTTTTCTTTGGTGCCTTTTACCTTTCTTTTATTCTGTATGTTCCTACTCTGTGTCTTGCTGGCTGATACGCTGCCTGGCTCTGCGAATCTCCCTTTTTTCCTCCCTCATTTTCTCTCCTTATTTTCTGAGTCTAGATTACTCCTCTTACTTAATTTGTCTGCCCACCAGCCCTGCCTATTTCTCTACTTCCCTAGCTCTTTGCCATTCAGCTTTTTATTAGGCCAATCAGGTGCCTTAGGCAGGCAAGGTAAAACAGCAACACATCTTTACATAATTAAATAAATGCAACATAAACAAATGTAACACATCTTTACATAGTTAAGGTAATATTCCACTACAGCATACAAATGAAATGATAGGAGAAATGGGAAGAGGGGGGCCTTTATGGAGGGGGAAGGATGGAAATATAGAAGAGGAGGGAAGTGGGTAAAATAACAATAAGGATGACTGAAAAGTCACATAGAATCATACAATTCACTATTTCCATGAAAATTCCTATAATATATATATATATATATATATATATAATTTTCTGTGTAAATGTATATAATTAATTTTAATAAACTTGTTTCATTTCAGCACTCCTTCCATAGCTAAAGACTACTTAACAAAAATCCGATTACAAGACCTGAGAGGCTCCTTTTTGAGTTGTTGGTCAGGAGAGCTGTCTGAGTGACTCATAGGATACACAGCCTATTACTATTGTCCTTGGTTACCCCCAGAGGTAGAAGATAAGTCCCTATTGCTGAAGAAACCATGCGCTTCAGAAACAGGTTCCAGAGATGCCTGAACTGGAACTCACCTGAATGCCCCCTCAATGAAGACTAGCTTTCATTGAGCAGAAGGAGCTATGCAAGCTTTCAGATTAGAGAGTCAACCAGTAGTCCTACCAAGCTATGATGGCTGTGAACCACATCAATGACCAGCATGGTATGATCATGATAATCCTAAAGGTGAAGAAGACCTTAACAGTAACCAATAGCTTTCTGGTTGGACTTAAGACCCACTCAACAAGAAAGACACCTAGCTGACTACTCAGTGTTAGTGAAGTCATGGTTATTGTGGGAGAACTTACAACCACTAATTTGCTAAACTTGCATAATCTCTAGCAAAAATCTGTAAATATTTGTCATTATACCCACAGGGACATTTCTTAACTAATCTCCACTCATGTGGATGCTTAGCTAGTTTCCGGCAGTTTGATTAAATGTAGAGTGCCTGAGTTTGCTTTCTGGTGCTGTGATAAGACATTCCAAATTAAAGCAGCTTGGGGAGGAAAGAATTTATTTATCTCATGCATCCTGATCTTAGTCTATCACTGAGGGAAGTCAGGGCAGGTACTCAAGTTAAAAAACAGGAGGCAGTGACTGAAGTAGAGACCAAGGAAGGAAGATGCTTGCTGGATTGTTCCCTATGGCCTTCTCAGCCAACTTTCTTATACAACCTAGGACCACCTGCTTTGGTGACACCACCCCTGTGAGCAGGGTCCTCCTACATCAACCATTAGCCAATAAAATGCCTTCTCCCAGATGTAGTTACTTTTTTTTAAAACTGGGTTTAGTGCTTTCCAGATCAGTCTATAAATTATGACGACTTCACCTGTCTCAACTGAATATACTAGACTTTGCTGTCCCCCATGGGAGAATGTACCCTTTTGAAGGAGGGGATGAAGGGTGTATTGGGGAGTTAGGTGGGGGTGGGGAAGTGGGAGAAGGGATGAGAGGGGAATCTGTGGTTGGAATGTAAAAATGAATAAAAAAATTAATAACAAAAACTGTGTCAACTTGACAAAACATCAAGGAGAATACAAAATGTCTAATGAGATACTTTCCTAATAAAGCAAAATCACTTTCTCATTCAGGCCCTCTGTTGTGGGGTTTTTTGTTTTGTTTTGTTTTTGCTTTTTTTTTTTTTTTCTGATTTAGCCTGCTTAGTAAATTTTTATGTGACTTAAGTTTTCTTTTCTCTAGGAGATACACCTGAGACTCTAATTGTTGATCCATATAGTACTTGTAAATTTAGTATTTTAAGAACATGACAAACAGCTTTCCAGGGTGGTTAGATTATTGTTATTTTACATCCACATTAGTAATGTATACAGTTTCTTTGAATATTTGTGAGCATTCAGAATTTACATAGATACATATATGTGTGCATATTTAAATATAAACTTGGTTGTGACAGTATTTCATTGTGTTTTATGTTTTCATTGACATGCATTTATAATTAAATATTATTCATCCTCCATGGACAATTTTTAGGGATGCAAATATTATGTTAATTTATTTTACTTAATTGTGGATTTGTCAAACATTAGTTGAACACATTCATGTGTGTAAGTTCTCTATTTGGTTTCATTGACTTCATTTCCCACCAAAATCAATGCTATCAAGTTTTCTTTAATACTGTGTAGAGTAATTTCTCTCTACTCTACTTTGTCAAGGTTATTTAGCTATTTTAAGTCCCTAAATTTAGAAATTTAATTATAAGATGGCCTATGCCTTCAAAACACCTTGCTGTGACTTTGCTAAGAATAGCATTACACCATTTCAGGCTACTTTAGGGGAATCTTCCGTTTTATAGTTGAAAACTATAAAAATTATATGTCTCTGCTTTTGTGAGTTGATTTTTTCCTTTTTGTTTTTCATTCTTCTTATCAATAGTCCCTGATTTCCAGCCGTCAGACCCTTTGCTTATTTGCTTGTTCTGTTCCTAAGTGATTTCAATTCCTAGAGCATACTTACAAATTGAATTATGATTTTAATCTTGTTAAGTATATGTGAACTGTTGAAATGCAGAAATATAATTGATTAATGTATGTTGATCCTAGGTCATATAAGAATTTGGTATTTTTTTTAGGACTTTTGTAGAATCCTCAATTTTAAAATTCATATATAAAGTAATTGGTTTCATTGAGGTGTTTTTAGACATTCTCGGCTTCAGTGGTTCCTCCGTTCCCTGCTTCTCTCTACCATTCTCCTGTGCCCCAACTCAGATCCTTCTGCCCCTAGTCCTTCTCCTCTTTCCTGTCACATGTATTCTACCATTTCCCACCCCCCCCTGGTCCAGTTTCTAGTTTCATGACACTCACATCAATAAAAATTAAAAATAGGATCCACACATGAAACAGAACGTGTGCTATTGGTCATTTTCCTTCCTTGGTTCTTGGTTAATAATATTTAAAATACTAATTTCCAGACCCATCAATTTAAATGCACATTTCATTTTTGCTTTTTGCCGAGGCTAAGTTAAATTCTGGTGTGTATATGTATCACATATTCATTATCCATTCATCTGCTGATAGACATCTGTTGTGCTTGTTTTCTTCATAACAGACATTCTGACTGGAGTAAGATGAAATCTCAGTGTAGTTTCAGTTTTCAATTAAATCTCAATGTAATTTAATTTCCCTTAGGACTAAGGAAGTTGCACAGTTTTGAAAACATTGTGTGTGTGTGTGTGTGTGTGCACATATGTATAATAATATACGTGCATGTGAGAGAGAGAAAGGTAGTGGGTGGTTTAATGAAGTTAATTCTCCAGATGGGTTCTGTGAATTGAATTCAGGTAATTAAGCTTTGTGTTAAGTGCCCTTACCTGCTAAGCCTTCTCCCTATCTATGTACACTTTAAAAATATTTATCAGTAGTTTATGTTTCTTCTTTTGAAAACTATCTGTTCAGTTCCTTAACCTACTCATTTTATTGGCCTGGAGGATTATGCTGCTTAAGTTTTGCAGCATTCTAGAGACTAATATCTTATCTGTTGCATACCTGACAAGGACGTTTATTCTCCAATCTGTAGGCTTTTTCACTCTGATGATAGTCCACTTGGTTTCACAGAAGCTTTTTAGTGTCATGTAATCTCATTCTTCAATTCCTTGGGTTATTTCCTGTGTCGTTAGAGTCCTATCCAGGAAGTTTTTGCTTATGATGATAGAGTAAACTGCTTCCCTCTAGGTGGTTTATTGTTTCAGGTTTTAAATTAAATCTTCAATCCATGTCAGACTGATTTTTGGTAGATGAGAGATAGGTATCTAATTACATTTTCCTGAAGGTGGGTATCCGGCATTCCAAACATCATGTGCCGAACATGGGTGTTCTTGATGCCTTTGTGGACAAACAGGTATCCATTGCCATGTGGGTTTATTTCTGGACCTTTGTTTTTGTTCTATTTGTCCAAATGTGCATTCTTAGTATCAGTGCCATGGTGATTATGCCACTATGGCTGTGTAGTATAATTTGAAGTCAGTCACTATGGTACCTCAGCAGTGTTCTTTCTGCTTAGGATGCTTTGGCTATGAGTAGTCTTTGTTTCTATATGAATTTTTAAGATTAATCGATATTTCTTGTTCATTGAAGAATAGCACTGGAAATCTGGTAGGGATTGCAGATGAGTTATAGATTCTTAGTGTAATAAAGTGTGTGTGTGTGTGTGTGTGTGTGTGTGTGTGTGTGTGTGTGTGTGTGTGTGTGTGTTGAGACAGGATTTAACTATGTCATCTTAGCTGACATTGAACTCTATAGACTGACTAGCTTAAAACTCAAAATTTGCCTTGCTCCATTCCCACATGCTGGTATTAAATGTGTGAGATATGTGTAGTACCATAGCCCAGCTCTAGTATTAATTTTACTAGTCTAGGAGCATGGATGATCTTTCCAACATCTGTAATCTATAATCTTGTTAGTTTGCTTTTTCCAGGGTTTAACCTTTACATCTCAGAAGTCATTCACTGCATTGGTTGATTTTATTCTTAAATGCTCTTGCAGAAACTACTGCCAATAGGGTAGGCTTTTTAATTTCCTAATTTATTTTCTCAGTTACTGATCCTTGTATATTGATTTTATACTCTGAAGCTTTACATAAAGCATGCTTCAAATGTAAAAGTTTTCTTGTGAAGTTTGTGGGATCTTTTAAGCAGAATCACATCTACAAATAGGGTTTTTTTTCCCATTCCATTCTTATTTTTATATCTAACCTTATTTGTGTCTTCTGTTGTCTTATTTCAACACTGATTTTGAGCCCTGTACTGAACAAGAATAGAGAGAGTAGGCACCTGTGTCTTTCCCCCCATATTTTAAAGGGAATGCTCTCAGTTTTCTGCACTTAGTTTAATGTTGGAGATAGGTTTGTCATTTATAGCTTTTACTATGTTTCTTTAAAATTCTAAATTCTTTAGAATTTTTTTATGGTGACATGTTTAACTTTGTAAAATACCTTTTCTACATTTATCGAGCCAATAGCATATGCCTTTAAGTCTAACTATATGGCTTATATTGTTTTTTGATTCATGTATGTTGAATCAATTTTGCTTCCCTAGAATGAAAGTAACCTCATTATAAGATATGTTCTTTTTAATGTATTCATAAATTTTATCTGCAAGTATTGTGTTGAGAATATTTTTAATCATTTTCCTGTAAAGAATTTGCAAAGAAGCATCACATGGCTAGATTAACACAGCCATTCAAACATGCACTTTCCCAGATCCAAAGTCAATACATTGCAATGAACTTCTATAGAGTTCAAATTGCTGTGGATCTTTGCTTTTGATTCTACATATTCACTATCAGTTACATTTTTAGGCACTTACACACAAATAAATATTTAAATGTCCATGACAGAGTTAAAACTAGTAAAACAATTGGCTTTATCTCCTCTTTCACAATTTATGTGTCATTTTGTCCTTCCTCATCACCTAATATTATTTTCTTGTTCTCCCTTCTACATGTAACACTATGCCCATGTAAACACTGGTCTACTTATGTACATGTATACATTATAGGATAGGATTTGCACATTGGGGAGATTATGCATTTTATCTGAGGTTGGATGACCTTGCTTAATTATACATTCTGACTTCATTCATTTTCCTGAAAATTTTGTGATTTCATTTTTCTTTAGAGTTCAATAGTATTCCATTTTATATATGCTCAGTTTTTTATTATCTATGCATTTGTTAATGGGAAGCTAGGTTGGTTTCATTTTCTTGCTGTAGTGAATAGAACAGCAATAAACATATGACTACAAATATCTCTGTGGTACAGTAAAAGAACTAGGCTTTGTGGTAGTTCTACACTTAATGTTTTGAGCAACCTCCAAAATGATTTCCATAAAGGCTACATTAATTTGCACCCCCACCAGCAGTGAACACAGGTTCCTTTTTCTGTATCTTCTCAATCATTTTGTTGAGAATTCTCATATCAATATTCATCAGAAATTTCTTTTTGTAACTATGTTTTATATCTATCTGGTCTGTGTACTGGGGAAATAATGGCTTTGTAGAATGTTTGGTAAGTATTTCTTCTTTCTGTTTCATTGAAACCATTTGCAAGTGCTGCTGTTAGATCTTGCTTCCTCTGGGAATGCAGACCTACATAAGTTTCCCATGCTCCAGTGGATGGTCCTATAACTATGAGCATTCTGGCAACATGAACTGGACTCAGTGAGTAAGAGAAGAGTCCATAAAGTTGGGAGGGAGATGTAGTGGGGGATTGGAAGAAGTGGAAGTGGAAGGACTGAAGTTGGATTCGATCAAAGATCATATGTATATTTCAGCAGTGATCCCAGAGGTCCTGGGCTTCTGATTGTAGGGAAACATTTTCTTGTCTTTTAAGAAATTGTTTGAGAATTCTATAAATACATATAATGTGTTTAGATCAAATCCATTTCTTCCCTAATTCTTCCCCTATATGCCCCCCAGTTTCCCCTCCCAATTTAATTTGCTCTTCTAAAACTAAAGACAAGATGAGGAAGAGGAAGGAGGAGAAGGAGGAGGAGGACCTTGTAAGTTGCTGGAGAGAAGAAGGCTCAGTGGTTAAGAACACTGTTTACTCTTTCAGGTGACCATGATTTAATTCCCAACACCTTCATGATGACTGACAATCATCTATAATATAACTCCAATCTTAGGTTATTTAATACCATTTCTGGCCTCTGCAAACACCAGGTGTGAAGGTGGCACATAGAAACACATGCAATCAAAGCACCCATATATATAAAACAAATAAAAAAATAAGCAAAGAACTCTTGTAAGTCCACATAGTACTACTGGTACATGAGTGGGTATGGAACCATCTACTGGACCCTGGGTAGATGCTCAGTGATTGCACCTCTGAAGAATACTAACTTTCCCCACCAACCCCAACATCCACCAAGTAAGTGCCAATGGGGATTTAGTTTGTCTTGACTGTGTGCAGATCTTGGGCACACAGTCACAGATACTGTGAGTTCTTGTATGCAGCTAAGCTACCCTGTCTGAAAAACACTGTTTTGATGTGTGTAATCATCCACTGCTTCTGGATCTTAGCATCTTCATACCCCCTTCTCTGTGATGATCCCTTATCATTGGGAAAAGGAGATGTGATATAGATATCCCATATAGGACTCAACTCCAGTCTCTTTTCTCTTTATGTTGACAGGTTGTGTGTCTGTGCTGCTGAGTTTTTTTTTTTTTCTTTTTTTTTTTTTCAACTTAACATAGACTAGAGTCCTCTGGGAATATGAAATAGGAGACTTCAATTGAGAAGCTGTATTCGTCAGACTGGCCGATAGGCTTGTTTAGGGACATTTCCTTGATTAATTATGGATGTGGTAGGGCCCAGAATACTCCGAACAGTACCATCCCTGAGCAATCTTGTCTTGGATACAAGAAAGCAAGCTGAATATGAAAGCAAGCCAGTAAGCATTCTTTCTCCATGATCGCTGCCTCAGTTCCTACCTTCAGTTCCCACCTTAGCTTCCCTAGATGATGGATAATAATCTATAAGCCAAATAAACCCTTTCCTCCAGAAATTGGTTTCAGCCAGTATTTTATCAGAGTTGCATAGAAGCAAACTAGGACAGGGTCTCTTTCTAGAGTGCCACCTGCCGTGGACAGAAGCTCCCCAGATGAAGGGTGAGAATTGCACTGATCTGTGGGTATTAAAATAAGGGTTATATAGATCCTCTTTACCAAATAAAGGTAATTGTTTACTTCTAACTTGATGACAGAGTTTGTTTTTTAATTCTGAGGAATTGTTGACTATTTTCAAGTGTTTTTGCCTTATCAGTTGGACCACAAATACTCTCTAACCCTTCCTCTTCTCATCCTCCTTATAAGAGTGTACAAATAGTCATGCTTTGTAGCATTTTCTCATTACTCTTTGCAGGTATGCAGAAATTCAATTTTTATTTCCAATGTAACCTGAAGTTTACTTAAAATTATTATGTTTTCTAACTGGAAGAGTACCTTTGTGCTGGAATTTTAATATTAAACATTTGATAGCATTATAAAAGTGATATTTTTTGCACTGGAGAATGTATCATGAATTTCTGTGAGATCTTCTATCTAGTCAATCTAGGTGTCTGAGGACAAGGTTTCTATTATCAAATTATGTAGCTTGATAGATTTCATGTACACTTTATATTACTCTGACTATGTAGATCCACAATTAACTTCAAATGCTTCATTGATCCCTCCTCAAACAATGTAAATTAAAATTTCCCACAATGAATATGTGTTTAAATATTTATCAATGTATTTGTTACTGTAACTTTTATATTTCACATATACCGTGTTGACACTTTGCAATCAGATGCAAGAGACATTAAGTGTTAAGTTTTAAGCAGGTGAGTTCCCTGATTTGCATGTACTGTTCTAGTACATAAATCTAGCTTTATCATTATATAATAGTGAATCAAATACGTTTTCTGTATGGTACAAAATTCATTTTGCTTGTCTTATATATTAGATTGTATAGTGGTTAGCTTTCTGTCTTGAAATATACTTTTGTGTCTGTTACTTAATTTGTCACTTTTAAGCTGTGTGTATGGTGATATTGTGTTCCCCAATACATTGTGTACCCTAATAAACTTATCTGGGGTCAGAGACCAGAATGGCCACTAGACAGACATAGAGGCCAGAAAATGGTGGCACACACACCTTTAATCCTAGCATTCCAGAAGCAGAGATCCATCATGATCTCTGTGAGTTCAAAGTCACACAGGAAACAGCCAGGCATGGCAACACATGCCTTTAATCCCAGGAAGTGATGGCAGGAAGCAGAAAGTTAAATAAGGCATGAGGACTAGGAACTAGAGTCTGGTTAAGCCTTTAGGCTTCTAGCAGCAGTTCAGCTGAGATCCATTTGGATGAGGACATGGAGGCTTCCAGTTTGAGGAAAAGAGATCAGCTGAGGAATTGGCGAGGTGAGGTTAGCTGTGGCTGGTTCTGTTTTTCTAATCTTTCATTGTTCACCCCAATACCTGACTTTGGGTTTGTTTTCATTAATAAGACCTTTTAAGATTCATGTAACATGTATATTTTGCATGTTCTGTTTCTAATCTCTTCCAGTTATCAGTACTTCCCAGATCTGACTGCTTTATATGTTCCTTATACTCTGCTCCTTGGTAATTTCCCATCACTTGTTACCTGTCCTCTAACAATAGTTCACATATTCATGTCTTGCTTCACTAAATGAGTCCTTTGGAAAGTTTCTTAGTAAGTGTATATGTAATTATACTTCTCCAACTCTTCTTATTAATTTTTTTCCTTTGGCTGGGTATAATGTAATCAGTTAAAACTTTCTTTGAATAATTAGTAGGGATTGGTTAATTTTCCATGTTGATGTTTATGTCTGTGTGATTATATTTCCTTGTGTAAATAACAATCTTTTTGCTTTCATACTCAATGTTGTTTATTTAGTTTTGAAAATAGTAACTTTATTTGCATATGCCAAAATGGTGCTCGTTTGTATTTTTTCTTCAGCACAGCATGCCCTACTTCAAGTCTTTTTGCGTATAATCTCAATAATGAGTGGGACTCCATCTCTTTTCATTTGTTTATTTACTTATAGAGAGGCATTTACTACTCACATGCATATACATGTTCCACTTTTCTTCTGAAATCTCTTCTAATTTTACTTATTTCATTTGCTCAGTTATATCCATTGAACACATAGTTTCATTTCCACACGTGTCTCTCCAGTTGCCACAGAGACGTCTGTGGAGTCTTCTCTTTGCTTTTAAGCTCAACCAGCTCACTTTTTTTTTTTTGTCTTTCTGTCTTTTTAAATTAATTTCTCTCAAGACTTGAGTTTCTTCCTGCAGTGAATATTTTTTAAAGCTGGTTATCTTATGACAATTTTATTTAAATGGCTAAGGTTGCAATGATTATCATCAGCTTTATTGCATTGCAACTATCTGTTTGACATTCGTTTCCTGGCTTTTAACTCTTATGAAGAGTTTTAACATTATGTTTTCGTCATATTTTATTTCATGTTTATTAATTTATTTTTGTCTAAAATACTATTTTATTTTATGTGTATGAGTGTATTGTCTGTATATATGTGTGCACCCCATGTGTAAGCTTGATCTCCATGGAAGCCAGAAGTGGGTGCTGGATCTATTAAAACTGGAGCTATGGGTGATTGTAAGCCCCCATGTGGGTGCTGGGAACTGTTCTATGAATTACATGTCCTGGATAGACAGGAACAAATGTCTGCTCATGCCATATAGGAAACTGACAATAGACCAGACTATGGATACCACCAAAGTTCAAATTGGCTAACTAATGTGTTTTATTGTGGTTACTTATAGGAACATGAGTATGGGAGCAGAAATGACTCAAAGACAGCTGTATCATTAAGCCCATACAACATGGGTGACAACTTGCAAAATGAGAACCTAAAGCACACTGCACAACATGCAGGCAGCTTGAGAGTTTGGAGAGTATCCTTTCCAGGAGGCTCTGTGGGCCCTCTTTCTGGTAGTTGATCTGCTTTTTGTTTCTTCTAGGCTCCTTGGTTGTTTCTTCCAGGCTGTTGGGCTTCTCTCAGATTCTTCTTTGAGGTTTTGCTTATCTGAGACTGACTCTCTACAGTCTTTACTGCTTATATAATCTTAGGGAAGAAGGGGCCTAGTTTAATCTGGGCAGTTTCAGGAATTTCCTGAAGCTATTTTGTTTGAGTTGTTTACTTTCTGTCTTAAGAGTTTCCCTGCAGGGTGGAATGTTTCACCTCCCCTAGAACATTCTATTACCTCCTCCTAAACATTCTGTCTTACAATGTCCTTTTGTTTCTTTTCCCTTTACACCCTGTGTCTTAAAAAGTTTCCTTTCTAGATGGAAGGTTTTTTTTTTCTTTTCTTTCTTTCTTTCTTTTTTTTTTTTATTTACCTTCAATGTACTGGTTCTTAACATGTGGGTTGAAACCCCTATGGGGTTGCACATCAGATATTTACATTATAATTCATAACAGTAGCAAAATTACAGTTACAAAGTAGCAGCATTAGGAAAGTTGAGAACCACTGCTTTAGTGTTTCAGACACTTCTATTTGAAATAAAGAACATTTGCTGTCACAAGACAAGAGAAAACAGGTCATTATCTTTTAGGATAGAAATTATGTTTCCAGATTGAATTTTTAATATTAATCAATAAAGTTACAGTTTTCTTCAGTGGATTGTCAATGGATATGTCAAACAAACTCCAAGGCAGGTCACATGCCTAGGAGTAGTTGGTCAACACAAAATGAATTTCATATTGTATTTGGTTTTGGGAGGATGATTTTAGCTTTATTTTATTTTGTTTGTACATTATTTGACTTTTTGGTATTTTTTGTTTTGATTTTTGTTTTTGCATATTTTTTTAGGAGAGAGAAAAAGAAATTAAAATTGGGTAGGTAAGGGAATAGGGGGAGATCTGTGAGAATTTGGGGAAAGGAAAATATATAGTATGAAATTTTTTTTTTAAAAAAAGAATTTCTTGTGAGAAATTTAAATGCATTAAAATGATGTTTCATTTCACCCTGCCACATTCTCAGAAAGTAATCATTGTATAAGGCCAAGGATGGAAGGTTTTAAGCTTAGGGAAACAGCTACAACCAAGAACTCAATGAGGGCCCTCTGAAGGATGAAGGAGTGGTACTAGTCACTGAGCAATTTCTATAGCCCCAATATTCTTCTTTTCAAATCACAGTATTCCCAGTCTATATTTGCTTTACATAATTTTATTGTTGAATGCTATATTTCTTCCAGACTCAACAATCTCAGGTATGAAAGGCTCCAGTACTATTCTTGGACAATAATGATTTTTCCATTGTTTCAAACATTGACCTTAGTGATTAGATTTTATACAGGAAATATTTACTTTTTTTTTTTTTATATCATATGGGAAGCACCAGCTGCTCCACTTCTGTAGAATCAGGTTATTTCTTCCCCTCTCACTTATCTTCAAGCTGTTGCTCTAAACTTTGTGTGTTCAGCTTTTCCAGTTTCCCAGGGACAAATGAAAAATAGTCTCTCTCCTACTCTTAGCTATTTTTTTTAAAATCAAAACAGGATTATTACCTTTGCTCCTTAATTTGTGTTGCCCACTTGAAAATAGTGAGTTATACAAACCTTTTTAAGCTTTTGACTGCCTTTCTTAAAGTGTGCATATCAACTAATGTATCATTTGTCCTCTGGGTCTGGAGTTCCTCACTTAGGGTGAGTGTTTTGAGATCTATATATTTACCTGAGAATTCCATAACTTTATTTTTCTTTAAGGTTGAATAATACCTCATTGTGTAATGTATCACATTTTCATTATAGCTCTCTCTCTATATATAGTTCAATATTTCATATATCTACAGCACAGAAAATTTTCATGGCCAGTTTATGGCTATGTAGATTTACATTTCTTGGCTATTGTGAATAAAGCAGCATTGAAGAATGATATAGTTGAATCATGTGACATATCTATTTCTAGCTTTTTTGAGAAACCTGTACCCAAATTTCCATAGTGGCTGCTCAAATTTGCATTCTTACCTCCAGTGAATACCCGTTCTTCTTGCTCTACATCCATGTAAGCGTTGGTTGCCATTTGTTTTTTTTTGTCTCATCTTGTTGATCTTAGATGTAAGATCAAATCTTAAAGTTTTGATTTATATTTCCATGGTAGTTAAGGATACTGAACATTAAAAAAATGTTTCTCAGATGTTTGCAATTCATCTTTTGAGAACTCTCTCATTAGTATCTTGACCATTTTTTTTAAATTGGATTGTTAGTTTTCTTGATGCTTATTTTTTTCAGTTCTTTGTATATTCTAGCTACTAACCCTCTGTCAGGTAGTATTTTTCCATTCTGTAGGCTACCCCTTCAATAAAATCATGTCTTCTGCTGTACAGAAACTCTTTAGTTTTATGTAGTAGCATTTTTCAATTGTTGGTATCAATTCCCATATATCTGGGGTTCTGTTTAGAGAGTCCTTTCCAGTGTCTATAGGTTCAAGAGTAATGCTTGGAAACTATTTATGAGAAAAGAAAGTCAGAAATCTATTTTTTATGTTGTTACATCTGAAATCCATCATTGTCATTGTATTCTAAAATAAGGTTTGAACACAAAGTGTTTTATCGGCTAGAGAATTTGGGGCCAAGAAGATTTTGGATGCTTTCTTCTTTGAGTATCCAATCAAGAAGCTAACATAAAGATCTCTGCTTCATCTTTCCTAATGAAAGCTGTGTCCATTCTTTTCAGTTGGTTCTGCTGTCTTGGGGTTGGAAGGATTTATCTGTCATCTTGAGTGTTCAATCATCTATAAAAATGACATGTATTTATTTCCTATAGATTCAAAAATGCATTGCTATTAACTTGATGACTTGGAAAAACAGATTTATTATTTCAGTATCTTAGAGGCTAAAATAGGCTCCAAATAAGAGTATTGACAAGACTATTCCCTTCTAGAGGCTCAGTGGAGAGTCTGTTTAGTGCTTTCTCTAGCATTTTGCTTTTGAGATTTTTTGGACTCTGGCTGTATCACTCCAATCTCTCCCTCTGTCATGACAATGCTGTCTTCTCTGAGTATCTCACCTTCTCTACCTGTCTTAGAAAGACAAATGATTGTATTTAGCTCTACAGAGATAGTCTTGGACAACTTACCAACTTCTGTATCTTGAACTTATTAACATTTGCAAAGACCCACTTTTTTTTGAGACAGGGTTTCTCTGTGAGACCCACTTTTTTAAAAAATATATACAGATTTTTGTGATTATGGTCTGACCTTTTTAGTGGAGCCATTATCAGAATATCACACTGTGAAAAGCCCATCTCTAAAATCTCATCAGTTGACAGGTAAACCATAGCACTCCGCACACTATGAAGATTGCCTCCCATTTATCTCCATCTACCAATGGATCTCACAAAGCTTTTCAACTATAAGCGTTGCTGGTTTCAATAAAGACATACAGCACCCTATGAGCTAAGACAGAAAAGAGAACATGAAAGACCATGTGCAATCTTTTTCCTGTGACTTTAGCCATTAGAATTTAGCTCTTGTCTGAGGTTGTGTATAGGGCAGTAGAAACAAACACAAATGAACGGATCCATCAAGAAGTGTATGTGAGAGATATTTGTTGAAAGTCATTTGGAGTCAACGCTCTGAGTCTAGAAGACAAACAGCTATGTCCAGCTGGAGCAATTAGGTAGTTGAAAGGATTACTACTCACAATAAGACAACTCCCTCTGCCTTCTTATTGTCACCAGAATGGAAATTGAGAATAGCCCAAAGCATAAAGCCATGTGATTTGTCCAGTCACTCAGATGGAGAAAATTTGAATATAATTTTAATATAATTTTATAATGAAGTCAAGGAATTTAGTTCATTGCACACATGTGAAATTAAGACCAAAAGAATGTACCTCTTTTTAAAGGAGCTCAGAAGGAATGCAGGACATGGATGCTTATGATGATAGACAGTGGACATGAATTTTCATGTGTCACTTATTTCTCTGGAAGCTATTTTCTTCTGTAACCTATTGCAGGTTTGAGAAAAGAATTACGATGAGTTAGAAAATATAAAAACTGCCAATCATTCAGGTTATGGTGATGTTACTATGTTTCATCATAGCTTTCATCACATCTTGCCCAAAAGAATGTGTTTGGGGGCTTTAGAAGGTAAATATGGGTGTAATATTTCAGTTAGTAGGGTCTTGGAAGAGGCAATTGCATTAATTACAGCTTTTCTTTCTTCAACTTATTCAAGTCCAGTGTTAATTGAGGTCAATAATGTGGGTTCAATTTCTCTAAAGGCCAGATGGTTTTGCTTAGTTAGGGGGCAATAGGTTGCTACACTGGTCCCCTAGCTACCCGTCCTACTAATGTGCATCATTGATCCTGTAGGAGAGGAAAACAAAGCTGGGTCTCTTCCTTGTGAGCAAAAGGTCATCATCATTACAGAATCTAGCATTCACAGATTCCTGGGGTTGAAAGAGATTGTGTGACCTTCAGAAAGGAAAAAATAAGTTTCATCATAATTATGATGCTTTAAAAAAAGTAGTACTTTTTGGATTATTAATAATCCTGTGGCTCTTCTTTAAATGGGAAATTACTTATGTTGGGGTGTGCCAGCTAAGGTTTTTATCAGAAAATCAGGTTGGCTCTGGCTATGAAAAGCGGGTGACTAGTTATATAAATAGTCATGTAAGGCATTATACATTACATCTGTGTGGGGTCTGGAGCAAGTGCTAGGGAGAGTTAAGAAAGAGATGGGTAGATGTTGGAAAGAGTAAGAATGAGAGGAACCAGCAAAGTGAGTTAGAGCCTGCATCTCCCACTCACTACCTCTAAACCTACAACTTCTTTGGTGTGAATAGCCTCCTACAGAAGAAGATGGTATCCTTTTACTCAGGAACTGCATATGAGCCTGGACAGTATTTGGAGAAATTGGTGGATGAGGTCTACTTTGAGGACTCAGCCTGAGTCTTGGGGTTTGGCTCTTGCCTTATAACAAGACTGAGTAACAACAGACATGAGCCACCACTGGTCCCATGCTGAATTGAGAGTTTGTTGACTATTGTAGACCAATGTAAGGGCCCATCTCTTTGTAGATCTCATACAAAATGTCTTGTGTGGTCCATGCTAAATTAAGGTACAAGCAGGGCATTATGGGAAATATAGTTTTGGCTTAGCTGAATTGACTTAGCATAAGTCTGCATAGAAGAGATTTTAATTCTAAGAGTCTTATCAACAAAGTTCTATATATTCATGCACATATATAATAAGTATACATGTATTAATGGATATTGTTTGATATGATTATGTAGTCATGTACTGTCTAATGACATTTCATGGGTGATTGATCACATATGAGAGTGAGCAATTGGTAACATCATAGCTATAGTCTGTATAAATATACAGTTTGTACAAGGGCATAATACACTCAAGAAATAATTTCTGAGCATGCATCCATGTCATCAAATAATATATAAATATGCATACACATGTGCTTACACACACACACACACACACACACACACACACACACACACACACAACAGTACTTTCTCATTGGGACTGCCAGCTCACAAACAATGACATTGAGATATTATTAATTATAAAAGCTTAGCCTTAGCTTAGACTTGTTCTCAATTAGCTCTCATAATTTAACCCATTTATATGGATCTATATTCTGCCACTTGGTATTACCTTTCTTCTTTCTCACATGTCTTGTTTCCTCTTGTGTCTTGCTGGCAAATCCACTTTTCTTCTTACCTGAAATTCCACCCATCCTTCCTGCCTAGCTATTGGCCATTCAGCTCTTTATTACACCAATCACAGCAATACATCTTCACATAGTGTACAAATATCCCACAACACACATACACACATGCCTGTTCTTTTAAGAAAATGTATATTTTTCCTAAACATCTGACAGTTGAATCTCTTACCAGGACAGGTGAATAATTGGTGTACCCCTTTCATTTTAATAAAGCAGGAATCAGCTACTGCCTCTATCTATAAAAGTGGTTTATTAGAACAAACATCCACCATCGACTGTCTTTTATATACTGCTACTTTTCTATGTAAATAGGTTAGTACTTGAACAAAGGCCATACTCCCTGCAAAGCCCGAACTATTCACTATCTGATGCTTTGCAGGAAATTTCAGTGGACTGCTGAAAATTTGAAGTTCAATATATCAGCCTATTGTTTTGAATGGCCCAATTCTAACTCTGTCCCAGACAACTGTCAGTTCTTCGGGCTGGTAATATGAAGTAGTTAACAAAATAAAGTCCTTTTACTCTAGATAATCTCTCCCTTGAATTCAATGATTTTTTTTTCCATAGCTAAAAACTCCATGCTGAGATTAAGAAACATTTCCAGGAAGACTCGATAAAATGCCAGCAAACCACTGGGTTTTACATATTCCCATTAAAGGCAATTAGATTTTATTAATCAAGTTGCTTACTGAGCACGGGCCTGAAGAAACAACAGTTTCAGAAGAGGTACTGGTGCTGGAGATGCAGGACCATGATTTGTCAGTTCAAATCTCAGTGTGGTGCATGAGCTAACTATTTAAGCTTGACTTGTATTTTGTAAGCCACCTTATGGAAAAGTCACTTCCCTATGTCACGATTTTATGGACAGGCTGCTATGTTTTGCACGTTGGTGTCCCAAACTCGTGTTTGAAGTGTGATTGCCAATACAATGAAGTTGGGTGTGGGTATTTTCTCACTATGTGGATGGATTAAGGCCATTACCATTAGCAAACCGAGTATTCTGAAAGCAAGGTTGTTACAAATCCAGCCAGTCTTCATGCTCTGCCTCTCTCTTCCTATCTCACTTTTGCCCTTTATCCCATGCTGTGTTGTGATACTGAGGGCTCAGAGGCCTTCTTGAAATATCTGTCACCATGCCCTTTGACTTCTTAGGGCTGTCACGGCAACACAGAATGGACTGAGAGACCAACTCTGATGAGAAGAGAGACTGTTTTCTTTTACAGAGAATGCCAGCTACAAAAATCAGCCCAGGAAGTCTCAGAATTATAAACAAATTCCTCTAGCTTGCCTCAGACCAATTAAGTCAGGATATCTGCACCCAGGCTAGACCTAGGTCCACATATTTGACAGTTGATCCTTAACTCTGTCAACTTCTTGGTGTAATTGAGCCTCTAAATGTTTGCTAAGGCTAGTTAGGTCATCCAGAAAGTCAATGGTGGCTCATTCTCCGCTTTCCTAATGGATCTCAGTGACAGTTATTGTCATTGCCTCCTTTTCATTTTCATCTCATTATATATGCAGCATGCTTCCTTGTTTAGGTGTTTGAGTTCCTTTTTGTAAATAGAAAGCGTTATGAATAAGACCCAGGTGAAATCTCAGGAGTGTCCCTCCTGGGAGGTGACATTCCACTCCAAGCAAAGTTAACAACAGTAAATAAAGGTTATTTCTGGCAATAGGGCGAAAAATTAGAAAGAAAAAGGTCCTGAGTTAACCATTCGCAGAGGCCATTTACTGTGTTTTCACAGCCTGCTGCGAACTCGCAGCTGCTTTGTGAGCAACAGTGAAGGTTCCTGTCGCTTGACTGTGCAGCTCAGTGTGTGCCTTTTGAGTTGCATTAGCGCTCTCACTTTTTTTCAGGGTTTCTTAATCAGCCAGGTCCCTTCCATCTTAATACTTATTCTTTCAGCCTGCGATTCCCAGCCACTGTGATTCCCAGTCTTACACAAAGCCACAGTAGAAAAAAAAAATGTCCAAAAACATCAGTGACAATCTGAATAACTATAACAATAGAAACTGTGGTTTTCCTGAGAAGTAAAAATGGCATAAAGTCACCAAACTTTCAAGGATGCCACACTTAATCCAAATAATCCCAAAGCAATCTACTTGGAATTAATTATACTCCTTTGGAGGAAACTGCAGTGATGATTGTTTGTATTTAATTGCCTCTCCTTAGTATGTTTGTGCTGTACTCATTCCTGACTTTGTTCCTAATCGAAAGGTCCCTTGTAATATTTGATTTCGCTTTCCAGATTAACCTAGGGGATTGATTACTCTTGGATTCATACATATAAGACAAGCAAGCCCTGATACTGTGTATGTCAGGACTTACGTCATTTCCTAGAAACAATCGCTTTTCTTGGGCAGAATAGTAAGTGGACCAATCTGTTTGGTTATGCCTCAGCCACCTACAAAACTCTCATTTTGTATTTAATGGCCAACATAGAAGATGCTCAAGAAATGATTCCTTCTTTACCATGCCATGTGTTACAGAGCAATACCCACCTAATGGTTAGATTGTTGGTCCAAGTTCTGTTCTTCTACAGCAATAACAGTATTATTTATACTTGATTAGAAATGCCATGTTTACATATCACTCCTGGAAGGTTTTTTGTTTGTTTGTTTTCTCTAAAGTTGCTAGGGGAAGCTTGAGGCCGGGTGTTACTTCTGATCACTGGTAAAATCATACCCTAGGTCTTGAATTCAGATAGTTTTGCTGATGTGGAGAGATGAGGACATCACATTTAATAATAACATTTTCTCCTATCTTGTGCTTTAAAATCATAATGGAATTGCAGTCTATTTCTAATTATTTGAACTTTGCAAATGCTCTTCTTTTGCCTGGTATGTCCTCCCAGGTAATTTCTTTATCCTTTTTCAAAAAAAAAATATTTTAAAGATTTATTTATTTTATTATTTTGTGCATATATGCTTTTGGCCTTTGAGTATATGTGTGCACCACGTGTATGCCTGGTACAAGGAGAGATCAGAAAAGGATTAACTGGGACTGGAGTTGGAGATGGTTGTGAGCCTCCATGTGAGTACTGGGAACTGAACCCAGTCCTCTGTAAGAACAACATGTGCTCTCAACTCTCCAGCCCTGTTCTTCAGCAAAAGGATTTTGCTGCCCCATCCTCCTGTTCAACAAGCAGAAGTTGAAATTTTCTTAGTAACAAGATTCTCTAATTTATAAGCGCATAATCAAACTCATTTCAAAAGTATAATACTATTGGTTAAATTAATGAACAGATATCAGTTGTCAGGCATTCACTAAAGAACTACAATCTCTTATATTCAGGAAAAAGTATTAATTTCCTTTTGTTAATTTGTTTGTTAATTTCCTTTAAAGATCACCGTTAAGGAAAAGGAAACAACAAGAACAACACTAACAACAAGAAGTGGGACAGTGAGTCAGAAATAATTGGAAATGCAAATGGTCAAGAGAGACCAGGTATTTTATGTGCTCAGTTTAGTATATGTTAGCTTTTTTAAAAAAATGGTAAAAATAACATTTTAAAAGTGAAACTTTAAGAATATACTTTAGGAGCATCAAGATCATGATGGGGATATCTACAGAGACAACTGAACCAAGCTAGTGGAACTCACGAATTTTAGACCAACAGCTGTGGAGCCTGCATGGGACTGCATAAGTGAGACAATTGTATAGTTTGATCTGCTTAAGGGGCCCCCTGACAGTAGGATCAGGATCCATCCCTAGTGCATGAATGGGATTTTTGGAGCCCATTACCTATGGTAGGACACCTTGCCCAGCTTTGATGCAGTGGGAGGGGTTAGGTCCAGCCTCTACTGAATGTACCAGGCTTTGCTGACTCCCCATGGGTGGCCTTACTTTTTGAAAGAGGGAATGGGGAAGTGGGCTAGGAGGGGGAGGCTGGGGATTGGGGAGCCGAAGAAGGGAAGAGAGGGGGATCTGTGGTTGGTATGTAAAATGAATAAAATATTTCTTAATAAAGAAAAAAGAATATACCTTAAACTGGCTATCAATCTAATAAAGGAAGAAAGCATTTTTGTTATGTAAATTTGGTACAAATTTAGTGACTTAATATTTAGTGATTCAGTATTTAGGAGGCTGAGATAGAAGGAACATGAGTCTGAGATCAACTTGGGTTAGGTGGGTTTGCCTATGGTACCCAGTGTTATCTGCATCTCTGAGTACCAAGGCACTGGGATTATTCATGTCCAAGCCCATACTCATGACTAAATCAGCAATTAAATACATCATTTGCATCCACTTACAACTTCAAATTTCTTTATTATAAAAATGTCCTGAATCACATGCAGGCTGTCAGATGAAGTCTTATTTATACTGATCAATTAATGTCCATGTTACCTGTCACCCTGGTCAGGCTAACCAGGGTGATCCTGCAAACTTCTAGAGCACAATAATGATACCCTTTCTGGTGTTATTATCACTCCTAGTCCACTCATTCATAAAATTTGTTGAGAAAGGAAACCTATAGTCTCGGTTTGGTGGTAGCTCACTTATATGTGGTCATTTCATTCTCAAATGTTCCTTGTACTTCTTTTGAGTTCTATTCAAATTGTTCTTAGGACCCCACACATGAAATCATCCTTCAGTACAGTCCTCTCTTAGGAGATGCATGTCACTCTTCACTAAGTGCTTAGCTTACTAGTTCCCTGTAATAGCGCAAAACCTTATCTGCACAGCCTGCAGAATGCTCCTTAGACTGGCCATTAATCTAATAAAGGGAGAAATGATTATTTTGTTTCTATGTATATTGGTCACACATTTAGAGACAATATGATTACTTGTTATCTGATAATATCTGGAGGTCAGAAATTTTGACTTGGCTTAGCTCATTTTCCTACTTAGAGTCTCCTTCAGCTATGCTTGGCAGGCAACTTCATATAAGCTAGGATCATCTCAGAAGAAGAGGAACTCCAATTGAGAAAATGCTTCCATCAGATTGGCTTGTAGGCAACCCTGTAGGGACATTTTCTCTATTAATGATTGATGTAGGAGATCCCAACTCACTGTGGGTAGTTTCTCCCCTGGTCCCAGGTGGTCTGAAAAAGCAGACTGAGCAAGCCACTGAGCAGTGTTTCTTCATGGCCCTTTTTTCAGCTCCTGGCCTAACTTCCTTTAGTGGTAGACTGTAATCTGTGAGTTGTAAGATGAAATAAACCCTTTTCTTCCTCTAATTTGCTTTCGGTCAGTGTTTTATCACAGCAAAAAAAATGCCAAACTAAGACTATAGCTAAAATCAAGCTGTTGGCTACAACTGCAATCTCACATTGGGCATAAAGTTATATTGTAAATTTTTTTTAAAATCACGTTAATTTATTTATGCTGGGAGAGCACACATGTGTCATGGAGGTCAGACAATGACTTTCATGAGACATTTCTCTCCTTCTACCTGGTGCATCCCAGAGACTGAACTCACGTTGGATTTAGATCAAACTCAGGTTGCAAGGTTTGGCGGCAAGTGCCTTTATCTGATGAACCATCTCTCTAGCCCAGGGTTTTATTTATATCTCATTAGGCTATTAGGAGAATTCAGCTCCATGTGATTATAAAGGTGACATTCCATGATTTTGCTGGCATTTATTTGGAGGTCATTGTTATCTACTTGGGGATACTTACAGGTTTATGACGTATCTTCCTCCGCAATGTGCTAGTTGGTTCTTTTAAGGTCAGCAGGTGATACCTTCTAGTATAAATGTCTATCCTATGTGTCTTGGACATCTAGGTACAGACATATATAATTCATGTTAACTTAAAGGACTCTTGATATTAGACCAAGCCTTTTTGGATATGTCCCTTCTCATTAACTTAATGTCAGCTGATGAGTAAGCTCAATTACATCTGTGCAATCACTTTTTCTGTACAAGGTTGACATACTTAAATCAAAGGGAGAGCCTCTAACAAGAATTTCATACTAAAGCCAAGATAGGCATACCAGAGACACCTTAGAATTGGCTTACCTTGGGAAAGTGCGAGCTGTTTAAATTAGTTTAAATTGAAGAATCATTTTCTTATTAATGTGAAGGACAATATGACCCAATGTGAGCTGAGCCCCACTCTTCTGCTCTGTGTGAAAAACAGTACAACTGTTACACAGGGAGAGGAGAGGGTATCGTAAGAACCCGAGAACAGATAGGTCAGCACTATGGCTCAGATGCTGCGCTGAGTCTTTTCCCCTCTTACCTCCTGAAGGCTGTGGGGCTTTGACTCCTATATATGAAGCACTTAGCAGGAGTTAGAGAGAAGAAAACCATGGAAGACACAGGGATTATGACTGATTCCATCTTGGCATCTATTTGTCAACCTAATAGTAAGTCCTTACTATCCAAAGTTATGGAAAACAGTCCAACTAATCTTTTTTTTTTTTCTGCTAAAAATCAAGCTCTTTTTGTGCTCAGCATCTGCTTCATTCATTGGCATCACTTTCCTTTTTGCCTGTATAGTTATGGAGAAGGAAGTTAGAGTGGTCAGGCACACCAATGGTTGAGGGGACATTAATCTGTCAGCCATAGGGTGATCTAAAGAGCTTATCAGAAGCCACGCGATGGAGAATGTGTGTGGAGAAAGGAGAGGAGAGCAGGAGGGCAGTGAGACAGGGAAACCGCTCAACCTCCTGGCATTATCTTCAAGCCTCTCAAGAAACTCGTGAACTCATCTAGCATTTGTTCGGCTGATCTGTGCTGTCCAAAACCACCATCTCCCCCACTTAGAGACAAAAGGCATCTCCCTGTATCATGTTTTTTTCTGACAGTCTCCTGTCAGACACTTGCAAAGCTCATCAGACACACCGACAGGAGCCTTTGACAGAACAAGGGTGACATTTCAGAGAAAGAATGATGTTAGGATGCCTAACAGTGCACTATAGAAAAATGCGCCGTTGAAAGGTACAGAGGAAATTTCAGAGCATCAGCCTGATATTTCACCATGTAGTGCTAGCACCAAGTTCTTTCATGTAGCTCGACATGAGTCAAATTATGTAGACGTTGCAAATGCCAAGTCACAGAAAGATGAATTTAAAATTCTTACTTTACAGTTTCAAATTAGTGTGGACACTTCCCATCAAGAAGAGCATTTGTTTCGTTTGAATTCTTGGCACAAATATTGCTCTTTATGAACAAATTGCTGCTGTAAAAGTGATGTTCCCCACAGGTAGGAGAAAGGATTGCTTTTACATTTCCAGTAACTAAATGAATATGTATTTTTGATAGGCACTTTAGAAATTCCTTCCTTGCAGGGTGCAGGAAACTATAGTTACCACTATTTGAAATACTAAGCTGTAAGTACTGAGAAATAGCTTGCCCTTTCTGTAATGCAGACTTGAGCAGCCAAGTCAGATGCTGTTCATTTTGAGATTGCCAGTTTGGGAGGAATTCAATAGTTGGCTGAATATGATGAGGGCAGAGCTAACCCCCTTGGCTGTTTGCTTCATCCTGGAGTGTAACTCTTACAGATAGGTTCCTACATGGTGTTGGCACCATCATTCTTCAGGCTCCTGGTGCACAATCATTAATATACCTACTTCCTACATTAGTGGATTCATACACACAGGAAACAAGCAGACTTTACACCGTACATTTTCTTTCAAAATGCAGGGTAGACGTTTGGCGTTCAATCCCAGGGTGAAACAGCAATCTTTGGAAAATTTCCAGTTTGCTTGAGATTCAATTCCTGATCCAGCAAAATGGAGAAAGGTGAATGAACCCATATGTCATGTAACTCCTCGCCATTAGTGTTTGGGCCTCATAGCTATGGCTACACATGAAGCCCTATTAGATCAGGACTCCTGTGCACCTACCATAGCCCCTCTTCTTTTCTCTACTCCAAACATGAGGACCTTATTTGTAGCATGAATCTTAAAGGGACTTATTAATAAAATCAAACCTGAGCCACGTGTTGGGGTGAATGCTGGGAGATCAGAGAAGCAGAACAAGCCACAGCTATCTCACCTTGCCAGTTCCTCAGGTGATCCTGTTTCCTGAGACTGGAAGCTCTGTGTCCTCATCACAATGGCTCTCAGCTGAACTGCTGCTTGAAAGCCTGAATGCTTAACCAGTCAAAAACTTCTAGTTTCTGGTCTTCACGCCTTATATGTCTTTCTGTTTTTGCCACCACTCCCTGGGATTAAAAGCTCACTTCTTGGGATTAAAGGCGTGTGTCACCATGCTTGGCTGTTTCCAATGTGGCCTTGAACTCACAGAAATCCAGACAAATTTCTGCCTCTGGAATGTTAGGATTAAAGGCGGGTGCTATCACTTCCTATCCTCTAATGTTTAATATATTGGCTGTCCTGTTCTCTGACCCCAGATAAATTTATTATCGTGCATAATATTTTGGGGAACACAATACCACCACACGTATTGACATGTTTTACATTTATCCAGCATAGGCTTCTCTCTGGGATTCCACTTCTGCTATTCCTATTTCCTGGGAGGTTCTTTTTCACTCCCTCTTCTTTGAGAGTCCCTAACTATTGTCCATTTCTCTTACAGGATTCCTTTCTAATCTTTTCTTTTTCAAGGTAGGTTGTATATATATTTCTCTCTCTTCTTATTTCCTCCCCCCCTTTTTTTGAAATGAGAGCACAAGACCAAGTTCATCATTGGAATTCATTTAGTTTTTTTCTACTTTGATTTCAACAGTCATTAACTGAAGTATACCCCTCATCATGTCCTTTAAATCATTAGTGGGAGAAACCCAGAATATTATCTGATGTGATAAGGGAAAAGATTATGAAGATGAAATGAGATGAGGAAGAACTATTGGCTGATTAAGGTCACCTCTTATTTTCTGTTTCTTTAACAAGCCTAAGTTATCATCCTCAGTTTTTACCTTCATCTTTGTTGTATCTGGTCTCTCTTTCAAGTCTCAAAGAGACCAAGAATATTCTTTGGTACCTGACATTGCCAAGAGAGGGAGTCTGGTCAGCCTTTCCATAGCCTTAGATTTGAGTTCACCATTCTTATTGGCCTCTGTCCTTCATGCTGATGTCCCATGCTAGCGCTAGATTTAACTCTGGGATATAACTGAGGAATCAACACCTATTATCATTTTATTAATTTGTAACCATTTCTAACCTATCAAATGAAGGTCAGAGTCAGACACAGTGCTAGGAAACTGGAGTTGCAAGTCAAATATCCCTGGCCTCCATAGGCTCATGGCCATACCATATTGCAAGTTACACTTAGTCCACCTTTAAGAGTCCCCACAATCTTTAACAGATTCAACACTATTCAAAAGCTCAGTTTTCTATAAAATTTAAGGCAATCTATTAACTTTGAACCCTGTTAAATAAAAAACTTAGTCACATACTTATAGCACACAATGACACAAATATTCATTCTCTTTCTAAAAGGGAGGAATGTGGGCATGGTGAAGAAATAATTGACCAAAGAAAGTCTAAAACCTAGCAAGCAAATAATAAGTCATGTAACTTTGATTCCCCTTATCTGGGTTCAAGAGGCTTAGATGACTCATCCCCTTTGCCTTTGTTGCCTGTAACATACATCTCTCTCCTAATCTGATTCTACCACCCATGTACAGTTCTCCTTGGTATATGGCTCATGGCTCTGGTATCATCACTGTCCTGTGATCTGTGTGCAACCCAAACTTCAGTTTCATAGCTTCCCATGGAGGCATATTATGGCTTTCTAATAATGACTCCAACACTACCACACAGTGCCTGGCTGTATCAAGTCTCAGAAACCAAGGGAAAAGAACCTATGATGCTCCCACTCTTACATTTCATGCCTCCAGAGCCAATACCATCTGCATAACACTCACAAGTTTGTCTGGGATGGATCATCTTCCCTTTGACTACATTACCAGAAACTTTCCTATGTTAAAGCATTTGTTTTCTAGGAGCAAGCAACTTATTAGCTATAGTTGACTTTTTCTTTGGGCCACCAAGCAGCTCCCCAGTAAAGACATGGAGACTTTTTATTAATTATGAATGCTTGGCCTTAGCTTAGGCTTGTCGCACTAGCTCTTTTAATTTAATTTAACATGGTTCTATTCATCTGCATTTTGCCTTGGGGCTTTTTATATTTCTTTTATTCTGTATGTCCTACTTTCCTGCTTCCTCTGTCTCTGTCTGGCCCCTGATGTCTCTTTTTCTTTCTCCCCACCCTCAGCCTAAATTCCTCTTCCTACTTACTCCCCTTGCCCAGAAGTCTCACTGATACTTCCTCCCTTGCTATTAGCCATTCAGCTTTTTATTAGACCAACCAGATGACTTAGGCAGGCAAGGTAAAGCAGCAACACATCTTTACAGAATTAAACAAATGCAATACATCTTTACATAGTTAAGCAAATATTTCACAATATACACAAATGTAATACATCTTTACATAGTCAAACAAATGAAACACATCTTTTCATAGTTAAACAAATATTCTTCAACAATCAGACTTTATCATTTCACAAGTTGGAAACTTGCCTGGGAGAGGACTTTTCTAAATGGCCCTCTTTCCAATGTTCTGGTGAAGAGCAGGATGCTTCTCCTTAATGTCAGAAATTTCCTTAAAAATCGCAGCCTCTGTGTCAGTACATGCCTTGGCTGTCACTTTAAGTTTCCTACTGCTCTTTCCCTCTCCAGATTGTATATTTTGTATTTCATTCTACTCTGTTTGCTTTGTTTCATTTCATCTACATAATAGTATCATAGAAACCTTACCACAGACTCAATGTTATGCAGTCCAATGTTTCTTTCTCTTTCACCAAAAACATAGGATCATTACTTTTTAATTTAGCTCCATGATGATTCTCAGGACATGGGCAGATAACAGCTAGAATTGGCAAAATAACATCTGAATAGCTTCCATCCCAAAAGCTGATAGAGTCTTTGCATTCCTCTAAAATTCAGACAAACATGGGCCTCCAGAGTTCACATTACTTTCAATACTGCTGTCTTCCAGGTGCCCACTAGAATTGCCAACTGAAGCTCTGTTGACACTGTCCAATTGCTTGTCTAGTCCAAAGTTCCAAAGTCTTCCACACTCCTTAAAAAAAAAAAAACCCAAACAAATCCAAATAAACAACAACAAAAGCAACATCATCATGTTCTTTGCAGAAATACTTCAAACCTGTTAGCATCTTTTATATTGGTTACCTTTTGTTGCTATGACAAAATGTTCAGAGTAAAGGGAACTTAAGAAAGAGGTAGTTCAGTTGGACTTAGAATTCTAGAGGGAGAGTCCATACTGGTGGGTGACACAAGGCAGCAGACAGAGAAGGAAGTTCAGAGATTATGTCTCAGACACACAAAGAAGACAGAGAGGGTGAACTGTAATCTGGAAGAAACTATAAGGTCTCCAAGCCTGTCCCCAGTGGTATATTTCCTTCAGCAAGATTTCATATCCTAAAATTTCCAAAATATTCCCAAACATCACCAATACCTGGGGATCACGTTGTCAAGTACATGAGCCTTGGGACATTTCTCATCTAAACCACAACAGGTGTCATGCTCAGCAGCTTTTTATAAATTTGGATTTTTCTTACATCGCATATGTTTGAAGTTAAGATCACATGCATCTTATCTCATAGGTATCATTTCAGTTTAAAAATTCAGGTTTGCCAAGCAAGACCAGAGAAGTGAATGTCTAATGCCAAGTTTTATAGGAGTGAGGAATAGCTTTCAATCTTCTACTAAGGGAGGTCTTCAAGTTCCGTGTTGATCCAAACACAATGAAAATGTTCTTAGAAGTTGGATTTGGCATTTAAAATAAACATAACTAGAACATCATTGGAGAAAACAGTGGAACATAAGATGAAGTTAGAATTGGTCATGAATTATAATTATATATATGAATTAAAATTATTTATTGAATTAATGGTTCCAGAGTGTGAAGAAAAGCAGCCCACCATAGAACATGGCTAAAGAAATGAAGAATCGAGATACTGATTTTTTTTTTTTTACATATTGTTTCAGTCTTTGTTAACTTATCTATACCTTTTGTCTTTTTTTCTTTTCTTGCTGTGATTCAATTCTTGGTGCTTTTCCTTCCGAGTGGTGGTCATTTTTGACTACCAACTGACATTTTTAAGCTAGTGCAATTTCAGTCAAAGAGAGGAATTAAAGATGGTTCTGTCTTAAGATCTTGATAAAGATTATTTAGTAGAGGTAAATACGGCAAAATTCCTGTGTGTATCACGAGATTTGTGTTCATATATGCAAAATGAATCTAGACATGGTTCAAGTCTTGGTCTCATGAAGAAATCATTTTGACACAGAAATTTAACTTTTCAGCATAGAAGGAGTTTCTTTTAGTTTCAGATTTAAGGGGGAGTATCATGAAAGAGCATCACAGAAAGTTAGTCAAGACTACATTGAGCACACTGATGTCAATTTACAAGGCCTGGTTGGCTTTTATTAGGAAACTTCATAATTGACTTTCCCTTGTATTTATTTCATTAAAGATCCTTCATTCATCTTTGCTATAGATCAGAAGCTTCCAAACATACTCTGTACTTTCCTGCTTGTGACTAATATCTGGTATTCTCTTCTCCTTAAATACCTTTTGTGCACAAATTCAAATAGTGAAAGTTTTTTTCATACTATTAAATATAGTTCAAATACCATCTTTTACAAAGATCTTACTCCATTTCCCTTAATATAAAAAAGACATTAGGCATTTTTGCCCCTCTAAATTCTTGTAATTACCAGTGTCTCTGTAAGTCCCATGTGTACATATTATAAATTACAAATGTATTTTCCTGTCCTGTGTAAATTTTCAAGATTGTGGCTATGAGAGACCAGTTATACTTTGAACTTGGCATTCAGTGACAAACCCATCCTTCTTTGATGTCCCTTAATTTTAAGTCCATGCATCAGGGCTGAAGTCCTTCCCATTATAGTGCTACTCACCACCTCCACAGGAAGCTTGTGTCTTTGGCATGGATTTGGAGGATTTTTCACATTAGTGTGAGCCAGGAATAACTGTCTTCGATGGCATCAGAGCTGTAACAAGGCTTTTGTTTTGGTTGATTTCTTTAAAAAAAAAAAAAAAAAAAAAAAGTCCTGGTTTAACAATAGGACAGTGATGGACCACAAAAGGATTTTCCTCATTGACAACTGAGGGAGAAAAATGTGCTATAATTACCAGGAGCTCCAGGGAAAATTCAATGGTGGAAATGGTGTTTCAAGTGATTAAAGGATTTTTTAAAATCATCGTTCCTTTTTCAGGATTTGGAACAGCTTAAGTGCATTGAGCAGGTTTTTATGAGGGGTTTCTTTTGGGGAATGACAATAGGGGCTACCGTCCCAAATGTTATTCTTAGCTGTGTCTCTGACTCTCTGTTTTCACTGACCCTTTGTCTTAACACCTACCATCTTTCGTAGTAATTGCTTGTTCAGTGTGTATCTTCAGTGCCAAACTGTGAACCCAGAGCAGTCAGTAATCAAGGCTGCCTTGTCAATCACTTTATTCCCAAGGCTAGCAATTATCTGCAGATTGGATAAACGGCTGTGTGTGGTAACAGTATGGGGAGTGTTAGTTGGTATTTGGGGAATTTTTGTGTTGTTTTCAAATGAATGCTTAGCAAGAAACATGATCTCCAAGTAAGATTTTATCAGAACTAGTCTTTCTTCTCTGTTGGACAGTGTAAAGTGCTACACCTTAACACTCTCTTCATTACATCTATTGATGTATTAGAGTAAACATCTATATGAAATGATGCTCAACACTAAAATCAGCAGTAACAGGGGTTGGAAAAGAGGGTACAATCTGTAGCAGGGAAGGCTGAAACTATATAGGCATTTAGTTAGATGTTAATTAATTAACATTTTTCCTAATAGCCTCCTAAAAGTCATGAGGGACAATGAAACATATATGACGTGTTTGGAAAGCTCAATAATACAACCCAATAACACAGTGACTAATTGATTTGATGATTGATTTCTTTTAAAAGAACAGTGAATGGAGAGTTGCTGATGGAGTAAATATATTGAATTATTGCTTCCTATGGTGTGAATTGATTAAACAAATATTGAGTGAGCACTTATTAGGATAGACATTGTAATAAACGATTAATTTGATCTTTCCAGAGAGCCAATTAGTTTTTATTTTACAGATGAAAACAATTAAAGATCAATTATGTTGAAAAATTTGTGAAAGATTATATAGTCAGCTATGGTTAGAGCTGCATTCTCGCTCCATTTATGATTGGTCTAAAAACCCAAGTGGTTTTCATCAAACCATCATGGGCAGGGAAGAACACTTATGGAAAGAGAGTGAGTCAGAGAATGTTTGAGGAAGATGTATGGGTTAGGTAGTGATGGTGGAAGGAAGGTATGAATGGGTATTGAAAAAGGTAGCAGAAGTTTAGGTTCATAGGAGAGTCTCCATATGGTGACCATTGATTATTCCTAAGAAAAAGGAGGATGCTTCTTGATTCGTTCTGTAGACAGATGATTCTTGCTGCAGTGTCGTTGATAGGGTAACAGGTAAGGGATAAGAAATGCCCAACACTTGGGTAGTTCTAGGGAAGGACAGGTAAAATCCAGAGAAATTTTGCAGTTGATTAAAAAACTACCCCATATTCTACAAGGTTACTCACATCACAAGGTAGGAAGGATCTTTATAGGAAGGATCTTTATTCTCCCTGTGAAAATTAAATATATGGCCCTAGAAGGTAATTAGACTGCAAAAGACCATGTGAAAACCTGGTTGTATGAGCAGATGAGTTCTCTATCTAGAACTTGTACATGGCCTGTGATACTGAACCCAAATGGGCCCATCAAAATGAAATTTTAGGAAGAGGACAACATGAACATATGAGCAGTTTAATTTTCTCAGAGGAATTGTAGGATAAGCTGATAAGCTATCTGTAATATTAGCATATTCCTCATCCCGAGCATACTTTCTGAAAATGTAGGAAAGAATTGACTATAGGGCCCAGAGCAGTTTTAATAGTAGGTGGTGTTGCTATGTATAATTAATGCATTCATGAGCTGGTTCTTGTCAACAACAAGAATGGTTTAAAAATCATCAAGTCAATAGAAGAGCATAGATTTTGTTTTATAAAGCACAGAGAGAACCCACATGAGACAATCTTCCTCCTTCACTTACCATGATCTTCCTCACCTTTTATCTTCTCTTTATTTGCAATTTTATGCACATTTATAGAGTATCATTTTTTTTTAAGAATGATAGACCATTCTGTAGTAATTTGGTGTATGTCAGTTCACCTTTTCTTTATTGATGGGTAAGTGATATATTTCACCTTGCAGTTCAAATAATACCACACTACATGTCACCATGCTTCTTTCTCTGTTTTCATGCACTGGTGCTGTGGATATCATTCTGTATAAATAAAACACTGATTGGCCACTGGCCAGGCAGGAAAGTAGGCAGGACAAGGAGAGAGGAGAATTCTGGGAAGTGGAAGGCTGAGTGGGGGAGGCACTGCCAGCTGCTGCCAGGACAAGCAGCATGTGAAGATGCCAGTAAGCCATGAGCCACATGGCAAGGTATAGATTTATAGAAATGATTTAATTTAAGATATAAGAACAGTTATCAAGAAGCCTGCCATGGCCATACAGTTTGTAAATAATATAAGTGGCTGTGTATATATTTTATAAGTGGGCTCTCAGACTGTTGGGGCTTGGCAGGACCTGGAGAGAAAACTCCAACTACACACTGGTATGCATCTACACACAGAGAAACTGGATATTCTTCTGGATGCTCACACATGAAATCATACACCCACATTTTAAATTTTGATGGATAGAGATAACTTTCAAGTTGGGTTCAGCTATGTATCTTCCTTAAAACAATCCATGAAAATCATGAGAGTGCTTTTCTTCCCCTTCTTTTGAATTGATTTCTTTCTTCTTTTTTTTTTTTTCTGATACAAAGATGTAAAACCATACCCCAGAATCGGGAGTTATATCACTATGTGTAGCAGACATAACTCCAATGGACCAGTGTTCCTGTTTCAGCCTTGTGCCTTCCATAGGATTGATGAAACGCCAGATCCCCTATTCCCTTGCTATTAAAAATCAACCTTAGGTTTTAGAAGCATGTTTGATTTAAAAATAAATGAGAAAAGTTCTATAGCGTTTCTATATATTTCCTGTTCCCCACCCCATGCATACAATATCATCTACAATTATCGATATATTACACCAGAGACAGTTGATTCTGTCCAATGACTATTATTATCGCCAAAAACTACAGTGTGCACTAATGTCCAGTCTTATACTTCTTAGGCATTTGAGCAGATTTATAATGAAATAACTAGTATAATACTACCCACGGTCCTAGGATCCTTTCATTAACCTCGATATCCTTTGTGCCTTGCCTGCTCCCTTTCTTATCTCTAACCTCTGATTGCTACTCATATTTTGATCATTTGTGTAGTTGTACCTTTTCTAGAATGTCATGTAGTTATATTCATACAATATTAAGGCTTTTAAAGTCATTGCTTTTACTTAATAATACATGATTGTTGTGACTTTGTGACTCATCACTTTTCAGCACTGAATTATATTCCATGTCTGTACATGACACTGTTTATTTATCCATTTAAAGCTTCTAGATTTTGAATCTATGGATAAACCTGCTGTATATACCTTTCTGAGAAATAAACAAGGTGGTAGTGTAGCTAGAGTTTTCCTGCCTTGTCCACAGTCAGGACAAATCTTTATCACCCGCCAGTCCCACAGCCGCTCAGACCCAACCAAGTTAACATAGAGACTTATATTGCTTACAAACTGTATGGCCGTGGCAGACTTCTTGCTAACTGTTCTTATAGCTTAAATTAATCCATTTCCATTAATCTATACCTTGCCACGTGGCTTGTGGCTTACCGGTATCTTCACATGCAGCTTGTCATGGTGGCGGCTGGCTGTTTCCCTGACTCAGCCTTCCACTTCCCAGATTTCTTCTCCTCCTTGTCCCACCTATACTTCCTCCTGCCTGGCCACTGGCCAATCAGTGTTTTATTTATTGACCAATCAGAGCAATAGATTTGACATACAGACCATCCCACAGCAGTGATAGGGTTGCACAGTCAGTGTATCTTCCTTAGTTTGACAAAAAACTGCCACGCATGTCTTACAAGTGGCTGTGCAATTTTTAATGCTCACTGGCAATGAATGTACCTTTCTGTTGTCCATACTTCCATTAGATTTTGGTGTTCTGAGTTTGGCCACTGGAGTATGTGAGTAGTGTTCTTATAACTCATCATTTTAATAAATGTATATTTAATGTATTAAACTGCATGTGTCTTTATATGTTTATTTTACATCCATGTATCTTGCTTAGTTGGTTGTCTGTTAAGGCCTTTGGTCCATTTTGTAACAAATATATATGTTAATTTTGAGAATTAGTTTTTGAGATATCAGCAGCTTCTGAATCACATTATATCTTAATATACAATGAGAAAAGCTTATAATTTGTAAGTATTCAATAGTCCCTCTCAACTGGTACTTTCACCTTTATTTTTTCTAATTATTTGAATTTAAAATTTGATATCATTAATCAGATGCAGAGATCCACGGCCAAATGCAGGTGGAGCTCCAGGAGTCCAACTGGCGAGAGAGAGGAGGGATTACATGAGCAAGAGATATTGAGACCATGATTGGAAAAAGCACAGGGACAAATAGCCAAACTAGCAGAAACACATGAACTGTGAACCAATAGCTGAGGAGCCCCCATGAAATTTGACCAGACCCTCTGGATAAGTGAGACAGTTGATGAGTTTGAACTATTTAGGAGGCCCCCCAGGCAATGGGACTGGGACCTGTCCTTGGTGCATGAGCTGGCATTTTGGAACCTAGGGCCTATGCTGAGACACTTTTCCCAGCCTTGGTGCAGGGAGGAGGCAACTGGACCTGCCTCAACTGAATCTACCAGGCTGGGCTGACTCCTCAGGGGAGATCTTGCCTTGGAGGAGGTGGGAATGGAGGGTGGATTGAGGGAAAGGCTGGGGGGTGGGAGGAGGGAGGACAGGGGAATCTGTGGCTGATACGTAAAATTAAATTAATTATAAAATAAAAATATTTATAAAAAGTGATTATTGAATTAAAATGGTCATAAATACAATACTTTTTAAGTAAAATTTAGAAATTGTAAAGATTTGCTGATTATTAAGTATGAGGTTTAGGAGAATACTTTTATTAAACAAACCTGAACTGGAAGTTCATCAAGTGATATATTGCCAGGAACTTCTCGATTCTCAGTGAAAAAACTTTGAGTTTCTCACACTCTTGTATGTTATTAGCTTCAGTACCTTTGTTTATTAAGCTGATAAAGTTCACCTCAGTCCTACTTTAGTAAAAGGCTTTTAAGCACTAAGGACTGCTGCATTTTGTTAAATATTTTTCAGTGTCAATGGGCTTGGTGATGTCAGTTTCCCTCTTTAGACTGGTGACCCCATTCATTAGTGTTGGAATGTGGAATGAGCATTGCTTTCCTGGTAAAGATCGACTTGGTCGTAATAGGAATTCTTTTCACATTTTGCTTCATTAAAGAGTTTTTGCATCTATATTTATGAGTTATTGATTGCAGTGTCCTCATTTCTTAATGTCTTTGACTAATTTTGGTATTATTATGATGCTGGCCTTGTAGAAAAATTAAATAATGTTTTTTTTGTCCTCTATTTTCTGAAAAAGATTACAGAAAACTGACACAATTTCCTCCTTCATATGTGCTGGACTGTACCTATTTGGGCTTGGTGCTTTCTGGTTAGGAAGATTATAGTTATTAATCTTTTCTTTCCTTTGCCATTTTATTTTATCTTATATGTATATGGGTATTTTTGCTGCATGTATGATTGTGTACCGCTTGGTACCAATGAAGGCTAGAAGAGGACATCAGATCCCCTGGAACAGGAGTTACAGAGGTTTGTACATTACTGTGTGGGTACTGAGAATAAAACCTGGGTCCTCTGGAAGAGCAGCTAGTTCTCTTAACTGTGGAGCCATCTCCCCAGTCCTTCTTTGCCTTTTTAACCTGGTAGCGAATCTTGCTTATTTATGAACACATGAAAATAGTCACGCTATACTACCTATTTAAGCTGCCACAGTACATCATCTCTTAAGGAAACTTTTTATTTTGCAAATTTAACTCAGTTTCTAAGCAGAATCTTTTTGGTTATATGTAGTCATGGCTAATATCCTTCCTACTAAAAAATATCAAGTTCTGAGAATATAGCAAAATTTATTTACATGGGACCTTGAGTTGTTTTCAATTTTTTTTTTGTTACTTGCAAAGTAGTTTTAGTGGCAGTCTCAACATGTCCTGATCCACAGCTTCTTGTCTAGACTTCTGAAATGAATTGTTAATTCATTAGGTAAATTAACAAAGGATTAGAACTTAATAGTCTCACACTATAAAATACAACCTTCAAGAGACAATGATTTATCCAGGGAAAAGCAGGAGACAATGCTGTGTTGTTCCGTAGATCCATGTTCCTGTAAGAGAGTAATGAATGAGAAAACTTCCCTCCTTCCTCCCTCCTGCCTCCTTCCTTCCTTTTTCTTTTTTCCTTCCTTCCTTCTCTTCTTTCTTTCTTTCTTTCTTCCTTCCTTCCTTCCTTCCTTCCTTCCTTCCTTCCTTCCTTCCTTCCTTTCTTTCTTTCTTCTTTCTTTCCTTTCTTTCTTTCTTTCCTCAGGAAATGGCTCATGCAAAAGAACCCCTCTTTTCTATATGCCTCAGATAAAAATGACAAATTTCCTCCTTTTGACACAAGTCCAGAATCAAGCTGTTCTTTTTTGAATAAAAATATGATTAACTGTATATCTATTGTTCATTCTAGAGAAAATATTTGACAGCTTGATTTGCCTAATCTCTGCTCACACCTCCCTCTCTTTCAGACTCTTAGCTTTGACCTTTGGCCTCACCAGCACTGAGGTATGGAAGAAGCTGTCTATTGTGGCTCCTTTAACAATGCTGACCTTTTAAAAAAGACACTTACTTCTCACTTATCCTTTATTTTACCCGTTCGTCCCATTTTGGCAGGCCGAGTTCTTTGCAATTATGTTTACTTCTTAATAATGAGAAATCAGTTTCTGCCTGATTTTTGAGACATTTAGATGTTAGGGTCTGAGAATGCTCTCTATTGAAGCTATCCTTTCTCCCTCCCTCTTCAAAAAGTCTTTGGAAATAACATTGCTCCTTGATGAAGCCTGAGTGTTTTGTTTTCTTTTCTGTCCTTTTTTTTTTTTTCACTCAAAAAATAGATGATTAGTGAGGGAAAATTGGAAAACAAAAAGTAGTATCATGGACAAAGTTCTACCTTCAAATAATTAGAATAATCACAAATGGATTAAGACATGTCACTTAAAGACAGAGATAGGATGAAATTAAAATGGAAACAGTCAAACTATTGAAGAATAAAGAGATCTGAACTCTTTCAAGAAAATGAAAGTGAAGGAAAGCTGTCACCATAGCTCACTAAATAGCATTAAGAAACAGTAACATATCACTCAAAGATGTTCTTTGAGTGATTAAGTACTTCTACCAGATACAGAAGGGTGCTGTGTGTGCCCATGGGCCTCAGGAAACAGTTCCCAGGTCCAACAGACCCTGGCTTGCAGCAATGGTCACAGAGATAATAGAAACTGCTACATTCACAATGCTTCTAGAATTGAAGACATTAACCAAGAAAAGGTATTGTCAAGACTAAGGGACTACTAATAATCTATATTTAATAATGGCAGTATTTTCTTTAAGCACATACACTGACAGAAAACAGTGGTGCCATATGGACACCCAAAGGAAAATTCAATAGCTTAAAAGAATCAATAAGATGTGAAACCTTGCTTTGTAAAGTCTAGTAAGTTTAAAATTGAAAGAAGTTATTAAATAATCCTTAGGTTTAAAAAGAAGCATTAAAGAAATGAACTATTCCCAGTAAGTGATAATGAACATGTTAAAAAGTCACATTGTGGAGCCCAGCAAAGGCAGTGTATAAGAGGTGTACAGAGCTACAGGAACAATTCTTAAGACAAAAAAAAAAAAGCAAGAATGTAAGAGAATCAAAAAATAATCATCAAATCAGAATAAAGACAATAATAGAAAATACAATAAAATTTATTGAATAGACAAATATGATTAGTGTGTGGAAAGCTGATTCTTCTACAAGATTATTAAAACACAATTCTGTGAGGACTGGCCAAGAAGAATAAAATAAAATACACTCAAGGAGGATGAATCAAAAAGGAACCCACACCACAGAAATCCAAAGGTGACAACTGTGGACAATTTTTCAAGTATGTTAGGACTTAACCATGAGTGTATTATAGTTACTTACCAAAACACTAGACAGAAGTAACTTATGGGAAGAAAATTTAATGGTGGCCGCTTGCTCAGGACTCCAGACATTGAGTCCACTGTGGGAAGGGATAGCAGAGTAGTAACATGGAGATAGATGGTCAGGAAGGCCAGTTGCTGTGAAAATGGAAGCTGGCGTCACCATCCTGATGACCTATGCCTGCCAGCTAGGCTCCATCTCCTAAAGCTTTCACAGCACCACAAATTTAGGTACCAACTGTTTCAAAGACGTGAGCTGTGAGAGGCATTTCACACTCAAACCATAACAATTGGCAATTAGTCTGAAGTCCACTGGGAAATGATTATGTTCCTTAAAAATAGGTGAGATTTAAAATTATAAGGACGGGCTTAAGATAATCCAGTGACCAAAGAGCTTGGTGCACATACATGATGGCCTGAATCTGGATCTCCAGCATCCATGCCAATGCCAGGGAGGAAGGGTATAGTGGGCATAGATGCTGGGGGACAGAGAAAGGACAAGTCCAGAGGCTCGATGAGTTCCAGATTCTCAAAAGTAAATAGAAAGTGTTTGAGGAAGACATCCTAACTTAGTTCCCCACATGTACTCACAAGATTCTGTACACACACACACACACACACACACACACACACACACACACAGAGAGAGAGAGAGAGAGAGACAGAGACAGAGACAGAGACAGAGACAGACAGAGACAGAGAGACAGAGACAGAGACAGACAATGACAGGGACAGAGAGACAGAGACACAGAGAATGAGACACACATACACACAGACAGACAACAGACAGAGACAGATGACAGAGACAGACCACAGATAGAGACAGACCACAGACAAAGACCACAGACAGAGACAGACCACAGACAGACAGATGGATGATAGAGACAGACAGACAAAGACATTTAAATGAGACTCATCACCTGAAATCATCTGAGTGTGAGTCTTTGGCTCTCCTTTGCATCTGGCTTCCCATGAGGATTCTAATTAGTTGTTTGAATAAAACTAGTAAATGAAAACAAGCGCTGCTATGTTGAATCCTGCAGTGCTGCATGACACTGTGGTGGTGACATAGGAGTGTGGTATAGAAAATGTGTAAGATAGAAAGTGAGATGGCTGAGATGAAGTTGAGCAAAAGAATGCGCAGTGACCTTTCTGGAGGAGGGGAAATGGGAGAGCAAGAATCTCAAATAGCTCAGTGATTTAACTCCTTTTTAAGAGTAGACGTTGAGGAGAAGCCATTGTTCATCTAGAAAAACAAAAACCCCTCTTTGCAAATTTAATTTGGGGACAACGAAGGTAAGATTTTCTTTTCTGATTCTGCAGGCACTAAGCTCTAAAGGCAATTTCCATAATATTAATAGAACAGAATTACTGAAACCAAGGCAGTTTCTTTTGGTTAATACTGAAATACCTGGGGGAAATCCAAATAAATAAGAAAGAGAGATAAGAATGACTTTAAAAGTTCCCATCATCAAAAGACAATTGCTTCTGTATGCAAGAGTGCATCTGGAAAAGAAAGACACTGTTGTGACAATATCTTCCAGGAAATTGGTAAATAGGTTAAACATAATAAATTTCAGATCAAATTAAAGGAAACCCCATCTAGTGGCACACAGCATGGTTTCAGTAAGAACTTTCTCAGTTGGCACCTTCACTAAAGCTGGCAAAGGTGATTAACCTATTGGCACTGTACCAGCTTCTGTGCCAGGCCTTGGGGCACAGCTGGCCTGCGTCACCAGCTTGTATCTGCACTGAGGAGCAAGCTTGTGGGCACAGAGCATAGAGTCCTCTTGCTAGGTCTTTTGGTTTTGCAGGCTTTCCTTTGTCTGGTAATGTTACTTAGTTATTTAGCCTACTAAGGAAAGGGCGACATGGACTGGGCTGGGGTCAGATGGATACCCTCCCTCTGCTTGTTCATTACTAGTATGTTCGGGACCAGGAATATCTTTTCTTCACTCATCCTATGCTTGTGGATGGGACATATAAAACGATAGATCCCACCACAAAACAAACTAACAGGCCCATTCGTTTTCACAATTGAATGTTTTTGTGACAGGAAACTCTCATGAGGAAATGAACACCCAAGGTAACAATTAAAACTGTATGCTTTCATGTGAAGTTTGAGAGGAGGGGATAGTCATGGAGAAATACAGTTGGACACAGTCAAAGGTACCAAGCTATGTGGGAACCACAGTCTGTTTCTTCAGAGTCTTCGCTGTCCTGTGTTTTTAGAGAACAGGATATTTATTTTCTCCAGAAAAAGGAGCAGGCACTCAATGAAGTGACTTTAACTCACTTCAGGAGCAGGTCAGAAAATCCTAGGTTTGATCAGCATCGTCAGAGGAGACAACTTTGGGGAAGGTGAAAAGGTATACTTGATCCCATTGTTTTCTCAGGTTCCTTTAGCTTAAGTGATTGGAAATGGCAGTGGTGCCTTATTTGGGGGGTAGTGTGTGCCAGATCCACCCTCATGTTGCCTCCATAGATCTCTCCCTTCTTTCCCAAACCAATGTGTTCTACAGAGGATCTTTTCTTTTCTCCCCTTTCATTCCCCTCTTTCTTTCTTCCAGATTTTAATTTATTCTTTTTGGCTTTCACATCATGCATCTTGATCCCATTCATCTCCTTCCTACCCTTTTAACGTCCCTCTGCCCTTGCAACCTCCCATCCAAAATAAAATAAAGTTTAAGAGGAAAGATAAAAGAAAAAAAAAGAGTGTAGTTAGAGTTTTTCTGGTCCTGCCTGGCCCATGGTTAGGACAAATCTCTCTCACCCACCAGTCCCACAGCCACTTAGACCCAACCAAGTAAACACAGAGACTTATATTACTTATAAACTGTATAGCCATGGCAGGCTGCTTGCTATCTGTTCTTTTTTTTAAATTTAATTTAATTTTATTTTACAATATAATTTAATTCTACATATTAACCACGGGTTCCCTTGTTCTTCCCTCTACTGCCCCCTCCCCTTCCCCCCAACCCCCCATTCCCATCTCATCCAGGGCAAAGCTCCCCTGAGGATTGAGATAAACCTGGTAGACTCAGTCCAGGCAGGTCCAGTCTCCTCCTCCCAGATTAGCCAAGCAACCCTGCATAAGCCCCAGGTTTCAAACAGCCAACTCATGCAATGAGCACAGGACCCGGTACCACTGCCTGGATGCCTCCCAAACAGATCGAGCCAATCAACTGTCTCACTTATCCAGAGGGCCTGATCCAGTTGGGGGTCCCTCAGCCATTGGTTCATAATTCATGTGTTTCCATTCATTTGGATATTTGTCCCTGTGCTTCATCCAACCTTGGTCTCAACAATTCTTGCTCATATAAACCCTCCTCTTTCTCACCAATTGGATTCCCTGAGCTCCACCCGGGGCCTAGCCGTGGATCTCTGCATCCAGATTCCTCAGTCATTTGATGGGGTTTCTGGCATGATTATTAGGGTGTTTGGCCATCCCATCACCAGAGTAGGTCAGTTCGGGCTGTTTCTCAACCATTGCCAGCAGTCTATTGTGGAGGCATCTTTGTGGATTTCTGTGGGCCTCTCTAGCACTTTGCTTCTTCCTATTCTCATGTGGTCTTCATTTACCATGGTCTCCTATTCCTTGTTCTCCCTCTCTGTTCTTGATCTCCCGCTCCCCCAAGCTCTCTTTCCCTCGACCCTTGCCCTTCATTACCCCCACTCAAGTCCATGCTGTTCATGTAGATCTCATCCATTTCTCTGTCATTGGGCAATCCCCGTGTCTTTCTTGGGGTCCTGTTTTCCAGCTAGCCTCCCTGGTGTTGTGAGTAGCAGTCCATTCATCCTTGTTCCACATCTAGTATCCTCCTATGAGTGAGTACATACCATGTTTGTCTTTCTGAGTCTGGGTTACCTCACTCAGGATGATTTTTTCTAGATCCATCCATTTGCCTGCAAACCTCGTGATGTCAGTGTTTTTCTCTGCTGAGTAGTATTCCATTGTGTATATGTACCACATTTTATTTATCCATTCTTCAGTTAAAGGGCATCTAGGTTGTTTCCAGGTTCTGAATATTACAAACAATGCTGATATGAACATAGCTGAGCAAGTTCCCTTGTGGTATGATTGAGCATTCCTTGGGTATATGCCCAAGAGTGATATCCTGGATTTTGGGGGAGATTAATTCCCAATTTTCTAAGAAAGCACCATATTGATTTCCGAAGTGGTTGTACAAGCTTTCATTCCCACCAGCAGTGGAGGAGAGTTCCCCTAGCTCGATATCCTCTCCAGCATAAAATTTTCTTCTATCCCTATTATTTGTAGGTTTGGTCTTTTCATGGTGTCCCAAATTTCTTGGACATTTTGGTTCATGATTTTGTTGAGTTTAGTGTTTTCTTTTACTGATGAATCTATTTCTTCTACTGTGTCTTCAACACCAGAGATCCTCTCTTCCATCTCTTGCATTCTGTTGGTTATACTTGCAACTGAAGTTCCCATTCGTTTACTCAGATTTTCTATTTCCAGCATTCCTTCTGTTTGTGTCTTCATTTTTTCTATATCCCTTTTCAGGTCTTGGACTGTTTCCTTCATCTGTTTCATTGCTTTTTCATGATTTTCTTTCAGGGCTTTATTGTTTTCTTCTACTTTATTTGTCCTTTCCTCTAGTTTTTTATAGCATTCTTCCCATTTTTTGTTTGTCTTTTCCTCTATATAAGCCACTACCTTCTTCATGATGTTATTCATAAGGCTCTTTTCTTCTGCTTTTTCCAATTTTTGATGTTCAGGTCTAGATGTTGGAGGCGGGCTAGGTTCTGGTGATGCTGTATTGCTCTTCATTTTGTTGTATGTACTTCTGCCTTGATGCCTGCCCATCTCCTTGTGGTTCGTTCTTGGTCTTATAAGCATACTTGGTCCAGACAGAGCTGACAGATTCAGGAAGTCTCTGTCTCTTGTCCAGATGGAAGCTCTCTTGTCCAGATGGGAAGTCCAGGGCAGGATTGGAGTTCTTGTCTAGATGGGAAGTCTGGGGCAGGATGGGCGCTGGGGGCTGGTCTCTAAGTCTCAGGAAGTGACTGGGGTCTCAGGCGATGATGGGCGTGGGGGCAGGGCATGGAGATTGCAGGGTCTGCCGGGTGTCTTGGAGAAGGGGAGCCTTCCTGGTAGGGGTAGGGGTAAAAGGGATCCTGCCTGGTAGCCAGAACCTGGGGCCAAGTTGGGCAGGTCTTCCCCAGAGTGGTTGGTGCCCCAGGATGGGATCTAGGCTGAGTCCAGGCACTCACCTTGCTATCTGTTCTTATATCTTAAATTAACCCATTTCTATAAATCTATACCTTGCCACGTGGCTTGTGGTTTACAGGTATCTTACATCATGCTTCTCCTTGTGGTGGCTGGCAGCATCTCTCTGCCTCAGCCTTCCACTTCCCAGAATTCTCCTCTCTCCTTATCCTGCCTATACTTCCTGCCTGGCTACTGGCCAATCAGCACTTTCTTTATCAATCAATCATCCACAGCAAAAGAGAGAACAAAAGAAAAATCTCATCATGGAAGCTGTAGTGTGACACTGTGAGTCACAGAGTATACTCTTTAGTTTGTATATCTTTACTTGCAAGTGTTCATTGCAAAGAGTCATTGGTCTGGTTTGAGGCCTCTGGCTTCTGATACACTATTGATACTGGGCCCTCACCTGGACTCCTCTTGGATATCCTGTTGTCCTGTGTCATAGAGATCCTGCAGCTTTGGAACTGCAGGACTGGACCCTTCACAAGATCCAGCAGATCAGAGAGGGGGTAAATGTTGGGGTGGGTCAACTTATAACCCTGGTTCTGAGCCTAGATAGTTGCAGGGTTGGTCAGCATGCCAGCTCTCTCCTGTCTTCTGTCAGGGCGAGCTCTCCCACATTGCCCCAGCTAGTTTTCCCCTTGCAGCGATGAGCAAGGGGTGGGGCCTGTTCTCCTATTTTCATACCCTCAGGACGGGCTCATCTATACCTACACCACCAGGGCCAGCTCTCCTGAGTGCTGCAGCTGGTGAGGTCAGGGATAGATCTCCCACTCTCATGGCCTCAGTGCCAACTCTCCTACCTGCCACAGGTGGTGAGGGACAGGATGCGGAGGCTTTTCTTCTTCGTCCATACCACCTTATGGCAGATGAAGGGCAGGGTGAGATCTTCCATGTTCATGTTCTCAGGGTTTGGCTCACCCACACCCACACCCCTATTGACAGAGTCAGCTCTACTGTGTTGCCCAGGTGAGGTGAAGTACCACTTTCCCTGTAGCTGGTAAAGGAGAAAGTCAGCTCTCTTGCCTGCCGCAGGTGGCAAGGGGCAAGGGGGCATCTTTCCCTTGCCCTTGCCACCACATGGCAGACCAGGGGAGCAGGCCAGCTCTCCCATTCTCACACCCTCAGGACCAGCTTACCTATGCCCTGGGAATAGGGTCAGCTCTATTGTCCTGCCCAAGAAAGGTGTAGGATCCTTTCTTCTGAGTGCTGTAGCCAGTGAGGGAGTGAGGGGCAGGGCCATGTCTCCCTAGTGCTGGGGCAGTAAGGGCTGGGGCCAATTGTACAGCCCTATCCTCTTGGCCTTCAATAGTAACAAGAGCCACAGACTTAGGGCCATGGACCCAGACCTGAGCCTTGGTAGCATCCCAGGCTGGGACATCACCATGGCCCCAGATAACAAGCAGTCCACCCAACTCCGCCTACCTCCTCACCACCCTCACCTCTTCAGATCTGCCTCATCCACAAGACATGAACCATTCTGTTTCTCTCTCTCTGCTATACCCAATTATGTATTTGCTCACCATAATTGTGCCTGACCACTGGGCACCACAAGGTACCAGGTAGGCTACGCTGCCCCAGGCAGGCATGGGGGTCTCTTTCTCCTGCTCAATCTTAATCACTGGATATTTTCTTAATTCCTCAGCCTCACAAATACTTTCAAAATTTGCCTTTTTTCTCTCTCTCTATCTCTTGCTTTTGCCACTGACTTTCAATCAGATATTAAACTTAAAACATCTTTTTTGGATTTCTTTACTGTTTATGGCTCTAGGGAGGAGATATGCACAGTTAAAGCTGTAGGCCAGAAAGCGTCTACTATAGTAAAGATGGTTTAATACTTAATTGTTTAAAGATTAATTACTGCTTTGTGCTCAGCATTTGCTGTCCCAGCCATGCCTGACCTTAAGAAGCCAGCACACTTAGTCCGGCCTGCTTGCTTTACAGAATGTTACTTCTGGATCTGGGGGAGACACCACTTCCCTTTTGCTGTACTTGAACTCCGTTCAGAAAAATTCTAAATTCTCTGTGCTTTCGTTTTCCAAATGAAGCCCATGTTCAGTGTGCTCTGTTATACGGAGGAAGATAGTCTTCTACTCCTTCCGTTTGCTCTTTGACTTGGGACTCTTTGATACTGCTAGCGATATCAAATATTCTTTCTAAAATTTGTAGGTAAATGAAATATTTGCAATAAGTACCACGGGCAAACAATTAATGCATGTAATATGTAAAAGTATCATGTCAATATATTTATTTAACCTACTAATAGACAGGAGAGGATGCATCAGTGGGAAGTCAAGCCAATTCCTACATCAGTGCTAGGCCTGGTTTCCCTACCTTCCCCACCAAGATGCCACAGGCTGTTCCTGTAGCCAGTTTCAGTGAGAATAAAACTGTGAAATTCATAGGGGGAAAAGGAAAGTATGTGGACAAGTATCACTGGAAGGGTCTTTGTGTTATCTCCTCAAAATCTGGGCCTCCTTCCCTCAAAAAGTTAGAAACCAGGTCAGACTAAGATGGAGACTCTGACGGTCTTTGAGACCACATCACTTTAGTGTCAGACTCAACCCAGCTGTCGTACTGTACCTGCGGACTTCAAATGCAAACTAGATTTTTTTAAAAAATTCTTTATGTACTTACTTCTGTCACTTGCAGTATTCATCACTTTTCTCATGGTTATAAGACAACCCCTGACAAGTTTGGGAAGGGTCAGTCCACCATGGAGGCAGAGGTATGATGACAAGCACCTGAGGCTGTGCTTTCACTTCTGGGTGGATCAGGAACCAGAGAGAAAGAAAGATGAATCATGGTGCTCAGCTTTTCTTCTGTCCTCTTTATATTCAGCATGGGAACTCAGCCCATGGTGTGGTACCATCCACATTCAGGGTGGGGCTTATTCTTTCAGTTCTCTCTGAAATACCCACACCTGATTAGTATGCCTCGCTAATGCCTGAGGGAGTTTTAGCCAATCAGTTTGAAAATCAAAATTAATTATAATGCATGTCTTTAAAGTGTAGGTTTTTTCATAGAGTTGAGTGTGTGTGTGTGTGTGTGTGTGTGTGTGTGTGTGTGTGTGTGTGTGAAAACTTTGAAAAATGAGCAGTGGGAAACAAAAACCACCACAGTCAGCACCTATATTCTATTAAGGCAATTAATCACACACATACTTTGTCAACTTCCCCTTGGTTTATTTTGTTTTATGACTCTATTATTATTTCATCAACATAATAAAATGAATTAATCTCTATCACGTAGAAAACGCTTGGGTGACAGAGTAAAGGAACTTAGCTGCCTGTGCCTATCTTCGGGCTCCAATCAATCATCATGCAGATTGAATTATTTTTAACTGTGATGCATTCATTAGTCCTTATTGGAAACATTTTAATGCATTATAGGATTCCCTATACTGTCAGAATACAGATCTGTCACTTGGCATGAACTTATTCAGCAGCTCAGATGCCATGCATTAGCAGCCTCCTCTAATAGAATATGAAAATTTCAGAAATTGATAATGAAAATAAGCTATGTCTTGACATGCAATCTTGTAACTTATTTGAGAAAGGCATAGTTATAAGCTTAGAAGAATTTTTCAAATCTGGAGATAATACAAGAGGAAACCTAAGGGTTTTTAAGATGATAACGTACAAGTTGGATGAACTTACTGTTAATACTAACACAATAGGTGGTAAATGCGCCCAAGGAAACAGCATTTTTCCTGACACCACCAAGCTGATGCATATATGAACTCATAGAGACTGGGACAGCATATTCAAAACCCACCCAAGTCCAAGCCAGACAAGTACTGAGAACGGGGAAGGGAAAGTAGGCACAGAATACCACCCCTTGCCAAGAAGCTATTCATACTGATAGTTGCTGAGAGAGGGAAAATCCATTTTTTTTTTTTCCATAATGGAGTGGCGCTGGCCACACTCCATGGCAGACCTCATGCTCAGGGGTAATTGGCCAAAAGAAAACATACTGCATGGTGTTTGTGTTATTTGGGTTTTTTTGCCTTGTTCTTATGAGGCAGAAAGAAAATGAGTTTGGGCAACTAGGAAGAGCCAGTTTGTGGAAGGAATTGATAGAGAAGAAAGTATTATTAAAATGTATTGCATGAAAAAAATTAAAAAATAAAAACACTACAGAAAGAAGATGGTTATACATGTATTCATCAAGGATTTCATTCATGTTTATTTCTTCAGCTTTCTCAGACAAGTGAGTTACATTTTTCCAAAGTAATTTAGAGTGAAGACCAGCATATCAATGACAGATACTCATGAAAATATCTATACTAAAATGTACATATTGAGCATTGATTAGGATATGAACAAAAATTTGTCTCTGAAGATCTAGAGAGAATCAAAACACATATTGCCTGTTGACAATGTGCTTTAGTTAAGAGGTTCCCTTTGTAAATTTTGTGTGTGTATGGCTCTTTCCCATGTACATCTGTGCACTGCATATGTGCCTTGTGCACGTGGACGCCAGAAGAAGGTATCAGATCCCCAGAAAATAGTGCTATGAACAATTATGAACCACCATATGGGTTCTGGGAATTGAACTTGGCTCCTTTGGAAGAGCAACAAGTGCTCTTAATGGCTGAACCATCTCTCCAGCCCCATTTGAGCTGATTCTTGTGAAAATCAAGTACAAGTTAATTTTGTTGAAGTCATATGTGAGAAGTTCCAGAATATTGGATAGGAAATGCACCATTAATCGAGCACAGAAAGGAAGGAGTGAGAATGCAGGGTGGGTTTGAGGGATTCTGTAGATCCATGAGATCCATATATCACACATGCCCAAGAGTTAAGGTGAAAACTATTGCAGTCTAAAGAGGAGTGTTGTGCAAGTATTTCTAAGTGTTTTTACACTGTTCCCCTCACTGGTAGGATTAAATGTTAATATTAAATCTGGAAATTCTACTAAACATTAACCTGTATAAAAATCTTAATTTCAAGAAACATGGTATTTCTTAGTTCTCCTTTTAAATAACTCTGATGTCTCGGGGAAATTTTGGACCACCTGTCTGGCCCATGTGTCATCTTGGATCAATTACCTTATTTCAGTGAACTTCACCTTTCCCATATGAATAAGAGGGGAGTTAGATATTCGTTTAGGTCCCTTACTATCCTTGAGCATCTTTATGAAAAGTTTTTTTTTTCTCTCTTTTGGTACAGAAGGGTTTCAGCAAGCCCTGCTGGACCTCTTTCTTGGTTCATGGATCTCTCTTTAGCCTTACCTCATCTTGTTTGGAACAGGCAATTCACCCATGCTGCTAGGACAGAGTACGAAGTAAAAGGAAATGAACTATTCTGGTCTGGTTAATTATTCATGCATAAATCATTAATATGCTTTGCATTGTACTATCAACTTGAAGTTGTTGGGTGCCAAGGGGTATTAATAAAGAAGAAGTTTCATGAGATCAGAGAAAAAGATGCCAATAAAACATTTTCTGTGTACAGTCAAGTAGAATAAAGGGGCATAGGGCTAGAGAAAAGGAAGGAAGGACAGGAATGCAGCACTCGAATTCTCACATTTCTAAAGAAGAAATAAAGAATTGAGAATTCTCTGCACATGGATTTAGCCCACAATAAATTCATGTTGTTGAGAAACAGTCAATATCAGCAACGTTGTGTGCGCATTGCACAGCTAATTAAGAAACAAACACTTAGTTTTGTTTTATTTCCCTCAAAATTAACCCTGTGCAGAAAAGAGCCATCTGACAGTGACAACAGGCAAAACTGCTCTGCAATGAAGTGCTTTCCTGTAAAACAGCCTCAGAAAGGCTAGTGGCAGTCTCTAGGATGCAGAAAGTGAAAACAGACTTACCACACACCACAGAGGTTTTCAAAACTAAAGGCATGCAGCTGTCCTGAAGAATGAAGTCCTCTGAATGCTTCCTGTACAATTGAGTCGAGCACTGACTGAGCTGACTAGCAGAGAATGCCACATAATCAGGACAACAGAAACGAGTGCTGTGCCTGTATTCTACCAAATTAAAAAAAAAATTAAAGGGCTGCCTTAGAAAGAAAACTACATGTACATACCCATATATACATATGTATCCATGTGTAGTGAAAGTGAGTACCTAATTTCCCTGAAGTGGTTATCTCTTTGATTATGATGTCTAAACAGAAGAGATTTTTAATAATTTTTGAGTCTCTGGTAATGGAATATTCTTTCACTCTAAAAGTCTTATAATGATAAGCCTAGGTGGATTAGGATAACTATTTATCTTTAACCAAATCCTGTTGTCAAGCACTTTATATGCATTAAGGTAATACTTATAACTTGCTGGCATAGTTAAAGTTATCTCCATTTCAGAATGAGAAATAAAAGACTCAAGAGGGCAGAGTCCCCTGCTCAAGTTATACACTCATCAGGAGCATGACTCATCTCTCCATGATGACAAATGGTCTCAGGCATTGCTGTGCCATTAGTAAGGGTAATGGTGGCAACAATAATACACCACTAAACTTTAGAAGCTGAGGAGCCAATGTTTCATGCCAATAAAGGTGAGAGAAATCTCCCCAAGGTGTCTGCCCTTTCAGAAAGTTGCCATATTTTGGGAAGGCTATCCTGTGTCTATATTATCTATCAAGGATGTGAGACACAGAGCATTAGCATTGATAAAGAGATGTTTAATAGCATGACACTGAGGTATGGAATAGACATAGAACAATAGAATTAAGACCCCATCATCAGGCTGTATAGCATGTATGACTTTTGTATATGACAAATGCAGCCTCTTATTTCAAATGAGAAAGGACCTATTTATTCATAAATAGTGGCAGAAAAATGAGTAGTCATTTGGAGAAAGATAAGACCTAGGTTCACATTAGAGAACAAATTTTAAGTGGATTGCATATCTAAAGGTTAGATGCATGATTATATAAATACTGTTGTAAAACATGGGTGTTTTCTTTTTAATAATATCATAGAAAAAAAGCTACTTAAATGTGATCAGAAATTTAAAGATAACATAAGAGTGGTGAATGTGATTGTGCACTACATTTGAAAGCGAGATTCTAAATTTCATTATTCACAAACTGAAAAGTGCTCCAGGAAACTGGGAGTATTTAAACTTACTCTTTTGTGGTGTTCACTCGAATGGCATGTAGGTTTATAGAACTCTTACAACCAGAAGCAAAAGGACCAAAAACTTGATAGTAAAATGAGGGAATGCATTAACAGACCACTCACAAAATAAAAGATAGCTAGTCCTAAGTATGTAAGTATATATTACATATCACTTATAATTGCATAAATGAAAATCAAAATTATATTCAAAGTATCATCTATCAGATGAGCAAACCGTTTTTCAAGCCTGACTGTATTGTGCTATGAGGTTTTGTGAACAAACTCTGTTACATTGTAATGGAAATGTCAAACTGAGTAAATCAAATGGTAGCAAATATGTGGAAGAGTGACTCACTCCTACATGACTTGTCAGAGCTTAAAACAGTGTAGCCACTTGGAGAAACATTTGGGTGGCTTCTTTAAAACTTTACCTGCTCTTGTGCTTCTGGACTCTTCCCACATAAATAAAACATATCCATTTCCCCCTCTATTTATAGACACACACACACATACATATACATATATACACGAATGTGTATATAAATATGCATATAAACACACATACATACATACACACACACACACACACATATATATATATATATATATATATATATATATAGAGAGAGAGAGAGAGAGAGAGAGAGAGAGAGAGAGAGAATAACTTACATGATGCCATATAGCTTCTGAAACTCCTAAAGAAACAAAGTGCTGGAGGAATCTTTTGTTCGACATTCGGATTTGAATGCTGTTGTTTGCACAAAGTACATTACCCTTGTTTTTCTTTTAAATAGCTGTTGAATCCATGAGAACTCCCAGTTAAACTTGGTATACAGGCTGGTTGCCAGGAGGAAATGACCATGGCACCAGAGTTTGAAACTTACAAAGTAAATTTAGCAAAGATTTTTTTTTAATGAAGTATTTTTGCTCATCTCGTGTGACCCATTTCTTCAAATTCCAGTCAATATCAGAGATGCACAGTGATGTAATACCATCAAAGGAAGAGACAGGAAGTCTTCAGGTAACGTGGATATCTACATACAACATCTAAGGAGTCTGCAAAATAAACACAAACAAAGAACCACTAATGAGTTCAGTACATCACAGGGAGCATGATAAACATATAGAAGTAAATCAATAAGAGGTCAATATGCTAGCACTAAGCCTGTGAACACCCTGGCTAAAAGCCCATTGAAATCTATAAGCTCAAGAAGCAAATAAAATAGGGAAAGTTTGAAATAAACTAAGTCTGCAATTTGTATGCTGACAACCTGCAGTGTTGATGAATGAAGCGAAAAGATATATGTTGAAAGTCTCAATGTTATGAAGCTTCCTCTTATCCCCCAAACTAATATCCAAGTTTACTACAATGCCTATCAGAACACTAGCAAAGTACTTAGTAGATTTAAACTTGACTGCTCTAGATTTCATATGGAGATCCAAAGAGAATGAGATAGATAAAGCTATTTTGAAAGAGCATTAGAAACAGCAGTAGGAGCAAAAACTATACATGTTGATGAGGGATATACAGCCATCAAAAGGATAAAATGGAGGGCTCAGGACTAGCCTTACACTACAGTGGGCAACTGATTTTTGACTAATGTGAAAAAGCAATTTAATGACAGAAAGATATCCTTCCCCAAAAGAGACAGAATGACAAAGAATTAATGTCAATCTGGTATTATCCCATAGACAACCTGATAACCCCAAATGACTTGTGGGCTTCAGTTGAATACATACACATTTCCATACTCACAGTATTCTGAAGGCTGAGACAGGTAGATTGTGAATTCAAACTATATAGTGAATACAAGTCCAGACTGGGCTACACAGCTAGATCCTGTCATATATATTCATATGTATATATATTTGTACTAGTTTTATTCTTAATAGGACATAGGCAAAAGACATGAATAGACATCTTACTGAAAAGAACGTACTCATGACAAATTAGTCTAGGAGGACTTGGTGCACAGTTCAGTCATAGGATATTTGCCTGGTAAATGTAAGGCTGTAGGTGAGAGCCTCGATATGCAAAACAAATAAGCAAGCAAAACACTAAGAGAAAAACAACACTTAAAAAGATGAAAATCACCAACTGGTAAAGTTTAATCTTATTTATTTGTTGTTGTGAGTGTGGGCACATGTGTCCTATGTCACACATGTGGAAGTTAGAGGAAAACTTTATGAAGTTTGTTCTCTTCTTCCACTTTGGGCTAGTTTCTGGGGAGATTATGTGTAGGGTGCCAGGCTTGTACAGCAAACACCTTTACCTGCTCAGCCATCTCACAGGTCCCATAGAGCAACTTAAACATACAAAGAGCTATTATCACATGCCAGCCACTAAAATAAAAAAAAAAAATGGTCGGAATGGAAGATGCTGGTGAATAGCTGGAAATGCAGGTTCTCTCCGAGCATATGTGTCAGAATGTGGAATGGTGCAGCCACTTTGAGAAGCAGTTTGGTGCAAGTGCTTTTCCACTTGGGGCACTTCTTTTGTATACGAACAAATGGATGCACACAGCAGAACTTGTATAAGGACGTTCATGTCAGTTTGATTCTTTAAAGCCTAGGGAAAACATTATTGAGCTGACAAAATCATGGAAACTGTAAGCACATTTATGTTGGTTAAGATGCAGACGGGCAGGATGGTACGGGTATAAGAGGGCCAAGGCAGAGGTGCTTGGATTCACAGAATGTTCCGTGTCTTGGCTGTATCAAATGCCAGCATCCTGGTGGTGGTCTCTGTAGTTTGGAGATACACAGAACTGAAGGAGATTAAGGTTGTTCAGGACAACTATGCATTGTCTAAGAAAGAAAACAAACAACAGCAACAAAAACAAAACCTTCATCTTGGATCTAATCCCAAACCAGAAACAAATATAGTGACTGAAAATTAGTAAAGTTTGAAGATTGTGGATTAGATGATTTTAACATCCATTTCCTGATTTTCATTCCTGCTCTGATTTGGAAAAATCTGGGTGAAAGTCACAGGAAATATTTTGTGTGTAACTTTTTACCTTCCTGTGAATGTACCATTATTCTAAAATAAAAAGAAATATAAAAAATTTAAATGTCTTTGAATTATAAATTTGTGTTAGAAAAATAGGCTTCTTTTTTTTATATTGCACGATGTTTTCATTTTTATTGTTCTCAGTGTGGCAGACATCCTGGCAGATGGCAAGTGACCATGGAGGTCAGTTCAAACTGAGGAGTGACCATCTGAGCTTTTATTTTCATATATATATATATTTCATTTTATTACAGATTCACTTTATGTATGATACATTATATATACAATAGTCATGCTTTGAAACATGTTAGTTATATAAGCTCATAAACATTTTGAACTGCAAGATCGGCTGCTATGTGCATTCTTTCCTAACTGTTCAAGTGATTGTCTTTCCTTTCAAAGGGAAAACTTCCAACCAAGTAGGTGGCTGCTGTGACAGGAGAAGGCTGTGGCTTGTTAGTATGCCCTGGCCTGACAGTAGGAGAATCGGGTTCCCTCCACCTGTCATCTCTCCACATTGGTTTCATTTATTTTTCCCATCCTGCTTCTCAGTTCCAGGGCAACAGCAGCCAGAGCTATGCCATCTCCAGCTGTAGTCAGAGCAGCATAAATATTAGTGGTAATTGTACAGTACAGTAATTGCAAATAGCAGTGATTAATTCTTGCAATAATAGCTGTCCTAAGAACAATTGATTTCCCTTCCAGTCATGCCCAGGTTTCCCACGAGAAAGCTTTCAAATGGTTATTATTTTTAGTTTAAACTTTACAGAGAAAAGGGAAGATGAAAAGAATGGGATTTCTTTGGACTTGTCAGCCCTGGTTCTTCATTAGTGGGAGGAGTAAGGGCATATGTGTCTCTGCATGTCCAAGGAATGACCTCGCTCCCCAGGAAAAATCAGCCTGATTTGGAAAGTAGGAAACGTTACCACTTGCTAAGTGTGGCTCATACAAGCATGGCTCCAAGTTTCCTTAACACTGAGATGACCAAGTGTAGGAATTTCTTACCTATGTACTATAAGTCCCTTTTGTGTAAGTCTTATCCAGTACTCTGCAATTTATTTTTGAAGGCTTCGTGATGTTACTATCTAAGTAACATTTCCATTTAATATATGCTAAAGGGTAGGAATGTGAGGCAGTAAATTGCCTCATTCAGATCATTGAAGAAGTCAGTGTTGGACCTGGACTTTAAGATTAAGTCATCACAACTGCTATTTTTACCATCTGATTAAGAAGCTGGACTAAAATTTCAGGGCTAGTTCCCCTCTCTGCCACCCACTTCTCTACTTTTTTGGCTAATCTCCTGTTCACCAATGCCATTTACACTGTATCATCCTGGCTTCAGTACTCAGTGAGTGCCTTTCAATTTACAGGCAAAGTTAACTGTGTTAAAAATCATGAAACAGGAGGATACAATTAACTAACTATGGTCAAATCTTCTGATCATCAAAGTAGATGAATCATTGAGTTTTCAGTAGTATGTACTTGGATGCATAAGTCAATCATTGGAAATAAGAATTCTTAAATCTTCAGTGTGTATTAGCCTTCTGTCTATCCTCATATACCTGTGCTTCCCAAAAGAAATATATTTGGAAAGGAAGCCAATCATGTTCTTGTTTTCTTCAGGTTCTTTAAGACTAAAGATACCATGAAGGCAAATGACCTGTGTCCCTTGTATCCCTCTGTCTTCACTAGTCCATTGTGTAGGACAACACTTGCAACATTGAGCTGAGGTTGTAGTTGTTATTTTTGTTTTCTGTTTCATAGCCCAGGCTAGCATAGAAATTGCCATCCTCCTACCTCAGCTTCCTGAATGCTGGCCATAATTATAGGCATGCTTCACTGTATCTAGTTCAATCTCAATGAATGTTAAAGGAGCACATGAATGGATAATGTGCTCATATTCTCCCATTTGTTCCAAGATGACTGATCCTGGATTTCTTGGCTGCCATACTAATCTTACAGAACTGTATGTCCCAGGAAGAGAAGGCTTTGACTTCTGTCAATTACCTACCATTGTATTCCACAGCGAACATTTGTTATCTCATAGTTTCGCAGTGTTACAACCCTTTGTGGCCTTTCTGAGAGTGGCTCATTGGGAAGTAGGGGCTCAGTGGGAAGAGGAAAGGCAAAGAAAAAGATAAGAGGGATGTGATCAAAGTACATTATATATATTCGAGAGAGATTATATATGTTAAACTTTGAGTGAATAAATAAGTTTTTGAAAGTGAATCTGTATGACAAAGGCTTAGGATTTTATGCCAAGGGCCAGGGAAGTTGGACAAAGCTGCAATTTTGCTAAGTCTCAAATGGAGCTAGAGGTTGAACCTCTAGTTCATGTGACTTTGCATAGGTCAGTTTCCTGCTTTTGCTTTGGTTTGAGCAGACTTCAGCTCTGTACCACGTGAGCTTCTATAATCCTCACAACATGCCTTTTTCTGTGATAAGTAATCTGAAAAAGATAGAGGTCTTGGGTAAGCAGTAAGGCACACAAAATAGTAGCATCAATCTTTCATTACCTAATCTTGAAATGTTAAGTCTTATTATGTCTTGGCCATAAAGATTTATGAGAAAGCAATGGGTAGGGTAGGTAACACAGAAGAATATGAGTGTCTGGAAGCAGGGCCATCTTGGAATTGAGCTACCATAAAATGATAATGAAACATTTCAGACTGTTCCCTAATTCAAGGATATAGATACAGGGTATGTTGTCATTAAATTATTTCAGGGGGATAATGATGTTCTTTTAAAGGAACAGAACCATCTCAACTTTGAGAGCCTCTGTAGTCAACTTTATGTGTAACTCAACAAAGTGTTTACCACTGATCTAAATATAAGACTGGGGAGTGTCAAGGACAACTAATAAATAAGTGAACAACAAAAGGAGTCTAATATTGTGTTGGAGAGATGGATCAATGATTAATAATGCTTACTGCTTTTGTACAAATCCTGGGTTCACTTCCTAGTGCCAACATGGGATGGCTCACAATGTCTAGTAACTCCAACTCCAGGGACCTGACACTATCTTCTAGATTCTGTAGGTACTGTACCAGTACACACACACACACACACACACACACACACACACACACGCACACGCACACGCACACGCACACGCACACCACCCATACACATAATTAAAAACATAAAAATGAAATCTTTTTATAAATAAGGGTAACATAGAGATGAGGCAGGCAGTAAAAAGAACAACTTAGTGAGTGAGGAATACTCATCAACTACCCAAGTTTTAATATCCTTTGAGCAGGGACAGCTTCTGCTTTCAGCAGGGGTTGAGAGGACTAGCTTGGCAGTGTGAAACAGGTGGGAAGGGTGGTTGGTACATTAGTAGGATGAGTATACAACTTATGGTCCAAACCAGGCCACTATTTAGAGCAAAAAGGGATGCTATTAATAACTATGCCAAGGTAAAAGCATAAATTGGGGATATCTGAGACTATCATAAGCATATATTCACCCTGTAAATTAGAGCCATTTATTTTGAGCCACTTTTACTATGAGGAGCTTAGAATAGGTGCTTTTTGTAAACACTACCTTCAAGCTTGCTTTTTGTACTTTCCACATGACTGTCTTATCCAGGAAAAATAAAAAAAAGCATAGAATGAAGCAGGCATCACAGTGAGCTGTCTCCTGACAAAAACACAGCCTTTTCAGGGAGGATTGATTTGTAAAGATGTTGTCTAAGAATTCAGACTGCTCTCAAGGAAATTACCCATCATTAGGGATTTGAGAAAATCCTTTACTGCAATTTCTCTTATATGAGCACCACATAGAAGGTCTGTTTAATTTTACAAAATTTCTTTTCATATGCATCTAATTAAAATATCTTTTGAGTCCATCATGTTGTGTTCAAGTTAATTAAATAGAAAAAAATTTAATGGCTCTCTATTAGATTTTCCTGGTTAATGTCATAGGCATCCATTGATTTTTTTAATTAGAGATTTTTGTTAATGGATTTTCACGAATTAAAGTCTGCCTAATAACCAGCATTTCTCTGGATGTTCTCTGGATACTTGCTGGGAATTTGGCAAGACCACGAGGGCATGTTGGGAAGTGTGCCTTTTCAATGTCAGTTTCCTACAGAAGTCTAAAATGCAATTAGAATTCCTGCTGATAAACTTTGTTACTCCATGGCTTTTTCCTTCTCTTGCAAATAGTCACAGGCCACTTAGGGAGAAAGTGTATAACTAGTAACATTCACTTGTACCCAACCATGGACTATCTGGCCTCCTTCATGAGAGTCCAGGTGAGTTGTCATAACTCTGGGTAGAAAGTTATACTCTACATTTTCTCTGGCTACACTGATAATAAGGGATTATAGCAGGCTTTCTTTGGGCTACCAACTAGCTCCCAAATAAAGACAGAGACTATTATTAGTTATGAATGCTAGTCTTATCTTATGCTGTCCCACTAGCTCTTATAACCTAATTTAACCTTTTTCTCTTTATCTACATTTTGTCTCGGCTCTTTTTACCTTTCTTTGATTCTTTACGTCATACTTTTCCTGCTTCTTCTGTGTCTGTCAGACTGGTGGGCATCTTCATCTCTTTTCCCCTCATTCTGTCTTCTCAAGACTAGATTCCCTATCTTATTTATTTTTTCTGCCCACCAGCCCCACCTATCCCTCTACTGCCTAGCTATTGGTCATTTAGGTTTTAATTAGACCAATCAGGTGCCTTAGGTAGGCAAAGCAACACATTTTTACATCATTAAATGAAACAAATGTAACATAGTTAAAGTAATATTCTGCAACATAAGAAATGTAACACATCTTAACATAGTTAAAGTACTATTCCACATTTCCCCTTTTTTGTCTACATAAAAGAAAGGTTTTAACTTTTACATAGTAAGACTAAACACAATAAGAACAATTAATCAATTAAGAATTACATTTACAATATCTAGTCCATTTGTATTTGAAAGATTCAGAGAAAATACTCCATTATATATCCTATTTTGGTGAGGCCAAAGTTTTGTATCTAATTTACCTTCTATCATAACTAAGGAAAGCTGTTACTATAACTATCTAGTTTTCAACTCCATCAAAGACACCAGAAGAATATATTACCTGAGTAAACAAGAAATGCTGTGTAAGCCACTTCCAAAATTATAGAAATGACAGAGACATTTGGCTGCCTGGACAGTTACCCAAGGTTTCTCTGAAACATTGAGCATCCATCTTCAGTCTACAGACCTAGAATATCTGGTAGACTTTTCTGTGAAGCAGTAATTTGGAAAGGACTGTCCTGCTTTATCTTAGCAAAGTTTGGCAGTTGCTTTCCTTTGTGTCCAGTTTGGATGATATACTGTCAGTCGTCAAAGCAAAGACAGTTTCTTGCCCAAATGATAGCTTTGCTACAATGAAAGCAAACTCCATATGGGGGTTCTGTGCTGCCCACCATCCTTTTATGAAGTAGTTTGTTTGGTGCTTCCAGGAGCAGACATACCTCACTGTCCTGAACAGCCCTATATTAACAAAACATTTTAAATGCCATATTCTGTAGGTCTTTGAAGTGTTTGAAGACCATCTATCTAGCTAAAATATATCTCTGTTTGATCTTGAAAACATACTTAAGATAACTACAAGTTTGATTGTTATAGATGCCTAACTAACAACCTTCATTTCTTAATTATCCTAAATGATTTATAATAATAGCTTTTGAGAACTAAAACTTTTGCCTTACATTTTTAAATGAACTGCATAGGTACAATTCCTTAAACAAGAGTAGAAATATATATATATATATTTATATATAAATTTATAAATAATATATTATATATAAATAATAAATTATATATACTATATATATAGTATGTTATAACAAAAAATCCTTAAATTTCTATCAATATATAAAAATCCATACCAATGTAAAATATTTGAGAATAGTTACTTTTTAGTTTAAAGTAGATTCAACAATCTACCCTTTTATCCTTTCATTCTTATATTCCTTTATTTCTTTTCAGAGAAAGTTCCATTGCTTAGTTTTTTCCTAACTATGACCAATAAGAATTTGCAACCAACCCTCCTAAGTGATGACAAACATCCATAACTTACCAAATAACCAAAAACCATCCACCTCATCCCTTGGGACTGTGGATGTTGTGTTCCCCAGACTGCTTCCTGTTGTCTGAGGGTAATGGCATCTTTAGGGGGCCCTGAGAAAATTGAGATAATGGTTAAGTACTGGGTATAACTAGTTGTAATATTTGTTGTCCAGTCTTAGAACTACTTCTATGCAGAGGTATCAACATATGTGTCAGGTCCTTTAGTCGTTCTAGTTTATTTCTTTGTGTCTATAGCCAAGATTTTCAGGAGGTCTCCCAGGTCAAATCTGATTTTTATTAACCTTGAAGGAATCCTATGGAAACAAAAGCATTACCTCTTTCCTGACACAATACCTTTTCTGGCTTTCATTTTAAAGTTAAGACATCCCTGAAGTATCTAGGCTGGTTAAATTCAGCAGTCCCTTTTATAATCCCATGTCTTTCATCAGCTGTTGTTCATTCATCAGCATTCAAAAAAATTCAAAGTCAACACAGCACTATACAGGATCCAGACTCCCTGTGTATTTCCCATATTTATGTGGCCTTTTCCCCCTTTACATACCTTACTCTTTTTAAGTACATTACTATTATTTTTAAACTACTTATTTTTTTTATGACCATCTATATGCATTTTCTTTTCTTTCTTAAGCCTACACACATTTTTTTAAACACACTGTAACCTGTTTAGAGGTCCCCCCCCCCTTGAACCCTGTCTTTACTGAATGTCTCTAGCTTTTTCTGACTGTATAAGCCAAACTTTAACCTGCTAAGCTACATTTATGCCCCTCACTGTGGCTCTGGCAACTGGCTCTGCCCCCTCCTTGGGTATGTATGAGAGATGAGTCTTATGACTGTTTAAGTGTTTAACCAGGAGCTGCATTTAACCACTCCAGCTCTAGGAAGCTGATGACCACACTGTGGCTTTTTTTTTTTCTAAGCTTGCTGTTTCTACTTAACTTGCAGGCTACTCAAGTGTTTGCTATATTGCAGAGCCTCTTTAAGGACCCGTATCTTATTTTTCTTTTCTTTCTTTTGTTTCCCCAGCTATCTCAGGTCCTATGTGGAAATATGGGCACGTTAAGTGCCCAATGTAGTGGCTTTCTTTTAGGCCACCAACCAGCTCCCAGATAAAGACATGGAGACTTATTACTTGTTATGAATGCTTGAACTTATTGTTACATAGTTTAAGTAATATTCCACAACAAGGAATCATTGGACAATGTAGAGTTATCAGGACCATTATATATATATATATATTTACAGTCCATTCTGTGCTTTCTTCTTCTCTTCAGTTTCTGAAAAGCAAAAGAAAAGTGGCACTAATTGCCCAAGGCTTTGATTTAGTCCTAGAGAAAACTTCTGGTTGGTTTTCATCTCCCATCTTTGGCTGGACAAAGCACAGCTCAGGTCTTGCCAGTTTTAGAGGCTTAAGGGCATAAAGGAGTAATACCACATTCTTAGCAAGACATGCAAAAGTCATTCTGAACTTGAAGTTCTGTGTCAAAGAGAAGCCCGAAGGATGCTCACAGGTAAAGCTGAGTCTTCAGTGCCAGCCTCTGGCCTTGAAGAAGACAAAGTTGAAACCTCAGGGAAAGGAGGAGAGAGATTCCTTTGTGGAATGATTGTGGAGTTCTCAGAGCAGCACCCATCCTCAGTTTCTATTTCATGTAACAGGACATGATAAAGGTCTCCTGAGATGCCACATCCTTATAGGACCAGCTTGTGGGAGAACTATAGTTATCACATGTGGCAATCAACCGGTCCCTTTTATTAGGCAACCAGTTATCACTTTATCATGATTACATAGATGTAGCTATCTCATCTTCATTCAAGGAGAAAAATACTCATCAAATTCCTTCCATTCCTTTGAATCATCTTCAATGAACAAAATTCAAGGTAGTAGTGACAAAATAAAGCAAGCCCACTCCATCTCACATCTTGCCTGGGGAGACAGAAATCCTTCCATTTATATCTTTCAGATTGCATGCACCCTCTCAATTTATCTAGTGGTCATTTCACATAACCGACTTCTATAAAAATTGCCATGAAAGTTGCAGGAAGACAAGGAAGCCCTGAGTGAAGGTGTAGAGTTAATAATGCCCTGAGTAAATGTGCAAAAAGTAAATGAAGTCCTGAATGAATGTGTATTGTTGGCACAACCACACTAAATACCAGTAATTCCTCAGATGCATGGGAAACTGGCAAAGCCTTCCTCTCAGGTCAGGATCACAGGGATGGGAATATTTCCCCTTGTCCTAATGTGAATGTTGGCAGTGTATATGAAAACTAGCTACTGAAGCTCTTCCTCTCAGATGTTTACAGCCTGAGACCACTCATCTATAGAGATCTCTTATTGAGACTAGCTAGACTCTTCCTCTGTGCTATGCATAATAAACAGCTGAGGTTGAGGGTTGTTACTGTACCTGAAGTGGCTCTGTCAGAGCATGAATGGCCTGCCTGATCCTAGCTTTTCTGTATATGTGTCTTCCTTTCTTCAGGGTCTGTCCTGTCTTCATTCCCTCTCTGTTCCTAGTCCAGTCACCAAGAGAACGCAGAGAGTACTACTAAAAGTCATCTCAGATCTCTGTGTCTGAATATTGGAAATGTTTTCAATAGGAAGAAGGAAATTTAGTGCTTAACTCTATATTGTCTTTAATTACATTTTTTTAACCTATTTCCTGTAACTCTAAGGGAAATAATACCTTAGAAGAAAGTACATTTATTCAACTTTTCTTACATTTTCTGATATTGTCCTCTCTACCAACCTCTGCCTTCCCAAAACATTCACCTCACCCTTTTCCTTCCAGGATTATCCCAGATGAAATCCACCTTAAACTGGTCACCATTTCTATAATCATTGTGTGCCAGTCAATGTTCTATGCATTTATTTATGATTTAAACTGTAGCTCTATGAAGTAGGTGCCTATATTAATGTCCTATTACCAATGAGAACACTTAGGAATATAGAGGTATTTACATAACCCCCCATAGGTAATAAATCAAGTCATGGGTAGCATGGCCTTTCTTTAGAGCCCACGGTTTAGTGACTCCCCCTCATAAGAGGAGTTTCCATTATGTTCTCGATATCTAGATTGGACTTTGTAACAAGTTACAGGTCTGATTTTCACTTTATGTTAACAGGTGAGCTTCTGTTTAGTAGATCATGAATCAAACTGAAGGATCAAATGCAAAGTGTTTTGTACAGTTTGGAGAAGATCGTCATCTTGTTAGCCGTGGCACGGACAAGAGGTTTATTTTCCTACATGGAATAATCTAATTCAGAGGAAGTTCAAATTCTGGTATCCTTCCTTTTCAACCAGATAAATTATGGGAAAATATAAAATAAGAAAGACGTTAGATACTAAAGACTTTGCTTTTGTTGGAACTGAACTGATGTCTAGAGAGATTTAAGCAATGTCAATTAAGAATGGAGAAACAAGGCTAGTGTGTTACTACTATAGCCATATCTTGGAGTTTTCCATGACTATAGGAAAATAAAAGCCTTTAACCCTGGGCTATACTCCACATAATATGGGAATGATGTTTCAGGGGGAAGGGGAGAATATAGCAGAAGTAAGTCATGTTTCAAGCTTCTTATAGAATAGACTTGGCATACAAGTGACGGGAAGGTCTTCTTTATTTCCAGACGAGATGCAGAGAAATTGAGAGCAATGAATGGATAAGACAAAGCCTTATTCAGGAAAAGATGCAGTTCTGAGTGAGACCACAAGAGAGGCCAGCAGAATAACACTAACCACTTCAGAGCTTGGAGACCCCTTTGTTCATGAATAGTACTAGAAGAGAAAAATAAAATGACCTGGTAACCTCACATGTGGACACAGGAATGATATAGAGAAAATCTAGGTAATGTAGGGGTCTTTCTTTTGCTCCTCAACTTCCATGAAAACTGAGTTCCCCTCCAATATCAAGATACCACTGAGATGAAATAAAACGGGGTGAAATATAAAAGACTAAGCATCCACTGTTACTTCTAAAGCAGTTACACTTAGGAAAATGACTTTGCATAGAATGAGGAAGAAACCTGAAGGGAGAATTTACATGTTTCAGAAAATATAACAAAATTATTTATCTGGCAAACCCAAATCCCAGTAGGGTGGGGTTTGTCACAAAAAATCCCTTGTGTAGAATAAAACGATATTACTATCATTTTCTTTTACATTTAAGTTGTTTCTTGAGCAAACATGGAATCATAGTATATACTGCATGGGTTGCTATGTTCTCTTCAACAAGCTAAAATCCCTTGGACTTGAGAACTGTAATGCTGAGATTTTGCCGGTACTTCTGGCTTGACTCACAAGTAAGCATAGTGGATACCTAAGAATATTTGTTGAAATGTTGCCTTGGGTCCCAAAGACAGAGAATGCAGCTCTCTAGAACTTTCTCCCAGCCAATTAAAGAAAAGACAAATTCACACTGTATGGAATTCTTTTCGGATCCATATCCTTCCCTCACAGCTGTTTTCCTGCTGAGAGCTGGTTGGGGAATCAGAACTGGGCTCACCGCAGCCTCCTCTGCCTGTTTTTAACCCAGGGAGCAGCTTGAAAACAAGACAGGCCAATTAGTAGTGCATCTAATTTTTGTAATTTCCAAAACCTTCCATCACAGCGAGGCTATTACAGGAAAATTAACCTGTAGCAGCTGAAATCATTCAGTGCAGAGTTTAGCCACAGGCACAAAACAAAACTGAGATATACACGGGAAGCACAGAGCTCTCCCTTTCAAAGGACTGAGAAAAGTCAGCCAAAATGTGAAAACCTTGTTCTTCCACCAACCCTCCGAATGCTTTGGGAGACAGAGGGCTGGGAACAGATATAAGCAAGGGAGGCCATACAATGGGATTGGCTTGGAGGTACTGTTTGTTACTCAGTGGCCTTGAGTGAATGAGCGTGGAGGACAGAAAATCAGATACAATGAGAAGGAAAACATCTTCTGTAGCGAAGTCTGGTCCAAGAAGGCTCATAATTGAATATTTTAATGAATAAATTTGAGGCTGTTGTCTGATAATATAATTGATATCTTCTTAGAGTCAAGGGTAAGAAGATTTTTCTTTAATAAATCAGATCTTATGTCAAACATTGTTAATGAAATATCCTGAGTTGCTATTTTTGTTTAAATTACATTTATTTATTTATTGTGTGCGAGTGTGCGTACGCATGTGCGCGCGTCGCGCGCGCGCGCGCGCGCGTGTGTGTGTGTGTGTGTGTGTGTGTGTGTGTGTGTGTGTGTATGCCATACCACATATCTTGGGGTCTGAGAACAACTTTTGGGAGGGAGTTTGTTCTCTCCTTCCACTGTTTAAGCCCTAGGGACCTAAGTCAGATCATCAGGCTTGGAGGCAGGCACCTACACTCACCAAGCCATCTCTCTGCCAAACTTGTTCTTTATTAAGGAAAAAGTAGTAACTGATGGAATTATTTTGCAAATCTATGGTATCTATTTTTTTTTAAGACAGCCCATTCTGTGGCTGCTCACTAGGAAACAGGAAAGATCTCAGTAATGAATAGGATCTTCTGTACCCTGTACTAGGGCAAACAATCCCCTGACAAATCCTTCTTGAGACAGCCAAAGGGAATATTCACTTCTCCTGTCAGTAGACATCAGCTCACCTGAGTTAGAGTTGTCCTGTCAGATCTTCTTTTCTTATGTAGCCTTGTCAGTGAAACCCAGTGACTAAACTCAATCTTTTGTTTCGGGGCTAGAGCCAATGATTAACTAGAGTCTTTATAAATATAAGCGTGTAAATATATCTGGGAGAATGCATCCCAGGTACACAGTCATATGTGGTGATGGCACACAAAACAATTTATAGAATTCCCAATGTCTTTCTAGAACTCATGAAGCTGCACATTAAAAAGTACAGATTTCCACCTTTAACGAGCACTCAACGGTCCCGAAGAGCTGGTATTTTCTTCAGCACTGGGAATTGAACTCACACCTTCATGAACACCAGGCAAATGTTCTACAGAACTACACCCACAGCCAGAAGAGCTTGTGAACAAAGCAGCTTTGGGGACAGAAGGTCTGTTAACAGGTCTGGGTTATGCATTGCAAGCACACTTTAAGGCAGTGCGGATGCTGCTGGCTCACACTTCACAGCTAGCCTGGGATGAAACAGTGCCACACTCACTCAGAAACCAAAATAAACCCTGAGAGAGCTCAGTCTCTCTACACCCTTCCCTGCAATCTGGGTAAGTGACACAAATGCCAACTAAAGGGTACTCAGTGCAGGTTGCAAACAGTTGTGGTTCTGCGTGCGAGTTGTGGTTCTGTGTGGGAGTGCAAATGAAACGCACCCTTCACCAAGTGGTGAAGACTTCTGGGCTCCTGATTTAGGACTACATCAGCTGGAGGTCTGATGTTCAGGAATGTGTTTTTGCCTCTCAAAAGGCACTGGTAGAATGCTACTGAGATGGGTCTTAGTCAGAAACCCACCAGAAAATGCTTTTTAGTGACTTTCCCTAAGAACGGCAAATAATTATCACTTCCCATTTTGTCTTTACTCAAAGTTTTCACACACCTTCATGTATTTTAGGCTGTGAACTTTGACATAAACTAGATAATAGAACGAAAGACAAATATTTCAGTATTGTCAAGCCTTATGTCTAGGTTCTGATAGAGAAACATAAGTGTGCAGCAGGGCCTGCCCACTCAATAGGGTCCATAGCTAAGCTACAAACACGTGATCAAGGTTGGTGCTGTAAATCAGAGATCCTTTTCTGAAAGAGGTATGGAATGAATCACTCCATGAAAACAATTTTAGTTAGCAGATCCAAACAGCTTGGACTTATTAAATAGGCTGTTGAAGGCTGTACCTTTGCCATGAATTATAGCTTGTGAGTGGCTATTGATGATGAGGATGATGATAATTGATGATGATAGAAAGACAAATAGTCTGAAGAAAAAGTAAACTGACTTCAATATTACTCAGAAAAAAAACTCCATAATGCACAGAAAACTTTGTGTTTTGAATAGATGATTGTACCTCATGTCTGCATGTTTACCTCAAATAATGGATTATGGGGCCTCAGATTGTAGCTTGGTAGTAGAACACTTGCTTACTGTGTGAAAGGCCTTAAGTTTGATGGTCAATACTTCAAGACAATAAGATAAAACAAGAAAAATATAAAAGACAGCAAAACAGCAGCAGAATGGTTTTAGGTAAAATCATTGCCTGAAGTTTTAGACTTGGGAAGAGAATGTTATCAGCGACCAGATGAACAACAGATTAATATTCTAGGTCTGCAAGTGCTTTGTTGATATGTTATTTAGTGATTAGAAAACTGTGGGGGAAAACATCATGGAACTAAGAAGAGTAAGAAGAAGGAGAAGGAGGAGAAGAGGAAGACAGGGAGGAGGAGGAAAAGGCAGGCATGGTGGTCTCCACATATATATTTATAATACCAATGCAGGAAGGTCATCAGTACAAGGTCAACTTTAGCTACATAGTGAGCATCTGATAATGGGGGTGGGTGGGTGAGAAGACAGATAGGAAGGAGGAGATACACTGAAATTATAAATTTAAAATATGTTCAAGAAATACTGCAGAAAAACAAATTTAAAAATATATTACATTCTTCCTAAAATTTAAGGAGATGCAGTCTCCACAGAACAAGAGATAATAGAGCATAAGACTGATGTTTCAAATGAAAAGGAGGCTTGCTGAGAAGTACATGTAATTTTGAAAATGGAAAATTAAAGAAGAATTTTTAAAAGCTACAATTATAACAGCAGATTTAATGTCATCCTCAAAGAGACTATTTGAACACATGAATTAAATCAGTGGGATGGGGAGGCAAACTTGAAAATATTTCAGAATTCCCCCCAAAATAAAATAAAAATGGGGTGATTTATATTGAAGAGAAAGAATAACATCCTTACAAATACACAGCTGATGTTTTTAAGGATGAGAACAAATTGAATGGAAGCAGTAATTTAAAATGATATAGACAAAGTCTCCCTGACACTGAATTAAACCACAATCCTGAAAATTAAAACTTTTCCTGAAGTACATGTGCCAATATAAATAGAAGACTACCTCCCACATTAAACCTAGAGAAACTTTTTTTTTTCCTTCAAAGCATAAAGAAGCCTCCAAGCTCTATACTTACTATTTTTGTAGCTGAACAAAGTGCTTCAAAACTTAACCCAGTAGCCATGTTCTTACTCTCAGATTCTAGGAATAGAGTGTGAAAGTGATGATGGAGGGAATGAATAAAGACAATGAATGGCATGCATTCATTCAGGATTTATCAATCATAAGAACATATTTTAATGGCAACTCCTGCAGAGAGAAGAAAGGGGACCTGAATTTTGAGAGGTAGGAAGACAGAGAAGGGATGGATGATTTCTATGGGACTCCCAGGGGAGGATCAATTATCTTTTGTTTTGTTTTGTTTTGTTTTCATAGACTATGAGGGAGCAGAATGGCGCTTTGTGCTTTGTTGTTTCTTGGAAAGCAAAAGTTCAGAGGCTTTTTCCATCATTGCTACCTGCTGGAAATTCAAGGCTCAGATAAAATGAAGTAGTCATCAGTTTAGTTCTTCTCACATTTGACAGCTAGAAGGTGAATGACTGGAAGCTGGAATCACCTGAAAGCTCTATTAGTTATATATCTGATATTTTTGCCAAGAGATTGTGAGGGAAATGGACAGCAGGCTAGACTCTGGGCTGTTGGTGGAGTGTGGCTTTCTCACGACTTGGCGGCCTCAGGATGGTTGGATTTTTCTATACCGTAACCTGAGGAGTCAAGTGTTGATTTTCTGAGTCAAGTAAACAGAAATTCCATTTCCTGCTGTGATCCATTCTTGGTGGCCATATAGTTGAGTCCCTACCATATCCTAGGGGTCTAATAAGTTTAGGATTCTGAGAGGAACAGGGTATCTAACTTTCAAATGAAGAATGCCAAGAATTTGTGTCCTTCTGAAAAAGATCCTAAAATAGCAATCTCCATTATAATTATGAAATGTCCCTGGCTAAAGATCAGGTTAAGTCTCAACAGACACTCTGAAAATGGAAAGCACACTTTAATGACCTAAGCTACTGAATGTTGTAACTTTGTAAAGCAGTACACCATTGTTTTTCCCTTGTCCCTTCTCATGAGCCCGAGTGGGAACCTCACTTCATCCTTACTGCCAACAGTTGCTAAGGAGTATCACACTGCACATTGACAGCATGAATCAAGGTCAATTCAATATTTGAAATCTGATTCCTACTGAACACATATTTCCTTCATACCATTATAAAGAAAGAAAAAGTTCTTGTCATACAGGTCCTTCACTTGCTTAGTTAGAGTTACCCCAAGGTATTTTCTATCATTTGTGGCTACTGTAAAGGGTGATGTATCTCTGATTTCCTTCTCAGCCTGTTTGTCAATTGTATATAGGAAGGCTACTGATTTTGAGTTAATCTTGTATCCTGCTACATTGCTGAAGGTGTTTATAGGCTGTATGAGTTCCTTGGTCAATTTTTGGGGGTCACACATGTATACTATTATATCATCTGCAAATAGCAAAAGCTTGACTTCTTCCTTTCCAGTTTGCATCTCCTTGATCTCCTTATGTTGTCTTATTGCTCTGGCTAGAACTTCAAGTACTATATTGAATAAGTATGGGGAGAGCAGATTGTAGCATGAATCTTAAAGAGTATTATTAATAAAACAAACCCGGAGTCAAGTATTGCGGTGAACACTGGAAGATCAGAGAGACAGAACAGGCCACAGCTAATCTCATCTTGCCAATTCCTCAGCTGATTCTGTTTCCTCAGATTGGAAGCTTCTGAGTCCTCATCCAGAATGAATCTCAGCTGAACTGCTGCTCAAAAGCCTAAAAGCTTAACCAGTCTCTAGTTCCTGGTCCTTATGCCTTATATACCTTCCTGCTTTCTGCCATCACTTCCTGGGATTAAAGGCTCACTTCATGGGATTAAAGGTGTGAGTCACCATGCCTAACTGTTTCCAGTATGGCTTTAAACTCACAGAGATCCAGGTGGATCTCTGCCTCTGGAATGCTAGGATTAAAGGCATGTGCTACCACTGCCTAACATCTATGTTTAATATTGTGGCTGTTCTGTTCTCTCACCCTCAGATAGGTTTATTAGGGTGCACAATATTTTGGGGAACACAATACCACCACAATGGACAGCCTTGCCTTGTTCCTGATTTTAGTGGAATCGCTTTGAGTTTCTCTCCATTTAATTTGATGTTTGCTGTTGGCTTGCTGTAAATTGCCTTTATTATGTTTAGGTATGTTCCCTGTATCCCTGATCTCTCCATGACCTTTATCCTGAAGGGGTGTTGGATTTTGTCAGATGCCTTTTCAGCATCTAGTGAGATGATCATGTGGGTTTTTCAGTTTGTTTATATGGTGTATTACATTGACAGACTTTCATATGTTGAACCACCCTTGCATCCCTGGGATTAAGCCTACTTGATCATGGTGGATAATTGTTTTGATGTGTTCTTGGAGTTTTTTTTGCCAGTATTTTATTGAGTATTTTTGCATCAATGTTAATGAAGGAGATCGGTCTGTAGTTCTCTTTCTTTGTTACATCTTTGTTTGGCTTAGGAATCAGGGTAATTGTAGCCTCATAGAAGGAGTTTGGTAATGTTCCTTCTGTTTCTATTGTGTGGAACAATTTTAAGAGTATTGGTATTAACTCTTTTTTGAAGATCTGGTAGAATTCTGCGCTGAAACCATCTGGTCCTGGGCTTTTTTTGGTTGGGAGATTTTTAATGACTGATTCTATTTCCTTACCCACTTTGGAAATCAATATGGTGCTTTCTTAGAAAATTGGGAATCAATCTCCCCCAAGACCCAGCTATACCACTCTTGGGCATATTCCCAAGGAATGCTCAATCATACCACAAAGGCACATGCTCAGCTATGTTCATAGCAGCATTGTTTGTAATAGCCAAAACCTGGAAACAACCTAGATGCCCTTCAACTGAAGAATGGATAAATAATGTGGTACATATACACAATGGAATACTACTCAGCAGAGAAAAACAATGACATCCTGAGGTTTGCAGGCAAATGGATGGATCTAGAAAAAATCATCCTGAGTGAGGTAACCCAGACTCAGAAAGACAAACATGGTATGTACTCACTCACAGGTGGATACTAGATGTGGAACAAGGATGACTGGACTGCTACTCACAACACCAGGGAGGCTACCTAGTAAAGTGGACCCTAAGAAAGACACAGGGATCACAATGACAGAGAAATGGATGTGAGGTGGGGGGTAATGAAGGGCATGGGTTGGGGGAAAGAAAGCTTAGGGGAGTGGGAGATCTCAGCCAGATCAAGAACAGAGATGGAGAACAAGGAAAGAGAGATCATGATAAATGAAGACCCCATGGGAATAGGAAGAAGAAAAGTGCTAGAGAGGTCCCCAGAAATCCACAAAGATACCTCCACAATAGACTACTAGCAAAGGTTGAGAGAAAGCCTGAACTGACCTACTCTGGTGATTGGATGGCCAAATACCCTAACTGTCTTGGTAGAACTCTCATCTAATGACTGATGGAAATGGATTCAGAGATCCACTGCCAGGCCCCAGGTGGAACTCTGGGAGTCCAATCAGCGAGAAAGAAGAGGGATTGTATGAGTGAGAGATGTTGAGACCAAGATTGTAAAAAGCACAGGGACAAATAGCCAAACTAGTGGAAACACATGAACTATGAACCAATAGCTGAGGACCCCCCATGGAACTGGATCAGGATAAGTGAGACAGTCATTTATCTTGAATTGTTTGGGAGGCGCCCTGGCGGTGGGACCAGGACCTGTCTTTAGTGCATAAGCTGGCTTTTTTGAGCCTGGGGCCTATGCTAGGACACTTTGCTCAGCCTGGGTGAATAGAGGAGGGGACTGGACCTGTATTGACTGAATCTACCAGACTGAGCTGAATCCCCAGGGGAGTCCTTGCCCTGGACGATATAGGAATGGGGGGTGAATTAGGGGGAGGCGGGAGGAGGGAGGACAGGGGAATATGCAACTGATATGTAAAATTGAATTAAATCATAAAATTAAAAAAGAGTAGGAACAGAAATAAATAGATAGATAAATAAATATAATCTAAAAATTAAACTTTCATTGAATGTACACATTATCTTAGAAACTGAAGTTTCTATGATATAAATTTGTTCATGAATAAATATGGTAATACCATCAGAATTTCATATGAATATTTAAATGTCACCAACAACATCATTTCTATATAAAGGTATGACATATTTTGTAAAATTAAAAAAAAGAAAGAAAAAATCATAAGTTGAAACATTCCATGGAATATCTGTATGTTTTGATGCATGGAAAATATCATTCTTCCCTCAGTGGAGATCTCAGATCTTTTTGAACTTGTAGTCCCAAGACTAGGATATGTCATCTACATCAAGTTCAGGTAACCATGAAACTTCTCAAGTATGTTAGGTACTTTCTTTGCTAGAGAAAACTTGTGAACTCTTCTCACTGACATACTAAGTAACCAAACAATGGTGGAGTAGGTATGAGATACTGTGGATAGTTCCCTTCAAAACAGGACAAAGGGAGCTCACACAGCAATCACAGTTCAATATCAGTTAAAAATTGAGCTCTAAGTGGATTGATCATTCCATAATCTGGGATCAGTTATAAGCTTTGGAAGTTGTATCCATCAAGGTTCTTCCAAGAGACAAAACACAGAGAGAGAGAGAAAGAGAAAGGTAGGGGGAGAGAGAGAGAGAGAGAGAGAGAGAGAGAGAGAGAGAGAGAGAGAGAGAGAGAGAGAGAGAGAGGAGGGGTATAGAGGAGGGAGAGACACACAAAGAGACACAGGGACAGAGAGACAGAATTGTTATATATGATATGGGGACTGGAAAGTCCAACATCAGAGCAAGCCAGCATTCTGGAGGAAGGAATATATGTTGTGGTCTTGAATCCATAGGCAATCTAAAAATAAAACTCATTGCTTGGGGGGGGTACTTAAAATGATTCTTGTTTTGTTTTTCTCTTGAGAGTTTCACTTGATTGGAATTGGCCTTCCTGAAATTGTAGAAGTTAGTAATTTTTCCTCACAGACAATATATTTCTGTGTTCATCACATCCAAAAGAAATATCACATCTGCTTCTGGTGCTTGGCTTAAAACTGGACATCATCTCCAGTTGGTACATAAAATTAATTAGCACATTGCTTTCCCAAATCTTGTTTCTAATTTGTTATCCTTTTCCCAAGAAAACCCGAGTTTACACCTGAATTGTCTTACAGGAAAGATGCAGAAATTTACATATGTTTTAGGTTTCATAATGTTTGCCACTGCCTGTCTCTGTTGGATTTTCCCCTCATGATGTAATAGCTGACTATTGAAAGTACGCTCTGCACTGTTATAGGTGTGCTGCATGAATGAACTGATTCCATCCTCATAATAACAGTATGCATAAATATCATTACTATCACTTTAGGGTAAACAATAAGAGAAATGTGGAGTACCCAGTAACAGCACACAGGCCCTTTCAGCAGAGCTAGGCTTTTACAGACTTGTGGAAACTTTGTAATAGTTGATACATGTGAGTCAATGTTCCCATAAAAGGCAAGCTCACCTTCTCTCAGTCCACAGTGACACAACACTAATGTTTTCAAAGAATTCTTAAAGTGTTTAATGAATGTGGCAGAGGCAATTTCCCTGGTTATGAAACAGACATCTGTCATCTCTAGTTAGAACTTTTGAAAATGCCAAAGAAGAAAGAACTTGGGGAGCTGTGGGTTGTCTTATGAGGTGATGCCTGGGGAGGGATGTTGCAAAGACCAAAGCCTCAAATAACCACATATGAAGAGAGGTGGTACAGGACAAGGTCCTCTCTACATTCTTCAGAATATCTTGGCAGTTTCTCGCTGCTGTCATGAGTTGTTTTATTAGTGTGTTTTCATCTCCAGGTCACTGGGTATTCCCTTGCATTGTCTGTGTTGTTTAAAAAATGTAATTGTAAACCGGGAAGGAGAAAGTACTGGCCTTTAAAGAGGATTTCTATCTTTGGACTTTCTCTCTCATCTGCCACACACCCTTGGATTTCTCTGTTTTTGCTTTTGATTATTCCCCATTCTATTTATTTTAATAACATTAGAAAGGCCTATTATTTTCTTTCACTTCTTATTCCCCAAACTGGCACTAGAGCATGAATAAGTCAAGCAGAAAAGAACAAAGAGACAAGGGAGGAAACTCGTGTATGGTAGAAAGTCACAGAGATCCTCAGACCTGCCCCAGTTTCCAGAGCACATTCTCTCTGCTTGGTTGGCCAGAGATGGGGAGCAGATCTGATCCTGCTATCTTGTCTAAGTAATCTGTCTGGATGTGAAGCCATCCCATCATTGCTGCTTCAGATCCAGAGTAGGTATATGAAGAGAATGCCCAGGAAGTATCAGTCAGAAAAGGGAACGGGATTCAGTCCAATATTCAGCTTCTTGGAGAGGGTATGGTAGAAGTCAGAAAGCAAGTGTGTATGTGTAAGATCAAAGACATGAGACAGGATAAAAAAAAATCTAGGAAGACATAAGTCTGATCTGGAGACTATCAGGGTTAGAACTCTTCTGTGGAGACTTCTGAAAATATTCCTCAAGTTTTCCATTTCCTTGGTATTGCTTGTTGCTTGTCCCCTTATATGAACAGGAGGCCAGTGCTGAGCCAGCACATGTGTGTGTGTGTGTGTGTGTGTGTGTGTGTGTGTGCTGACGTGCACCGTGGAACTCTCCTGAAGGTTCTCAGTTGGAATGAGCCATGCTGGAATACTTGGTAAAACAGTGACTAAATACCACACTGCACACTGCTGCCTAAGTATCCCAAGAACACAGATCAGCTCACTAAACGCAAGTTTTTGTATTTGAGATTTGTATTGAATTTGATAAGTCAAAGGATGGGGCTTTCTACCTTGGAGGGTTGTGGCTGATTAACTGCAGAAGCACAGGTGGGTAACAACTGGACCGTTCCCTTCTGGATTCAATTAGAATCCTCCTGCTGCCCAGGGGAGGGGTGGTGGTGGTGGTGGTGGTGGTGTTGCTGTGGGATGTTCTGTATGGCAAATGTGTTGCTCTCATTGGTCAATAAATAAAACACTGATTGGCCAGTGGCTAGGCAGGAAGTAGAGGCGGGACTAACAGAGAGGAGAAAAGAAAGAACAGGAAGGCAGAAGGAGTCACTGCCAGCCGCCGCCAGGACAAGCACCATGTGAAGATGCCTGTAAGCCACGAGCCATGTGGCAAGGTATAGATTTATGGAAATGGATTAATTTAAGCTGTAAGAACAGTTAACAAGAAGCCTGCCACGGTCATACAGTTTGTAAGCAATATAAGTCTCTGTGTTTACTTGGTTGGGTCTGAGCAGCTGTGGGACTGGCAGGTGACAAAGATTTGTCCTGACTGTGGGTAAGGTAGGAAAACTCTAGTTACAGGGGCCTCCTTGCACTGATGAGCAAATGAAATAAGAACAATTAGAAGACTAGAGTACAGTAAGTCAATGATGTTGGGCATGACCATCTCCCTGAAGACTGGTGCTGTCCATTTTGGATATGGAACAGGTTTGTATGTGCATATTTCACAGCATTGTACATGCATCCATACGTATGCATGCCCACAGTATGCATACACTATTTCATGAATTTATCCTCTCCTTTATTACTATACTTCATTTTCTTTTTCAGTTTGCAGTGTTTTGTTCTCTTTTCAACCCTTTTTTAAAAATGTGGAAATTCTGGTTGCAAACCAGTTAGAACTCAATTACAAGTCTTGATCCTCAATTAAAATTTTAGAAAAAGAAAGAAAATTCTCTTAGAAGTTGTTCCGGCGCCTGGTGTATTTCTGAGCTTCATTAAAACCCTACGTGAGTGATGGAAACTGTTCTCTAACAATACCTGCAGCCCCAAGTGCTAATTAGAAAGGGTCAGGTTGGAATCAGATAACACAGCGGGGCAGAGAGAGCAGCAAGAATGTGCAGTGGAATTTGCTGAGGAGGCAAGCCTGGCAGCAGAAAGTGATGCCTGGCAAGTGCACTATGTCTAAAATGACACCAACTTTCAAGGATACTCTACTCCACAAATGTAACTGCTGGCTCTGCTTGTATGGCTCCTGGGCACTAGTCCCCTTCCTATCACCCTGCCCAGGCCCTGAGACCAGTGGGGTTCCTGGGAGGAGCGATGACCTCATGTTCCATGCCAGCCATGGCTATTAATTTTCTCACCACCAGACTGAGTTAGGCACCATTACTTTTCATGACATCCTTTTCATTTTAGTCAAACATGCTTTACAGATTCTGGCTTGTCAGCCATCAGGCACCCTTTGTCAAGAATAGTCCTCATTTCATCTAGAGCTCAAAATAATGTTAAATACTCTAGATAACAATAACATGCAAGGGAATGATAAACACCCAGACAGAAGGAAGCACGGTGAAGAAATAAAGGGAGAGAAGTAGAGAGTTATAGCACATAAAAGCATTTGGATGCCTCCTCATTAGAACATGAAGTCAAAAATATTTTACTGCTTCTAACATCCCATTAGAAGAGATGGTACTTGATCTTACGTGTATGAAAGGGGCCTTTCGGGGGCTGACCTACATTTCCTCATGTAGTGACGTGAGTGGGTAGAAAGGGCTCAGAATCACTTCAGCTGGAGCATGCCCTTCCCCTGATACTCACACAGGCAAATCACACTCTGAATCACAGAAATCGCCACAGATGATGAGCAGCAGCACTTGCTATTGTACCCCTACACTCAGAATGCCTCTTTACCGGAGCACCCAGAAGCCCAAGGAGGCATCTGAAAGTGAACAGAAACAGAAGGGAGAGGCATTAATGAGAACTTTTCTAGATTACCTGCTAGGTCAGGCAAGCATTCCCTCTGGAACTAAGATTGAGGTGATATGAGAGAGAGAGAGTGGGAGAGAGAGAGAGAGAGAGAGAGAGAGAGAGAGAGAGAGAGAGAGAGAGAGAGAGAGAGAGAGGAAATTGGGAGGAAGACTTTTAATTAGATACATCACACAAGGAGGAAAAGCATAAGATGTGTACTTAAAGATAATGAGGGCTACAGGCTTGATTAAAAATCCACGCTTTACTCTGCTGCTTCTTGCTTTTCTTCCTCTCCTCTGTAATCACCATTCAGGCTGCATCCACACTTGACAGATTTGGACTTTGTTCTTCATTGACTCAGACATGACCTCTTTTCACAGGATTCATCTCTGTGAGCTCTCTATGAAATCAACCTGGTGTTTTATGATTGTTACTTAGTGGTTTTGTGTAAGGAAGTTACCTATTTATAATTGAAAACAAGGAGAAACTTTTTTTCTTTCTTTCTTTCTTTTCCATACTGAGGTTTGGGAAATGCTCCCTGGAAGAGGAACCCTTTGCCGGGTGCTAATTGCGTTCCTATTGTGTTTTGCCTTCTTGTTTCCTACACTGGGGAGAGGAAGGGAGGTGGGGGGCATTTGAAGATAATTGAACAAGGTGAAAATGAATGCTCATTAAATTCCAGAATACAGGAGGACTCATTTCATAGGAGAGGGCTGTAAATATGACTTTTAATGAAGTTATGACATGGTGGCCAATAAAAGTCATTTACTCTGCAGTATTACAGTTAATTATACACAGCTGGAGCCATTTATGGCTTGTCCCTTGTTAACTTTGCCTGCCTGCATGTTAACCCTTGCAGCATGAAGTCAGCCAGGAAGCAGGCAGTTTTGCACATAAAGGAACACTAAACAGATGTCCCACATGACCACAGGACTGAAGATAAACCATCACTGCCTTTAAGAAAATAATACCTATCTACCCCTCACCCCCTCAGTACCTCCGTTCCAGAGAGTACATGGGGAGGAGGAAAAAAGGAGTATGCTTCATTTTTCTTCCCTCCCTTCCTCCTCCCTCGCTCACTTTCTTTTGGGAAATAATTAGAGTTGGGGGGGGGTTGATAGGCCTAAGCAATTTATTTTTATTGTTAGGAATGTTTTAAATATGTTTCACAGCAGTTAAAACAGTAGTGGAAAAATGAAACTGTTAACATCCTCAGCAGCTCGCCAGTGGATACAAAGAGCCTGTCCCCAGCAGAAGTGGGCATTGACTTCTCTTTCGGGGATTCTGCATTTTGAGGTCCATCTATAGGTGAACAGCAGTTTCAAACAGCAGAGGTATCCCGGTGGCTTGTACCTGGAGCCAGGATGGAAGCACTACCTGAAAGCTGTTCCCCAGAGTTGCCCTGACAGCAAAAAGAAAACCTGGCTTTCATTATTTCTTAAAGTCATTCCAATCACAGCCACAGGATTCAACCTTCATTCTAGAAACCTGGCTGTCCTGAAAGCAAGGGAAGCCTGCTTTGGGCCACTCTTTGTCTTAAGGTAGAAAAGGGTGGGCTTACTTAACACTGACCAAAGCTGTTATCAAGTCTGGTAGGTTGAGAGTCCTGTTACCTTATTTTCTCTCCATGAGCATTCAGCTTTCGAAGTCATCAGGTACAGTACTTGGTAGTAGCTCCTGTGTCATCCTTCTGTCTTTGTGACAAAATATATTAGGGAAATAACTGAGGGGCGGGGAAGGGTTATAATGACTCATGCTTTGAGGCTCCTAGGATATGGTCACTTGGCTCAATTGTTATGTTCTTATGCTGGGGTAGAACGTCATGGGAGGGAACTCGTGTGAAAACAAAGCAGCTAACCCCATACTAGCCAAGAAACAGAGATAAAGGAAGGGGCTAGGGACAATATATAACCCTTGCAGTCATAGCCACAGTCACCTATTTTCTCTAACTGGCTCCTTCTGTGAATAACCCCTAATACTATGAGCTGAACAGTGAGTTAGTCCATTGATAAGGTTAGAGCCCTTGTGATTCATGAACCTTTTAATGGCTCTAGCTCTGAACATGGCTGTCCTAGGAAATAAGCATATAGTAAACGAGCCTCTAGGGACCTTCCAGACAGAAGCCCGATCAGTACTATATAAGCATTTTGTCAGGCCCACTCTGCATCTTAGGATGAGCTATCATGTATGGGAATGACATAATCTTGCAGAGTCTGCTCTTTTGGATTATTTTTGGCTTCTAAACTCTGTGCTACTACATGGTTCTGTTTCTACCTTATGTCCAACTAAATTATTTCTGTTATCAATTACTGGCCATCTTGTTTCTCTCCACAAGCATTAAGTGCTAAAGGATTGATTCTGTATTATGAATCTAAATGGCTTCACAACACTTCCATTGATTCTGTTTTCCCCTTGCTCTTCACAGCTATGTCTAAGGAACAGCCATGCAGCCAGGATACTGCCATCCGTTCTCAACACCAGGATGGAGAAAGCTCTTCCATGCCATCTTATACATCACTAATCTTTCCCTTAAGAAGGGGGAGGCAGAATGGGCTAGAAAAGAAGGGATCCTCAAATAGTTTGCCTGTGCTCTCCCTGCAGGGTTCCAATTATATTTTCTTCTATATAAATTCCTCTGTCTGTTTCTGATAGAAGTGTCTCCTCACCATATATGGAGGAAATAAAATGATACTATAAATGATTTATTTACAGTTATAGCCTGTTTCCATCGGTAACCAGATGTTTTAGTGAGCAGGTAAGACATTAGTTCATCACGGGAATCTGTCCTGTTCACATACTCTGTGAATATCGCACACGCACGCGCGCGCGCGCGCGCGCGCGCGCGCACACACACACACACACACACACACACACACACACACCTGCTAGTGAAGGAAAGAAAATAAGGAAATGATCACTTTGGCATGGCAGGGAGAACAGACAGTCTGGCTCAAATTGCATAGATTCATGGTGATGAACCAGCAGGGTGATGGGGTAAGAATGCACATGGAATTCAAATAGCTTATCTGAAATCTTATTATTTCACCTGAAGTTCTAGGACATCTGTACATCTGGCCTTTCCTTGCATTTAACCTGGAAAGGTGTCAAGTGTAATACACCTGAGAACAACTTTAGAAATCTCTTTATTAGTAATTGGTACTTCTGCTGACTAATTTTATGTTAACTTGTCACAAGCTAGAGTCATTTGGGAAGAAGAAACTTCAACTGAGAAAAATGTCTCCACCAGTTTGGCACATAGGCAGGCAGACCTATTAAGCCATTTGCTTCATTGGCAATTGATATGGGAGGGCCTAGCTCAAAGGCTGAGCAAGCCATGAGGACCAAGCCAGGAAGCAGCACTCCTCCATGGCCTCTCCACCAGTGGCTGTCTCCTGGTTCTTGCCTTGAGTTTCTGCTCCGATTTCCCACCCCAATTTCCCTGGATGGTGGATTTATAAGCTGTAAGGACAAATAAACCCTTTCCTCCCAAGTTGCTTTCTACCAAGGTGTGTTTTATCACAACAATAGAAATCTTAAGACAGTACTCAAATATTTCTACTTGTGGCTCAAACCTAAAAAAAAGAAACCTTTTCCAATAAAAAACACACACATGCACGCACGCACGCACGCACGCACGCACGCATGCACGCACACACGCATGCACGCAGGCACACACAGAAGTGTCCCCGCTTGTCTAAGATTTCAATACTCAATTTAACGTATAACTTGCACAGTTTTCTAAGCATGGTCTGGAATACCTTCGTCTAACTCTGGAAATTAACACATTACAATAGCTTACATTTGAAGAGGAGCTAGGAGGAACAGAATGCCTTGTGTGTTCAATGTGCCGGGCTTTTAGGCAGACCTCTGTCAACTCAGAAAGGTCAAGCTGTGCTGGCAGTGGAAGGCTGCTAAGTAAGAAACACAGATATGCTAATGCACATCAGACATAAAGAAAGAGTCAAGGAAATGCTCTCCTTCAATATGCTTCTGGTAAATAAAAGCAGAATTATTATATCTGGGTATTAGTTCATGAAATACAGGCCTTGAATTAGACATGTCTGCTAGCTATAGCTTAAAGCTCAACATCATCTGTCCTCATGATTTTCCCACAAAAATAAAATAAAAGATATTTATACCAAACTGCACACTCTATATGGAAAGCCCTCTTATTTTTCACTTCTGAAATTTCTACTTTGAGTTCACATAGATTATCATAGTTTTCATATACTACTCAAGGTTAAGAATTTACATAAGGTACAACTGACTGATTAGGACAGTTAGTGTCCTCCTAAAGAATACTTATTTGTGAACTTCAGACAATATTGCAAAGCATCTGAGGTCGTTTCTAATACTTGTTCTGCCTGAATGAATTCTAACATCACTTCTTTAATTAAATGTCTTTGTGCATATGTAGCGATGTTGCTCTTTCATTTCAAGTGCCAATTCATTGTGGGAAAGTTAGTCTGCATTTTATGTTATATATGTTGAAATGTTTATACCTGTGCTCAAAATATATATTTATAGGTATTTTGAAATTATCACACAAAGGACATTTGTAAATGAAGAGCCAACTGAAAGTTAATCTAAGTAGTCAGTGAGTTGTAATAATGGGCAGTAAAAATCATTAATGAATTTGTATTGCTTTGACCAAGGAATGTACCCCACAGGCTCAGAGATTTGGAAACTTGGTCCACAGTTGGTAGCAATGTCTCGAGAGTTGCTTGAAGTGTAGTTTTGCTGGAGAAAGCACCGTTGGGGCAAGGTTTCAAACTTCTCCCTGCTTTGAAGTTTTCTCTGTCTGCTTTGTGCCTGCATTTGAAGATATGAGATCTTAGCTTCCTGGTCTGGCTACCATGCCAACCAACTATGATGGACTCTTAACCTCCTGAAACCCTAAGCAAAAATAAATTCTTTCTCTCATAAGTTGCTTTAGTTCATGGCATTTTATTATATACAATGACATTCTGTGTAGTCTGTGTACAGTGACCACCACCCAACATATGTTCATAAAGACCCTCAATTTAACTTGGGTATGTCACTTTGTTGATTTTCAACAAACTCAGTATTTTTTTAATTGAGATATACTTATACTTTACAAATAGACCATTTGTAAATATATAGTTTAATGCCTTTTGGAAATGAATACTTATTATGATTTTTCCCACAAGCAAGAGCTTGTCTCCAGTGATCCCCCAAACATCTTTGGCCCCTATGCAGCAATTCTCCAGATTACCCTGGCCCGAGACTGTTCAAAGGCTTCTGCAATATGGGGTTCTCATTCTTGTCTAGAATTTCAGCTATTTGAGTTTATAGAGCATGCAGTGTTCTATGTCTTGATTTTTGATGCAGAATGTAATTTGTACTTTGGGGTGCATCTAGTTATTTTCTTATTATGAGTAGTATAGGCCATGATAAGGAAGTATGTTCTTTCTCCTCTTGACGGGCCTTTCAATTGTTCACACTTTTGTCTGTTTTGAATGAACATTCACTGGGTATTTTAATTCAAACCTGTAAGTCTTATGGTAAAGATTGTTTTATGTTTCCATGAATGAAGTTTGGGGGTGTTTTCTTGGTTGGCTTCTTCTTCTCCTCCTCCTCCTCCTCCTCCTCCTCCTTTATCTCACTTCTCCTCCTTCTTCCTCCTCTTCCTTTTCTGGTCCTTTTAGGGGAAAAACTATAAACTTATTATTATTATTATTATTATTATTATTATTATTATTATTATTATTAGTTTTTCAAGACAGGGTTTTTCTGTGTAGCTTTGGAGCCTGTCCTGGAACTCACTCTGTAACCCAGGCTGGCCTTGAACTCACAGAGACCCGCCTGCCTCTGCCTCTCGAGTGCTGGGATTAAAGGCGTGTGCCACCACCGCCCCGGCAACTATGAACTTATAATACAAGAATGGCTGTAGCTCTTGTGTATTTTTTTGCATTAGACTCTCATTGCATCAGGCATCATGAAGTAGTTACACACTATATTATCTTCCCAAAGGGTTCTACTTACTTTTATTTTCCCATTGTTAGTTACTGAGATGAACCAACTGCAACCCTTAGGCTTTAACTGTCAATTAAATGGTTCCTGATTTGCCCACAGAACTCTGCCACAAACTTAAGGTCAGAAGTGACCTTTTTTTTTATAGAAAAAAACTTCACAAGAACCATAACTTATTTAACAATATACACTAGAGACCTTTGACACCTGCATGTAATAAATACTGATGCTTCAAGATGTTGGATTCATGGATTTAGATACTCCTAAATAGCAAGAGATATGACTGTTTTGTTGTTTACGTGGTTGGTTTGATGTTTTGAAACAGTGTCTCATCCTGTAGCAAAGGCTGTTCTTGATGTTGGTGATCTTTCTAACTCATTCTCCTGCATGCTCGGGTTATAGCCATATAAAAACTTACATGGTAGAGATACATATGCCACTTCTTCTGCTTTATACTAGCTGAGCCACTGAACTACAAGCCTCCAGATGTAGGTGACACATTGATACAGAGCTTCAAAGAGTAAGAAAGACATGTTTATTGGACAGTTTCTAGCAAAGCATTCCCAGGTCACTTTTCCTGTTACTTTTATCCACCTTACTTTAGTTTCTCTAATCTAATTAAAGCAATGTCTTGGGACAGTGCTGTCATATTTGTTTTTTAGTGAGCATAAAGGTCAGGAAGAGCTTTCAATAAGGGAAGAATCCAAACCTGCCTGGTGTAACTATAAAACTGATCCTGGAAAGCATTTCCTTCCAACCAGGTGTGTGAACATTGTTTGTCCTATTGCATATAGATGCCCTGCTAGCCGATGGAATAGACATGGAAATCAAGCTACCTAGACAGAATGTCTGCGATGCTATCATCCTTTGCAATGACTATCACATTGTCATTAGAAAAAGCAGTGGTGTCTTGTCTCCCTGCCCCCACCCCGTGGAGCACTTCATATCTTTCCAAGTTACATTCTGACTGACTTCTTGTCCTTATGATTATTTCCAAGGAAAACTAAATTGTTCCTTTGATTTTGAAGATGAACGCTCTTCACAGAGCTGCAGCATGAATGCTGACACACGAATACTCTACTCAACGACAAGAAAAGGAAGCTGATGGTTTTACTCAGACTCAGGAGAAAGGTTCGTCCTGTGGCATCTGCAGCAAATGCAGGCAGAACCCTGACACTGACCACAGCTCTCAGATCACCTTGCCAATTCTTTGTGTTCCTTCCCCCCAGTATGGCAGGTCCTGGCATCTTCCTGCTAGAGAGCTACCTAAGCTGTCAGACTCACATGTCTGTGGAACCAAAGAGCCTGGCTGATTATGTCCTCCAGATGGCAATTCTTTATTCCCGATTTCATCTGCAGCTGCAAGGACTCCCAGTTTTCATCAGGGCATTTCTGAGCAGTAACTCCCTTCCTTCATTTGGAACACTTCTTTGAAGGATTGAAGTAAGTCAAATCGGGACCTTAGTTCATCTCCCTCACTGACTTTCTCTCAGTCATTTCCAGGTCTCCCTTCCTTATTATCCTGACTGCTTTTCCTATGACCATTTAATCATGTCCCCTTAAGACAGAATCTCCCTATTCCTGCTTCAGTTGTATCACCTCAGCTTCTCTAGCATCTCATTTCATTGTTCCATCCTGTTCCATGGTCCAATATCAGCTTTCTCTGGAAAGAGGAGATGGTTCAGCTTTTCTGTCCTCTCCACTACCCTCTGAGCCAATCATTTTATGTCCAGGGAAAGGCCAGGTTTTGCTGATTTCAGGTGCTGAAATATGGAATCTGGATCCAGGTTGGGAGAATCAAATTCAGTCTTTCCACATAAAGATTTTATAGAGATTAAATTGCCCCCAAAGCTCTCTAAAAATTAGCACCTCTGAACAGAGAAAAGCTCTCTCTTTTTTTATTTTGTTACACTACGAGAGAGCACCACCTAGCTTTCTACGGTGAAAAACCATTGTTTATAAAGATGTGTTTAATCTTGGTCCTGCAGAGAAAAGAAAACAAAAATGGTATTATAAACTTACACAACTTTCACCAAAGCTTGATTTGTATCTGATGAATGCATCGGAATCTGTCTTGAGCCCTTTATGTCCATGATGAGTATAGACTGGAGGCATGTGTCTTTCTTCGTGGTGAAGTAAAGAGCTTTCTTTGTAGCACCACTGGACATTCAAAAGCTGAAGGGAAGAACTGCAACCTGAAGGGAAGAACTGCTGAGTGGTATGTTTGAAGACTTATATAAGGACACACTGAAGAGTGGAGTATCTTGAAAATACCTTCTTTTTAAAATGTTTTTGGTGCACAAAAAAGTGAAAGTCATTCTGAACACCAATACTCAGTGTATAAAAGCTGTATTTTTACCAATATGGAAGATTGAGTTGAAAGAGTACCAGCTCTAACACTTAATCTGAAAATTATAGAGGAGCTAATAAATCCAATCCTGAAAACATTTTTTTTTATTTTCAAAAGCCTCCTGCCAGCTGCCAACATTGTCCATAAATAGCTCTTATCAAGATAATCCTATTAAGATTTTAGTATATTTTCAGAAGAAATACACAGCTTCTGTTCCTATCACCAATAAGATAAGGATTTCATACTGCTAGTCCTCTATCCCACACTCACAGTTTGGGGGAGAAGTTCACTAATCAACCCAATTTTAGTAGATTAATATCTTGGCCTTCATGGAAGATAGTCATGGCCAAGACTTACTGTCCCCTGCTCAAAAGAAGTAAGTGGAAACCATTATATGAAACTTTCAAGAAAGCTTTTAAGAGAGTGACTAGTCAGTGGTGTCCATTTCAATTTTGCTTCCTCCTTTGTGGGTGGATTATAGATGCTTGTATGGTGTTGCCATGATTTTGCCCTATGGTAGCAACGTGAAAAGAAGAGATACACAATGCTAGAGACCTCACACTTAACAGACAGGAAATGTGAGCTGGTGGTTGCTGATTTTGTGATTTTTGTGAAGAAAAAGAAACCCCTAGCACATACCACCATTTAATTTTGCTTTACATTTGAATTTTTTTTCCCCCACAGCTGAACATCAACCTTTGTTCTGCTGCTGTGGTTGAACATGACTTGTTTTCTAGGAAACATTATTGAAGCTTGGCCACCTATGTGGTAATGGAGGGCTTAGTAGACGGTATTAGGCTCAGGGAGGCAGAACCCTTATGAGTGAATGAATACCTTTGTTCAGGGACTGGTAACTGTGAGACCAGGTTGGTATGAAGCAAGCTTATCCTGCTTGTAGTTTTTCCTTTACTCATGCTCAGTGGTCCTGCTGATCCTTACCATGAGTTCATGGGCCAGAAAGCCAACACTAGAAGCTAAACATATGCCTTAGGATCTCTCAGCTCCTGAAACAATTAACCATATAAACTCTTTTCTATATATACTATATAGTCCTAGGTATTTAATAAGAGCAACAGAAAATAGCCCAGGAACCTAGAATCTAAAAGTTATGCATTCTTTATCTACCTCTGTCCATTTTAATGCATCATTGACATTTCTTTTCTTTTTTTTTTAAGATTTCAATCATTTTAATGGCATTTTGAAACATAAGGATCAGAAAGACATCATATTTGTTACACTTCATCTCTAGGAATCATGGGTTATGTTATTTCTACACATATATTTTATAACATCAAAATACAATCATTTATCAATTATCCATAAGGCTAATATTTTTGCTAAGATATTTTTTGTACTTCAAAAAGGTATTACCAAAAGAAAAAATTAAATCAATGATCAAAATGAAAATTCTTTTTTTTGGGGGGATTTTTTTTTTATTATTATTATTTTACAACACCATTCAGTTCAACATAATAGCCACAGATTCCCCTGTTCTCCCCCTCTCGCCCACCCCTCCCCCCAGCCCACCCCCATTCCCACCTCCTCCAGATCAAGGTCCGGGGTTGACCTGGTAGACTCAGTCCAGGCAGGATCATTCCCCCCTCCCAGACCGAGCCAAGTGTCCCTGCATAAGTCCCAGGACTCAAACAGCCAACTCATGCAACGAGCCCAGGACCTGGCACCAATGCACAGCTGCCTCCCAAACAGATCAAGCCAAATGACTGTCTCACCCGTTCAGGGGGCCTGATCCAGTTGGGGGCCCCTCAGCCTTTGGTTCATAGATCCTGTGCTTCCATTCATTTGGTTATTTGTCCCGGTGCATCATTGACATTTCTATGTTTCACATTATATAATGAAAATAATGAGCCCAGAGATAGTAGAGCCTATAAATCCTTACAGTCCATAAAACACACATCAGGTTGATTTCTGTGTGTCAACAAGTGGCATCATGGAAGGAGGGATCAACAGAATTTCATTTTTGAGCAATATCCATTTATATAAAGACAGTTTTTTTTTAAACCAGATTTTTTTAAGGATAAAAGAATGGCAGACCAAAAAGCAACCAGGAGCACAAAGGTTAGGCAAATGCAGCTGAAACATGAGTAGCTTAAAACTAGAATTTATGCCCTCCTAAATGCCACACTTCTGTGCAATATTTTATCTTATTTCTCTCTTTCTTCAAATTCCCAGTGAAGACATGCATCTTTCAAGCATTTTTATCTTATTAGTTCTGTTCATGTTTACCTTTGTCTCTAGAATGAACTCCTTACAATACCTGGTGTCTGCACTTAGGGGATGTTGATGCAGGAGGATAACCCAGGAAAAGTTGTGGATAATGGGACCAGGGAAAAACTAAAGGTGTAAAGTTCTGCAAGTGTTCAATTGAATCTGAGGGAATTATTCTGTGGCTGCTGTGCAGTGCAGAAGAGAGCCATGCCTCAACACAGGCAGTTTGATATGCCGTCTGTTCTGAGGAGCCTGGATTATCCCATCTGTTCCTGGTTTTCAGAAACCTGAAGTGAAGAAAATAACTGGAAAAAAAAAAACTTTGAAAAATGACTCCGGTTCTGGAATTGCAGTAAGTCAGCATGAACTCCTGAATTGCCTGTGCTGAACTTCTGAATTGCCTGTGCTGTCCAGATGCACAAACCCTGAGCTTTCCTAATGAGTGAGAGAGAGGCAACATCCAGAGTTTGCGCTGAGGATTTGAATTCTATTCTATTTTTGTATAATAATTTTGCATTTATTCTTTGAGAATTTTATACATGCATACAATGTGTTTTGATCATATCCATCCCCACTCCTACCTTCCAAGTCTGCTGGATCCCCCAACATGGCCTCATTTCAAAACCATGACCTTCCTTCGTTCCTTCCTTCGTTCCTTCCTTTGTTCCTTCCTTCCTTCCTTCCTCCCTCCCTCCTCCCTCCCTCCCTCCCTCCTCCCTCCTTCTTCCTTCCTTCCTCCCTCCCTTCCTTCCTCTCTCCCTCCTTCTTTCCCTCCCTCCCTCCCTCTTTCCCTCCTTTCTTTCTTTCTTTCTTTCTTTCTTTCTTTCTTTCTTTCTTTCTTTCTTTCTTTCTTTCTTTCTTTCTTTCTTTCTTTCTTTCTCATTAGTCAGTTAGTGAAGCTAAAATGTGGGAGTGGACCTAGGGCATGGGGAACCTACCAGAGGCCATGCCTTCAAAGAAAAATTATTCTTCCTCCTCTACCAGACATCAACTGATAATACTCCTCAGTTCTTTTTTTATTTTGCAATACTATTCAGTTCTACACAATAGCCACAGATTCCTTGTTCTCTCCCTCCTGCCCCTCCCTCCCCCCAGCCCACCCCCATTCCCACCTCCTCCAGATCAAGTCTCCCCCGAGGACTGGGATCGACCTGATAGACTCAGTCCAGGCGGGTCCAGTTCCCTCCTCCCAGATTGAGCCAAGCATCCCTGCATAAGTCCCAGGTTTCAAACAGCTAACTCATGCAATGAGCCCAGGACCTGGTACCACTGCCTAGATGCCTCCCAAACAGATCAAGCCAATCAACTGTCTCACCTATTCAGAGGGCCTGATCCAGTTGGGGCCCCTCAGCCTTTGGTTCATAGTTCATGTGTTTCCATTCATTTGGTTATTTGTCCCTGTGCTTTATCCAATCTTGGTTTCAACAATTCTCACTCATATAGACCCTCCTCTTTCTCACTAATTAGACTCCCAGCGCTCCACCAGGGGCCTAGCCGTGGATGTCTGCATCCAGATTCCTCAGTCCTTGGATGGGGTTTCTGGCACGACTATTAGGGTGTTTGGCCATCCCATCACCAGAGTAGGTCAGTCCCGGCTGTCTCTCGACCATTGCCAGCAGTCTTTTGTGGGGGTATCTTTGTGGATTTCTGTGGGCCTCTTTAGCTCTTTGTTTCTTCCTTTTCTCATGTGGTCTTCATTTACCATGGTCTCCTATTCCTTGTTCTCCCTCTTTTTTTGATCCAGCTAGGATCTCCCACTCTCTTTCCCTTGACCCTCGCCACTCATTGCTCCCACTCATGTCCAGGCTGTTCATGTAGATCTCATCCATTTCTCCATGTATTTCTTGGGGTCCCGTTTTCCAGGTAGCCTCCCTGGTGATGTGAATAGCAGTCCAGTCATCCTTGTTCCACATCTAGCATCTTCCTATGAGTGAGTACATACCATATTTGTCTTTCTGAGTCTGGGTTACCTCACTCAGGATGATTTTCTAGATCCATCCATTTGCCTACAAACCTCAGTTCTTAAGGCCTCATCCCTCCCACATCTATGCTGGCCTTTTGTTTGGCTTGAACCTGCGAAGGTAACCACAGCTGCTGCGAGTGGATGAATACCACAGCAGTGTCATATCCAGAAGACAGCATCTGTACCACCAGCTTTTAATTTCTTTCTGCCTCCCTTTTCACAATGTTCCCTGAGTTTTGGCAGGTGAAGAAGAGATTGGTCCAGATGCCCCATTTAGGCCTGAGCACTCAACGGTCAGTTATTTTCAGCGCATTGACTAATTATGAATCCCTGTGTTAACTGTTGCCTGCTACAAAAAGAAGCTTCTCTGCTCAAGACTGACCATGGCACAAATACATGGGTATACATATAAGTATTTACAGAGAAGTTTAACTATATGACCATTTAGTAAAGCAACAATAGCATGTTTCTTACTGAGGCCTATGGCCTCTCTAGCCTTGGATTTTTGAGTAGGGTAACAGTACTAGGCATGAATTCTCTTCTGTGGAAGAGGCCTTGGATCTAATCAGAAAGCAGTTGCCCCCATAACAGTCATGGCACTGTTGTACCTTGGGCACATACTGCCTGGGATGCTTGGTATTATACAAGATCCAGATCTAAGTAAATCCACATGGTATCCTCTTGCTCTATGAAAGCTAGACAGATGAGAGGAAGTTTCCAGGTAAATTCTACCTTGAGTTCTCTATACCCTGCAATCAAAATGTGTGGTGCTTTCTGAAATAGTGTCACTCCCTAGCTATGGGGGAACCAATCAAAATCATTGGCACTCATCTTTGTTGTTTCAGGGGCCTCTGTGACCTCCCTGATCAATTTTATAAAATACAATTAAATAATGCTTTACTGACTGAATTATTTCCTTACCCCACCCATTTTTAGTGCTATTTACAAACTTGCAATTGAGGCCTCTACAAAGTTTTTTTTTTATCAACATTAAGACACATGTACCCAAGGGGCCCCCTTTTTTTACAGATGACATAAACACTGCCTCAGAATACTTAGGGTTTGCTGCGGATGAGGGCTTATGCTTTGTTTTCTTGGTTCGAGAAAGCAAAGCTAAGACAAGTAAGTAGAAACCAGAGATTTCTTCAGACATTAGAGATCTTGCAAATAAATGGTGTGTTGATCTGTTAGGCCTCAGGTCAACTACCTTGCATGACATGGGAATGCAATGCTTGCTGTGTGGAGGACTCAAGTGAAGGACTTGAACCGGAACTGGATGACTTCTGCGTTGTCCATTTATCTCACAGAAAGTTTTTTATTTATTTATTTATTTTTCTGCTCAGACATCTCTAAACTAATACTGGCCTAAGGTTATAAATTACCATCAGAGATGTTTCTCAGTCTTTCTGATACGTTGCACATCTGTCAGGGAAAAGGTAGAATTTACCTTTGTTTGTCTCTTTTCTTACTGGTGGTAGAGAGAGGGTAGAAGCTCAATTGGCTGTTGAGTGGGAGCCCAGTTTTATACAGGAATGTCAGTTCTAGGCCCCTATACAGTCTGCAGTCATCTAAATCTCAGATGTTAATGTGTGTGTGTGTGTGTGTGTGTGTGTGTGTGTGTGTGTGTATGAAGAATTGATAGAATAACTTGATAAATGACCTTGGGTTCTATGCTAAATTTTGTATTGCTGATAAAACAGATAACCAAAGACTTCATCACTTGTATCTATAGAAACTTATTATTTATTGTTTCTATGCCTTAGAAGTCAGACCTGACCCTCAGTGGGTTGAAACAAGATACTGACAGGACTTGTTTTTTTGTTTTTTTTTTTTTTTCAGGATGCTTTGTTCCAAATTTTTGATGTTTGTGATCCCCTTCCTTAGTTTTAAAGCCAATGCTATTTAGGAGTTAGATTAGAAAAAGGAGGATGCAATGCCTTATATTCTTTTAGTATCCTCTCTCTACCTCTTTTCTCCACCTCATCTTTTTTCCACACTCCATACATATCTATTCCCCTTCATCCACAAAACACTCAGATTCCAAGGTATAAGCGCTCAGAGAATTTAGGAGGACAGAGAAATCTCATTTGTAAGAATCAAGCAGCTTCTTGAGCAACCAAGGTCAGTGAAGAGAGACAGGGAATTAAACAGGTGATTTTCAGAATTTCTGAGTGTGAAAGATATGATAGGAGTCAGTGGCTTAACAATTATATGGGTTGTAGGAACAAGAGCCAGTCACATTGGAGGTTTTATGCTAATCATAATTCTAGGGAAACTTACAGTATTTAAAAAAAAGAACTGTCCACATATCCAAGACACTGACCTTACTTACTTGTAGAAATTACATAGTATTAAATCTTAAGCTGTTTTAAATTTATCTTTTTGTCTAACTTCTCACCTCTGTATTACCATGTAGACTCTTCCATATCATGATGGTTTTGAAATGTACAATGAAGAAGCCTTACAGGAGGGCATCACAAAATGAATTTAATTTATCTTTCTCTTACCTACTAAGTGAGACGGTCATCTTTAGGGGCAAACAAATACACCTGTAATGTATATTTTTGTACATTACACTACCAAGTTTCCAGAACTTGATAATGCTGACTGAGGATACCCAGAAGTATTCCTATCCAACCTTTAGCTTTTCAAATATTTTGTGGCCTTGAGTAAGAATGCCCAAAGCCTATCTGCCATCTTAAATTCTGACCTCAGATTGAACATGCTCAGGAATGAATCTACCACACAAGTGCCTGGCTATATGGAAGTCTGTGGGTGCCCCAAATGAAATCCTCACACTTTCTTTACTCAGGGAGGGCATCACTTTTGAAATAGCTCCATGTCCTCCTTACCAGCTGTAGGCAATACACCTTTTCCTACTCTTTTGTGACTTGCAATTGCATCCAAATGCAAATCTATCACACCTACTTGTACTGCAGGGTCCTTTTGAAGGTGGCGTCCACCACTGAACATATTTGTAATCCCTTGTTTTTTTCTGAGTTTGCTCAGGAACTACATTATATGTCATATACATTTTTATATCATAGTCAATATGATATATAATATTTGAGGAATAAGGATGCCCATTCTCTTAGGGGATAGATAATTCACTTCATCCCTTCACCTTCATCTAGACCCTGTCCCAGAGAGGAAAGCCAGGACTACACTTTTGGAATTCCTCACTAGTCATCATACATCACAGGCTGTAGACTCAAAGAGCTCTCTGTAAACTCGGTTACAAGCTTTCTCTGAAGTGGAGGAAAAAGAGCCTCCCTTTTTCCTCCTCAAGGGTAAGATGGCAAAAATAAGCCGCCAGCTATCCCCAACCAGCCTCTTCTCCCCTTTTCCCTTTGATGACCTTCATCCCCATGCATGTTGGTAAGGAATTTCATAGTCAACTTAACTCTGCTCTCTACAATTATCTAGTTCTGTGCAGTGGTCTCACAATTCATTTTGGCACCCGGAATTCATAATCTCAAACAATGTATTATTTTTTGGTGCTTCAATGTAAGAAATATGAGAAAGCTTGTATGAAGTCCACAACAACTATAGGTTTGAGTCTATGAATTTAACTGGTTACCCATGGATATAAATTCCTTAATGTTTTAAAGACAGTTCTTGACGAAACAGAATGTCTGCCTCTCATCTTATATTTCCCTCTGTTTGTTAGTGTCTGTGTACATCTAAATTTAATTTTAGCTTAGTACTCTTGGTGATTCATCCAGCTTGGTCTGTTTAACTCCAAGTTTGGCTTGAAAGCAAGTAGAAAAAAAAAATCCCCAAGCACCTGTTCCTAGGCAGAATGGAGAATCCATGAGCATGGGAGACACAGGTACTGCCTTTTCTGAACATCTTGGTAATTTGATGTGCACTTCCTGTGAACTTACAGCATGGAAACTTTCATAGTGTCAATGAAAAGCCTGAAACAGCCTCATATGTCTCTTCTTCCTCAGGCAAAATGTCCCTAAGCATTTCACCTAATTAACTTCTAACTTGCTGGCTATGGAGATATATTCCTTTTCTTTAACTGCTAATGAAGCCTAGAATCTCAAAGTTTCCTTTTTTCCTAGAGCCTTGTAATATTAATTATGAGCCCTGTATTCTTGCTATTTTGAACTTGTGAAAAGTGCACAGGAAAACTTAGCCTCTCCCCATCTAGAATCAACTCCTAACTTCCTAATTCTTTTCTGCCTGCTCATGCAGGACCAATAGAAATTAGGAACAACAATAAAACTATCAATGATTGTGAAAACATAAATATGTTTAAGGACATGGGGACAAATTAGAGAATATAATATATCATTGCTTCAAAAAATATGAAAAATATAAGGCCATATCTCTCTCACCGTGAGGCATATTTATTTAAATGTTACAGAAGAGAAATTTCAATCAAGTGTAAGACACATAAAATAATTAATTCAGATGCATCAGGGATACATGGCTCAGAGTTCACATATTCATGCATTTAACTGGTATTAGTGAGCCATCTTTTATGGGTCAAGTATATGCTTGACACCAAACAGGCAAAAACGAGCAAGCCTATGAGGAGGATTGTTTGCTTTTTAAAGCATTCTAGCTATGCAGCCCAGGTTGGCATTAAACTTGCCATCTTTTTGACTCAGCCTACACAGTGGTGGCACTATAGGAGTATGCTGCCATAGCTCTCTGGGTATCCCCAGCTTTCATCTTGGTGACCACATACTGCTTCTGAGGTAAGCTCGCAGAGTTGTTCAAGCAAAGAGCTCAGTGTTTTTAGCTGAATGTGTGTCTCATGGGCTTTTTCTGGTTAGAAGATGTGTTGTTGCCAAATTTTCTTACTGAAGAAAAATGGCTGTACTAATGGATATACTAATACATGGTGAAATACATTTATTTTGTAAGTACATGAATTAAAATTGAAGACAAACACACACACAAAAACTCAATGACATGTAATAGCTTAGTATTTCATTTAGAGATTCTTTGGTCCTAGTCATGAAACTCTGCCAAGAAACACAAAGCTGGGCTCTACTCACAGAAGATCTCAAGCTGCTCATGTGGTATAAGGTTTAAATAATGAAGCGTTCATCTTTAAGTTCCATAAATACACCTGATTAGGCTTCAGAGGCAAGAAACACTAAACACCTCCAATTTGGATTTAGGGTAGCTTATGACATATTAAATGACCACCCCACCCTTCCTGCTAATTCTGTATTATTATCTCATAAGACATTTGGGGAGTGTCATAGGTGAGGATATTTCAATGCAACTTGTATAGTTAGACATTTAGTTTTTTTCCTCTGTATTGCTTAAATACAGAAAATAGTTCTTTGTAATTTGAAAAGTAGAAGTTTCTGTACCAACCAGGTGGTATGTGTCCTTTCTCTCAAATGACCATCACATTATTTCTGTATTCTGAGATATTGAAAAGATCTTCCCTCAAGGAAGGGCCTCTAAGGACATATTTTCTGATTGGCACATTTTACTTCTCATTGCCCTTTGAAGTATGAAAATAAAAGAAGAGAGTAAGTTATAAAAAGCAGTATTAGCAAATAATTCAAATATTTTGAATGTGCCATTTTAAAAAAAAATTAGCTGTGTTCTAGAATTCAGAGTTTTACATTTTTTTAGTTTGCTTATCTAAGATCCATCCTTCTATCTCCTCCCTAAATTTTGCCATTTTTTATCTTTGTTTTTTGCTTCATTTCTGTTGATATCACAAGGTGAGACAAACAACTGACTCAGCTTACATTTCCTTTTGTACATTACATTTCCCTTTGTACATTACAGGAAATTGGTTCATTAAAATATAATCTATTTAAAAAAATAAAATAAAACAAACAAACAAACAAACAAAAAAAAAAAAAAAAAAAAAAAAATAAAATAAAACAAACAAACAAACAAACAACAGAAATAAGACGACCTCCTTTGAGTGCTGGTGGACTTCTCACCTTTAATCCCAGCACTTGGGAGACAGAGGCAGGCAGATCTCTGTGAGTTCGAGGCCAGCCTGGATTCTTAAAATGTTGTTTACCAGGAAAGATGCGCAAAATGCTGACACAAATATGTTAAGCTGACAAGCATTGAGAATTGGTTTCATGAGTATCTTGAAAGTATAGTGGGGCAAGAATGATAGGACCGAAGCCAGCCTGACCAGCAAAGTTGCATAGGCACCATCCTTCTTCCTGAGAGAAACCCTATGCATTTCTATTGATCACATTTATGCTGCCAGGTACTATTCTAAGTATTACTCAATAACCAGTAGTGAATCAAAGATACCATATCCCCCTAGAGTGAATGATCTTTGGGTGACCTGCTAAATAATACCTCAGTAGAACATTAAAAAGGTGTCCTCCTTATTTTTGTACTTGACTCATATTTTGAATCACATTTTTCTTATAAGCTAAGATAACAGTTCCAAAGTATCATGGCCTAGGAACTGTGAAGACAAATTTCACATGGCTTTAATGAGACCATATTCGTCCTTCACCAGGTTGTTCTTGTTGTATGGCTGTAGGAATGCATAAATGTGCTGTTGAAACCTGAAGTCTAGCATGACATTTCCAATGCGGAAACATTCTCACTCTCCTTGGAAAAAATAACTTTGCATCTCAGAAAATTTAAATTCCCAAGATCCTTAAAACAAGCCGTATTGCTTTGCGGCTTCTTAATCATGGCCCATGCTATTTCGTATTTTGGAGAAGTAGCAATATTTGAATCAAATCGGAATGCTTTTCTGTGGTCACTTGTGGGATGCATTTCATACTCTTTCCTCATGAACTTCTCCATGGGTACTTAGAAATCCAGGAAATAAGGAATAGTTTTTTTTTCCAGTTCTTTGTCAAGGGAAGGGCTAAATTTCCTCCAACACTTCAGCAGCATGTAAAAAAAAAAAAAAAAAAAAAAAAAAAAAAAAAAAAAAAAATGCCAGTTACATTCTCTGAAAGTTTTCTGCCCCAAGGAGGAGAAGTAAACCTGCCAGCATGTTGCCCAGCCCCTTGAGGAAGGGGTGATAAAATGAATTCAGTTGTTGGCATTGTGTTTCATACTGTCTACTTGAGATTACCTGGAAGTCTGGGAAGTCGTTAAACACATGATCCTCTCACACTGGGGTAACCACATGATATTAGGGTCACCTCTACAGACTGCAAATATTAAGTTTGGGGAATATTTTGAAGTAGGATAACAGAGTTGAAACATATTTTCTAGTAGAGAATATAGAAAAATGGAGAATCAAACCTTTTGGAACAGGATCAAACCTGAGTCTTAATGTTGCCAGTCTGCAGGCATGTTATTACATCTCATGGTGGCATTGTAATTTCCTCCAATTTGCTAACGAAGACTAATTATCCAAATAATTCAGCCTGACTATCTCCTCTTGACCACTGCAAAATCTTCCTGCTGTTCCTCAAAGCTCTGTTTGTTCCCCATTTCTTCCCCTATTTTAAACCCCTCACTGTTTTGAGTGCCTTTTATTTAAAGAGAAATTGGATACCTACTGTGTAAATTTCTGCAGGGAGTCTTTTAATGTAGACTGTTGCAATTTTCTCCAGGAATATGCTAATAATTGCAGTGGCTAGGGACTTGCACTTTGTTATCTACAGAGAAAGAATTATGTAGGAAAAAAAGAAAACCTCAACTTTCTATACCAATGAGGAGAAAAGAGTAACAAGGTGTGTGGGGGGAACGACACACAGTTATTTGTTACAAGACAGGCTAGAAATAGATAGGCATTGCCAGGTAGCAATTGTGGCCACTGGTCTTTGTGCAGCCTCCTAGGAGAAGCCAACCAGAAGGGAAGATAGTGAACTTTGGTCCCATAGGACAGCAAGGTAGATTTCAGCCCTCTATAGCCATGGCAACTGATCTCTTGCAATTCTGGAAGCAGAAATGTGATCCAGTGTCCTCTGTTGCCATGGTTGAATGGCAACTGTACCTTCCTAAACCACTGGCTGTGATTGGCATAGGGAGCTGTAGTTTACATTTTTTTTCCTTAGGTAACAAGTTTAAAGATAAATATCATAGTCATACTTCAGGGGAATAAAATCCTGGGAGTAAATGTATTTATCTAAGAATCAATTTGCAGTGAAATGATGTATTCATGTAAAGGAAGAGTCCCATCCCCCAGTCACTTTCCATTCAAAGAGCCTAGCATTCTCTGCACTCCACACTTATTACTAAGCAGGATGTCAGCGGCCACAGGTTGGTTGCCCTTGGACTGAACTTTTGTCACAATATTCTGAGCACGCAGTCACATCAAAAGCTTGTTTCAACCAAGATAAAAGGGGAAAAGGGTTCCTTTTCAGAATCTAAATGTGCAATGAGACAAAATGATTATTTCCACATGCTGATGTAAAAATTGAGGTGTTGAAAAGGGGGGAGCCCTGGCAGGACCCAAGAAATTTTAATCCTCAGGTTATTTTTTTGGGTTGATCTTTTGGAAATCTCGTTTTGTTCTTGCTTTAAGGTTTCCTAAAACCATGATCAAGGTTTTAGGAAAGTCCACTAACTAAAATGGAACAAGACTTCCTTCTATTAAAATAATAGCAAGGTCAGACATGATGATCCACGTTTGGGAGGCAGGAGTAGGTAGATCGCTTTGAATTCCAGGCCACCTCTGTCTACACTACAAGTTCTAGGACAGCTAGGGCTATGTAGGCAGATTCTGTCTCAAAATGATGATCATGATGATGATGATGATGATGATGATGATGATAAATCATCTACATCCAGAAGGGCATTTGGAGTATGGCAGCAAAGGAAATGCTTGAAAGAAACTAACAGTGAAAGTAATAACAATATTACTATTATCAATGGCATGCACATATTATTTTCAATAACCATTGTCTCTAGCTTAATGTTGAGGAAACTCATATCTTGTAAGGATAGTCTCTAGAGTAACACAACTAATGATTCACTGTCAGAATTTAAACTTACAATACTTGACACAAGGGTCCAAGTTCTTAAATACTAGGACAACCTACTATGCTTCTACAATATGAATTAAAACTACATACAAGATTTATTTGCAATAAAATAATACAATACACATACATTCTCATTTTTCTTGTCCCTTGGTTACTGTTTGATGCAGTCTCTGAAGGAAAAGACAGAGATGGTAATCCAATAACTTAAACAAGCCAAGGCTGTGTAACTTCCCTGCTGAGGGAGGTCTCTCTGATGATTTCACTTATTGGGAGAGTCCTTTGGTCTGTTGCCCCCTCTGCCTGTTATTTACAATTTCATCTCTGCTATCTTGGGAATTTTTCTTTCCACTCACAAGTCTTTCCATGTCTAAGGTGTGAAAGGACTATGAAAGGACTACATGCTTGGATTTACCTTTGTCAATGGTCGTGTCTATTTGTACAATGCCTCGCAATCCAGTTCATGCATACCTGTGCTGTTCATCTAGATACTAGAGAGGGTTTCCCCTCTTGGTTAATTAATTCAGGGATGCCCATGCTAAATCTCAGCTTTGGGTTACCACGTCATGTTTCTGCCTCCATCTCTACAACCTGTTCTGGTCCAATCACTTCTTCACTCATGCTCTATCCAGATTCTGGCTATTTTTCTACAGGGTGAACAGTTTCTTTCTAGCTTGTTATTCTCAAAATGACATGATACCTCCATGTCTGTTACCATTGATCCTGGATTGGAGTAAATTGTCTGGTATAGGTGGACACTGGTTTGATTGCTTTTTTTTTTTCAAGGAAAATCCCATCTATGCTTATTTTTTTTTAAATCTGTTTTTTTTTTTTCTCTCTCTTATTGGAGTAGTATCTACACTTTTATATATCAACTCTTCTCTTTCGGCAGGTAACAGAGAGGTGACTTCTAATCTGTCAACTTATTTAGAAACTGTGTGTTCCTCTTCCTGTTATCACAAAGACAAGAATATGCACATACCTTCCAAAATATATCTGAGAATATTCTCAGGTCATGATAATTTGTACTCTTTTAGCTTGTTAGAGACTGGCATATTACTTCCCTAGGATGATAATCTATTTACATTCTAATTTATATGGAATTGTTCTGCCTCCCTTAACTTCTTGTCATTACTTGATGTTGATAGACTTTATTTTTAATTTCTAGTGATATCATTGGTTTTAAGTGGTCTTTTGTAGCCTTTTTATTTCTTTGCCTATTGACAAGTTTGGGCATTCTAGTGAGAAATGCTTATTAATGTTCCCTGTCCTGCGAACCACTGTCCCAGGCCTGTTTAGTCTCAATTCATTTTCCCCTCCAGGTACTACAGCAACAGTTCTGTCTAAATCTACTATACGCACATGTGGATATGTCTCTAGGCTCACTGTTACATTTTCTTTTTGTTTCATGTTTTCCCACAACAGTATTGTATATATCTTAATATCCATTAGGGCAAATTTCATTCCTTGTTCTTTTAATAGAGTTTCTCACCATTTTTGTGCCATTAATCTTCCCCATAAATTTTCAAATAAGATTGCTAAACTCGTCCTACTTCTGTTGTTTTTTTTGATTAGAATTGAATTACAATGCTGGAACAATTTGATGAGAATTCACGTTCCTAAAACTATTTTTTTTCTTAATGTGCAGAACTTGTGTGTACTATGGTCCCTATTTATTAAATGCTTTGAAAAAAGCTTTCTCCAATATAATTTCCAAAATGCAAATTTTGTACATGAACTGCTTAATTCCCTGCTAGTTTACCTTCTTTTTATTTGAAACCAATTTAAGAGACAAGTTTTAGTAATTACTTTCATAAACGCTCCCAATTGCAATTTTTTTCTTTGTAAGTAAGATGGATTCTACAGAATTGCTTCAGTTTCATAGAAAACATGTGGATAGCACAGTGTTCTTATAAATACTGTACCCAATTTTCTCTATCATTTGTTTCTTAAATTATTATAATTTGCAATTGCAATTAATGAACTTATATTGATAAATTACTACTAACTGGAGCTCAGACCTTATTAAAATTCCCATAGTTTTTACCCAACTTGCTTTCTCTGTTTTAAGACTGCACTAAGGTACCACATTGCATTTAGTCATTGCCTTTTTTATAGTCCAACTGGCACTGCAATTTTCTAAGAGTTTGCTTATTTGTTGACCTTGACAGTTTCGAAGTGTATTGTTAGGAGTTTTGTGAAGCATCGATTAAGGTTTATCTGGTATTTTTCTTGTTAAAGTGAGTTTAGGGAAATACGATCACAAAGTGAAGAACCACTTTTCTCCCTTTTCATCAAAGCTGCATTGTTTGGAACTCAACTTAGGTCCCCTGTCCAAGGCAGTGCCTGTGATAGTTCACCACTATAAAGTCACACTTTCTAGCCACATTCCCACGTTGCATTTTCTGTAATAATATGCATAGTATGATCCACACATCCTCCATAGGAGGGAGTTACTATGCACACCCTAAGCCTGAGACAAGAAGAATTATGCTCCTCTGTCTTGAGGGTGAGGTAGATACATGAACTATTTAGAATTCTGAAGTTTGTCTCCCTCTGTTTATTTATTTGTTCAACCAATTGCTTATAGTAACCTTACTATATTGTTTAATTTATGCTTTTAGTTAATCTAATGCTTCCATATTCTATTGCCGCATCATTGGCTTTTGTGAGCTTGGTTGGCTACCATTGTCCTTTTGACACACCCCATCACTGCCAACTTTTAAAACCATGGTCTCTGCTTGAATATGGCCTTAGTAATTGACTACTCAAAAATATTGATAGCCAGCTACTAAGATGAAGTCTCTTAGTATTTCAAATAATTTGTTTTTTCCCCCATAACCATGTTAACCTACACATAATGGCGAGTTATCTTTCTTTCAGATTGTTAGAATCCTTTTACCTTCACCTGTTTTGTTTGTTTTCACTGGACTAGGATTTCCAGTGTGATTCTAAGCTGATATGATAATGAGCCAGGCTGACTTTCTTCTTGATGCAGAAAACAAGTTTTTTTTTTGTTTTGAGTGTGTCACTTTCTGTGTTTCTTTTTAAATGTCCTTCACCCAATTTGGAAAGCATCCTTCCAGCCTTAGCTTGATGCCTATAAAACAGACACTGAAACAAGACATCAAAGGCAGTAGTTTGTTTGAAAGGAGACCTAAGTCAGTGCTGTAAGTGGGGGTAGTTAAGTAAATTAGAGGAAAAAACCAATAAAAAAAGTGCTTTACACAGTTAGTTACTACTGCCAGCAAGTGGCTCTTCTCAGTGTGGCTGGGGAAAGTGTGGGAGCTAGTGTAAAACCCATTTCTGTAGTGTGATGAAAGCCAGGGCAAAAGGGAGCTGGGGGTCCTCAGCTAGGGGCTGCCAGTGCAGGCTCCTTCTTTCGGACTTTGGGCTTCCTTTGTGGGCTGCAAAGCAAGAGATGGCGTATGGGCTAATTTGACTGGTGGAAGTCCAGCCTGAGTGTGCAAAGGGCATCATGAGGGTACATGGTCACCAAATGCATCTGCTGCAAAGCAGAGCTTGTATTTTGTTACTTTACTGCACAGAAATGTTGACTTCATCCAGGAAAGTGTCTCAGCTGATGGGTCCCTTGGGTTTTCTGCTGTAGAACGATGCTTTGGTGAATACACTGATAATTGGTCTGTGAATATTGAATGGTCTTATATTCTTTGGATAAACATGTTTAAAAATTTTCACATCTGTGTTTATAGAATGGGATCAGTTATTTGTGCTCATTTTCATATCATGTGTTTTTAGGTTTTTTATAAAGCTTATAGAATGTCTCTGACCTTATGTGTTAGGACTGGATATATTACAGGTTCATGACCACTTCATCCTTTTAGTGCTTTCCTTATGTCCTGAAGATAGTGACATGTATAATTGCAATGGGGTGAGATGTCTTATGGATATGGGTGATAGGATCTGAGGTCACCATAAAGGCATCAGCCTCAAGAGCATTAGTGTAAAAGAAGAGGTACCAGTGCTACAGATTTTTAAAAAGGTGTGTTAAGTAGATGTTGATATGTTTTTCTTTAGAGAATCTATTTCTATTTAAATTTTCTTTCTCATGAAGCTGTAAATTTTTGGAGCTAGGAAGATGGCTCAGCTGTTAAGAATGCTTCCTCTGCAATCAGGAAAACCAGAGTTCAGATACCAGCACCCACATAAGAAGCTGAGTGTATTAGACAGGGTTCTCAAAAGGCCCACAAAGGACAAAGGGCAAATAGATACAAAGCAAAGTTTCCTTCATCCATGTTCTTTTATCTGGTCTTTTACCATAAGGGTTGCCTACATTTAAGGTGGGTCTTCCTGTTCCAAATAATCTGATCAAGGAAAGGCCTCACAGGAGTATCCAGCAGTGTTTAATAGATTTCAGATGCAGTCAAGTCGATGACCAAAGCCATCATTACATCAGGCAAGCCTGAGAACACCTCTAACCCCAACTAGGGAGGTGAAGACAGGAAGATCACCAAGGCTTATTGATTTCTAGCCTAGTTGAAGGCAAGTTTCCAGTTTATAGAGAGATCTTACCTCAAAGGAGTAGATGGAGAATGATAGGACCACAGACATCCTCTTCTGGCTTTTTTTGCTTGTACATAGGCATGCACACCTGAAGGCAAATGGATTTTTTTTTAAATTAAATAATCTTCCAAATTTTTATGAGATAACCTTATTTCCTTGCTTTTTCCAAAGCCAAACCAACAGCATCACTCACCCTTTTAATTGATTATTGTAGTTTAAAATTGCCTGATGAAGAAATACACATGATACACTGAGCCATACCAAACACTTTCTGGGGATAGTGTGTGCCATGAACTCTTTGGCATTAAATCAGCCACTGAGTGTTCACATGAGTGTACACTGAGTTTTCTACCATGTAGAAAGCATACTCGTTCCTACAGTTCTACTTAGGTCACACTCTCAGAGACAGTACTGTTAGTCAGCACAAGGGCACACTCAGCTGCTGTTGTATCCCATAATCAAAGTTTGGTTTGTACTCAATAATCTGTCTTTCTAACAAGTTCCTTGGAGACTCCAAGGTATCTGTCTCACCCAGCAGACTCTTAAAAACCTCCATTGCCTTGAAAGAAAGATGTAACATTCAGAGACTCACTATTGCCTTAAAAGAAAGATGTAATGCTCAGAAAATTGTGCTCAAAGGGAGGTACCAAAGCAGATCTCAAGAAGAAAAAAAGGGGTGGGGTGTGTCTCAAGGCACTGGCTGGTGGTCTGTGACCAATATGACACAAATAGGATTTATTTTGGTATACTCAGCTTCTTCCTGCTCTAGGTTATATAAAAGAGAACACATGTATATGATCTCCTTAGCACTGATCTCTAAGAATGCTGAGAAAAAGCTCTACCATGGTTACAGAGATAGGAGGGAGCTTGAAGACAAAGAGAGACAGATGTTATTGCCATACAGCTGACAACAGTTGTCTAAGGGATTGTTAAGTTCATTGCCTGGCATGAAAAAAAGAATCGAACGTTTGGGAAAGACAGGTGACAAAGCCATGGGGGAAAAAAAGGGAAAATATAGCTTTATACATTTGGGAAGGGGAAGCCTAAGGCTTGAATTTCTCTAAACAGATTCAGGCTTGGGTGTTTTATAGGGCCTCTGTGTCCTCTCCTTTTTTCTATTTGTCCTCTTTAGATACCCATCCTATGTCCTCCCACTGTTTCTTCTCAAAATGTCTTCTGGGAACATGAAGCAGCCATCTCAGGAAGCCCCTTTTTCTTTCCTAGGCTACCCGTGCCCCTCCAACTCCCTGATGACGCCCTGTGTCATATCACTTCAACTCCAACTTCAGATTGTGGAAAGTCACTTCTGACACTAACCACTTGGATGTAGTACAGAAGGACTCCATCTTATATAAGACTACATTACCTTCAGATTCCAGCCACAGGTGGGGTCCCAAGACTGCGCTTCTGACAAGCTGGAGAATAATTCAGGGATTTTCATGATGACTTCAGATTTAATCATTTCCTAGAATGGCTCACAATATGACAGTTTTATTATTAAGGACACACATAGGCTGAGATCTAAGAGTAAATACACCACTTCCATGACCTATTCTGTGGTACTTAGGCATGTGAGGCCCATTGGTAATTCAGTATGACACCAAGCAGGAAGCTCTATGCTGAAATGTCGTTATCTAGCAAATGACTGATTAAATCATTAATTATATAATTGGACTCAATTTTTAGTCTCCTTCCTTCTCTGGAGGTACAAAGGCCCCAGATTCTGACCCTCAAATCACGATTCATATCCTCATGGTGACAGGCCCCATCCTGTAGCAATCTAAGAGCCTACCATGAATGTGCATACAAGACATTTATATCCCTGTGGGAATCTAAGGGCTTTTGGACCTCTGCTATGGGCTGGAGGACAATGATCAAATACAGACTATATTACACTATTAAGAGAATGCAGCAGTGTGGGTAAGCACATGTGTGTTATACCCCCAAGAAAGTATGTGCTATACCTACTTCTGAAGTCTTAAATAAGGGATAAAGCTAATAGTGGGGGTCTGAAGAATACTCCTGGGGGCCAAGAACCCACAGTGTGTTGTTCGGGAGCATCTGACAGTCATTCCAAGGAAAGCCTGCATAAACTCAAAAGCATCCCTTTTCTGATTCCCAATTTGCATTTCCTTTTCTCTTTCTTAGAAGTTTCCTGCTTTTGGCTTCTGCTTTAGTGCTATAATTGGTTGAAACAGATTGAAAAACTGTATGAGCCCATTAGACCCTTAATCACCTGTTAAAGATGAGAGCATCCAGTGAGGGACAACCATGTTTAATTCCTTGAGGGGAACTAATTGGAAATCTCTTTTAAATCTATGCCCCAGTAGACCCAGTGAAGATGCTGAACACAGGAAGCTCAGCTGTAGACATGAGCAGTGGTAACCTGCTCATAGATGAGTTAAGAAGAAGGAAGGCATCTGCTGAAGGGACTAAGGACTTCCAGTGCAGATCAGTGGATTTCTTTCCTCCTGAGCTGAGACCTGTGTATATAGTGGATGTTCAGAACAAGAAGAACTGTATAAATGTAGGGAAACATTATCATAATTGCTTTTGGCATAGAAGTATTTGTAGCTAATATTATTTTAATAATAGTTTCTGTCAAGAAGTGAAAGGCAAATCTTATAAAGCAAAAATTTCTTCAGATGGTCTCTGACTTAATGTTCCTTGGCTTATTGTGCCAGATACTTGGAAGCCCCATGAGCAGTCTGTTAGGGCACTATGACCATTGTTCAACCCCAGATATAATACTGGTTGACTCTGTGTGCCAGACATTGGCAATAAACATTATAGGCAATGAGAGGATGTAAAATGACACCCTCTCTCCTCGAATGGATTACAGTTTGAATAAGGTCATGGGAATCTGAAAAGCCAACAACAAATTCAAGGCAGAGTGAGATATGAGTCCAAAGTATGTAAGTGCAAAAGTCAGAATTCTGCAACTCAAAGTGAAAAAAAAAAAAATTCCTGGCGCAGTGGCACTAGAGTGGACCCTTACAAAGACATGTGGAATTATTTGGGATAGAGCAGAGTCTGAGCAGAGACAGGGAATACTAAAAAGTCATAAATAAAATATGTGAATAACATGATGTTTTACTAACAAGAATAGTTTGAGAAAAGGAATCCTTTCAAGAACAATAGAGAGAAATTATTGGTGTTGGGAATACTTTCTATTCATTCTCCCCCAAACTAGCAACAGGTTTTTTGTTTTTTTGTTTGTTTGTTTGTTTTTTTGTCTTTATTTTTTTTAAATGTTTTTCCTTTTATTTTATTTTACAATACCATTCAGTTCTACATAACAGCCACGGATTCCCTTGTTCTCCCCCCTCCTGCCCCCTCCCCTTCCCCCCAGTCTACCACCCATTCCCACCTCCTCCAGGGCAAAGCCTCCCCCGAGGACTGAGATTGACCTGATAGACTCTTTCCAGGCAGGTCCAGTCCCCTCCTCCCAGATTGAGCCAAGCGTCCCTGCATAAGCCCCAGGTTTCAAACAGCTAACTCATGCAATGAGCACAGGACCTGGTACCACTGCCTAGATGCCTCCCAAACAGATCAAGCCAATCAACTGTCTCACCTATTCAGAGGGCCTGATCCAGTTGGGGGCCCCTCAGCCATTGGTTCATAGTTCATGTGTTTCCATTCGTTTGGCTATTTGTCCATGTGCTTTATCCAACCTTGGTTTCAACAATTCTCGCTCATATAAACCCTCCTCTTTCTCTCTAATTGGACTCCTGGAGCTCCACCTGGGGCCTAGCCATGGATCTCTGCATCCAGTTCCCTCAGTCATTGCATGGGGTTTCTGGCACGACTATTAGGGTGTTTGGCCATCCCATCACCAGAGTAGGTCGGTTCTGGCTGTCTCTCGACCATTGCCAGCAGTCTTTTGTGGGGGTATCTTTGTGGATTTCTGTGGGCCTCTCTAGCACTTTGTTTCTTCCTTTTCTCATGTGGTCTTCATTTACCATGGTCTCCTATTCCTTGTTCTCCCTCTCTGCTCAGCTATGTTCATATCAGCATTGTTTGTAATAGCCAAAACCTGGAAACAACCTAGATGCCCTTCAACTGAAGAATGGATAAATAAATTGTGGCACATAAACACAATGGAATACTACTCAGCAGAGAAAAACAATGACATCATGAGTTTTGCAGGCAAATGGATGGATCTAGAAAAAATCATCCTGATCGAGGTAACCCAGACTTAGAAAGACAAATATGGTATGTACTCACTCATAGGAGGATGCTAGATGTGGAACAAAGATGACTGGACTGCTACTCACATCACCAGGGAGGCTACCTGGAAAACAGGACCCCAAGAAAGACACGAGGATTGCCCAATGATGGAGAAATGGCTGAGATCTACATGAACAACCTGGACATGAGTGTGAGTAATGAAGGGCGAGGGTCGAGGGAAAGAGAGCCTGTGGGAGCGGGAGATGGCAACAGTTTTTAAATGGACTCTAGAGCAGCAGCATAACACCTGGGAATGCTTTAGAAACATAACCTTCCATACTGCCTTCTGAAGCTATCCTGCTACTTCTCTGGGGGAAGAGTCCAGCATGGTGCATTTTGACAAGCTCGGGCGGGTGATCATGGTGTATGGTAAAATTTGAGTGCCGTGTGCCATTGTTTAATCATCATGGTTCTGCTTTCTTGTTTTTCTTCCTTCTTCGATCACGCGGCTATCCCAATCCCTCCTTCTCAAGTTTTCCGGCTCTGTCATTCTTTCTTTCAACTAAAAACTTACTATGAAGAAGGTAAAAATGTGGTTAGGGACAGCACTTCCATCACAGACAGTTACATCCATTAAGAGTCTTCTGGACTCTGCCCACTCTGTTTCACAGAAAAGATTGGGTCTCCTCCTCAGCTATCTATCCCTACTGATTCTGAGTCCATTCCTCCCTAAAACCCTCACATAGCTGTACTAGCTGTCTTCTCTCCCAGGCATCCTTCATCTGTCCTTCCTCACTGTAGTCTCTCCTTAGGAGTATGGTGGGCCCCAAATAACCAAATAATAGAACAAATCAAACCCAACAAAAATCTCCCTTGAATGTTTCCCCCTTAAAACAATTACTTTCTCCTTTTTTGACTTTTGATATAAAAACCTATGATTTCGGGAAAATAAATCTGTTGCCAAAGTTCACTGTTAAACATTTACTATATCTCAACCTACTGAACTTTTCATGTTCCTAATTATTTTTAATGCTTTCTGTATTTAAGTTAGGTCTGTTATTGATTTCTAAAATGTTACTGACTCTTTGATTACTTACATATCTTCCTTGTCTTAATCAGAGTCCTCTAAAGAAACAGAACTGGTGTGTGTGTGTGTGTGTGTGTGTGTGTGTGTGTGTGTGTGTGCGCATGTGAAGAGAATTTATTAGACTAGTTTACAAGATGCCATTTGAGAAGTCCAACAATTGCTATCTCACACTGAAAAGGCTGAGAATCTGGTAATGGCTCAATCTACAGGGCTGGCTGGAATCCTGGAGCTTTCTGGAGGGCTGCTGATCTTAATCGCGAAGAAGTTAAAGTTTTACACTGGTCAAGTATTGCCTCAGTAGGCAGAAGGGAATGTTTCCTTCTTCCACATGGCTACCTGGTCAGCCTTCAGAATTTGTGGTCCAGATTTGGGGTAGATCTTTCTGCTCTAAATAATCTGATTTTTTTTTTCAGACTGAGAGAAATTGAGAGAAAATCCCTCAGCTTGGGTTTTAGTTGATTCCAGATGTAGTCAAGTTGACAAGCAAGATTAACCATCTCATCACACTTGCTGTTCCTTAACCTACTCACTTGGGTCTTGCTTATCTGTCTTTTAAGCAGCTATAATTTAAATGGGTCACTGACTGACACAGGGGCCTTGGGCCATTGACTATACTGTATTAAATACCAAATACATAAAATCTCCAACCTCTGTTAAGAAAGACCAAACTTGGTGTTGTTACTTGGACATCTGTATACCCCACATTGGAACCTCTATCTCCCTAAAATTATTTTTTGAACTTTGATTGATAGCATCTGCTTAATACATTGTGTCAGCAATTTGAAAATCATTTCCATGACATTCATTCCCCCCAAATCTCATATTAATCTTATAGTTATGATCCATAAATTTAAAGTCATAACTTTTGTAAATCATGGTTTATTCAGTTTCCTATCTGAAAACAGCATGGTAGATTGTATTGACTCAATAGAACACATGTACCCACTAACTCACAAATGCTCATACATCATCATGACCAGAAATCAATAAAAACCAAAGATTTCAGTTACTGAACTTACTAAATCCCAAATACACTTCTATCCATGGTGTTTATAGACACAAAAAGGATTAAAAATATGAGTATAAAGCAATCAAGAAGTCAAATATGTTGGTAAATACCTATAATCCTACCTATTTGGGATGCTGAGAATAATTTGTTCTATGATTTGCTTACTTTGGGATAGCAATTTCAAGGCTGTTGTGAGGATAGAGTGAGCTTAATGCCTGGGCAACTTAGTGAGCCCTTGTGTCAAAATACAGAAAAAAAATGGGGATTTGGGCTACTGCTCAGAAGTACAGCTCTTGCTTTGCATGTTTGATACTCTAATTCAACTTCTAGTATTGTAAAATACATCCAGAAACAGCAAAACTATTAAGATTATCAAGTGGTTATAGAAATGGACCAAATACAACGTCTATACATTAAACATGTAGTTAACCCCAAAACTTCAAGAGAAGAGTCACAAAATAGTTGACATTGCCAAAGGGAGTGTTTAAGAAGTAGAATACCTTTCTGAGTACATTCCCAAGTCTGAAGCATGGATAATAAGAAAAAAAAAATTATGTAGTTGATTTGTTTCCCGTGCCCACTGGCTCCAGCATACTCACAGTCCCAAACAAACACACAGAGGCTTATATTAATTAAAACTGTATAACCTAATGGCTCAGGCTTCTTGCTAACTAGATCTTACATCTTAAATTAACCCATTTCTATTAATCTTTACCTTGACACGTGGCTTGTGACTTACTGGTATCTTTACATCTTGCTTCCTCTGTGTCTAGCTGTTGACTCCTGACTCAGTCCTTCCTGTTCCCAGAATTTCTTTCTCTCTTTGTCTCACCTATACTTCCTGCCTGGCTACTGGCCAATCAGCACTTTATTTATTTACCAATCAGAGCAACACATTCACAGCATATAGAGTGATATCCAAAGCAAATTCAAGTAGTTTAAAGAAATGAAACATACAGAAAGGCCTATTACATTTCTGATTGAATTCTGCATAGACACGGAGAGATGAAATAGAATGGGGATCAGGCATTATTCCATTACACCTTTGAAGAGGCAAAAAAAAAAAAAGTTAACAATTAGAGTCTTTAGATTCAGCGAGTTTAAAAATACTGAGTAGAAGTTAAATATTGTAGTATCATAGTACCAAAAAGAAAATTATCTAATCTGTGTAGTGATTAAACACTCCTAGGAGGAATTAGAGTGACATGATTCTTAGTGAAAGCATGCCTAACTCAACATCTAGGATTCAGTGTATTTTGGCTCTGTCCCTCAGCTGTCTAGCTTTATTGTTCATTATCATCTCTTACCTGGCTTAGTTTCCATTTTACACTTCTGTCCACTTCTCTGCCAGTATTAGTTACTTTTCTGATCCTCTAAATCAATGCCACAACTGAACTTCAAGTTCTACCTAATCAATCAAAAATTGATCAAAAAAGCTAAGCCCAGATAATCCAAGCATAGATACAAACACTCACTCAGTTCTGGCATGCCAAAAACATGTATCAAAAGACTCAACCAAAAAACAAATTGTAAATATGCAGATCTATACATAGAATCAGAAACAAGAAAACCTAAAACTGTGTATGTTCCCTCAAATCATTAACCACATAGGAATTGTCCCTATTGAGACCCACTTAGTTGGATTGCCAGACAAAATATTCAAAAGAAAATGATATTTTCATTAATTCAAAGACTACATAGATAAATATCAGAATGCATTTAAAAAGCATAGGCATAAACACTTGAATGAATTCCAAGAGAACATAAATGAAATAACATAAATTAAGGGCAGAAAAATAAAAATCAATAGAAATGAAAATTCTATAGAAAATTCAAACTGAAATGAAGCTAGAAATTAAAAATTCAATAAGCCAATAAAATATATCATGTGGAGGAAAGAATAATGTCTTGAAGACAAGGTAGAGGAATTGGATAATTAATTAATTCAAGGAAAATATAAAATAACTTCATAAATAAAATATGTGAGAATTTTTAGACACCATGAGAAAACCAAACCTATGAATTATGGGCATAGAATAAGGAGAAGAATTCTGTACCAAAGGCATAGAAAACATTTTAAATGAAACTGCAGAAGAAAATTCTCTCCAATCTAGAGGATTTTTGCATCTAGAGTCATCAGGGAGATTGGGCTTTTGTGCTGTTGGTTTCTATTTGTAATGTCTTTATCTGGTTTTGATATCAGGACAATACTGGCTTCATAAAGAGGTTGGAAGCTTTCCTTCTGTTCTATTTAATTTGCTGTTGCTGTGATAAATACTGACCTAAACTGGTTTAGGGAAGAACAAGTTTATTTTAGCTGGTAGAGCATTATGAAGGGATATCATGGCAGAAACTCACAGCAGGAATCTATAGACATGAATTGGAGGCCATGGAGAAATGCTGCTCACTGTCTTGCTCCTCTTGGTTTGCTCAGCAAAGTTTATTATACAACCGAGGACCACTCCTGAATCAATAATTAAACAAAAAAATGCGCTATAGATTTCCATATAGTCCAATTTAATGGAAGCAATTCTTCATTTCATGTTTCCTCTTGCCAGATGATTCCATTTTGTGTCAAGGTGACAAAAAGTTTAACCCCCCAGACCTCTCCTTTTATTTTATGGAATACTTTTAATAGTATTGGTATTAGTTATTCTTTGACACTCTAGCCAAATTCCATTTTGAATCCATCTTGTTATGGACATTTTTAATGGGGACATGTTTTGTTACTGTTTCAGTCTTACTGGTCTTTGTAAATCTATTGAGAATTTGAAATTTAGTCCTGCTTTAATTTTAATTTGGTATGTCATGTATATCTAGAAATTTATTTATTTCTTTTAAAGTTTCTGATTTAGTGGAGAATAGGCTTGTAAGGTATGTTGCCATGATTAAAAAAATTATTGGTATCCACTGTGATGTCTTGATTTAATATAAATAATTTTCTTAGGGTTATCTTATTATGCCCCATATATTTTGATATGTTGTATCTTCATTTAGATATTTTATTTCCTTATTGATTTCTTCCCTGCTATAATTATCATTCAGTAATGTACTGCCTAGTCTTCATGAGTTTATGTACTTTTGTTTCTATGCTGTCTTGATTTTCATCTCTGGCTTTATTAATTTGGGTCTTTTCTCTCTTTGTTTTGGTCAATTTGGCTAATAGTTTGTCATTTTTTTTTAACTTTTCAAAAGAACCAGTTTTTGTTTCATTAATTCTTTGTGGGTTTTGTTTGTCTTTGTTTTGTTAATTTCAGTCCTGATTTTGGTTATTTTTTTCCAGTCAATTGTTTGGAGTTTGTTTTGTTTTTCCAAGGCCTTGAGGCATATATATGATTAATTAAAGATCTCTCTCTCTCTCTCTCTCTCTCTCTCTCTCTCTCTCTCTGTCTCTCTCTCTCTCTCTTACATAGGCATTTAACAATATAAATTTCTTAGGGTTATCTTATTGTGCCCCATACATTTTGATATGTTGTATCTTCTTTTAGATATTTTATTTCCTTATTGATTTTTTCCCTGCTGTAGTTATCATTCAATAATGTACTGCCTAGTCTCCATGAGTTTATGTACTTTTGTTTCTATGCTGTTGCCGTCCACCTTTATTCCATTGGTCAGGTAGAATGTAGGATATCATTTCAATTTTCCTATATATGATTAGACTTGCTTTGTGTTACCATATGTGACCGATTTTAGATAATCTTCTAGGGGCTGTTGATTAGAATGTGCATTCTTAGTGTCTGACTGAAATGTTCTGTGAATATTTGTTAGGTCCACTTGATTTATGAAGTTATTTAACATTGGCTTCTTTTTCTTGAATTGGCAAGTTTGGTGAGAGTAGGGTTAAAGCCATTTGCTGTCACTGGGTTGGGATTAATATGTAGCTTTACATTTAGCAATGTTCATGAAGTTGTGGTTGTCCATATTTTGTATACATTTAGAATTGTAATCTCTTCATGGAGTGTTCCATTGATTAATATGAATTAATACTTGTTTTTTTTTTCTATTTTTAATTTGAAGTCTATTTTGTCAGGCACTAAATAGCTACATTTACTTGTTTCTTAGTTTCATTTGCTTGAAATATCTTTCTTTCCCTTTTACTAATGGTGGTGTCTGTGTTGATGGAGTGTATTTTGGAGGTAGTAAAAAGATGGTTTCTGTTTTCTAGTCCAATCTACTTGTCTGTATCTCTTTATTAGGGAATTTAGAATGTTAATATTGAATAATGTATATTAATTCTCATCTCATTTTGTTTATTTGTGTATGTGTTTTCTTAGACCTCTTTTGATTGTGTATTTAGTACCTATGACCCCTGAGACGTGTTTATTCTTCTCTTCAAACTGAAGTAATCTATACTTTAGAGCTAGTCTATTGGTAATAAGTTCCATTAGTCTATTTTATCATGAAAACTTTATATCTCTCCAATGTTTTGTTTTTTTTTTTTTTTTTTTTTTTTTTTCCTGTGGGTAATAGTTTGGATTCGAAGACAGAGTTTTTCTTAGCTTAGAATATATTTTTCTGGGCCCAATGGCTTTAAATGTTAAATGTTTCTTCTAAATATTGGGTGTTACTCACATGGAACAGCATTTATAGGTGAGTTGACCTTTGTCTCTTGATGTTTTCAATACTCTTTCTTTTTCTGGTATTTACAATGTTTTGAACATAATGTTCTCAGGGAAGTTTCTTTTCTTCTCAATCTACTGATGTTTTATAAGATTTTTGTACCTGGCTGGACATCTTTCTCTATTTGGGAAATTTTATTCTATGATTTCGTTATAAATATTTTCTATGCTTTTGGTATGAAATATAACTTTATTATTTCTACAGTTTGAACATTTTGTTTTTATGGTGTCCCAACCATTCATATTTTTAAGGAAGAAGTATGATTGTTCTTTATTGAATGGTCCAGTTTCTCTATCTTGTTTTCCAGCCTTCATGTTTTGTTTTCTATATGGCCTTATGTGTGTGTGTGTGTGTGTGTGTTGTGTGTGTGTGTGTGTGTGTGTGTGTGTATGGCTTTTCATTGAGCTTTCAATTGGGATTATTGGGTTTTTCATTTCTAGCATCATTTGACTTTAATTGTACTTCAGCAATTCTCTTTATTGAGTTCAATTTCCACATCTTGGATTGACTTCCTTATTTCATTCTACTCTTTGTTTTTATTCTTTTAGAGTACATTCATATTATCTTGAAGTTGTTTGGATATAGTTTTAATTTTTTTGTCTGGGATGTTTTCAAATTGTTCTCATTAGTAGCCATTATTATGGGATATAAGATTTTTTAGAAAACACGTTATCTTAAATTTTCATGATGATTTTGTTTTTGTGCACATCTGGAGTTTTGTTTATTAGTTGAGATTTTCTTTCTTTTGTATTTTTTATTTTTAAGATTCAAGTTACCTTTTTGTTCTTTCAGTGGTAGAGTTTGCAATGTTGAGGAGTCGACTAAGCCATGGTAGTGTTGAGGTGTCCTTTCCTCCTGTGGAATTGGTATGCCCAGCCTGAGCTCTGTTGCTAGTCTTCTTCTAAGGGACAGTAATTTTCCTGTGTCAGCTCCAGTGTCCTGTCAGGGTTTTCAGCTTTTACTTTGAGCTGTGGAACTTGCCTGTGGGCCTGACTCTGGGTCAGAGCTGGCCTTCATCCAGGATCCACCATGTACTGTAAAACTGCTGCAATATATGTGGGTCTCCCCATATGCCCCTGGAGCTGACCCAGGCATAGATCTGGTGCCTACCCTACTATAGTAGTTTTTGTTTTTTTTTTAACTTCATTTCTATTTATTTATTTATTTATTTATTTATTTATTTATTTATTTATTTATTTATTTATGGTTTTTCAAGACAGGGTTTCTCTGTGTAGCTTTGTGCCTTTCCTGGAACTCACTCTGTAGTCCAGGCTGGCCTCAAACTCACAGAAATCCGCCTGCCCCTGCCTCTGGAGTGCTGGGATTAAAGGCAAGTGCCACCACTGCCCTACTTAACTTCATTTCTTGATAACAGGGTATCAGAATGCAAACTTATAATCAAAGCTATGTAAATGACAACACAGAGATACATTTGAGCTCAGAAATTCTGTTCTGGCCTGGATAAATAAAATATACCACATCTTCAAAAAAGAAAATCATTTTTTGTGTTGTTCTAGAGCTCATAGTGCACATCTAATGTGGTGATATTTTTTTTTAGCTTTAATTTACATTTCCTTGATAGCTAAAGATTTTGAAAACTTTTTGAAATGCTATTATCCCCTTGTATTTCTTCTTTTGATAACTCTCTGTTCATATTTGGGGCTGATTTTTTTAAAAATTAGGTTGGGTTTTCTTGATTTTTTTTTTTTTGTTCTTTGTGTATTTCAGACATTAATTCTCTGTCACATACAGCTGGAAAGGTCATTATTCTCATTCTTTAGGCTGCCTCTTCCTTTGATTGACAGTTTTCTTGCTTTATAATAGCTTTTAAATATATAATTTTTTATTTAGTCTTTGGGACTTTTTTTAATAGGATGTATTTTGCTTTCTTTCTTTCTTTTTTTTTATTAAGAATTTTTTTCATTCATTTTACACACCAACCAAAGATCCCCCTCTTCCCTCCTCCCACCCCCAGCCTCCTACTCCCAACCCATTCCCCCACTGCCCCCCACAAGAAGACAATGCCTCCCATGGGGAGGCACATCCAGTAGAGGCAAGTTCAAGGCCTCATGGCTGCACAATGTGTCCCATTATAGGTGGTGGGCTCCAAAAAGCATGCATGCACCAGAGATGGATTCTGATCCTACCACCAGGGGGCCCCCCAAGCAGATCAAGCTACAAAGCTGTCTCGCCCTTCAGAGGGCCTAGTCCAGTCCCATGCAGGCTCCACAGCCATTGATTCAAATTTCATTAGTTCCCACTAGTTTGGTTTTGTTGTCTCTGCAGGTTTCCCCATCATGATCGTGATGCATTTGCTCATAGAATCCCTCTTCCTTCTCTTTGACTGGATTTCTGGAGCTCTGCCTGGTGTTTGGCTGTGGATCTCTGCATCTGCTTCCATCAGTCATTGGAGAAACGCTCTGCAATGTATTTTGATTATCTCCATCCCATAAAATCATAAGCTTTAAATTTAATAGAAAAAAAGGTGGAGAGAAAGGATTTAATAGCTTGAGGATGGGATGGAGTACTGCAAAATTCTTCCTTTTAGCTATGACATGGTTGTTGCATCCATAAAGTCACAGCCATTGTGGTCACCTGCAGAGGACATACATAAAACTGGGTTATCAACATCCCATTATGGATGGGGAGAGATCAACTTCTCCCTGAAGAGCTATAGCTACTTAATGATTGCTGGGAGATAGAGGCAAATTCATCAGGACTAAAGCCACTGGTCTCATACCCTTTTTCAAGTTAAGAACCCACCATTCTATGTAGTCAATTCTAACTAAATGCAACAGGTCACACACACAAAATGAGTATGAAAGTAAGTGGGGGGTCTTGAGAAGAAGAAGGGATTAAGTAGATGGGAGATGAGAGGATGATTAGAAAGTCTTTGATCAAATAATATTCTGTATGAAATTGTGAAAGAGGTAATTAAAAAAGGAGCAAGAAATGTTTTGATAGGTAGACAGATTAGTATGAATACCTCTAACCAACAAAATTCCTCCTTGTTTCTATGGCCACTTATGGCAAACATGCTACTAAAGGAAGCTTACAATACTCTATTTAAAATATTATTATCATTATCATTACTATTATTATTCATATGGGGGAAAGTAATGGCCAGGAGGCAATCTGCCATAAGAAATTATAGTTTGTTACCTTTCTGACAAAGGTGTCATGCTACACATGTGAGTCATATAGACAAGCACCAGACTCAGTCAGGAGGAAGCTGAAGAGATGAGAAAAGGTGGCTATGAACTTTTTCATGTCATTTATGGGAAGAAATAATCACTTTGGGTAAACAGGCTTAGGATCCATTTTCACAGTCTATGGGGTGTTGGGTATGCTTCTTGTTAGATACATGGCTTTGTGATAATCAGGGCAGAAGGTAGAGGCCCTGAGTGGAGATGGCTGATGGAGGAGCAGATGGTAGATCAGCTGATATCCATGTCAAAATAAAAAGCATGTGAGGACTCTCGACTTGGCTCAGTCAGTAACATGCTTCTTACCCCAGCATGGGGATCTGAGGGTGATCTGGAGAGCCCACATTTAAAAAAAAAAGGAAAGCCAGTCATGAGAGCACACTTTTAAGCATAGCAGCACTGGAGAGAACAAAAGAGAATGCTTTCTGAGGTTTTTATGGTCAGGTTGGTGAGTGTCATGCCAGGAACAGATCTTGTCCTAATAAACAAGGTGGCCATCTTATTATAATGACATCCAAGTTTGTCTTGTGGGCTCTATACCCACTCACACATACACATGTACAGATATACCTGTCAAAACATGCCTATACACTTGCACCCACACATGTATATAAACACATGCATGCAAACGAAATAATAACAAAAGGATGGTGTGTCATTTACTATGTCTAGAAGTTGTGTAGCTCTGAGAAACACAATCCTTTCAAGGTCACAAAAACCTATAAGTGACAGCATTGGAAAGAACAGAAAACAAAATATGCTTGATGTTTAACACACCAAACTAAAAAAGCATTAAACACACCCACACATCAATGGAGGAGATCACCAGCCTTTGTCAGAAAAAAAGAGATTAAAGAAATTAGCAGAGTGACTTATACCTCAGTGGACAAGATAAACATCCCCTCTAAACCTAATTTAAAAGTTTACCTTCAAAAAACATAGTAAAACAGACCTATGAGGAGAAAAGCTTGGTAAATATGCCTGAAATATATAGCGATATGGATGAAAAAGCAAGCAGTAGAAACTGACCAGACAGTTAGGGCAGGCACTTGAGAATATTCTTGTCCTTATCCAGAAGCCAAAAATGTCCTTGCTTCTGTCCAGGCTGAACTCTAGGAATGCCAGAAGTAGACTCCAGTTCCTACTCTAGCCTCTTGTTATGAACATTTATTTTTTTCTTTTGTATAACCTAGACACTGCTTGGAAAGTATGTGTGAGGATGCGATCAAAGCTGAGAGGAACCTGGACATGTCATGGTTGGTTCAGTTGGACTCACTGGACACCCCCTTCCCTCCCCAGATGCCTCAATTTCTCCATAAGTGCTGTAAAAAGTCCCTAATCTAGTAGTGTGATGGCAACTCATTCCTGGGACCTGCTCTTGTTGTTAAGGTCTCTCTGCTGTTATTTCTTTAGCTCTTGCCAGAGTCAATGAAGGATTATTTTCTAAAAGCTTGCCCTTCTGTGGTCCCTGAATTTCTTTCTTCAAATTTGTAAGACATAAACCCACAGTATCCAGTTCAGCGGAAGTTTTGTGAGACTGTGAGCTTCTGGTATCCTAACTCCTAACAGCAACCCTCCATCAAGTACGTCACTTTCCCTGTGTCAACAACATCCAGTCTATTGGCCCAGTTGACACTGGTTTAAGGATTTGCATACTAAAGAGTGATACTCAATTCTGTTGTAAAGTAGTTGCTATATTTCCTTATGACTTCTGCTTCTTTGGACCATAAAACTTAGAAAAGCTCACATTTATATTTTTCTTTCTTTTTAAAACTCAGTAATACAGTGTTTGCCTAACATGTGCAAAGCCTTAAATGCAACCCCCAGAACAATTTTAAATAATGGCCAAGGATGGTGAAATACACCTGTACTCCAGCACTTAAGAGGCTGAGGCAAAAAGATTGTGAAGTCAAGTCCAGCCTTGGCTACAAAGTGAGACTATCTATAAATCCACCAACCAACCAACCAACCAACCAACCAACCAACCAATCAACACTTAATGGAAACACCAGAAGTTACTGTCTGGGTGAGAATGTAGTGCTACCATGGTTGTAGAGATGATGCTTTCCAATGACTAGGACTTAGCTGGACCACATCTCTCTACTTTGCTGTCCTTTCTGGGTCTGCGTCTCCCCTATGATATACTTTTGGTGCTCCATGAAGCAACTATTAATCTAATTCTTTCTGCACACTCATTGCTGTCAAGAAAACACATTGTTCACCCTGCCCTGCATGTGCTGCTTTGAATTATCTTTCTGTTTTACCACTTGCTGGAAAAACTGCTTCTCAGCAGTGCCCCAGGTCCCATGGGAAAGATATCCATCAACACAGACCTGCTTTTCCCCTCAGGTGTCTGTCCATTCTGGTGCCACTTATTAAGCATCATAGATTCCTATTCATCAAAATCATGACTCTTTCTGCAGTGCATATTCAGCAGAATGCCAGGGGAGGGCAACTACATGAGAAATGTGCAAATTAGCAGGGCTATTCTTATTAAAAAGAGCCCCAAATGCAAAGGCATGTTTTGGAGTTTTAAATAAAACCCATTCTTGACTTACTAGAAGCTCCATGCTAATCCTCCATGTCATTATTGTCCAGAGAAGTAGAAAGGTTAATGGTGAAGAGATAAGGCTAGACATACCCTAATAGTGATCACTCAGCAGAGAAGAATGTATAAGCCTTTGTTTATCTATGCATACATCTCCATAGTATGACTAACTCATCCAAAATATATGTTAATGGGAAATATCTACACAATTTCTAGACATAGTAAAGACCCATGTGCCTTTTATCATTATTATTACTTTTGTATGCATATGCACTGTGTTTAACAGAAGTGAAACAGAAATGGACAGTTTAAGAGAAGATAAGTGAGCTTGTGTTGGCCTTGGGTTCCTAGAATAGAGTTGGGTAGTTTTCCATGGGATTCTCATCAGGAAGTATGACAGAAATCCACCTTAGAAGCTGCTTTGAGTTTATGTACATTTCCACTGTAGTAGGTCACTCAGAAAAGTAGCTATAATTAGATTGGAAATTTGTTAATATATTTTTAAGATAATTAGTTATCTGATGACAAAAATATGCAACTTTGTGTGCAGAGTGGCTGGAGGAAATTGTAATTGTGAAGGCCTTTTGGTCACTGATGGGAAGCCAGAGACAGAATGACTGCCCAGGGGAAGAGAAAGGAATACACTACATTTGGCTTGTTACAGAGCAAGAAGCAGAGACGCAAAGCCCCCTCTTGACAGCTACCTGAGACTATGTGCTTAATGAATCTCTTTGCAGAATTTGCTGCTTTTTATTGAAGGGCTCATTTGAGTGTGCAAAGCCCGGTGTTATGGGGGACCTGACAGAGATGGCCACTCAGACACATTTTATAGCCAACTGAAAAGTCTTTATTCCATTTGGCTGGGCCTACACTCAGATATTCAGAATCTAAGTACAGTGCAAGTGTTTAAGTAAAGGACTTTTTAGAGGCAAAGAGGACATCTTGGTATCTCTTGCCACAACTTCAGGTTGTGGGGAGGAGGATTGCACAAGCAAGCGGTTTAACAGAAGCTAACATGAGCAATTATCTGGAGGGGGAGGTTTGCATAAGCAAGTAGTTTAGCAGAAGATAAGGTAAGTTATCTGGGGCATCTTGGCCTTGGGTTCCAAGAAATAGTTGAATAGTTTTCCATAGGATTCTTATCAAGAAGAGCAAATTCTAGTATGGCCCCAGCAGGAAAACAAGATGGAAGAACTTCTGCAACTGTATTGCCCTGTCAAATTAGGGCTACTCTGGGGTGATATTTTGTTGTACTCTAATAAAGCTTGCCTGAAGATCAGAGGACAGAGCTAGCCACAGATTTAGCCACAGAGGTCAGGCAGTAGTGGCACACACCTTTAATCCTAGCACTTGATATCTCATGCCTTTGCTACTAGTATTTGGGAAGCACACATGCCTTTAGTCCTAGCACTAGGAAGGTTGAGACAGGAAGGAAATGGCTAGGCAGAAAAAGGCATATAAAGCTTGAGGAGACAGGAAATCAAGAGGCCCTTTTGGCTGAGGACTCAGAGGCATTCAGTATGAGGATTTGTGGAGACAGCATCAACTGAGGAACTGGCAAGTTGAGAGGTGGCTCAGGCTTCTTTCCTCTGATCTTTCAGCATTTACCCCAATATCTGGCTCTGTGTTTTTATTATAAGACCATTTCAGATTCATGCAGCACTGCACAGCTAATGTAGGTAAGCCTCATTTAGCAGGTCACCATATGCAAAGTTAAAAATTACTAGCCCTAGTATTAGAATAAAGAACAGATATTTTTTTAAACCTAACATGAACTAGTGTGGGACTCAGGACAGAAGGACTGGGGCTTTGCAGAAAACCGAGGAAGTGAAAGTTGGTTCTCTTTCTGGGAAATGTTGACAATTGGTTTCTAAAGCTAATGCTTTCTTGGTCTAAAGAAGATTACCTTAATAAACAAGCTGATGAGCAGCAGCCACAGTTCCTGGCTTCCTTTGATTGACTAGGTAAAAGAGCATAGAAAATACACATGGGGCTCACAATGCTTGTTAGAGCTTCCCAGAGAGATTGGCAGGCACAACAAAAGACAGATGTATGCCTTTTTCTCATCTTCGTGTAGCTTTATATCCTGCCATTGGGATCTAGTTGCATGGTTTGGAGATTATACTGTCTTCATTATGTTCTTATGATGGCCCAGGTTCTAAATCTGTTTCTCCAGAGACTCACTGATAGTCATCTGTAGCTGAATCTCCCTGACTATCCTCAATTCAGATATAGAAGTACTTCCCAGGGAGAAGTGTGTGTGTGTGTGTGTGTGTGTGTGTGTGTGTGTGTGTGTGTGTGTGTGTTCTGTAATTCTGAAGTGACTCAGAAATGAACATAGTATTTATAAATAAAGGCTGTGAGAGATGAAATTTGAAATTTTTGAGCCAGATTACATCCACACAAGTTAAATGAGTGATTCTTGAATGTGCCCCTGTATCCTTCTTCCTAGAACATAGTCTGTGCCCTGAGATTATTTTCTTCTTTTGTAAAGATATTTGTGCCCTTAGAATTCCTTAACCTTCATTATTTTCCTTGAGAATTAACAAATGGATGAGAGAAAACTGTTGACTTCATGCCTTAAAAACTGATGATGTAGAATTGGGACAATCCTTTTCCTTCTTTCTTTTATTTTATTGAGAAAATATGGAGAAAGTCAGTACAACAAGGCTACCTGAGGCTCTTGGAGTGGAAGGGTATTAAAGGATCCCTGGTTCAATTTGTGCATTTGATTTCTCCATCAGCTATCTCCTCTTTAATATAGTAGAACACTCAGCAAACATTATAGCTCATGGTTCTGCAAACCAGGCAGTTATGAACATAATCTTGGTATTCTCTTTTGTCAGAGTTGACAGACGGCTTCTATATTCATGACCTCTTGCCGAATATCACTTGTTCAATTGTTCTGTACTCCGTGCAGAAAGGAACAGAGCTTATTGTCTGAAAGGTGAATTATCACATTTTCCTAATTCAAAGGAATGGTCTCTTAGTCTTGACAGTTTGCTCTACTCTTAGCCCTGAGAGGGCCTAGAGGGCAGGAGCTCCTGCTTCTGCTCAGCGATGACAAGCTTCTGTAAAGCTCCTTTCTCAGCCCATTGCTTCTTGTATTTTTCATATTCTCTTCAGGTTTTGAATGATCCCAGTACTTCAAGTCAGCCAGAAAATATAATTCACATTTTTTTTGTGAAATCTAACTGCAGAGGTGTTTCAGGATGGATGTTTCCACAGGGAAGAAGTTCCAGAAATCAAGGAGTAAAAGCAGCGCACTTTGCATCTAGAAGGAAAGTTTTGATGGTGATAGTTCTAATTGGAATTTATTATTTCAGGCTTCAAATTCAGTGAGAGACTCCAAAGGATGCCTGGTTCTTGTGTTTTTTAATCAAGTAGTTAGGGGGAAAAAAGATTGGATTTTTGTTGCTATTGTTTGTTTTTTGATTTTTAAAATTTCTGTAAAACTCTAAGACAACATTTGAAGCTGCATATCTACTGGCAGAATACATAGATCTTCATTCTTTGTGAATTTCTTGCTGTGTTGTGTGTGTGTGTGTGTGTGTGTGTGTGTGTGTGTGTATGAGTATGCCCATAGGTATGTGTTTGATCTACCCAAAGATGGATTTACTTAAGATACAGCTATTTAAATACTAAATTGTCCTATGTATCAGTAATAAAAGATAAATTCAAGACCATCTGCAAGAAAAAGTTGAATCTTGCTGCCTTTTGGGAGTTGAGAAAGGGGAGAAGTCAGAATGTTGTTTTTCCTAAAAAGTGTTATAGAAAGGACTACATGGATTCTTGAACTAAATATCATGCATATGTAATTTTTATTTAAGCAAACCCTGGCTTAAATATAATAAAGACCCAAACTTTGAACGAGAAGATTATAATTTGGAAGGTAATATATTGTGTTCAGGAGAAAAGGAACAAAGCAGTTTTGCTTCTCAGTGTTTCAATACCTTGTGGTTTTCTGTCAAAATTGCATCTTCAGACTTGTGGGTTGCCTAGGAAACTTATGGCCTTTCTCTTGATTCCAAGCCTTAGTGTTGACTTTCTGCAACTTTTATACTTTAGTTTCCTCAGACAAGAGCAAAAATACCTACAATGTAAAACCAAAACCCTGAACAAAACCAAAACAAACAAACAGCCGATCTCAAGCATCAGGCTGAAAATACATCATCTGTGAGTCTCTTGAGACCACATCATAACAAGGCATCTTGGAATCTGAGCACATTTAGAAACCCAGATGCCTGCTGTTGCTCTGCTTCCTGTTTTGGATTCATTTTTATCTTTGTTTCCAACATGTTTCTATCCAGAAGCAGTAAGGAAGGTAGCGCACAGCGCTGTTCCTGTCCATTTATCCACTAGATAGCAGGGTTGCATACTGAGCAAAAAATTAAAAACCAGCATCCCCAAAATTCATTTACATGACTGAGGGAAAGCTCTGTGTGTGTGTGTGTGTGTGTGTGTGTGTGTGTGTGTGTGTGTGTGTGTGTGTGTACGTCGTCCATGATAGCTTGCTTGATACATAATCCATGGTCAAAACTCAAAATGGGGAGAGGAATTACATTTCTTCTACAAGAGATATTTAGAAGCCTTATGTTCTCAAAAGATTTATTTTCCTCAAATAGGAAGGGTGTATTCTAGCTGTGATAAACATCATAACCAAGAGCAACTTGGGGAGGAAAGGTTTTATTTAGCATGGAGGTTAGAGTCTACCATCATGGGAAGTTAAGGTAGGAACTCAAGTAAGGAACTTTGAGTCAGGAACTGAAGCTGGGAGCCTGGAGGAAGCCTGCTTACTGTTTTTCTCAGTCCCCTTGTGGAACCCAGACCATTTTGTCTATGGATGGCACTGGGAACAGTGGATTGGGCAATCCATGTCAATTAGCAATTACAAAATGCCTCACAAGTCTATCTGATATGGCCTTTTCCTTAGTTGGTGTTCCTTCTTCACAGGTGACTGTAAGTTTGTGCCAAATCAAGAGTGGAAGCTATAACAGGGTGAACAATTGGAAAGAAACATTATTTCCAAACAGCTGAAGTTAAAATAAAGTTTCCCTTTACACACACACATACACACACACACACACACACACACACACACACACACACACACACACATACACACACACGCAATAGATTCTTCTCTCATGCAATACACCCTGACCATAATTTCCCCTCCCTATACCCTTCCCCTCCACCTGGCACACCATGATCAGGTACCCTTTACTTGAAAACCTATTTTCCTTTCTTTTTCTAATTTTTTACCCATGCAGAATGGAGATTAAATGTAGGCCATGCTAGACAAGCATTCTATCACTAAGATATATCCCCAGTCATCTTTATGATTTTATTGTGAGGCAAGATCACACTAAGGTATCCAGCCCAGACTTAAACACATTGTGTAGCCTTGATGAGTATTGAATTTGTAATCCTCCTGCCTCAGCTCCCAAGTAGCTGGGGTTATGAGCTTGCATCATGGGGCCTGGTTCCTTTAGCTTGTTTTCTGAGAGCTCCTCAAAAAGTAGTGAGATGAATGCATAGCACCTCATGTTTACATATTTACTCACTTGGATTTTTACTGTGGATGCTTTGCTTGCTCTCACAGTATCATAGGGATATGTCTGCAGCGTGGAAACAGACTCTAAGGCCATTTGGCATAAATAACCTAGGACAAAAACTACTAGAAAAGACCTTACGATCAATTATGACCCTAAGCCCTACATTGAAGTTCAGTATTCATATTTTAAACAGGAATACTGATGGTTAATTTGCAAAAATATTCTGAGAATACAAGGGCATAATATATTCAAAGAAATATAGCCAAGTATCTGATTTATTACATTATCTTCTTCATAAAAATGAAATATAAGCTTCCCTAGATTATTAAGCACTAGGAGTTCAACTTTAGAGACTAATAACTAAGTGCTACATGTACTACCCCCAAACATCACTTATTAGAGACAATATTTGTTACCAGTAAGCTCAATGCATGCATTCTTATTTATAATGTGCATGCTTCTTGTTAATTCACATAAGAGCAGATTAATGGCAAAGCTGAATAAAAGTTTGACATAGGATTTTTGGTTGGGACAGTTTCATACAGCTGTTGTAAACACTGTCATAAACAACTGTCATAAGCACATCAAACTTCTAGTCTATTATGTGTTGCTGACCTAATGGGGGGCTTACAGAGGCTCTAGACTTTCTCGAGCAGTGGTTCTGAACCTTCCAAATGTCACATCCCTTTAATACAGTTTCTCAAGTTGTGGTGACCCTAAACATAAAACTATTTTCATTGTTTTTTGTAACTGTAATTTTGTTACTGTTACGAATTGTAATGTAAATATCTTATTTTCAGGATATCAATATGTGACTCCTGTGGAAGGTCATTCAGCCCTCAAAGGGGTCATAACCTACGAGTTGAGAACCACTGTTATAGAAGGAAGATTCACTTAAACTTGCCTGGGATACAAAATGGTGATGTATGTTTTTTTTTTTTTTTTTTTTTTTTTTTTTTTTAATAGATCCCATCACAGAATGCAGTTAGATTTAATTGTTGGAATCCATAGAAGTCAACTTTTGTGAGATTATCTTCTCCTAAAATTTGGATTTTAGGAAACTTAAGTTTTGACCTCTGAAGCTGCTTGGCCAGATAGCAAAAGAAGCTCCTTCCCCAGTAGACTGGTTATAGTGGAGGTAAATCATGCCCAATAGTGTATTCGTGGTTCTTGTTGCTCCTTATACTCCCCCGAGAGAGCCGTATTTCGTGGGTGGAAATGATGAAGCTGTTATTTACAGTTCATAATCTCCATGAAACGCCTTCAATAGATCTAAACTCTATTCCTCAATGCAAGATACCTCTCTTTCCATCTCTCAGTCACTTTTTTCTCTTAAGTAATTCATATTGTTTCCTATTTTCTGACATTTATCTCTAACCTTGAAATGATTGTAAATAATACAAAACTGAGCTGCATAAAATCCACATTCAAGTCAGGATCAAAAATCCCTTACCCTTAACATTTTTCTTCCTCATAGAAACCAATGCTTACAGTTCTTGGGGGGAAAATTATGTTGGTGAAACCTTAAAATACATTAGCTTTTGATAAATGAATCTCCAAAGCTTACGATGTTTATTATTATTTAATCTAGCCCATTGAAGATGGATATTTGTTTCTCTTGGTGTGCATGGAAAGACATTAAATAGCCCTCAAGGACTGTGGGCTTGAGTTCTGTGCTTGCTTGCTTTTCCTGGAGCTACTGTAACACATGACCCCAAGCCAGAAGACATAAAACAACACATATTTATTTTCTCTCGTCCTAGAGGCCAGAAGTCTGAAGTCAAGTGGATAGTCATCCCTTTCTAGAGCTCTGTGGTCCATGCAAGTTCTGGCGGCTAGCAGCATTCCTTGACTTGTTCTCCTCTGCCTCTCCCTTCTCTCCATCCTTCTGTCTCTCCTCCTGTTCTTCTCCCCCTTTGTCTTTTCCTTCTACCCTTTCCTCACTCCCATATCCTTTTTACTTTCTGTTTTTCTCTTTCTTGTCTTCTCTCCCTTCTCTCACCTCCTCTCTGGCGTGCACTGCCCCAGATCTCTCCTCTGCCTTCCTCTTTCTCGGTGCCACCTTTACGTCACCTTTGTTCCAGCTTTTCTCAAAATCTCTCCTCCTCTCTTGCAAGGATGCATGTGATCACATTTAGGTCAACCTAAAATTCAGGGTAGTTTCTTTTGCTGTATTCAGACCACCCTGTCTGTGCACATTTTCTCTTGACATGAAAAAACGGGAGTAAGATTTTTTTTAAGGTGGCATTTGTTCTTCTGTGAACTTTAATTATGGTAATATGAACATAGTTTGATAAGGACATTGCTTCTACAGTTATTAGCCTACGGGCAACACTTACTCCAACCCTCATTTATTACCTCCAACTTATATGGAAATATTTTTCAACACTATAAATCAACATGTTGGCTAGTTTGCTCATTAGGAAATAGTGCAGCTCCTTTAAAGTACTGGCTATCCACAGGCTTTTTTTTTTTTTTTTTTTTTGCAAAATTTTATACTTTATTCTTAAAAGATAACACTTTTATCATAATCTCTGTGAGAGACTATAAGTGTTTAATTCAAAATAAACTCAGTTATACAAGAAAATTCACTCTTGGAAAATGTGTCTGTTCTAAGAAATGAATTGTTTTATTGGAACCTCAGTCTCAAGATTAATGAAAAATTAAAGAATCCTTTCCCAACAAGATAATAATCATTTCCTCTTACTCCCTAAAAGGCCCAAAAAAGCATCTTCTACTACATATTTTTAGGGGCCCAGCTTGTTTGCACACAGTACAGTTGGACAGTGCATCACAATTTTTTTTGTGTGTATACAAATCAATAGGGAATCTTTTAAAAAAATGTAGATTCTGCTTGAAGGGGGCTTGACGTAAAGTCTGTGAGGCCTGAGATTTCTCATTTCCCTAGGAAATCCTATAGATCAGAAATATTTATAGAAAAAAACTGTTTTATTTGAAAAATAATGAACTGATCTTGAACTTGACCATGTGGCTGGTTCCTGGTTTGTATGTGTAATCCAAAGACCATGACCGTGTGCATTTGTTCTCCATGTTACCTCTCACCTTTGCTCATCTGGCATCCATCTTTCCTTAGAACATGCCTATGTTTCATAGAGCCATGGAGACAATGACAGCTATCAGGCTGTCCTTCCAGCCCCAGCTTTCCCTCTCCATAGCTACTTTTCTCTGTTACAGGAGTAGTACACGTGCCACAGACAAAGATATGCCTTCCCAGGAGGCATGTGAGACTTCGAAAGAGAGAAATTCTTCCTGATGGCAGCAGTGGCTCTGAACCAGGAGATTCTGAGCTCGTCTGTCAATGAAAAGTTATGTTATTCCTGCATCAGCCATGCCAAGTTAAGCCCTTCCACATAGATTCACCATTTTCCTAAGATCTATGTTGTTGTCTTTTCCCACTTGTAATGAAAAACATTTTGATTAAAATATTCACTAAAATTTAGGTCAATCGCCATAAATTGTGTCTTTACTTGTTATTTTTCCCCAACCATCAAGGACCCAGGCAAAAGCTCCTCTTGTACAACCCTTACAACCACCATGACAAGATGATGATCATCTATTGAGAGACACTTGTATCCCTCTGTCTATCAGATTATTGAAAACAGCACACCACAAGCGATTGGAATTTCCTCAGGAATCTCTGGGTGACTGATGGAAAAGGATGGACACAGCCAGAAGAGGAACTTGTCTTCCTTGAAGTTATTACATACAGTTCTGACAACCTATCAGTCACTAGCTTGCCTGTTTCAGGACCCAAGCTTTAAGCCTTTGAACTCCAATAACATTTTATTAGGAAGCAAGATCTAGGAAAGTAGTGAGGGGGGAAACACACACACACACACACACACACACACACAGAGACAATGAAGTGTCTTAGTTGGAGTTTCTGTTGCTGTGATGAAACACTGTGACCAAAAGCAACTTGGAAGTAGCACTATTTTACTCACATGTCCATATTAGAGTTCATCTTTGAAAGCAGTTATGACAGAGATTGAAACAGGGCAGGAACCCGGAGGCAGGAGCTGATGCAGAGGCCGTGGAGGAATTTTGCTAACTCGCATGCATGCTTCTCATGGCTTTCTCAGCCTACTTTCTTGTAGAACCCAGGACTACCAGCCAAGGGTTGACACCATCCACAATGGACGTGGCCCTCCCAAATCAATCATTAATTAAGAAAATGCCCTGCAGGCTAGTTCACAGTCTAATTTTACAGAGACATTATTTTCCATTTCAGAGTCCCTATTCCCAAATGAATAGCTTGTGTCAGTTTGATATAAAACTAGCCAGGACATGAAGTAAAGGAAAATGAATGGTATCAATGTATATTATGGAGATAACCAGGATTCTATAAGGCTTAATTTATTGCTAAAATACTTTGGACTCATTTATTGAGAGGCTATATGAATTCCCATGTTTTGTGACTCTGCTTCTTTTAGGAAATCAAAAGAATTATTAGCTGTATCTTTCTCCATGGGGTAAAGTTTTGTCACATGGTGTATTAACTTGCTTACAGTGTAAGTCCAAGTTGTCTATGTGGGGACACCAAATCCATTGGGACTTGAAGCTTCAGCAGAAATAGAACCTCAGGAAGAAAGTGAACAGAATGGGTCTGAAACGAGGGCCACTCTTCCATATTGTTTCTGTCTTAAGTTGGTTTCCTACTGCAGAGGTATCTGGGGTAGAGCGAGTCATATGATTTGTGGAGCCTTGATCCAATTTCTGATGTGTATCCAATTGCAGAGGATGTAGGCACAGAGAAATAACCCACTGAGCCCTGTGAGATGCATTCTGGCACAGATTTCCTGATTTTTATGCTTATTTTGTGCTGTGATGACTAACACTTGTCTGTTCATCAGCTTCTCTGAGGTAATGCTTCATACACCACGATTTCCTCTGCAGACCTTATAATTGAGATGCTCTTTAGCTGTTATCAGTTTCTTACAACTTCTATACCAAGGTATCCAAAGCAAGTAACTTAAAATGACAAATGTTATTCTCACATGTTTGGAATCCACAGTCATGGTGTTGGTGGGTTTGCTCTCCTTTCATGGGCATTCAAACAGAATCTTCAGTTTCCATTGGACTGTGACAACCTAACTCCGGATTTTGCCTCCTTGGTATTGATCTCTCTGCATCTGTGCCCTCTCATCTTCATATAAGGATATTGGACAGAGAACATGGGATCCTGTCAGTTCATCGTATCAACCTTATTAAAGTACATCTTCAAAACTCCTTGTTTCAAAATATGGCTACATCTTGATGTCCCAAGTCGTTATGACATTGATATTTGCTTTACAATTAGTTCCCCTTTCCCCCATTCTAATTCAGCCCCTTGCCTACGGGGTTGTTTGACTACAAGATGACAAGGTGGTGAAGATTTAAGTTACAATGCCATTCCTGAAGGATTTCTGGTGTTTGAAGTCAGTCATCAGTTGGAAATTCAACAGTGTAAATGTGTGCTTTCTGTGTTTTCACAATGTCTCTTGTGGGCCAGCTCTGCCCCATTTTTAACAGATGCACACAGAGAAGACTTTGATCCACCATTGGTGTTCGGTGTAGATTCAAGTTATCATTCCACTTATCCTAGTGTGTATCTTATTTATTTTCTTTCATTGGGCATATCAACTTTGTTAGTTATCTCTGAATTTCCTTAACTAAGGTCACAGTGACTCCCTTCTGTATTTAGGGACCAAGCAGAAAGGCCACTAGGATCAATGTCAGCATGAGAGAGTGTGATGGAAGGTTTTCATTTCAGCTCTCCCAATAAGCAAATCATACCATTTCAAGAAGGCTTAAGGAAGATACCTTTGCGTAAAATCTCTGACCACCAGTATCTGTATTTTATGTGAGGTTAAGAGTTTCTCTCAAAAGCAGCATTGGGAAGACATGGGAGACTAGAAACTCAGGTCAAGACTGAGAGAACTATTCACCCAATCCAAGAGACTGTGTTCCAGCACTACAGGCTGTAAGTAATGTCTTACTGACATCAGTGAGTGAAGAGGTGGAGGGGAGGGAAAGAATGTTAGAATAAAGGAAATACAGTGCATTTGGAAAAACCTTGACCTTAACTCCCTCTTCAGTGGATATTGTTGTTGCTGAATTCAACATTGAAATGATGGAGCCCCGTTTGCATGGTGGCACATATTGTAATCCTAGGACTTAGAATGCTGAAGAAGGAAGCCCTAGGGTATATTAAACTACGCAATGATCTGTGAGTGTGTTTTTCTGTGTGTGTGTGTGTGTGCGCGCACACACACACTCATGGGATGATGATCTCAATGTCAGTAGGAAGCTGCAACTTAGTGGACTTTTGGGTTATTAGGAGAGTGTTTTATACTGATGTGGCCTTTCTCCCAAGTGCAGCCTCAGCTCTTCCCTTCCCATGGAAGTTGGAGAGCATCCAGACTCAGGGTGATTGTTTCCTTAATGCCTGCCCCATGCTGGTCTGTACTGGTCACTTCACTGCCCTTCCTGCCCTTCCTGCCCTCTCTGCCCTCCCTGTCCTTGAAAGACTTGCTGCCCCTTTTCTGTTGGTACATGCCACTTAGAAGTACTCTAAGATTTTGCCTGCATTCAAATCACTGGAACTGCTCTTTTTGGGTCTTTCTTAAAAAATAATAAAAATTTTAAAAACTCATCACAGGTGGGAACTTTCAGAGCAGAACCTGATCACAGGCTTTGCTGTATACATGTATCATGAAAAGATGTTTAAAGTGTAGAATCCTTGGCCCTGCTCCAAATACTCAGATTCTTTTGGCCCAGAGCCAGAATGTTTACAGATTTCTCTGATATGATAAGTGCTGTCTCGTCTAATATTCTAATTCGGTAATTTAGAAGTATTCTCTTTATTTTTTTCCTCTCTTACTTTCAAGCAGAAGCTTTTTCCTTCCAGCAGCCTTAAGGTGGTACAGAGCAAGAGACAGGGCTAGGAATGAAGTACCTTCTCCTTCTAGCTTTTGTTTCTATACATCTTATTTGGCAGACTATAGGGATTTGAAATAATCACTCCCTTATTAAAGATGGGGTAGGATACCCAAGAGAGAAGTATCTACAAGGACTTTCTAGATTAGTGATCACAGAGACAGCTTTGCCAAGATTGCCCAAGTCTACTCAAGTGGGGAGAAGTCAAGAGATGCAAGAGCTGCAGGGTGCAGGTGTGCTAGGATGGCCCATGTGTTCCCATGACGTAAGTGGACGGGAGCTGAATATCAGCTGATACCCAGGCGACTCACAAGCTCCCACAGTTCTGTGGCACAAGAGGTCCAGAAAAATGTCTTATACCGACCCTAGGGAGGATTATCCTTCCCTTACAAAAGGACAATGTAAGCTCACACAAAGTGAGTGGCCATGGGAAGGGCCCTGCCTTCATGGGCCTGTGTTCCTCCACATAGTCATGATTTTTTGTTTTGTTTTGTTTTCTTTTCTTTTGTCTGTATGTTTGTTTGTTGTTTTTAAATGGATATTATTTGTGATTTACCATTGTCAAGGGCGAGAACTCTGAGATCAAAGTGCGTGGCAATTCAGCCCCTGGTGAGGCCTCTCTTTCTGCTTTGTCTTCAAATGTGACAGAGGGGAGTGGGGGAAGGGAGAGGGAGAAGGGGAGAGTAGAGAGGGAAAGGGGGTGACATGACAGGGGCAAGGGAGGGAAAGTGTCCACTGTAGTTTTTCTTTCTTAGAAGGGTGATAATACGGTTCTGTCACGGGTTTTAATCTCAAGACTTTATGTGAAAACATAATTGTGGTGATATTGTGTTCCCCAAAATATTGTGCACCCTAATAAACTTTTCTGGGATCAGAGAACAGAGATCAGAGAACACCTATAATCCTAGTATTCCAGAGACAGAAATCCATCTGGATCTCTGTGAGTTTAAAGCCACACTGGAAACAGCCAGGCATGGCAATGCTAGCCTTTAATCCCAGGAAGTGATGTCAGAAAGCAGAAAGGTATTTAAGGCATGAGGACAAGGAACTAGAACCTGGTTAAGCTTTTAGGCTTTTGAGCAACAGTTCAGCTGAGATCCATTTGGATGAGGACTCAGAGGCTTCCAGTCTGAGGAAACAGGATCAGCTGAGGAACTGGCAAGGTGAAGTAGCTGTGGCTTGCTCTGTTTCTCTGATTTTTCAGCATTCACCCCAATACCTGGCTCTGGGTTTGTTTTTGTTAGTAAGACTCTTTAAGATTCCTGCTACACATAATTACCTCACAATGGTCTTCTCTTCTAACGTTAGTACAGTAGCTGGAATTTCAGCATATGAATGTGGGGAATGTAGAAACATTTGGTGCTTCACAAAGTTAGACCCTGTGATCTGCATTGGAAAAAAATGAAATTTAAAGCAATTACGTGCATAATAATCAGTTAAACACAACCTAAGTGAGCTAAGATTGTCCACCGAGATTTGGGTATCCCCCACTAGAAAGTCTGACAGACCCCGTGCTGAGTGGTTCCAAAAGCAATTTGCTACCCATAAGCTACATGCACAGGTCAGTGGCTGTCACAAGGGGCCAAGGAGTAACTGTGTCCTGAAAGTTTCTTTCCCCGTGGAGGTGGAGATCCTGACCTGGACTTCATTCCATCCACCACTAGTGCCAGATTGATTTCCATAGGGGTAGAACGCAAGGGAGGGGGCAAGGAGAGTGCCTGGGAGCTACTTGTTCTACAACAGGAAATCAGGGTGGAGACTGGAGGTGGGGACAGGACACGGAAGGGGAGACAGAAAAGGAAGAGCATGCCTCTGAACTCTAGAACCGACTGTAAAGAGGGAGCTGGCGGGCAGGGTGCACTGAGGCCGCCAGCAAGAGTATTGTAGTGAGCCAGCTTCAAGCCAAATGGAGCTCCAAGTGCCTATTTAATCTCAGGTGCTGCTTATTAAAAAACATCCTTCTCCCCCTTGTATCACAGCAAGGGCCTCTCCCTGCATCTGATCTCCCACCAGAGTGTGGAGCTGTCTCACAGAGTGGAGTAGAGATCAAAGCTGGATTCAGAGGAAAGAAATGAAACCCGGAAGCTCAAAGACAGGCTGGGCACATAGAAATACAGCAGGTGAGGTCCTGGCAGCGTGCCTCGCTTCACTGTGAGCTCTGTGCTCCCGTTATGGCGTGGAATAGCAATTAAGTCCTTGAAATCAATGAATTACTATGCTTCAAAATTGACTGACTTTTAAACACAGAAGTGAATTTGAACACATTTAAGGTAATTTCCATAAAATGGTGTCTCTCATTTATCTCTGTTCCGCATAAGCAGAGGAAAAACACGCATCCTGTCTGTCCTGGTACTTAGGGCTCAGTCTTTGATTTTCTCTCTATCCAGAGGATGTCGTCTGTGGTTCATTCTCTCCTTAGGCAACAGGAAAAAGATCGTCTCTTAGTCCATTGATGAATGAAAGTAGAGTCTATCATTAGGGAAAAGCTGGGTACAGGAAAGACAAGTGGCTACTTGAGTTTATGTTGGGAAGAGCAAAGATTTAGAGGCGAGAAAAATGCTTGCCCAAGTCAGGGAGAAGGAAAGAGATGAAGACTGATAACAATCCTGTCTGGACCCGGTTGCCAAGATGGATTTCAGTATTCTGGAGTTAGAATGGACCTAGGTTCTTTATAGCTTATATGAGGAGCTAACCAGGGAGACATTCTTATCAGCAAGTCAAAGACCCTCCTTTAGAGCTGTGGTGAAGACTTCACTCTAGATGAAATGTGATTTTCTATTAATTTCTGTAACTCCAATGGTCTGGACCTGACCCTATGAAAAGCTACAGTAAAGTGGTAGAGAGGTTAAGAGCAGGTCTTACAGATTATACCCGAATGAGAGAAAAAAAACACCAAACAAACAAACAAACAGAACCCCAAATCAAGCCCAGTTAGGATCTGACATTGTATATTTTCCATGCATGTTTTCTCTTGGCAATGGTCCAGAATAGATCCAGAAACCCCACGTCTGGCTACTTTCAGCAATCATCCTCCATCAGTGTATCATGACTGAGAGATGGTCGAGAGCAACTCTTGAAGGTCATAATGCCTCTGGGTGGGAGAGGGAGAAAGAGAAGGAAGTCTCAATTTCTTCAATAGATCTCTCTCCTCCCTGCCTTCAGTCCAGTTCCCCTTTGGAAGCTTTAAGATGAGATGTGTCCGCTGGAGCCGGCATCCCCTCAACTTCCTGAGAATTATGAACTGGTTGTGGTCCTGGGGCTGTGTAGAGAGGCCTGTTGTTTACAAAAACAACCTGGATAGCTTGGCTTTGTCTTAATGGCATCTTTTTCATCCTCAATCTAGAAGTCTGTCATAAAATGCTCCTATAAATTACTGACAGTGCTCCCATTTTACCACCTCCAGCCTTCCGGCTGTGATATAGGGCCCATAAATCTCTTCAGGACACATCTCACCACACTCAGGGCTTGTGCCGCCTCCTGCATGATCTTCTGCATTTTGCATTCCCTCCACCTATTTGGCCGTGAGTGGCTCAGACAAGAAAGAAGTTAGGCTGCAGCAGAGTTTAATCAAACCTGGTGGGGACCATGAAGATGGATGGGATTTGAGACCTAGGGTTAAGGGAGGAGAGGGAGAAAAACCAGGTCAGCAGCAATTAAATCTCCAAGGAGCTAAGTGTTTCAGAAGCTGTGATTGGCTAGGACTGTGTGTGTATGTGTGTGTGTGTACACTTTGTGCTGACTGACACACAGCACACAGGCCTCAGCAGGCTCTAAATGCTCAAGGGAGAAGATTTGTGCATTACTTATATTCCTCCATGTCTGATTTGAAGTAGGAACAGGAAAAGGAGGGAGAGAGAAAAAATCTAAGTCCTGGACTATACTCTGAGGTGTGAAATGAATCAGGATCTTACCTGTTGTTTTAAAAGTAGTACACGGCAAACACTTCCATCCCCTATAAACTCACGGTGCGACCTTCCTGCTTTCTCACTATGAAAATAACCACCGCACCTGAGAATTCATGAGCTCTCACCTGATTCAAAACACAAAGAAGCACACTAGCAAATGATGCGCACTACTAATGAAAAATAAATGAATGCAGCTGCTTCCCGGGGAGGGTGCTGACTGTTCCTGGCTGTGTTCTGCAGCTGCTGCTGTCTGGCTTCTCACCTCTGGGTCAGCCGAGGGGACCTCACACACTTCCTTCCTGCCTTGTTCTGGCTTCCCAGACAGAGCATGATCTGGTGCCATACAACAGACATTTCTTTTCTTTTTTTCCACATGTGAGAGGGGCAGAGAGTAGAGGTGTCATGGCACCAACTTCCTTTGAATAGCTTGAGCCTTTGCATGATGGTTGAAGTGTAGAAAACTGGGGAGTAGTTGAGGCAATGCAGGAAAGTAGGGTCCTCTCCTCTGTCACATGTATGTGATCACTGCACACGGCCATCTTTGCTTCCCCTGGCACATGTAGTTCTAATCTAATTTGCTCCCTCAATCTAGCTCTTTTTTCATCTAACGGAATCCTCATATCATTTCCTGGCCATGGGCGGCAGCCATTCCCTTAACTCCTGGTTTCCCTCCAGCTCCTCCCACGACTTGTCATAGTCCATTTTGTGCGACTGTGAAAGAACGCTGAAGGTTGGTTAGTTCACAAAGGGGGGGCAGGCTTATTTCGCTCACAGGTCTGGAGGGTCAAGAGCAAGTGTGGAGATCTGCCAGGTCTACAGAGAACCTGATGGCAGAGAAATCACGAGGGTGGGAACATGAACGACAGTGAGGTCATGGTCAGATGGAAACCAGAGAGATTCGAATTCAAGAGGCAGAGAGGGTTCATTTTTCCAGAGAAAATCATGAGTCCCTAAAGAACAAATCAGCTTCCTCTCAGCCTTATCATGTCAGTGCATCACGCTAGGGACTTAGCCTTTAGTACCAGAGCCTCTGGGAACAAATCACATCCAGACTATCACATGAGCCATCCCCACATCTGCCAGCTCCTCTTCCTTTCTTCATTCACTAATTCGGTTTTACAAAGACCTCATTTGCAGTTATCCAATTTCCTTAACACCTCTGACTTCACAAAAAAAAAAAAAAAAAAAAAAAAAAAAAAAAAAAAAAAAAAAAAAAAAAAAAAACTAACACTCTGACTTCCTCAGCTGCATCCCTCCCCATTCCTGGGCATCGACACTTAGATATTCCTGGATCAATACACTTACCTGTAACAGCAAGGTTTTCTTCAGCTCAAATCCCAGGGACACACTTGATTCTTCCTACACTTTCCCATCAACCACTATGCTCTGTAAAATGTCTGAACTCTGTTCCTTACCATCTCTTGCTTTGCTGATTTCACACACACACAAACACACACACACATGCACACACTTAGCATTTATGCTCTACTCCATATTTTAATCCACATCAAATGAGTCCATAAAAATTTGGATTCCTTCCTATAAACCCTTCCTCACTGCTAAAATGAGAAAAGCCTCCTGCCTGAGAAAGATCTCCCAAAGTTACTGTCTCAGCAGTGACTTCATGTGGTATAGATATGACTGACTATAGATGATATTTGGGCCAGGTTTTCATTCCTGAGCCTCTCTAAAATCCTGCCCACTCCCCAACTAGTTTGATATTCTTCCCATTAATTCAGTGAGCTGCCCAATCAATATCTTCTCAGCAAATCCCTGCTTTATTCAAGCTATTCGGGTGTATTCACCATGTTTCTTGTTTGTTTATTTCATGTTCTGCCATCTGGGGTCCTGAAAGACCCGGGATGGCCTACACCACCCACAACAGCCATCTCCTAGAGACAGCTACAAGAACTCAGCTACAGGCATTTCTTTCATATACAAATCAACCAATCCAGAGCCCCCTTCCCCCAGCCACATCATTCATGGGACACTATTTCCTTTTTCTGACCACTTCAGAGCCAAGTAACCAACTATAGTTAATCCCTATATAGGTCCCAGAATGCACAGAAAATTTTCAAACAAACCCCATCCTAAGCCTGCTCATTCTCCTCCTTCCTGTGGGAACCAGAATGAAGGATCTCGTCTAAGCTTCTCCCTCCTTTTTCTACTTCTTCCCTCACCTTGGCCTTTCTCATGTGGTCTCCTTGAGTGCTATGCCTCTTCTTTTGAGAATTATATGACCATGAATATCTTCATTCTTGACGGTCATTTTTATGTCATGTGTCTTTCTACACCTGACTGAAACTAGTCTCAGGTGCAGCTGAAGCACACCGTTTGGCATTATTGCTTTCAACAGAGACCCAGAAGCAACAATCTCTGTGTTGCTGGGGGTTCTGAGGTCATATGGATTAGAGTATTAGGTCTTGGGGAGGGAGAATGGTTCAAGAGGTGTATGAGGTTAGATTATCTTTCAGACAAAATGTTTATCAAAGACAGTGGTGCATCAGGATAGGAGGCAAACCTTTATCCCATTCATGAACAGCAAATGGTGTTCTCGCAAAGTCCCTTAGGAGTATGTAATGATGGGGAATTGTTGCACTACATAAACATCTGTTGACATTGCCAATTAAGTTATAAGGCCCTGTATGTTCTGTGATTTGGGCTCAGACCTGTGCTTGGAAACTCTTAAGCACACTTCTGGGTGAAAGGGCATATGAAAAATCCCACAGGACAAAGGGCTTTGTTAGTATGTGACCTAGGGGTATGCCATTATGGGATGTGTAGGACATGGCATTTTTAGCCTTTATGTTTACATAGAAACAAAGGAATAATTTCATGGAAAAATATGGTAAAGGCAGTAAGTGATTATGGTGTATTCAAATATGTCAGTCTATTTCTGCTTTTAGGAACAATGGATGAGGAGTCCACAAGTGTGGGTAGTCAGGAGGCGGTTCTCAGCATAACTCTTACATCAAAGGGATATGAGAGACTTTATTCTGGAGACAACTAAGAGTGGCCATGGCCTGGGACCATAGGTTTGGGTTGCTCCAAATTCCATATCTGACACTGTAAAAATTCCATGAAGTTTTTATAGTTACAGAACCACAACAACAAACCCTCCATAAATCCAGATATTTCTCAAATGCATTGGTGGCTATATAAGGTAACTGGGTTACAGTAAAGTGGGGAATTTCTTCTATGGTCCTCAGATGGTTTCTGATGATATTCTTAGCTTTGGGGATCGTGGAAGCTAAGGGTCACTTTATACATTCCTAAAAAGTTTTTCTAACAGCCACAAAGATGTTGAATTACACTTTGAGTTAGACAATAAGTGGCCACTTCAGGGGCTAAGATAGCCCAGCATAATTTGGCTTTGGACCTACAAAATTCTAGTTCTCCTCAATCATCAAGGTTTGAAATAGCTGTGGAATTTTTTTAATATGAAAATTACTTTACAGTTCCCTCTGTTGACCAAACAACATATTTTGTGTGTATAGAGACAAAATATTGTCTTATGCCCCATGGTGCCAGGTAGGTCATTCTTAGGATCTAATAGAGATGAGTGAGTAAGAAAGCAATCGATCTTTAGGAGAGAGAGGTAGTGGGTGAAGTCATTAAGGAATAAATCCCTGGATCATATCAAATTAATTTGTCATCATGATCCAGGTATGATTTCTATTCATGTTGTTCTCTATCTGATATAACAGTTACATGTGACATGTAATATGATTATTATAGTTAGAGTTAAGATAATCAAGACCACAGTATGACCTAAAGATGTCAAGGTAGAAAATGTGACTAGCAGGCATCTGAAACAACTAAAAATCATATTTTTAACAAGTTGAGTACATGTTCATTTTTGTAACTGCAGATATTTATACTTTATGGTATGTTTTACTTCATGTTCAGAGCATTTAAATAATTTGTCTTTTAATTTAAACTTTTAATTGTAATCTTTAAATTTTAAACTTACTTTTCTGTTTAGTCAGTTTGGTTTTATGGCTATAACCTCATAAGGAAAGGCTAGTTCTAATTTTAAGAAGTTTTCAACTTTGATATTTCAGTTCCTATAACTTTGTAGATATAATAGTAGATATAATATTATGATCTGTTGTGTTATCTTGGTATTGTATTTGAGTTTGGAGAAGTAAATTGAAAGTCATATTGTACAACAAATCAAATAACACCTTAGTATTACTTTAACTTTTATTTTAGCAATTTTTTTCTCTTGAACCAAATATTAGTAACAGGGAGCAAATGAGAGGCCAGACATATTGGAGATTAGGATTTATAGGCTTGTGAATATAACCATGTATTTGTTCTTACTTTATAATTACAAAGGGAAATGGGACCCCAATAGGAGTCACTACAAGTCACTACTTTGTAACGTGTGTGTGCGCGCGCGCACCTGCACCTGCTAAAACCAGAACAGGGTTTCAGATCACATAGAGCTGAAAGTAAAACACAATTGTTGGTTGTCTAAAATGGGTGCTGGAAACAATACTATGAGCCATCTCTCCTGTTCCTGTAATTACTTCTTATTGGCAAGACACACACACACACACACACACACACACACACACACACGATTTTTTAAGACATGGTTTCTCTGTTTAGTCCTTGCTGTCCTCAAACTCACTTTGTATAGCTGGCCTGGAACTCAGAGATCTGCCTGCGTCTGCCTCCCAAGTGCTGGGATTAAAGGTTTGTGCCACTACTGCCCAGTAATTGGCAAAATAGTAATGCTGTTTAATTATCATTTTCAATACTGGCTAAGTTTACTATAGGACATTGGATTGTAATGTATAAAACACTATGATTTTTATCATTGAAGACTATTTTTAATACATAATTAAGAAGAAATAACTCAAATCTTTATGCATCTTTTTTTAAATAACTTTTGTTCTCTCATACATTACATCTCAACTGTAGTTTCCCCTCCCTCCACTCCTTCAAGTCCTTCCCCAACCTCCGCTTCCCCCCAGATCAACTTCTCTGATATTCTAGCACTGGGCTATATCTCCAGGCCTCTCAAAATATCTATGTTATAGCTTCCTTGATCTTCTCTGCTAATCTTCCCTTCAGCCATAGTCCTCTCTGATTATTTTCTTTGAGTAACCATTGATATGTATTGAATAACTGTATCTTTAATCTCTCATTTCAAACACCCAGCATGATATATCTCATGATTGAAAAAAAAAAATTCAGAGTACAGGCTAAATCCAGATTGGTAGTTGCTTATCTCAATAAATCTTTACTGGTTAGAAACTATTCCCAGACACTAATACATTGTTAGTGCCTGCTAACATGCTACAACAAGAGATAAAACGCCTTATAGAGTGACTGGCTCACAAAGGCTAAAAACTATCTGGTCCTTTATAGAAAAAAAACTGTTAAGCACTGATACAAAATTGGGTTGCTTTCTTTACTTAACAAGTTTAAATTTGATAGATTTGGCTCTGTTCAGATTTATACTTCTAACCCATAATGTAAAATGAAGTGGACATTATGGTGTGTCCTTGCTGAGTTTAAAGAAGAAGAAAAAATGTTGCTGGAGGGCTTCTCTCCAGGTTCCCCAAGCCCCGCAGTCCCACAATCCACTTATAAAATAATCCCTCAGATGCTTATATCACTTATAAACTGTATGGCCGTGGCAGGCTTCTTGTTAACTGCTCTTTTATCTTAAATTAACCCATTTCTATAAATCTATACCTTGCCACGTGGCTGGTGGCTTACCAGAGTCTCTACATGCTGCTTGTCCTGGCGGTGGCTGCAGTCTCTCCCCTCCTTCTTCCTGTTTCCCCAATTCTCCTCTCTCTTTGTCCCACCTATACTTCCTGCCTGGTCATTAGCCATCAGTGTTTTATTTATATAGAGTGATATCCACAGCACTTCCCCTTTCTTCTTTTTTTAAAAAGGAAGGTTTTAACTTTAACATGGTAAAATTACATATAACAAAACAATTACCGAGCAAGAATTATAGTTACAATATTAAAGAAGATGTCTTATCTATCTTATATTTGTGAGTTTAAGGTTTTATAGCTAACTTATCTTTTATCATAACTGAGGAAATTACGACTATCTAGTCTTCAGCCACATCAAAGACCTGAGAAGGAACATAATGGTACCTGAGAAATGGTAGATGGATGCAAGCAACTTTCGGGAATCTTGCAAGAGTAGACCAAGACAGCTGGCAGCCTGGACAGTCACCTAATGTTTCTCAGCATTGTTGGTGCATTCAAATTGGCTACAGGCCTAGAGTATCTGACAGACCATTTTTAGAAGCAGGAATTTTAAGAGACCATCTTACCCTGTCTTGGCAGAGTACAGTAGTCGCTTTCCTTGTGTCCCGCTTGTCCAGAAAGGACAGCATTGCATTTGTACTGTCAGCCATCAAGGCAAGGGCAATTCTTTGCCAAGTAGGCCATTTTTTGCCAAAAAGACAAACTTCCAAATGGAAATGTCTTAGAAGCCCAACATTCTCTCGGGATCAAATTGGTGCAGCCAGGAGCAATTGTGTCTCACGTCAACAGAATTCTAAGTTATTTAAATGCCATATTCTCCAGGTCTATGAAGTGTTTGAAGATTACCTATCTATCTGAAATATATCTATGTATACCTAGAAGACTTAACTAACATGGCTACAGATATGATTATCATAGATGACTAATTATTAATCTATTTTTTAATTATCCATTACAATTTTAAATGAGTTATATAAACATAATACCTCAAACAAGAATAGAAATATATATATATATATATATACAGTATAACAAAATTAACTTCAAGTTTGTATCAATGAACTAAAATTTATACCAATGTAAAACATTTTAAACATAAACTAAAATCTATACCAATGTAAAACATTTTTAAACAAGTTGTTCTTTAAAAGTAGGTTCATTAATCTACCCTTTTATCTTATCATCTCCATATCCTCCTATATATCATATCCCCTTTTCTTTTTTAGAAAGAGATCACATTTATAATCAACCTGTTTTAAATAAAAATATTGGTTTTTCTCTGTCCACACCAGAGGGCTCTTCTGATTTGGGACACAAGAATCCCTTAATCATTTTTTTTTTTAAAGCAATATGTCTGGGTTTAGAGGGGGAGTGAGCCAATTCCACCTCTAAAGCCAGCTTGGTATATTTGGGAATTTGGGCGTAGCATCTCTTACTACTTCCTGCTGGAGGGGGGCGCTGTATCTTATGGGGACGCAAAGAAAATTTTAGACCTATGGGGTAGTCCGTGAGGCTGTATTGTGTGAACCAGTTGCCTTGAAACCGATCTGGATGTTGGATCATCTGGGCCATGGTGTCATCGGAGTCCTTTCAGGGGGTCTTGGCTGGTGAAACCTGATGTATCTTAATCTGGAACAAGTCCACAGCCTCTGGCTTTCTGTGGAAACAAAAGCAGAACCTCTTTTCCAAAGTAACATATCCTTGTATCCAAATTTTGAAGTCAAGGTACCTTTAAAATATACATTTTGGCATAACTCAACAGCTTTTGTAATCAAATGTTTTTCTTTAGTTATGAATATCAAAGAGAACATAATCCAGATTCTCTGTGTGGTAGCCATCTTTATGTGGCTTATGTTTTATATTACCTTGAGCCTTGAGCCTATTGCTTTAAACTGCACCATTGTAAGCCTGAAACGGCGCTGTGGCTGCTGGCTCCGCCCACTTCAGCTTCCCAACATGGCAGTGGTACGTTTTCCGCCAGCTCTGGGAGTCATCAAGTCTCAGAAATAGTGGGTCTAAGCTTTTATCAAAGCAGCGTGTAGCCCAGAAACCTTTTTTTTTTTTTTTTTAAATAATAGTAAAGACTAAATCTACCACAAAGCTTAATGTGCCGCTGGCAGACACCTCATTTCTGCCATACTGTGGGTCAAACACACACGCCAGGAACCCGCCAGTGTTCAAACCCGCGTTTTGCAGCGTCTAGCTGCCCGTATGAGACAAGAAGCAGGAACCTGGTTTTGGCTCTGTTTAGAATTGGTTATTAAATATTCTCAGGTTTAAGGTGGAAACTCGAGCCGTTGGGCGCCATTTGTTGCTGGAGGGCTTCTCTCCAGGTTCCCCAAGCCCCGCAGTCCCACAATCCACTTATAAAATAATCCCTCAGACGCTTATATCACTTATAAACTGTATGGCCGTGGCAGGCTTCTTGTTAACTGCTCTTTTATCTTAAATTAACCCATTTCTATAAATCTATACCTTGCCACGTGGCTGGTGGCTTACCAGAGTCTCTTCATGCTGCTTGTCCTGGCGGTGGCTGCAGTCTCTCCCCTCCTTCTTCCTGTTTCCCCAATTCTCCTCTCTCTTTGTCCCACCTATACTTCCTGCCTGGTCATTAGCCATCAGTGTTTTATTTATATAGAGTGATATCCACAGCAAAAAAACACCACTAAAAAAAAGAAAGGGAAAAGTTATTGATTATCACATTCTCATTTATGATAAACTCATCTCTTTAATCTTTACTGTGTTCTTCAAGAACTTGTGGTAGTTCACTGATTTTTGTTAAAATAAAAACTAAACGTCACATCACAGCTTCTGAAGTTTTCCTCATTATATCTGTATAATGTGATGAGAAGGTATAAGTTCCTCTGCTTCTTGTCCATTATAAATCATGTACAGAAGACAGATATCTGTGACTCAGAAACCATAAAGACAGGGAGAAGAGAAAGATGGGCAGATGAAGTTATTTAGACTGTGGGATAGTCATTTCCACAGGGCAACCACACAGTTGAGTGCTCAGGGCTTCCAGGAGCATGCTGACTGGTGACTGAGCAGGAGTTGGTAGCTGGCAAAATCCAAGAAATATCTGTACAAGCAATGGAAGAGAAAACCCAAGATTGCTTTACTTGTCTCCTAAACAATCTCCACCACTGAATTCTCTTAGACAAAAACTTGGGCATGAAGTAGTCTGTTCTCTGTGCAGTTTATGTGTAAAGCAAAAATCGCAGGGATGTGCCAGCTAGGCAGGAGGCATGCTCAGATTCATGGAGATTCTGTATGGTGCTAGAGTCCTAGAGAAAGCATGACTGTTCTCAGAGGATACCATAGTCTGTTTCCTTCTGATAATCATTTCCTCCTGGGAACTCACTCATCAAATCTTCATTTCTACAACTCACTTCTTTTTTTTTTTTTTTTTTTGAGACAAGGTTTCTCTGTGTAGCTTTGCGCCTTTCCTGCAACCCACTTGGTAGCCCAGGCTGGTCTCGAACTCACAGAGATCCACCTGCCTCTGCCTCCCAAGTGCTGGGATTAAAGGCGTGCACCACCACCGCCGGGCTTACAACTCACTTCTTAAGTTATTGTTTTAAGCCTCACATCCTACGCTGCAACTTCCAGCATTATGTTAGCTACTTTTCTTCTTCTTCTTCTTCTTCTTCTTCTTCTTCTTCTTCTTCTTCTTCTCTTCTTCTTCTTCTTCTCCTCCTCCTCCTCTCTTCTTCTTCTCTCCTTCTTCTTCTCCTTCTTCTTCTTCTTTTTCTTCTTCCTCTTTCTCCTGCACCTCCTCCTTCCTCTTTTCCTCCTTCTTCCTCTTCCCCTTCTTCTTTCTTCTTGATTCTCCCAAGTAAGTTAAGCTCATCACAAAGATGCTAAGAGTAGCAAAATGATGTAGACAAAGGAACACATTCTTGTTTTAGGCGATGCAGAAGATTGATGCTGGATAAACTAGTCTGCCTTCGGAGGCTAGAAATATCATCAGTATTGCAAGCATAGATGAGATCCAGCTTGCATTCACTCATCCTTAGATAGTGCATGGAGCCCAGACTTAGGCCTGCCATGGAAGGAAAAGCTTTAGTAACTCTATACCTTTTGGTGGTAGTCAGAACAGACTCTAAGTAGGATGGTCTCCTCATTCATTGCACTATATGCCACTATTGAAAATACTTCTAATAACCTAAAATTCCACTTGTTATTATAAACTATTAAAGGAAAATATTCAGAGACCTTGATCTCTACAGACACAGCCTGCTCATCCCCAAATTCAGTGAATGGCATAGAACTGGATCCTGGGTAACTGACATGAATGATCAATTATATCTGGTCAAGAATCCACAATGGACATTGGCAACAGGCCTCTGCAAGTACATTCTGGATAATATGTAACTGAATTTGTTTAATAATCAGTATTGCTACTTCATCTGTCATTGGGGGGACAAATGCCACAGGAGGTGTTTATGAGGAATAAATTATGAATACAGAAGTAGGCAGAGTAGTGGATCATTGCTTGCCATGGTCCCTGGCTTGGAAAGGGTGCTTAATAAGTGATATCTATTATTGTTCAGTTTGCATTTTGACATGATTTGGAAGAATTTTGGCAATAGTTGGCACATTTTTTTTAATGTATGAAATAGAATGATAGATGTCTCATTTACAGAGAAAGTTGAAGATCCAAATTAGCCCAAAACAAAATCTTAACAGGGTGTTTATCATGGTTGTCTGGCTTGTGATTTGTGGGGATCTGGCCAGTGGGAAGTCAGTTTCCATTGTGAGGTTTTCTCTACCCCAGGGAAAGTGATCCTGACCACCCATTCATTTCTCTCTTTGTTTCTTGTGTTGTTTGCATTGTCTTCTGGATGTCCAGTTCCTTCTTTTGTAAAGCAACATTACTGTAGAAGCATCAACACTTTATTTGTTCCTTTGTGAATATGCTCCCATCCTATGTCTGTAGCATGTATCTTAACAGGTCTTATTAAATGAAATCAAACCTGATGCCAGGTATTGGGGTGAATGGGGAAGATCAGAGAGACAGAACAAGCCACAGCCACCTCACCTTGCCAATCCCTCAGCTGATCCTGTTTCCTCAGACTGGAAGCCTCTGAGTCCTCATCCAGAATGAATCTCAGCTGAACGGTTGCTCAAAAGCCTAAAAGCTTAACCAGGCTCTAGTTCCCTGTCCTCATGCCTTAAATACCTTTCTGCTTCCTGCCATCATATGTCTTAAAGTCCATTTGCATAATTAGGAGCCACTGAACATAGAGAGGATACTTAGCTAACAGCCCCCCCCATTGCTCTGCTTTCTTATGGATGTGGCATTAAGCTAGTTGCACCAAGGATACCACTGCAGCCTAGCAATCTATCTGAAATAGTCCATGTTATTGATTCATTCACCCAGTATGCATAGCATTATGAATAAAGGTTATTTCCCATAGACTTTTACATTTTAGTGATATTCACAGCTATGATTAAAAAAATGGCTGATTTATTCTTAGTCTTTTCTCTACATTCCCTTTGGAGTACCTTTAATTTGAAAAGGGACAGTGCAGGTCTGAAGATTCCTCATAGCTAAACTCATCAGAGCATGCTTTCCATCTCTGGGGAGCATCAGTTTCTCTAAATGTGAGCTTCTGATTGATGTGAACTTTGGCTGAGATCAGGCAGACTTTAGGCACAGCCCATCAAATGTGCTTAGTGTGACTAGTGTGACTTGGGCCCAAATATCATGTTGACAGGAATGAAAACCCTGTCAACTTGTCCCAGGGACTTTAATTCCAACTTGTGTCTTTTATTTTTCAGTGCCATCATTGGGTATTTCTATAGACTTACAAAAAATAATTGTCACTCAAGGCTTCCTGCAAGAAGGCTTTCTATTTTTGCAGTCATGTGCATGCCTACTTTTGTCCCAAGCTTTCTCCTATCAGAACAGTATGCCTGGCCTTTGTTAGAGAGAAACCATTTGGCACTGGCAGAGAATTCTTGTCTTAATATTTTTTTTTATTAATTCAGCACATAGTAATGATATCACCAAGTTTAGATGTTCAGATAGAATTTCCTCCTCAAATATATGAATTAAGATGACTGCAAAAACTCACTTAGCAGTTATTTTCTGGAATTTCAGTAGCCTCTGGAGTTATTTTGAAAGCCATGTCTGGGGCTCATCAGCCTTCCCAAGAGAACAGCACACACAAAATCAACCAATAACAGTGGCACTTAAATTAGTCTACTGTGTCATGTTCATTTGTTTAGAGATATTCCTCTTTTGACATCATTATTCTGCCAAATGATTTATGGTTAGGTCATTTCTAGAACTAATACACTTTTGATATCATTCTTGGGACTTAGAGACCCAGGAAGGGGAGGGGATATGTCTGGAGGTACTATTAGAATCTGTGAGAGATGAGTGTGATTTCTCTTAGGTCATTCTGCTATGCCTTCATCCTACTTAGACATGTGCACCAGAGAAGCAGCCAAAGTGTCTTAAACTTTCATTTATCTCCTGGTTTGGATTTATATGGCCTTTGAAAAACATATTTCATAAGTTAGTTAACTATCTCATTAATCCAATATAGAAGGATGCGGTCAGAACATAACCCACGTTTGCATGATGAGAGGAAGGCAAATCAATAGTCACATATTTATGCCCACAAGTGTCCTAGTAGAGGGATTTTCAATCAAGGCATTGTGATTTTTAGCAGAAGGGAATCTTGTACCTGAGAAAATTCCACTAGAATAGCAGTTCTCAAACTGTGAGTTGCCTAAGACCATCAGAAAAGACAGACATTTACATTATGATCCATAAAGTAAAGTTATGAAGTAACAGTGACAATAATTTTATGGTCAGGGGTCACCACAACATGAGAAACTGTGATAAAGGGTTGCAGTATTAGGAAGGCTGACAACCACTGCTCTAGAAAAGTCTGTGAATTGATGAATAAAACAGAAACCACCTTAACAGATTAGACATCTTCTTAGTTTCAGTACCACATGTGTTTTTCTCTGTCCCGCACCCCAGACCAATCATCTGACAACTGGTGATTAGGTCTGGTTCATCTTATTGGAGTGGTTCATTCATGATTTCAAGTACAGGTCATGACTACAGATTAACACTGAAAATCTGGAGACATAGCACCAACCTTCTACATCCTTTGAGTATTCCTACAGGCATCTCTAAGAACCTGCTCAGTCTCTTTCATGGTCACAATCTTCCTCCCTCACATCAGCTGGTCTTGCAATCATTATCCTCTGAATATTTCTATTGTGTAATAGTTCCCTCCAAGATTGAAACATCCCATCATGACAAACTACATCACTTGGAAGGACACTCAACAAACTGTTGAGTTGCCTACACACTGTGAAGTGTGCTCCAGATTCCTAGCCTTTGTGAACTGTCACCCATGCTGAGGTGGGTTTTTGTGATGTGCCTATCTTTGAGTCCCTTCTGCTCCTGTAAGTAACCCATCACCTATATTTCTGTAACCCCAATATAAATCATGGTTCACCAGGTTGCACTTATGTGGTATCCATACTTTGATCTGTTGTGGGCTCTGTATCTGGGTGAGTAGATGTGTATTGACTCTCCTAAGGAAATGTCTTATCACACAACAACTTTACACCTCTATATTGAAACCTTCTTAAAAGAATATCTTGACCTTGCTGCCTTCAGCTGTTGCCAAAACCTATGAAAAGCTTGGTATTTTTGTTGTTGTTGTTTTGTTTTGTATTTTTGCTTTTGCTTTGGCTATGATCTTAATTATAATGGATTGCTGGCCATTGATGTGGACAAGTCATGCATAAGAAAACTTTTCTTTCTGGTGTTCCTATGTACCCCTTATGTCCTCAGCTGATCTCTGTCTCCATGGCTCAGGCTCACCCCGACCTCCGCTCCTCAAGCAACTCCTGCTTCTACAGGCTCAGGCTCATTTCTAGAGCCTTTTTATGTATACCCAGAAGTGAATGTTCGTTTTGCTCACAGGTTTATCTTTATACCTCTCTCTCCTCAATATATGTTCTCTCTGGATGACCTCCCAGGACTTCGAACTCCAGTGATTTCCAAAGCTACAATCTGATCCCAGTTTCACTCTCATGTATCAGGCCCCTCTGTTATCTATTCTTTTGCTTCATGGGGGGGGGGCAAGGCAGATATAGGTAGTCTATTCCAGAGGATACCTTCTTCTTTGCTCAAAAAATTCAGAGTCAGAAGGAACTTAGAAACTGGTTAAAATGGTCCTGTTCTGTGTCATTGAATGGCCTTCAGTCATATAGCATCAGCTCAGCTCTGTACTTAGAAAGCATTCAGTATTGGATCTCCTGATTATTTCCATTTCTCTGCCATTTTTTTTAACTCTCAGCTCCAACCAATCTCATCTTTATACTGAACTAGAGGAAAACCCAGTAACAGCTGTCCTCTGGAGGCACCATAGATCTAAGTTCTCAAAATGGAACATGAACAACACAATGCACATCTCACTGGGTTATGAGTGTCACTCATTTCAATGCCTTTGTAGGTTCAAAGGCCTCTAGTCTACATGGAGACAATTAAATAATGGAATGACTTATAGTTCTTGGCACTCTAATGTATAATTTCCTAGGATTCTTTGCACTACTGAGAAAGTGTTTAAAAATAACTCACCATTTTAATTAGCTCTGCATTCTGACATTTTTGGAGCTATTTAAGTTTGACAGTGATCAGTGTCTTTTCATCGAATGAGTATTGGAGTAGAAAGATCAATTCAGTATTTATTAGTATTTAGTTGGAAATAGGAAAAGACATTCAGTCCTATCGTATGTCTCTCCAGTAGCCAATCATGCTTAGCAGGGGTATGCTACTGGATCTCACTCTCAACATATGCAAATGATTTCCATGGTCTTTCTGTGTAATTCATTCACTGCTATTGCCCAGGTAGAAGCCATTTTTACTTCATTCATTATGTCTATTATTCCCATATGAAGTGTTTCCCTCTTTTATCATTGCTTTAACTCTGTCCTACACAAATTAGCTGATTAACAGCAACTAGAATCCAACAAATGATGGTTTAGTGCTAAGTACGTTATATGCACTATTTCATTTCACTTTCATGGCTAGCTGCAGAGTAGGTATTATCAACCTCATCTTACAAACTGGAACTAAGAGAACTGGTACAACCGCTCAGACCGCCCAGGTAGGAAGGGGCAGCTCTCAGGTAAACTCTGGCATAGCCTGTTTTATTTCAGAATTTGATATCTGCTTGCTCTGTTATGCTTCACCAGTGGCCACTATGTTTACTTCCTTTCTCTTTTCACGATCTTTTCTCTAGACAGTTGCCAATGGATTCTTTGAGTGAAGTTAAACAGCCACTACATATAAGACCCTCCTTGCTATTATCATCTTTTATCTATTCCCAGAGGAGCTGTCTATGTTTTCTTATAGCATTGGCTATCTACATTTTTAAAATTATTTATCATGTTGCTTTAATTTCTTTAGATGAAATTTTAGGGTACTAGTTCCTCCCCCACCCCCTGTTTTCCGTGAGCTCATTCGTATCTTCTCTCATTAAGCTAAGGTCGCCTTCATTTACCACTTCCTGTACAGGATGACAAATAGAACACATACGAACAAAGGGTTCCATTTCTAAGCTTTGATTTGGAAAACACTAGATCTGCAGTAGAAAGGCAAAGAGCACAGGAATTGAATAGGAGAGCTGTGGAACTGTCTGAAGAGGAAGGTCCAGCCCTTCTTTCTCCATCTAGATAAGCATATGAGTTTCTAGATGTACAGCTCTGCAGAAGCTGATGAGCTGATGCAAACAATTTATACGAAAGCTGATGGCAGCTTTTTCTTATTCATTCCCACAGACCTCTCAAAGTTGCCCTTTGAGGTTCCATAGGAACCTTCTATGTGTAGACCACCTAAGCAGCAGATGAGTATTATCCACTCTACTCAATCTTATCCTATGTTTAGGCCGCCAGTCACAGGTACTGTTCTAAGTGCTGCAACTACAGCAGCAAACCAATGTGACAGGGGTCATGAATTCTCCAGCAGCCCCCTCAATAGGTTTTGCTGGCATGACATTTTCAGAAACTTTATATACCTCTACCTTCCACCATTTACCACTTTCAATGTTTTAGTTAATTATGAATCTATTAGTGGGTTGTTCCATCAATGAAGTCAGAGCCCTGAATATGGTCACTTTTTAAACATTTTTATTTATTTTTTATTAAGAGATTTTCTATTCGTTTTACATATCAACCATGGATTCCCCTGTCCTCCCTCCTCCCACCCCTCCAGCCTTCTCCCCCAACCCCCGCCCCTATTCCCACCTCCTCCAAGGCAAGGTCTCCCCTGGGAAGTCAGCAGAGAGTTCAATTTCTCAATCTATTAATTAGGTTCCAAGCCTTTGACATGATCATTTAAGGACTATTGTGATACATTCAACTCATCTGGATAATGTAACATAATTTCTTTGTTTTGATTAAGTGACTAGTCCTTTAATTCCTACTTCCTTATATTCATGTGTTCTAGGAATTAGGAGAGTTCAGTATTCTGCTTAACACAAACCGTCTCATCAACAGCTCCAATTTCTGATCATGGTTTATGCACTTTATTTAGAGCATCTCTACTGACTTTGTATCCAGAAAATACCTTTCAGTACACAGAACTTCATTTTAAGGTGGTGAATTTACACAAAGAACAAGACCAGTTTTCTTGTAGAGTAAGTGTCCTGTGCTCTGCCCATGAGTGATGATCTTCTCATTATTAGATTCAGGTTAAATATATTTGAAAGAGCATGTCTATCACCTCACCAGTTGCATTTTAGTTCAGCATATCACCATCATCTGTGCTGGGTTGGATTGCTTGGTTATGGTGGACTCCTTTCCCTTTGCTACAGAGATATACTTTCCCTTGTGTGAATAAACATTTGGGAAAATAGTACTTTACACTTTTGTAAACATCCCATTTTTTCTACAAAAATTTCACATAATGGTTGTAACTTATAAGATGACCATTTCACAAATCAATATATCATGCTAAAAGTTTTAAAATTGGTGACAATCATTCAATTACTAGAGATTTCCAGATGATTCTATTGTCTGGAATTTTCTGTGAAAAAAACATATTATAGCCTTGCCTTTTTCAAATATTACTGTGGTCTTGTGCTGAAATATGAGTATATATTTGTTACTCCCTAATTATTTCCTATGTAATAGGAATGAAAGCCTTTGTATAACTCCCTATGTTCTACTAGCATAAAATAATTGGGATTCAAAATTAGCCTTGCCATATGCAACAAGTGTTCTAAAGATTTGTTTGCAATCTTGTCTGTAATTATTTCTCTATGAAGTTCTATATGACATAGATGAAACTGTTAATTTAAAACATAGATCTGGTCATTGCGTCTATGAGCATTCGAATGTTTGGAAGTTTTCTATTTCTACCCCACCAGCTCTAGTCTGATCTAACTGATCAACCGAATCAATGAGTTCAATGAACATCTGTCAATTATTATTAGTATCGACATTAAATAAACTTCATCAACACAGGACATGAGTTCAGTTAAAGAACCACATTTAAAAAAAAAAAAAGATTACAAGCATGGCTATAGCTCAAGGGTGAGCCAGCCTAGTCTACTGGTCGAATTTCAGGCAGTAGGAAACATTGTTTGAAGCAAGCAAACAAATAAATAGTGGATACTACCTGAGGAACAATGCTTAAGGTTGTCCTTTGACTCACCCTTATATACATAAGGCATGGGCACAGGCATATGCATATGAAGAAATAAAAAAGTCAAAAATAAGCTAACACATACTGTGAAGATATGGAGATATATTATCCATATAATAGCTTATATAAATTAATGTATACAATATTAAAGATTATTCCTAAAGACAATTACTATCCATATACATTAATTTGATAAGTTGAAGGAGAGGAGAAGGAAGAAATAATAAAGTACCAGTGAAAATAATGTAGCTGAAAAACGTTGATCATATTATGAGACCAGACATGGCTGTGGAAGAATTAGATTTATTCCTGCAGATGTATATGGTATTAACATTTTTTCAGAAAACACCATAGCCCTTGGCCAATTGAGTTATTAACGTAAACACTGAATAGATGGTGATGGTATAAAGGCTAGAAGGAAGCACAACTGAATCCTGGATGGAAGGTGAGTCCTTCTGGCTTAGGCAAGGGGCAGAGTCCAGAACCAGACTGGGAACGTACATACCTCAATCCCACACAGGGAAACATTGCTTAGATTTCACTCTTGGAACTCGGGTTTTCTTATTGTGTTCATGTCTGAGCAAGTATACCTTGCTCGAATCAAAATGAGAAATTGTTTAACTTCCCATGACGTTACTACTGCTTTCTTACTCAGTATATAAGGTGGCACTACCATAATTAGAATGTCCAAGCTGGAAGTCAACTCACAGAAAATGAAAGAACTCTAGTCAGCCAATCCTCATTGGGTTCAAAGCTCTGAACTCAGGAACACCAGTTTTTTTTCCCCTCCATTCTCGAGAGAATGCTGTTAACATTTGCTCTTCTTAAGAGATAGCTTCTTCTAGTATTGATAGAAACAAAGTACAACCACCAAATAAGCAAAAGTAATAGCATTTAAGATGGCTCTAGGATAAATTGAGTTGTGTTCATTATGGTACTTTAAATACCAACAGAAGATTTCAGTTAAGTAAAATGAAACTTATAAAGGGAATTTGGATTGTGACCAGAACAAAATAGAGACTGTATTAACACATTCTTCTCAGAAAAAAAGTCAGATTTTTGAAAAAAACTTCGTTGCTCATTGAACACTCTGTGGGCTTTCAGGATCTAGGGATTCCTTAGATCTGTTCAATCATAAGCTTTCAATGACAGGAACTATGTTTTTATTTATGTTTATATTTCCATTTTCCATGGTAGGAGTTGGTAACCTGATGATACTCAATTAATTAATAGTATTGGGTAAATAAACCAATGAATGTGTAACTATGTTAAATGAAGGAATAGATGATATAAAATAATTTTCCAAACTCAACTAATTATTTTAGAATACATATTGCACATTAGCTGTAATAGAAAACTATTTTTAATTATTAAGGCTTTTATCTTCCCATTAAAGCAGAACAAAGCATGTCTTCATTTCAATAATTAATTCCACCAATATAATAGCTCAGCTGCTTCAGTGAGTTTGATGACACAGGAACAACCCAGCTTTGACTTTGTGGAGTAAGAAAGTACACAACTTCTCATTGAAAAGAAACTTCAAACACATTGACAGTGGCCCTGAGAGGAAAGAAAAATCTTTGCAATAGTAAACACTAAGAACAACTATGTTTAAATATTGAATAACTGGGTACTTGGCTTTGATTGCTAAATCCATACCTAAGTTGTGTGAATGTATGACAGCCTTTCCAGGGATCTAAAGACCTGGTTTGCATAGGAATTAAGCAGTTATCTCTAGAGACAAAGCCTTCATTAATTAAAAGAATTGGAAGGCTCTCAATGCATTCAGGGACAGTAGACATGGGTGGGCATCTGCAATTATGACAATATTTCCTTCTGATGCTGTTTGTATACTGTAAAACTAGATAGTTGCAATTAAACTCTAGAGAGACCAGTTTGGGCCATATCTGTTGCAAGAAGGACTTATGACACATGATTTGTGTTTAATTTTAATGCCTAGATTTCTGCTCAGTGTAAAAAGCCAAGTCAGCTAGATACATATCTTTCCTTTCTCTCCCCAGCAGGCTCTGTGCATTGGTGACTTGGCTATCAATCCAACGACTTCCATGTTGTATTAGGCATTGTATTTACATTGCACTGTTAATTCTAGAATTATGGATTCATCTGGATGAAGAGAGCTCTTGACAGTGGGTAGAGGTAATACTGCTATGATGGATGCCAGTTCTGCTATGAGAGTCCAGCAGGACATGGGCATGGACTATTGTCTAGCTGAAAAACATGAAGAGCACTATGTGGACCACATTAGTATTTCTGTACATGACTGGCCTTTTCAATTTCCATTTCCTACAAATGGGAAACAATAGACCAAGGACAGGCTGACTGATGCTTCTAGGAGTGCTCCAGACAGCATTTGCTGCTGTCCAGAGTGCAGTATTAGAATCTGCCAAGCACTGGTGTCAGGTTTAATCCAAGAAAGGAAAAATGTTTTTGTTTATTATGAAGCCTGAAGCAGAGCCAGCAAGGGTGGTGATTAAATTACAAAACATTTCTAAGCAAAGAGAAATAGCATTTGTCTTGTGGAGGAATGGATTATGGATTCCTCTCTGATTGTAATGGAGAGGGCATGGAGGGAAGCATGAAATTAAATCTGTTCAGACCTTGACTTCTAAGCACGGAAGAGTCATGACTAGGCTCTTAAGTTTGTCTTTCAGGGAGCCTTTTCCTTCTGTTGGTTTATTCTGAGACCCTGGCTGTGGATCTGAGTGACACAAAAACACAATTACAGAAAGCAAGGAAACAACCCAATGACCTATACTTAAGGTTTAACTTGTTTCAAAATGATGCCAGTTTTTCTAGGCGCCTTGCAGTGCCTTGCAGACAATTCAGCCAGGCTGGATTGTCACATGCTTTTAAATATTTAGCTAGGCTTCCAATTCCATTTTTGAAGAAACATGTCTCTACTTTAATCTCATTTCTGCTTCATGTCCTTCTCATATGAGCAATGGAAATGGGAAGAGATTAGATATGTAGATTGGAAGTCTGTCCTCAGCTTCCACACTCTCCTAGTTCCTTTTCCTGTGGCTGTAATAAACTCCTGGCAAAAGCAAGTTGGGGGAGAAAGGATTTATTATGGCTCACAGTTTAAGAGTACAGTTCATAAGAGCAAGGAAGTCAAGGCACCAGGGGCTTGAGGCGGTTGGTCACATCACACCTGTAGTCAGAAAGCAGAAACCATAAAGTATGTATTTCCTATCAGTTCCTTCCTACATGTACATGGTCCAGAACCCTGGGCAGGGAATAGTATACTCATAGTGTATAGAGCTTCCTGTCTCAATTAACATAGTCAAGATGGTCCCCCACAGGAATGACCAGATGCATCTCTAAGGTGATTCTGGAGTCTGTTCCATTGAGAATTAACATGGATCATCATACAAACTCACTGTTTCTTCTGTAATCATTGAGTGCTGTGTGTTTATATTTTTTGTGGTCTGTAACAATAGCCATAATGTGAACGCTATGAGGTAAGGTGATAATAGACCTGTGAGATGGTGCCTGATGATCTCTGCCTCTTAGTATTCCCATAGAGTATAGTCCAGTCACACATTTTACCAGGATAGTACTCTACAACTAATAGGATAAAAGAGAAATGACCCATCACTTCCAAGAGTAGGCTATGAAAGATGGTGACTTCTCCTGACCCCCTCCCTATACAGCCTCACTCTGTAAATTTTTACCAGTGGACACCAACTGGCAAGACCTAACTGGCCATATTGAGAGGGTCAGAAGCAAGGACCTAAAGCTTCCCACTTCAAGTCACGTAAGTGAGCTTGGAAGCCAGTCCTCTGGCCCCTCAAATTGTCTATAGTTATCACAGACACTTGACTTTCGCCTTGTAAAGGACTCAAGTGATGTAATTTACTAGGGTTGCCTCTGGGTTCTTACCCTTAGACACCCTGTGAGAAAAGCAATGAGTTTAATTACTAGGTATACTTTAATGGGTATAGTGATAGGCAACAGGAGTTGATTTAATACTATGTCCACTTAGCAGCCCTAATACTAATTATGGCTATTTTTTCAGTGCTGAGGCTAGAATGCAGGTTCTCATCCATGGTAGGCAAGTGCCATAGACATATTAGTGAGAGTTAGACACCCAGTGGTCTATTGTTCTTTGCATTTTTGGCCAGTTACAGCTATTTCTAATGGTCTCTGTCTTCCACAGAAAGAAACTTCTTTGATGTGGATAAGGGCAACTGTTATCTGTGCATACAAGGATAAGTCTTTAGAATTGAGGTAAAATTATACTGGTTTAGGAATATGGAGGTAGTAGTTTCTTCTCTAAGATCCATGACCTCATTAGTCACCAGTAGTTGGCTAGGTTTATAGTACCAGTCTATTTCTTTCCTGTTGAGCAAGTACAGTTAGAGAGATGTAACTTTAAAGATATCTTGCTATGGTGGTCATTGTTATGGTTTGAAGATATCACTGTTGTGTATAAAGACTATTGATTGCTATTCTCTGCTGGCAGCTTGCATAGTATATTCTGATACTATAGAGACTAGTCCTCAAGGTGTAGGCTTTCAGGTCAGTTACAGCTCAGTTCCTCCAAGTCCTCTATCCAAAGTTCATGATGTTTTCAGCAATGAGGACTTACCTTCAACTTTTGGGAAACAACCATGGGAAACAGTAATATCTTACATTATTTGCGGAGTCTCAAACTCCCCAACCAAGAATTCAAAAGGTGTTTTCTCATGCTTGAGACTGGAGTTTTAATAAGAACATCTATTATTCTTGTGGGGAGTGTTATCACCTCCAAGTGGCATAACTTCAATTAAGTTGTTTACATAGGTTCACTTATTAACTTATATGTGTTAGATGTAATATTAAGTAATTATAAATTAACATGATTCCCTATGAATTTTTCAAACATGCTTAGTATTAATTAACCTTCCATCCTCCCTTTTACCTGTTTTTCTTTTGGATTCCCTAGTTAAAGTCCCAATTTTTAACATTTCCTCATTTAAAAAAAGTAAGTTATTTACTGTATTTTAATTGCTTCCCTCTAGCAAATATTACCTGTATTTTGTGCATTTAAATAATAAATGTAAAGCCAAGCATAGGGCTTCTTCAATCTGCTTCAAGCTATAATTTTTTCTCTTCTATATTGGATTGAATGTCATGATTAAATATAGAGGTCTTGGAATAAGCATAATCATTAAAAAACTATATTTTTTTTGTCAAAAATTATCAAATGTTGTAGCTTTGTCCTATCCTCAGAAGAGTAAAAGGAGAGTGGGGTAGACCAAGCCATAGACCAGGGGAGAAGATTTTAATAATCTTAACATGAAAACTGCAAAACTAACACAGGAACAGTGTGAGAGTCTCAGTTAAGTTTATCTTCAGTAGACTAAGAAAACAGCCAAGATGTCATCTTCCTGTGTCAGGGTAATAAAAGAAAAACCTAAGCCATGAGGTCAAAGCCATGAAGTCCAGTACAACTATGATGTGATACAATGACATGCTGGTGTTCCTTCCAAAGTGTGTGATCTCCAGAAGATGGCATCTGTACACAATATTCAAAGACTAGAAATTCAAGAGTCTAGAAGAGCTTCTGCAGTGAGCATGACTGATAGCTGACTCAAGCTAAACAAATTACTCAGATTTTCAAGGATAGAGTCATTGGCTGAGCCCAAAGAAGAGAAAAGTATAAAGATAAGCTGAAACAGTCTACCTAGAGAAGCAGCACAGTATTTAGTTTCTTAAAAGATGGCTCAGAGGTTAAGAGCACTGGCTGTTCTTCCAGAGGTCATGAGTTCAATTCCCAGCAACCACGTGGTGGCTCACAACCATCCATAATGAGATCTGGTGCCCTCTTGACATGCAGGTGTATATGCAGACAGAACACTGTATACATAATAAATAAATAAATCTTAAAAAAAAGTAAATAAAATATACCACCACTACTATGTAGCTAATTACTGAATGCATATGCTACCCTGTGTCAGCACTATCTTAAATTCTGATAATACTTTCTAAATAAAACCTATAAAGCATACAGCATATATTCTGAAAAGAAAATAATAAAATATGATAATAAGTATTTTTTTTTTTTTTGGTTTTTCGAAACAGGGTTTCTCTGTGTAGCTTTGTGCCTTTCCTGGAACTTGCTTTGGAGACCAGGCTGGCCTCGAACTCACAGAGATCCGCCTGCCTCTGCCTCCCGAGTGCTGGGATTAAAGGCGTGCACCACCACCGCCTGTCGATAATAAGTATTTTTAATGAAATAAGAGTTGGAAAGATAATTACAAATTCTGGGTGCAGTCAGCAAGCAGGGGATCCCCTGTCATGTGTTTTTATGGATAATAGCAATAGACAAAGGCTGGTGAAAAAAGACACAAGTGGTACAGCAACCACACTGGTGGCATCAGGCAAGGAGTCTAAGTGTGTGACAGGATGAGAACATCAAGTTTTCTGTGACACTGTCACTTTGGGAGACCTGGAGCTTTGGTTATGAATCTTCATCCTGATCGCTTTAGGAGGCGATTTTAAAATTGTTGTTGTTTCATCTTTAATATGATTTTTAAATTATTATCTATACTAAACACAATTATCCAGAAAAACCAAAACCAACACAGGGGCACATGAGAGGACAAGGAATTATCTTGTAAACGCTGAGAGTTCCCATTGACTACTTACAGACTGAAGTTTGAGGAAAGCCAATAGCTTAGTTTCAATCTGAGGATCTTGAAGCCTGAGAAAATCAGAGGCTTCACCGTATAAGGTATACCTCACCAGTCAGAGGGTATAAGAAAACTGACAAGTAAGTTTGAATCAAACCAGACACAGTAAATTGCTCCTTCTTCTGTCATTTTTTAAAGCTGTATTTAGGATCTTCAAGTCTCATGTGATATCCACCCACATAGAAAAGGACAAATTGCTTTACTTAATTCACCCAATCAAATGCTAATCTTACCTCAAAATACCCTCATAGACATATTCAGTAATAGTGTTTAACTATGTAGCTTGGCACCCCATGACTCAGGCAAGTTGACACACAAATTAGGCTTCATGCTGTCCATCCTTCATCTACAAATATTTATCTAAGAAACATAGAAAATCAAGTAGTACAACAAATGGATTTTGTTTTCAAATCCAGGGAAAAAGGTGGGATAAACTACTGAAAAACATCTAACTATCCTAAATCATGGAAATTGTTGATATATTAGGTACTTGGTTTTGTTGGATCACACAATTGTGATGAGGAACTGTAGTGTTCACAGCAAAATAAAAGAAAGAATAAAGGTGATGCATTTGCAAACCAACAGGGACAGGTGGTTACCATGGCTACCCCACTATTCCTGTTGTCAATGCCAGCTCTTCCATAACTTCCTTCAGAGACCACCTGGTGGCTTCTTACATTAACATCATTTAACTCATATGCAATGTACAATCTTAGTTTCCTTAAATGCCAAAATTGGCCATAGATCTTCTTTGGATTGGAAGCCTACAAGGTCCCCTCTCCAGATTGGGTTATAGTAAAGAAAGGATCTTAATGAAAGTTAAGATAGATGTAGGCAGAAGCAGGGAGGATCTAAGATTTGACCATGCTGGCTGTTATGGTATAGGCAAAAATGGATCATTGTTTGTCATCTGGAGAAAAGTACATGTAGACAGACAATTCCATCTGTCCAGAGGACTGGTAAAAGTTGTGAGGTTGAAACACTGGAGAGATAGAGCACTGTATGAAACAAGTTCTCCTTTCATTGTACAAAACTACTAGGAAGGAAACAGTGAAACTGTCAAAAGAGGAAAAACCTATTGTGTGGGTGGGCACCAGTGTTTAGACAAGAGAGAAGAAGGTTTTAAAGCAAGAGTAACCAATCTGGCCTTGTGGGTCTCGATTCATTATACAGACACAAAAGCAATGAGCCAATGTTGCTTCAAGACAGGGAAATGGTCATCAAAGCAGGAACCAATTACCAAAAAGAAAACAAAGTTTACTATAGAAAAGGACCCCTGAAAAGGAAAATGGGCATCATTCTGCCTGACTTATCAGCATTTATCAAGTTCCATTGGGCTTTATGAATTTGGGATAGAGCGAATCCACCATTTGGAGTCCAGTCAAAATGGTCGATGTAGGATCTATGAAATCAGAAAACAAATGAATCATACAGGTGAAGCATAGCAAACCTAATGCACCAGATATGATAGAACTAAGCAAGAAGACACAGTACTTCTAAAATAGCAGCAGTGTTACTAGTAAAAAGAACAGTATAAACTGTTGAAAAGCATGTGTCTAATATGGGCCAATCATGTTTGATCCTCTGAAAGACCACACAATACTTTTAATCCTTAAGTAATTCTTTCTGAGAAACTTTAACTATAGTGAAATTTTAAAAAAGTTCCCAAACAAAAATTGAGCTAATAAGACATTTCATTCAAACCTACTTTGACCTCATTCTAAGAGTCTGTTTCCTTCTATTAATCCTCAATGGCTTTCAGAGTATACAACTTTGTGGCCACTCTGTTTGCCATCCCTGTGATATGTAGTCATCGTATTTATAGGAGGTCAGAGCACGTGACTTGCATAGAGTGGATCTTAAAATATGCTATGTCATTGAGCAGGAAGAAAATTGGCATGAAGATCAGAAGGTTTTGGCTAACTTATTGACATACTGATATTTCCAACTATGTCCTCGGATGAGCCTTTAAAAATATTCTGCATCTCTGTTTCATTTATATTAGATGGTGCAAATACTTTCTACTTTCATATCTCATTGGAATTCTATTAGAGTTAATGAAGTAATATGGTCTTGTATTACCCACTGGCTTCTGTAGCCAGAGACTATGGGGAAAAAAATCTCACTTTAAATCATTTTACTTTCCTTCTTTCTCCATAGGGAGGTATAGTAGGGATAAATGTGCAAGCTGATATTTTAAGCATATTTTAAAATGGTTACAGTAATATAAGTAAAACAACTTAAGCATCTGGAAAGAAAAGAGCTTTATGCACTTGAGGGTGATAATGATACTGATAATGATAATGAAGAATTTTAATAACAATAAATCTGAGTGAATTTTATTCAACATAGTTGTGGAAAATAACAGCTCAAGGACATTAAGTTCTCTCAAAGGTTAGCTTTAGTATGTAAATTGTTCATGGTTTTATTAATCTCATGCACCAGACACATGTAGATGTATCAATACTGTATCTTGATTTCAACATAGGAAAATGTGCCTTCCAATTGTGAGGATCAAAATATACTTAACTTAGTTATTGGGACAGCATATTTACTTCCACAAATTCTATTGTTCTGGGGTACATATGTATACTTTCTTAGATGAGTGTGAAAACTATAACTTTAGACTATAAAAATAAATCACCAGGATTTATTTATTTACTTTTTACAGTCATGGTTGATTGCATTCTACCTAAGAAAGTACTATCTAGGCAGAGGCTATAAAATCCCAAACCTACAGTGCTGTAAATTGTATTCCTAAACATAGACACAACTGTCAGAACTAAAGTCTTTGCATATCTAATAATGGAGACATGAAGCAAAAATAAGTTGGTCAAAATCAAGTTATGGAAACTGATATTATGGGAACTCAGGGAAAAGACATCAGTGTCTGGATGCAAAGCCACGGGTGGTGGAACAGGAAGAACAGAAGCAGGGTCCCAGGAAAGACAGTTTAAGGAGGCTTATTTGCTTATGTGAGCCTTGCCAGCCACTTCCAAGAAAGTTGCCCTTCCTCAGTGTGTTAGCAGTAGACACTGAAGTCACCACAGGGATGCTGTGCTGTGGAATGTCCCACTGAACTTCCTAGGAAATAGTTTGTGCTTTTATGAAGGAGAGGAGCTTTAGGTAGCATTCTCCCCGAACTGGGTCTCGTTCTGATGTTCTGGCAGTTGTATGTTTGCATGCAGAAATTTCCACTAATCTTTTCCTGGAGCCAGGCAAGGAATAATCTGTAACTTTTTTTGACTTTGCTTAGGGATTTTTTCAATACAATAGTTTAAATTTATTCTCTGAGAATTTAATGCATGTATACAGTGTATTTTCATCGCATCCTTACTTTATTCCATTCTCTGAGTTTTTCCACCCTCCCTTGATGTTCTTGAACTTTTTTAGGGGAGCAATATTCATTGCTGCTTTATTCACAACAACTGGGAAATGGAATCATCCTAGATGCCACTTGACTGATGAATGGGTAATTAAAGTGAAGGGCATCCATACACTTAAGCAGTTGTAAAGAAAAAAATGAAATTAAAACATTTGCAGGGAAATAGATGATTATAGAAATCATTATACCGAATGAGGTGATCAGACCTACAAGGACAGATGCCACGTGTAGCTGGAAGTGTTCCTATGTCCAGCCTGGTCCCACAGCTGTTGGATCCCAAGTAAACACACAGAGGCTTATATTAATTATGAACTGTATGGCCTAATGGCTCAGGCTTCTTGCTAGCTAGCTCTTACAGCTTAACTCAGCCCATTTCCATTAATCTATACATTGCCACGTGGCTTCGTGGCATTACCTGTTCTCTCACATCTTGCTTCTTCTGACAGCAGCTTGCAGTGTGTGCTATGACTCCACCCTTCTTCATCTAGGCCTCCAGTTTGAATGCACCTTATTCTGCCTCATGATTGGCTAAACAGCTTTATTTTTCAAACAACAAGTTCAACACATACTCACAGCACACAGAAAGGTATCCCACAGCAGCTAAGTGTTCTCTGTCATATATGGCTCTTAGCTTTCAATCTATAGAGTTGTTTGCCCAACTTGGAGGAACTTTAGAAGCCAGGAAACTGGAAAGATATTGAGACAACGAGGAAGAAATATCTTAAAGCAAATGGGGTAGTAGACCAGAACTCAGAGGTTGGTGGAAAGGCAATGGTAGTGGTGAGGAGATTTGCGTAGAGAGAAAGATTGGAGGATATTTTTACTTTTTCCTTCTAAGACAGGTCTCACAGTAAGTGGCCCCTGGTGCTTCAGGCTCTGGGGTTGGTAGGATTAGAGTCCTGTACCACAGGGCCTGGCTTTGAAACTTCTTTGATCAAGTACTCTTTTGACAGGACGCTTAGACAACATAGCCCTTAATGTATGATTATTTTATTTGTAATTGTATAGCAAACACTTACCACAGTACCATTGTAACACATACTAGAAAATGCACACCACAATATGACATTTTAAAATGTGAAGTATAAAAATGAAAAGAAAACATTTAAAATACTTTTAAAAATAATTTTAACTTCTAGGAAAAAAAATTTTTCCCCATGAAAATAATATTGATGAGTTATTTTAAACTTGGTAAAATCTAATTGAAAATGATAGATATTATTATCTATCTTTATTGATTTTTTTCTTGAGAAGGCAGGGGTTTCAACAGGGTCAAACTGTGTACCTCAAGCTGACCTACAATTCACTATGTTGACAAGGGTTGCTTTGAAGTCAGCATCCTCCTGGCTCAGCCACCTTTGCCATAGGTTTATGGCTATGTCCCACTATGTCTAGTTTTGTCTTTAATTTTTAATATAGACAATAAAACTTCATTTTAAGGATAAAATGCTACTCCTCTGTTTTGCTGACATTTTCCTCTGTTGCATTTTTTCTTTATCTCTCTCTATGCATGATTTACAGGAATTTGAACAGCCATCTTATGATTCTTAGTTCAGATAATCTTGATAATACAGCCAATAAGCCATTGGCCTGCCTTTGTGTATACTGTAATAACAACAAAAAATAAAAGCACACATGGCAGACTTTAGTGTTTTTAAACCTATCACCTTCTCTTCTGGGGACTTCTGACCCTACTTAGTCAAGCCATGGCAGTGTGTGTGGTTAGCAACTAAAAATGTATTTGTCTCAGGAGGTGGGAGGAAGATTGTGAGTCCCAGGCTAGAAATACGGACTACAGAGCCAGAAATACATCTCAAAACCTCATGCGGATACGGCGAAAGTGATTCTACCACGTTATAGATTCACTTCTTTCTCACGTTGAAGTTGAAAATTGAAGTTTAACACAGTTTCTTGCTGTACCACACATGAGCATCCTCTGCACTTAACCTCTCATTCTCCACGTCTGAGACAGGTATAAACTTATTTAACTGGAGACATAATCCTGTCTCTGCAAGACTTGTTTGTGAAAAGTGGTGCTAATTCTCTTACTGTCAATAAGAGCAATTAGAATTCAGTAAGGAAGCTTATTAGCTAAAGTGGCTCCGTGGTCAACTCTTTGCAAAGCTAAAGATCCAGTTTTATCTGCCTAGCAAATGCGGAATTCTTCAGTTGTTAGATTCTCAGCTAAACCTCATAGGGTTTCCTAAGAGCAAATGGGGCCATATTTTGCTTTCTCCATTCTCAACTCTGCTGGTCCAATCTGAAAGTCCTATTTTGACCCCTGCTTGTAGAATCAGGGAAGTCTAAAGGGCTTGATGTAGTGAGGGGAAGGGCAAGCTTTAGCAACCTCCTCAAAGGAGAGCAAAAGGAAAAGCCACTGCCTGAAGCCCCATGGCACCGCAGACTCTTCTCTCAACAGCACTGTGCTTAAAGGAAACAACTGAGCCACTTGGTGTCTTTTATGTTTCCGTCTTTAAAAAGAAAAAGTGACTTTGAATGAGCCCAGTCAGCAGAGAAAGGTCAAGTGGAACCACCATGGTGCATTTGTTCCAGGGAGTCTTTTCCCTTCCATACATAACAAGGTAAAGGAGACAGTTGTGACTGCCACACAGTGGGTCCTTAATTGAGTCTTCCATCTTCACAGAGCCAGATGAGAGAGTTACTTAAAAGGGGATACATTCAAAATGATATGCAGTTTCAGAACAAATTGTCAAAGCCACCTAGAAGTAGAGTCTTTGGAATGCCATTGATGTCTCTGCCACACCGGGCCTTTTCTAATTCTGGCCAAAGAACTGTGTTTCGAGGGGACAGCCTGTGGTGAAGTGACCTTTGCCAATGCACCGTGAATGATAAGGTCTCTCACATGAGCATGGCATTCATGATTGTATTTTTAAATTTCCTTAACTCTGTTTAAGGTGAGAGTACAGCATGGTCAGGGTCTGGAGATGTTATGTACAGATTTCAGGGAATTCCACAGCATGGACAGGGTATGAAGATGCTATGTACAGATTACTGCGAATCCCAAGGTGACATGGAATTGTGATGCCAGGTGAAAAATGCAAAGTATCAAGAATCAGACTTACTGATAAGTCAGAGGTAGGCCAGACATAGATGACATCATTAATCAAGAAAATGTCCCCATAGGTTACTTGAAGAGCAATACGATGGAGATAATTCCTCACTTGATATTCCTTCTTCCTAGATGACTCCAGCTGTGTCAAGATGACAAAGAACTGAATGGCACCATGAGGTTCTTTATGGTAAGATTAAAAACTTACAGCGTTTATACCTGAAAACTGGAAATGACCAAGGCGATGGACAGTGAAAATAGAAACAGTTTTGCTGAGAGGTTACCATGTGATTGACCTAACTTCTGCAAGCAGCATATGGAAAGTTCAGATTTCCATGTCCCATCACCATTGAAGGAGAACAGCAAGCTGGCAGGAACAAAATTTACCATCATGGCAGTTATAAAACTTAAATTGCAGCCTTAGAGGACATGAGTGACTCCAGGTAAACATGGGCAATGTTTCACAACACCAAAACGAAGGATTTGATAAAGCTTTGGTTGTAAATATTTACATATCAAGATTGCGTTCCCACCAACAGTGTAGGAATGTTCCCCTTGCTCCACATCATAAGCTGCCTTCAGTGTTTTTGATCTTAGCCATCCTAAAAGGTGTAAGATGGTAGGTATCTCAGAGTCATTTTGATTTGCATTTCTCTGATGACTAAGGATGTTGAGCATTTCCTTTAATGTCTTTCAGCCATTTGAGCTTCTTCTGTTGAGAATTCTCTGTTTAGCTCTATAGCCCATTTTTATATTTTTTAAAATTTTATAATTTAATTTAATTTTACATATCAGCCATGGATTCCCTTATCCTCTCCCCTCCCACTCCCCCTCCCCCGTTCCCCCCCCCAGTCCACCTTCCATTCCCATCTCCTCCAGGGCAAAGCCTCCCCTTGGGATTGAGTTCAACCTGGTAGATTCAGTCCAGGCAGGTACAGTCCCTCCTCCCAGGCTGAACAAAGTATCCCTGCATAAGTCTCAGGTTCCAAACAGCCAGCTCATGTACTGAGGACAGTACCCAGTCTCACTGCCTGAATGCCTCCCAAACAGTTCAAGCTAATCAGCTGTCTCACTTATACAGAGGGCCTGATCCAGTTGGGGCCTCCTCAGCTATTGGTTCATAGTTCATGTGTTTCCATTCGTTTGGCTATTTGTCCCTGTGGTTTTTTTTTCCAATCTTGGTATCAACAATTCTCATTTACTCAAACCCTCCTCTTTCTCGCCAATTGGACTCCCAGAGCTCCACCCGGGGCCTGGCCGTGAATCTCTGCATCCAGTTCCCTCAGTCATTGGATGAGATTTCTAGCACAACAATTAGGGTGTTTGGCCATCCTATCACCAGAGTAGGTCAGTCCCGGCTGTCTCTCAACCATTGCCAGTAGTCTATTGTGGAGGTATCTTTGTGGATTTCTGGGGACCTCTCTAGCACTCTGTTTCTTCCTATTCTCATTTGGTCTTCATTTATCATGGTCTCTTTTTCCTTGTTCTCCCTCTCTGTTGTTGATCCAGTGGGGATCTCCTGCTCACCTAAGCTCTCTTTCCCTCGAAACTTGTCCTTCATTACCCCCACTCACGTCCAGGTTGTTCATGTAGATCTCATCCATTTCTCTGTCATTGGACAATCCCTGTGACTTTCTAAGGGTCCTGTTTTCTAGGAAGTCTCCCTAGAGTTGTGAGTAGCAGTCTAGTCATCTTTGTTTTACATCTAGTATCCTCCTATGAGTGAGTACATACCATGTTTGTCTTTCTGAGTCTGGGTTACCTCACTCAGGATGATTTTTTTTCTAGATCCATCCATTTGCCTGCAAACCTCATGATGTCATTGTTTTTCTCTGCTTAACTAATACTAATTCCACTGTGTATATTTACCACATTTTATTTATTCATTCTTTAGTTGAAGGGCACCTAGGATGTTTCGAGGTTCTGGCTATTACAAACAATGCTGATAAGAACATAGTTGAGCAAGTGCTTTTGTGGTATGATTGAGCATTCCTTGGGTATGCCCAAGAGTGGTATAGCTGGGTCTTGGGGGAGATTGATTCCCAATTTTCTAAGAAAGCACCATGTTGATTTCCAAAGTGGTTGTACAAGCTTCATTCCCACCAGCAGTGGGGTAGTGTTCCCCTAGCTCCACATCCTCTCCAGCTTAAGCTGTCTTCAGCGTTTTTGATCTTAGCCATCTGGCAGGCATAAGGTGGTATCTCAGAGTCATTTTGATTTGCATTTCCCTGATGATTAGGGATGTTGAGCAATTCCTTAAATGTCTTTCAGCCATTTGAGCTTCCTCTGTTGAGAATTCTCTGTTTAGTTCTATAGCCTATTTCTTAATTGGATTGTTGGGCATTTTGATGTCTAATTTCTTGAGTTCTTTATATATTCTGGATATCAGCTCTCTGTCAGATGTGGGGTTGGTGAAGACCTTTTCCCATTCTGTAGGCTGTTCCTTTGCCTTGTTGACCATATCCTTTGCTCTACAAAAGCTTCTCAGTTTCAAGAGATCCCATTGATTGATTGTTTCTCTCAGTGTCTGTGCTACTGGTGTTATATTTAGTAAGTGATCTTCTATGCCAATGCATTCAAAACTACTTCCTACTTTCTCTTCTATCAGGTTCAGAGTAACTGGATTTATGTTGAGTTCTTTCATCCACTTGGACTTAAGTTTTGTGCACGGTGACAGATATGAATCTATTTGCAGCCTTCTACATGTCGATGTCCAGTTATGCCAGCACCATTTGTTAAAGATGCGTTCTTTTTTCCATTGTATAGTTTTGGCTTCTTTGTCAAAAATTATATGTTCATAGGTGTGCAGATTAATGTCAGGCTCTTTAATTTGGTTCTATTGGTCCACGTGTCGATTTTTATGCCAGTATCAAGCTGTTTTTATTACTTTAGCTCTATAGTAGAGCTTGAGGTCAGGGATCGTGATGCCTCCAGAGGTTGTTTTATTGTACAGGATTCTTTTGGCTATCCTGGGTTTTTTGTTTTTCCATATGAAGTTGAGTATTATTCTTTCCAGGTCTGTGAAGAATTGTGTTGGTATTTTGATGGGGATTGCATTGAATCTATAGATTGCTTTTGGTAAAATTGCCATTTTTACTATGTTGGTCCTGCCTACCCATGAGCATGGGAGATCTTTCCATTTTCTGACATCTTCTTCAATTTCTTTTTTCAGGGACTTAAAGTTCTTGTCATATAGGTCCTTCACTTGCTTAGTTAGTGTTACCCCAAGGTATTTTATATCATTTGTGGCTATTGTAAAGGGTGATGTATCTCTGATTTCCTTCTCAGCCTGTTTGTCGATTGTATATAGGAGGGCTACTGATTTTTTTTTGAGTTGATCTTGTATCCTGCTATGTTGCTGAAGGTGTTTATAAGCTGTATCAGTTCCTTGATTGAATCTTTGGGGTCACTCATGTATACTATCATGTCATCTGCAAATAGAGAAAGCTTGACTTCTTTCTTTCCAATTTGTATCCCCTTAATCTCCCTATGTTGTCTTATTGCTCTGGCTAGAACTTCAAGTACTATATTGAATAAGTATGGGGAGAGTGGACAGCCTTGCCTTGCTTCTGATTTTAGTGGAATTGATTTGAGTTTCTCTCCATTTAATTTGATGTTGCATGTTTATAGCCCATTTTTCAAATTGGAATGTTAGGTATTTTGAAGTCTAGTTTCTTGAGTTCTTTTTATATTCTGGAGATCAGCCCTCTGTCAGATGTGGAGTTGGTGAAGATATTATTCTATTCTGTAGGCTGTCATTTTGTCTTATTGACCATGTCCTTTGCCCTACAAAAGCTTCTCAGTTTCAAGAGGTCCCATTTATTAATTGTTGCTCTCAGTGTCTGTGCTACTGGTGTTATATTTAGGAAGTGATCTCTGGTGCCAATGCTTTCATAGAACCCTCATCCAGTGACTGATGGAGGCAGTTGCAGAGATCCATTGCTGGTTCCTAGTTGGAGCTCTGGGAGTCCAATCGATGAGAGAGAGGAAGGATCCTATGAGCAAGAGATTTCGAGACCACAATTGGAAAAACTACTGAGACAACTAGCCAAACTAATGGCGATACATGAACTGTGGACAATTAGCTGAGGAGCCCCATGGTACTGGACTAGGCCCTCTGGATAAGTGAGATAGTTGTTTAGCTTGAAATGTTTTTGGGGCCCCCAGGCAGTAGGACCAGAACCTGTGCATGAACCAGCTTTTTGGAGCCCAGTATCTATGGTAAGATACTTTGTGTGGCCTTGGTGCAGGAAGGAGGGGCTTGGACTTGTCTGGGCTGAGTGTGCCAGGCTCTGCTGACTCTCCATGGGAGACCTTGCCTTGGAGGAGGTGGGAATAGGGCAGTGGGTTGGGGGGAGGGCTGTGGGGAGCGAGGACAGGGGAATCTGTGGTTGACAAGTAGAATGAATAGTAAATCTCTTAATAAAAAAAGAAAAAAAGAAAAAAAGAAGATAAAAAAGAAAAAAAGTCTCTCAAACAACAACAACAACAACAAAAATATCAAGAAATACTTTAATGCATTTGTATCTTTACTATTTTCTTTTCTCTTATATCCAGTCTAATTTTCAAATAAAAATCACTATTAATATTTTCTCTGAAGTCTTAAACAGAGCTTACGCAGATTCACGTGTATAAATGTTTCAAATACAAGTGGAATCTTAAAACAAGTACTGCTTATATATTGTCTTACTTACCTTAATATAAGGAGCAGAATTTTACCCTGCTTTTATGTTGAATTCCTAATACCCTAACTTAAGAATGTGGATATATTTGGAGATCATGTCTTTAAAGAGGCAATCAAAAGGAAATCAAGTCCTGTGAGTAGATCCTGAAATGAAGACATATGGGTGAGCCCCATACCAATCAATGTGGCTGAAATCACTATATAGAAGATGTAATTATTGTATATACAAGTGCAAAAAGAAAACCATGAAAGCTTCTGGAGGAAGATTGCCATCTACAAGCCAAAGAGAGCAGCCTTTCAAAGAAATCAACTCTAAGGACACCTTCATCCTGAACTTCATGTCTTCAGAGTTCTAAGAAAACAAATTTCTGTTCTGTAAGCCATTCAGTCTGGGGTTAATTATCATAGAAGCCCTACTAAACAAATATAATATTTCCTTGTTACCTGTACATATTGGCACATACAAATAAATGTACATTATACTCTAATAGTTTATAGAACATTCTATTTTATAAATACCTTATAAATGTTATATCCATCTCTTACTTAGAACATAGACTTCAATCTGCCAGCCTCCACAACTGTTCAGGTACAATGATGTTGAGTACAAAGTTAAGCATCTCAGAAAACAAAACCAAATGTCCAAGAACCAAGATAAAAGTACAGATGATGGATTTCTACTTCTGTTCACGAGGGAGCAAATGCTACACAGAAGTCTCTATTGTCTTGACTAACTTAAAACTGGAATTCAATAAAAAAGAACTTTTCATAAATTGCGTTACAGCAACAAATACTGATGATTAGAAAAGCAGCGGAAACAGATGAGGAGAACCTACTGATGGCCCTGTCTGTCAGCCTGAAGTCAGCTGAGTTCTGTGGTCTCACTGACTAGATAGGACAGACACTGGATTCCAGACTGGTGGACAAAGTGGGTTTTGCCAATTATAGAGGCAGGCAAATCTGAGCAGAGAAAAGACTCCAGAAATCACTTGCAAAGAGCATTTAAGTATTTTCTTGAGTTAATATTAATATATTAATGAATATATGGGAGATTAATGAAATTCAACTTAGGGTGTGTTTTGGGGAATTCTCTCTGACAGATTAAGTAGATTTATCCCCTGATAGATTAATAATGTTGCCATCCATGAAAGTTGGTGAAAGGCAGGAAGTGAGACCTAGTTGGTGGAATAAGGCCACTGAACTCATTTTATTTTCTATTTATTTTAAAAATAAGCTTGTGGAGTAATATGTTCTGTATGTGATTTTTATACATATTTCATTTGGGGTTATTCTCCCTCTATTCCACTCTTATCTGCTCCCTGCTCGCTCCTTTTCCACTATGTTCTTTCACCCCGATACTCTTTCTTTCAGCATGGTCTATTGTTTCCCCCATCCCTCCCTCACCATTTAAAGCTTCTGTTAGTCTAGTTTCATGAACCCTTTCTAGTTTCATGGCTTTTACCATTATTTACCATCATGAGGAAAAAACGTAGTTAACAATTAGATTCTTCAATCTTCATAAGAAATACAGCAGATAGCATTTGTCTTTCTGAGTCTCAGTTAGCTACCTCATTTAAAATAATCTCTCAATTTCCATCACTTTTCATACAAATTTTACTTTTCTCTGTGGCTGAATAAAATTCCATTGTGCATATGAATCATGTTTTTATTATCCATTCATCTGCTGTCTGACATCTATCAATCCCCTTGCTATTGTGACAAGAGCATCAGTAAAATGGATGAGCAAGTATCTCTGTGATAAGATGTTCAGTCCTTTAGGTATATGTCTGGCTCATTTTCTTGGAGGCTGTATCTTGCACTGACCTTTTCCTATATTCTCTTTCACTGTATATGTATGTCTACCATTATGTGATTTCTCTGTTCTCTCTCCTCCTTGCTATGATAAACTGACATGTTCCAAATTTCGACCTACAATAAACCCATCCTCCGTGAAATGATTTCTGCTAGACATTTGGTCACAGTGACACAAATGCAAATAAATCAAATTAGTTTAAAGCTGCCCTAAAACAATATGAAACAAAGCAAAAAGGATAAGGCGATATTTAGTACATTAGTATTTAAGTCTAGTTCCCTTTACAAATGACACAAAGGGGCAGGAGCCATAGCTCAGAGGTAGGGTGGCCATAGGGTAGGATGTTTAGTAGCAATCCTTAAGTGAAGATGTGACTACCAAAGGTATCCATGGATTTGACCTAACCTCTGGAGGTCAAAATCACCCTTTTGGCATGGGAGATGGTTCAGTGAGTGAGAGCACTCCCTGTGTAAGTGTGAAGACCTAAACTTAGCTCACATAAGATCTGGGCACAACTAGGCTTGTCTGTAACCCCAGAGCCTCATGGAAGAGGAGAAAGAATGTTTGGGCTTGCTTGCTGCAAGTTTAATTTCAGGATCAGTTCTCACTGAACTCTATCTCAAGGGAATACGGTGGAGAATGACGGCACAGGCACTTGATGTCTTCACACATGGGCGTAGGTACCTTCAAACACATGCACATGCATTATTCAGAACCAACACAGACAGACACATACTCAGATAATACACTCTCTTTTTCTCTCTCTCTCTCTTCTCTCTCCCTTTCTCTCTGTCTGTCTGTCTCTCTCTCAAAGGATCCCTTCTGAGATTCACTGATATATAGAACTTACTGAAGAAGACTGCAATTGTAAATTATGAGGAAAAACATAAAAGACTATTCTTGCTTGTATTTAAGCATTTGATTAAAAAGCAATTAGCTATACAAAGGAAAAATTACTAAGGATGTATCATAGGATTTTCAACATATGCAAAAGCAAATGTTTGAGAATAGTACAAAGTAGACTATAGTGTATTAAGTATGCATTTTGTAATACACAGAAGGACCAAAATATTGAAACAAATACAAAGAACATTAAGTATTTACATTATGTACACAACCAAGCAGTAAGGCAAAGTAGACAATAGAAAGAAGTCCATGAGTGTTTTCAGTACTGTAGTTAGTGGACATGCATTTAAGAATAAATTTTACAAGGAATGGGGAAATAACACAGTGGTGTTTTTGGCTTACATGTACAGGATTTGAGGTTGAATCCCCAAACCCACCTAAATAGTTAGGCATAGCAGCAAGTTTGTAATGCCAGCTCTGGAGAGGCAGAAAGAAATAGATGGCTGGTGTTCACTAGTCATTCAGGCCAGCCCCATGGCGGAGCTCCAGGTCAATAAGACACTGCCTCCAAAATAAGGTTGATGGCTTTCTTGAGAAGAAACACTCAAGTGGTTCTCTGGCTCCCATAGCATTAACCAAGTGTATACATGTGCATATGCATCCTCCAAACATGTGTGAAACACACACACACACACACACACACACACACACACACACACACACACAATCTAGTCTATAAACAGCATTTTAATAAGAGACCTGAAACCTATTTTAAACTGATATACTGGTAGAAAGTAAACAATGATGCATAAGGTTGAATGAAATAAAGGCCAAAATAAAATGCTCAGACTTAAATCATGAAGCAAAAATGTGGAAAACATAAAGGACTTAAAAAAACTTGGGGCAGCCTACAGCATTTATATCAGCATATTCTGGAGGAAACGTAAAGGAGAATGGTATATATGCAGCATCAGATCAAACAGTGATCCAGTAAAAAAAAAAATGCATCATGCCTCAAGTACAAGAACTGTCATAAACATCAGTAAATGAATTTAGAATAATTCCCATGAAAGAATAATTTACCCATACTAGAGAATAGAAATTATACAAACCATATGAAAAACATGACAATTTTCCAAATGGAAAACTCTAGGCCTGGTCTGGGTGTTTTAGTGAGTTCTTTTCTAAGATTTATTTTTATTTGTATTTGTTTTTATGTATGTGTCTTTGTAATGTATGGCATGTGTGTGGAGTTCCCATGAGGATCAGAAAAGGACATCAGATCCTTGGTGCTGGAATTACAGGAGGTGTACAAAAATTCAAATTAATTTATTGATAGTCATACTTGTGATCTAACATAAAAATTATGGAGCAGAAATCAAGAGAAATTTAACTATAAAAGCGTTCTAAAGCACACAAAAGAGAATCTGAAAGGACAGTATTCAATAGCAAAGGATGATTGCTTTCAAACATAACTGGAAGAGTAGCTAAGCAGTATGGACAAAAACAGAGGTCAGTGTAGCACATCCTTTTTATAAATGGGCTATTTATTTGAAATGTGCAAAGGAGTGGATCTTCACAATCAGATTATAAAACCTAAGCACCACGAAGGTGAAATTACAACTTTGGTAACACAAAAATCAGTATTATCACAAATCAGTAAACATCAAAACATAAATAAACCAGAACTTTTATAATGAATTAATCCAGGTTTATTTTATGCCTTGTTATTTTAAGTAAAATAGAACTCTATATTTTCTTTAAATAAATGACTTTAAGATTCACATTATTGCAGAGAAAATTTCTTTTTTTCTTTTTTCTTTTTTTTGGTTTTTCCGAGACAGGGTTTCTCTGTGTAGCTTTGCGCCTTCCCTGGGACTCACTTGGTAGTCCAGGCTGGCCTCGAACTCACAGAGATCCGCCTGCCTCTGCCTCCCGAGTGCTGGGATTAAAGGCATGCGCCACCACCGCCCAGCAATTGCAGAGAAAATTTCATGAGGAGTTAATTTAATTGTGTTCAAAATTTAGCTGTCCTAAAAAACAAGTTAGTTTTGAAACCTTCCCAAATACATATTGTAATCTCTCTGTTAATGATCCGTTCTGAAGGACCCCTGGTTTGTGCAAAGCAACCTTGTGTTCAGGTTCACGGAGACAGATATGAGAAATGATTTGGGTCATAATCATACGCAGTACCCATGCACAGAAATCTCTGCTATTCACAGTGGTAACTGGGCAAAGTCAGGCAGAGTGTGGGGGCTGTTTTCCACTTCACTTTGTAGAAAAATATACAACAAAACATTCAGTGAGCTCACCTGACCTTCCTATTGAATCACAGAATGAACAGACATAAATCAACACTGACAAGGCTCAGTCTCTCTTCTCAGAGCTTTGAAAATAATAATATATCATCCTCTAACCACATAACATGCATCCTCCCCACGTTCTCCCTCATCATGTTGGTAAAAGGTCCCTCTATTCAGAAAAAAACAACCCTTCATTATTCAAGTTGAATGTAATTCTCATGCCAGAAAAACAGTATCAGATTCATATTAAAAAGGAGATTATTTTATACAAGGACTTGCCAGAAAAAGACTTGGAGATGAATGATGCTCAAGCTCCCTGTGCTCTGCTAATGAAAATTCTAGTATGTAGCCAGATGTTTTATTGGAGAAGAGAATCAAGAGAAACATAAATTGTCCTGCCACTCAACTGAATACTGAAGCTGAAATTAGAATGATTCACAATGAACATAATTGGATGGAACATTTCTCTTTAAGGGAAAAAGAGGGAGAGAAATACTGACTGTCCCTGTATCTTCGTTTTTCCCTCTGAAAAGTAAAAGTTGTACTTGTGAGAATCTAAGATAGGTTGTCCCTGTGACAAAAATAACTAATTCTAGAATTTTGCTCTGATCTCTTTTACTCTTCTTCACTAACAATGGGATTTTAATCTCAGGTGTGCAACAGGGTGGCTTAGAAACACACAAAAAACAAACACACAAAAACAAACACACAAAAACCTATCCACAGGTGAAAAGCTAAGTCTGCTTTGAAGCAAGATGTTCACGTGACTCTGCTATGGCCTGTGCGATATAGGTAGAAACCCTGGAAGCAATTTTCAAACTGTTTGACAAACCTTTGATTCTCTTTTTCTTGTCTGCCTCCCCTTTCTCCCCCTCTCCCTTTCTCTCTCCCCCCACCTCCCGCTTATCTAAGAAGGAAACATCATATAGGTGGTCACCATCTCCTGAGAAGGTAACAATACAAACCTTCAGATAGCTGCATGGAAAGAAGATTCGGCAAAGGCAAAATTGCTTCTGCCGTAATGAGCTACTTTGTGCCAGACTTTTGTACATGTAGAACAATGTATAAACATTTTTTTCCATTTTTAATTATTTGAGAATTGCATACAGTGCAGTTTGATCACATTCACCACCAACTCCTGCCATTAGCTCCTCTCAGAGATATCTCTACTTCCCTATTCCCCTTCCAATCTTCATGTCCTTTCATGTTTTTTAAAAATAAACAAAAAATTCCAACTTGTGCTGCCCACATGCTTCTGGATATGGTCCCATGCATTGGGAAGGGGTTGACTAACCAGGAGCCACATCCTTATTGAAAATGGATTTTCCTATCCCCAGAAGCCATCAACTATCTATAGCTCATGAAACTCTCCTCATTCCATGTTAAAATGCTCACTAGTTTCGTCTTAAACAGGTCTTATGCAGGCAACTAGACCCATGAGTTCATGCGTGCAGTGGTCATCTATATCATAGTCCCTTTCCCCAAGGCTCAGGAATTATCATGGAAAGGAGGATGTTAGAGCCAGAGATCTGGGCCTACCAGAGTGATAATGTAACTTCTGGATATTCCATGACCACTACACTTTGACTTACTGTGAGTTTCTGCATTAATCTCTATGTACTATACAAATGCAGCATCCCTGGTGAGGTAAGAGATCTGCATGAATCTGTGGGTATAAAGATACAAATTTGGAGGATAATTTGATACTATCTCCACTTAGCAGAGTGGCAGATTCATGCCTTAGGCCTCTGAACACTACAAGCTTGAGTTCTTGGCCAGATTTACAGGACTAGTCACATGTTTCTTCATGTTAAGACTCAAATCCAGTCGGAAAGGAATGGATTGCCACTATAACATTTGTGCCATTATTGAACGAACCTGTAGGTATATATGACAATGCTGGTTGTTGTTGAAATTCATGAGATATGTAGATAAGTAAGACTGTTGATGACTTGTTTTATTTCAGTAACCTCCATAAGCACCTTCTAGTACTACGGTAGCTAGCCAGTGGGGAGCAAACTTCTTGGTCAGTACCAAATTGATTTTTTTCCAAAGACTGCTACCAAAGTGTGTGCTGTCCTCAGCAATAGGATGGCACCATCAAGTTCTAGTGGGAAATCAAGAGCAATGTCAATAGTCTGTATGGTTTTGAGAGTCTCCAAGGCCTTTCTAACCAATGGTGAAAGGGCAGGTATCCCACTCGAGGCACTTCTCTTTCTGTTTTGCACCTTACACATTTTGGGATGAGCATAATCCTAAAATAACAGTTTTAAAAAGGGGAAAATGTATGGCTTTAGTCAAATGTAGTGACTAACCCTGCATATGGCAGATTTTTTTCTTATTCTTCCAGTGTTAACTAGTATTAACTAGTAGTTTTTAATGATGTACTGTTTTATTCAACTTACAGACTGGAAGGGTTGGAGTTTAAAAATATTTCTAAGATGTTGAGCATAAGTAAGCTGTAGAGGAAGAATTCTACTAGACTTCTATCATTGCACTAACCATGAAAGTGTTCTCTGTGCATCTCTGTTTCTGACATCTTGTGCTATGTGAAAAAAATGTGCTTTGGAAATGCCCAAGTGATGCATCTGAGGGATTTTAACCATAACAGTTTTCAGTGCCTACATTGCATTTTGCATCGTAAAGATCTCTGGGGCAAGCAGGGTTTCCCAATTAAGGTAACTTTTACTGGGATATTTATCCTGAATATTTATGTTTAACTATTCTTTTCACATTCTCTTTCCCTCTGTATATCTGCATAGATTAGGATCCTGCTCAAATCTTTTCTATATTTTGAATGGGTTGTTTGCTCTCTCATTGTTGAGCTTTAAAATTCTGTATGCATGTTGGGTAAGAGTCTTTCAGCAGACATGCCTTCATTGATGTTTTTCCCTAATGGGTAACTCCTCATTCTTTACACAGTGTATTTAACAGAACAGACATTTGCAACTTCAGTGAAGTCAAGATTAAAATCTTCCTTTCATCAATCATGCCTTTGATATTATATATGATGAGTCATTGCCATATCCCAGGCCTTTTAGGATTTGACTCATCTTGGCTTCTATGGGTTTTATAGCTTTGTGTTTACACTTAGAACAATGATAAATTTCTATTGAGTTCTGTGAAGGGCATAGATCTGTGTCTAGATCCATATTTTTTTCACATATAGATGTATACCTGCTTAAGCATTTTGGAAAGACTATCTTTTCTCCATGACACCATTGTCAATGATCATTTGCCTATATTTTGGGCTTCCTATTCTGTTTACTGACCTAGTTTTCTTATTATACCAATACATGTACATATATACATATATGTGTACTTATTATACCAATAATACAGTGCTTTGATTACTGTAGCTTTACAAGAAACCTGTAAGTTGAATAATTCCAGCTCTTCAACTATTTTATTCTCTTTCAGTATTGTACTTAGATATTCTGTTCTTGTACATCCCCATAAGATTTTTAGAATTGGCTCTCTAAGTTTTGATTGAGATTGCATTGAATCTGTAGATCACATTGAGGAGAATTGACATTATAATAATGCTGAATCTTTCTAGTCATGAACATATGATACTCCTAATGCATTTAGCTCTTTCTTGTTTTATCTCATCATAATTTCATTTTCTTCATTTAAATCTGTACATATTTTTAACTTTATGCTTAAGCACATTTTTTCATGTGCTAATATAAATGATACTGAGTTTTATTTTAAGTTCCACTGGATATAGAATTCCACTGGATTCCACTGACATCTAAAAATGAAAATGAATTTATATTTTAACTTTGTATGCTACATACTTTCTATAATTATTTGTTGGTTCCAGAACTTTCCTTGTAGATTCTTTTAAATTTTCTACAGTAATAATTATGCAACTACAAATAATGATAGTTACATTTTTCTGGCCACCCTATAGTAAGTTTGTGTGTAATCAGAGAAGAAAAATAGACATTGAGAACTGAGGTAAGTTTGTTTCATAATTTGGGAAAATCCTTTTATTATATTTCAACTGTGAAGTTAAGGCATTGGGCTACACAGAAACTAAGCTATCTTCAACTTTACTATGGCATATTTTATATATTAGTCTAATCTCCTGGTTTCCATTTTTCTTTCAAAGAATGTGTTGACCTTGGGCAGAGTCCTAGGAACTCTTACTTTTCTATTTCTGGAGAGAGTCCCTACCATTTGTGTTTTTCATGGTGTCTTGACAGCCTCCCAGGAAAGGCTAACATAGTGAATGAATAACAGACATCACAAAGAAAAGAAGGTGTTCACAAGTTTTATTTCCCAAGTTTTATGGATTATGAACCCCTTAGTTTGAATATACAAAGAATGGAATGGGTAATACTCATCTAAGAATGTTTCAGTCTGTAACCATTTAGCTGTAAGGTCCAGTGAAGAGCTTTGCATAAACAGTTTATAAGGAAGAAACAACAAAGCATGTTTACTAAGCTGTGTTTTGATTGTTATCTGAATCTGACAGAGCTAATGGCCTCTGGTTCCCTGTCTATAACAGGGATGCTTGTAGTCATAGGACATTTTCTAATCTCCCCTGTAGTAGAAGAATTAGCTAGATACACACTGCTGACCCCTGGACAGAGAACTTGAATCTGAGATGTAATGATTCCTTACGATGTGCTTAGTTCCAGTCTAGCTTGAAGTCTCCAAAGTTCAACAGTATAAACTTCCCAGGAAGAATCTACATAGTCCATTCTCCCCACTAACATTTTATTTTCCTGAGATGATCATAGTACAAATTATACTCAATTGAACTGCTTATTATGCTTTTTTAAAAATTCTATTTATTTATTTATTTTACACCGAGACCACTGTTTCCTCTCCCTCCTCTCCTCCCAATCTCTCCCTCCATACCATCATGCAATCGTCCTCAGTTTCTATTTAGTAAAGAGCAAACTTCCCATGGATATCAGCAAAACATGTCATATCATGTTGCAATAAGACTAAGCTCCTCCTCTTATTAAGGATGGGCAAGGTAACCCAGTATAAGGAATAAGGTCCCCAAAATAGGAAAAGGAGTCAGCGATACCCCTGATCCCACTGTTAGAAGTCACACAAGAAGACCAAGATACACAATTGCAACATATATGTAAAGGCCTAGGTCAGTCCCATGCAGGCTCCCTAGTTGTTGGTTCAGTCTGTGTGAGCCCCTATGAGCCCAGGTTAGTTGATTCTGTGGGTTTTCTTGTGATGTCCTTGACTCCTCTGGCTCCTACCACCCTTCTTCCTCATTTTCCACAGGATTTCCCAAGCTCCAAATACAATTTAGCTGTGGATCTCTGCAATGGTTTGCATTAGTTACTGGATGAAGCCTCTCTAATGACAATTGGGCTAGGAATCAATCATATTTGTCTTTATGGATCTGGGTTACCTCACTCAGGGTGATTGTTTTCTAGTTCAATTCATTTACTTTCAAATTTCTTGATGTCATTGTTTTTAACAGGTAAGTAATACTCCATTGTGTAAATGTACCACAGTTTCTCTATCTATTCTTCCATTGAGGGTCATCTAGGTTGTTTCCAGGTTCAGAGGATTGATTCTCAACAAAAGAATCTCAAATGGCCAAAAAACACTTAAAGAAATGTTCAACAACTTCAGCCATCAGAGAAATGCTAATCAAAATGATTCTGAGAACCCATCTTACACCTGTCAGAATGACTTAAGATCAAACAGACAAGTGACAGCTCATGTTGTCGAGGATGTAGAGCAAGGGGTACACTCCTTCATTAATGGTGGGAGTGCAAACTTGTACAGCCACTTTGGAAATCAACATGGTAGTTTCTCAGAAAATTGAAAATCAGTTGACCTCAAAGTCAAGCTATACCACTATTGGTGAAACATTTATTAAATCTCTGTGCATTTACTTTGGAGCTGGCAGTCCTTACATAAATTCTGCCTAAAAATGGTGTTACAATGTGGCACATGTACATTCATATAAGGCCTGAGGAAGCTTTTAAAAAATTCTAAATGTACAGAAACAGAGCTAAATGACACTTTCTAGTCTCATGTCTCTCATGCTGGCCTTGGTGCAGAGACACATCTCCAAGCTGCTGCCTGCGGGCTTGAACTGCCAGCATGTGTGCTGCTAGAGCAAACCCTGCCAGCACATCATGAACTAAGCTGCACAGCAGGTTTAAGTTTTGCTCATGCAGACAGAAAATATTACAGATATGCAATAAAGACAGATCCAAATTGGAAAAAAAAACCCTCTAAACAGGTTATAGTGTGCTTAAAAATGTACATAGGCTTTGGAGAGAAAAGACAAAGGGCATATATAGCCATAGAATAAAAAATAGGTAAAAAAGAGTAAAATCATTAAAAAAGGAATGAAGTAATAAAAAAATATAATAAGCCATGTAAAGATGGGAAATACACAAAGAGTCTGGATTTTGTACGTTACTTGTTGTCTTTAAAGTTTTTGACTGCCAATGAAGGAGCAATAGCTGCTAGGAGACATTTTATTATCAAAGCTACCAAATTAAAACAACCTATATATTTTTTAAAAATATCTTGACTTAAAAATGGAAGTCAAAAAGTGTGTTGCTTTGGGAAAGAGGTTATGCTTTTATTTCCAAAGGAAATGAGAGGTCATGGATTCATTCCAGGTGATATGGATCAAGTTTGATGAAGGAAAAACCCCTGAAAATTCTGGCTACAAATAAATGAACATAGAAAAACTACAAAACATGTGGTATATAGTTTACCTGCTCAAACATAAAACAAAAAGATCATCTTTGGCTGACTTGTGCATAATGCGTAGTCTATAATTGTATTGATAGAGATATGTATGCTACCTTTAAAAGTTTATGTATTTTCAGAGCAAGGGACCAGACAACAATGAAAAATGGATGTCCCAGGTGATCCATCATATCAAAATGCCTCTGTTACAGTCTTCTGAGTCCTGTATCCAAAACACCTACAAGTTGCTGGCTGAGATGGTCCAAGCTCACAAACTACTTGAGTTGAGACTTAACAATTATCCTAATTTTCTCAAGGTTCCCCCAAAATACCAGTGCCCACAAACAACATGAAGTAGTCTAGAGAATTATGCCCACTGTCTCAAGAGATGGGGTATGAATGGGTTTTGGTTTTTCAATGAATTATAGCTGTTTGTTATTGTTTAGGGGGGTTGGTTACAAGTTGTAATTGGTCATAGTAAAAAAAAAAGCTAAACAAAAGAGTTAAATTCAAAGATCTCTTTTTAAAGGAAAAAGGGGCAATATGACATAGAAATGAAGAGAATATAGGATAGATTATTAAATCTACTTTAATTCAAAACAACTATTAATCTCAAAATATTTTATATTGGTATGGATTTTGGTTTATTGATACAAATTTAAAGTTGATTTTGTTATACTGTATGTATGTTTCTACTCTTGTTTGGGGTATTGTGCTTATTCAAGTCATTTAAAATGTGGTACATAATTAAAAATACAGGTTAGTATTTAGTCGTCTATAATAACCAAACTTGTAGTCATATCAGGTATGTTTTCAAGGTTAAACGGATAGATGGTCTTCAAACACTTCAAAGACCTACAGAATATGGCATTTAATATGTTTAGTAATCTAAAGCTTTTCATGACAGTGAGACATATCTGCTTTTGACAGCACCAATCTACTTCAGAGAAGATGATGGGCATTGAAGAAACTCTATTTGGAGTTTGCTTTCTTTGTGCCAAAAACTGCCAAAGAATTTGGTCAAAAAACTGCCCTTGTCACCACTGCTGAGAGTATGCTGTCCAAACTGGACAAGAAGAACACAAATAAAAGTGACTGCTGAACTTTGCCAAGACAGGGTAGGACAGTCCTTCAAAATTTCCTGCTTCACAGAAAAGTCTGTCAAATATACTAGGCCTGTAAACCATGGATGGTTGCTCCAACATTACAGAAAAATTTTTGATGACTATCCAGGCAGCTAGATATCCCTGTTGTTAGGTAACATTTTACCCTTCTGGAGTTTTTAATGGAGTTGATGACTAGATAATCATAGTTAAAATTTTAATTAGTTATGATGAAAGGTAAATTAGGCATAAAGCTTTAGAGTCACAAAGATAAGATAAATAATAGAAATTTTCTTTAAATTTGCCACATACAATTAGACTGAATATTGTAACTGTAATTCTTACCTGGCAACTGTTTTTGTTGTTGTTGTTGTTGTACATAATTTTACTATATTAAAGTCAAGAGCTTCCTTTATTTAGAAAAAAGGAAGGAAATGCTGTGTCATAATCCTTTTGTACATTGTGAATAAATTTCTTACTCTCATTGTTAATAAAAAGCTGATGGGCTCATATCTAGGCAGGATTTTTGGTACAGAGAGGATGCTGGAAGGAAGGAGGTTAGAGTCAGAGAAGTCATGAAAGATACAGATAGAATCAAGATGAATGTGCCATGTTGAAAGAGGATACAGCCACATGGCAGAGGGTAGAATAGAAGTATGGGTTAATTTAAAATGTAAGAGTTAGCTAGTAATGAGCTCAAGCTATCAGCTAAGCATTGATAATTAATATTAAGTCTCTGTGCATTTATTTTATAGCCAGTGCACCCAACAAAACTCTACCTACATACCACTCGGGCATATATGCAAAGGATGCTCACTTATGCTACAAGGACACTTGCTCAACTATGTTAATAGAAGCTGCTTATTTTTTATCATGAGAAATAACATTCCAGATAAGAGTTTTAGAAGAGGAAGAATGATGGCTGTGACACTATACTCAGTGTCCTTTGTCCTTGGCTGTGTCCTGCACATGTGTCCTTGGCAGACAAAAATAGACAAATGCAAAGAAGAAACCAAAAAACGTACCAAACCATGTTTCAGAGTAAGTCTGTTACAGTTTCCTCTGAGTTCTGCATCCAGAACAGCTTCAAGGCTACTGACTGAGATGACTCAGCCCACAGACTGCTTCAGCCAAGATTTAACAATTATCCTAAATTTTCTTAGCGTCCCCAAAAGATTACCAGAGCATCAAATCAGCACAAAATAGTCTAGATAACTTTGTCCACATTCCCAAAAAATAGATTATGAATGTTTGTCTTTGTTTGGGGTTGGGTTATAAATTGTTATTGGTCACAGTCAATCTGTTTCTAAACAAGAAAGGGAGATATGGTATAGAAATGATGGGAAAAGGTAGATTATTATGATAGAAAAAAGAGTAGATTATTGAATCTATTTTAAATCAAATAACAACTGTTAACTCAAAATATCTTACATTGTTATCAATTTTATTTTATTGATACAAATTTAAAGTCAATCTTGTATATATATGTGTATATATATATACACAAATATATATATTGTTTATACAGCTCTTTAAAGATATAATATATAATTTTAAAATACAGATTAATATTTAGTCATCTATAATAGCAAACTTATAGTCATGTTAGTTAGGTTTGCTAGATAGGTAATCTTCAAATACTTCAAAGACTTAGAGAATATGGCATTTAAATGTTTTAATAACTTAGACTTTTCTCAACAGTGAGACTCATCTTCTCCTGGCAGCACCAATTACTTCAAAGAAGATGATGGTCATTGAAGAAACTCCATATGGAGTTTGTTTTCTTTGTGGCAAAAGCTAGCCATGTAGGCAAAGAATCTGCCTTTGCCTCACCTTCTGACAGTATGCTGTACAAATTGGACAAGCCAAACAGAAGAGAAAGTGACTGCAGAACTCCCAAAACAAGATGGGACAGTCCAAAAATCCTGCTTCACAGATAAGTCTATGCTTCTAGGCCTAAGATGGATATCCCAGTGTTACAGAGGAACCTAGGGTGACTGTCTAGGCATCCTGATGTCCCTGTCATTAAGTAACATTTCACCCTTCTGGGGTCTTTGATAGAGTTGAAGACTAGATAGTTATAATTACAGTTTTTCTTAATTATGTTAAAAAGGTAAATTAGATGTAAAACTTTAGTCATAAAGATAAAATAGATAATATAATATTTTTCTAATTTTGCCAAATATAAATAGACTAGATATTGTAACTCTAATTCTTACTTGGTAACTGTTTTTGTTGTATATAATCTTACTATGTTAATGTTAAAACGTTCCTTTTTTAATTATATGAAAAGGGGAAATTCTGTGGAACAATCTATGTATACTGTAAATGTGCATTGCTCTCATTGTTAGTAAAAAGCTGATTGACTAATAGCTAGGCAGGAAAAGATTGGGTGAGACAGCCTGACACAGAGAGAATTCTGGGAGGAAGAAGGGCAAAGTCAGAGAGTTGCCAGAAGATGCAGAGGAAGCAAAATGAGAATGCAGTTCTGAGAAAAGATGCCGAGCTCTGTGGCTAACCGTAGATAAGAATTATGGGTTAATTTAAGTGTGTAAGAGCTAGTCAATAATAAGCCTGAGCTACCAGCCCAGCATTTATAATTAATAAAAGTCTTTGTGTGGTAATTTGGGAAGTAGCTGCTGGGTATTTGGGAGTTGCTGGTGGGACAGAAACTTCTGCCTACAGAGAAAACTGTCATTAAACATTATTCATGCATTGCACATTATCATATAGACACCTTCGACTGGAATATGTATGAGACTGCTGGGAGCCAGTCATGATGACACAGCCTTGTAATCCCTACCCTAAGAAAGCTGAGGCAGGAGATTCAGCAGTTACAGGTTCAATTTGAACTACATAGGGAGACAAGTTTCTTCCCCCAAATTATGAGAATAATAAAATCATCTTTCAGTGTTCTTTTTAGAGTGTAAATAACAGATTATTATTTGAAGATCTATAGATATATCAAAGGTAAAATGCTTGTCACAGCTGTCAGGGATATTACCTTCATTTTAGAGAAGATATACAGTAAGTAAAGCACTTTGAATGTAAGATGGAAATCATTACTATAAAGATACATAAAACAGAACAAGAATCCATAGCAATAGCAGGTGATGCTTTATAGAAGTCTGAGTGATGTAGCTACATTTGAACATAAAACTGAATGACATAGGAAAGAAGTGATCAACATGGACATGAACTGTTAGGGATGAAACACAGGAAAGGGGAGCAAGAGGGGGGAAAATCAGACTTTCAAAGAAACATCAATGATTCTTCAGGAGAAGAGTATAGAGGTGCAGCAGTAAATGAATTCAGACATTGATGATTTGGCTCCCTCTTTTTGTTTGTTTGTTTGTTTTTGAGACAGGGTTTCTGTGTGTAGTTTTGGTGTCTGTCCTGGATCTCATTCAGTAGCACAGTCTGGCCTTGAATTCACAGAGATCTGCCTGGCTCTGCCTCTCCCAAGTGCTGGGATTAAAGGTGTGTGCCCTGCTAGGCTTGGCTCCCTCTTTCTTACATGTATTCTAAAGAGAAGAACGTGAATGGATCATCTTAGTTCGAATATTATCATTACATATATGTAGATGTATTGCTTTATTACAAAATGGACATCTGCATTTCAAAGGTGATTGGGATATGCTAGACAGGAAGAAAGGACCATAAAGGTTTATCTCCAACCATCTGCTTTCTACACACCATTTTAGACATATAAGTATCAATACATCAGCTGTTTCTGAGAGGTGGCTTACTCAGTGGTTGATAATACCCTTCAGATGATGGCAGCAGGAGCTTGCCCAGACAAGGTGAGAGACATATGGTAAGGAGAAAACTATATTACACAATTGGAAGGTCACCAGCCTGAAGAGCCAGAAGATGGAAACATGATTCACCTGAAGACTGATCAGAATGTGGGAGGAATAAATAGCCTCCCCTTCAAGCTGCTACTCCACAGAACCTGATGATAGATTAAACCACTTACAGAATCACTACTAAGTCTACCCACTAACTCCAAAAGTATAACTTTTCTCTTTCTCATTCTCTCCATCTCTCTTAGGACATCTGTAAAATTGAAAACCTGTTGGTCTGATATTGGGTCTTCTTACTCTTGGAAGACAACCTCCATCCCTGGCAGTTGCTAGCTGACATCTGTTGTTGAGTCTGTTTGCATTCTTGACTTCTTACTAAGAAAGCAGGACTTTCTCTTTTTTCAGCTTTCTTTGTCCAGCAAATGGCAATAACTTCAGGCTGTCTACCCTATTGTTTTCTCTCCCAAAATGCCAATAAAATAGCCTCCCAGTTTCCTTCTGAGTATGCTCTTAAATTCTTTTCAGTGAGACCAGAAACCTGCAAAAAGGACCCTTTTTGTGACATAGGTAGAGTTGGAGCTAGAAAACTTTCTAATTCCTGGAGCAGTAATGGTAGAGCTCTTAAATTACCATATTTGTTATTCCTGTCAATTTTTCTTAGCATAAATTGATTTTGTAATAATTTCTGTCTTCCAGGCAGATTTATCAATTTTAAGATCTCAGAATTTTATTATTTCTCAGTCTACATTTTGTGCACTGAATTCCTTCAAAGAGAACATGTATATTTTACTGTTTTAAAAGCACTGTGAGTAGACAAAAGGTATTATAATAAGAAGCCTAGTTTTCACTGGGCTGCTTGAGCCCTTTGGCACCTAGTCTTTGACCTGTATGTCTAGTTTAATTTTGTGTGCTGTGCTCGTGTGTGTGTACGTGTGTGTGTGTGTGTGTGTGTGTGTGTGTGTGTGTGTGTGTGTAAGTAAGAAGTGCTGTCTTGTAATTTGTGCTATTATCAGTGGACCTCAGCTCTATTTAAACTCTGAGGCTAGAAAGAAGCCTGCAAGTGTATCTTTTAGAGTATTTGGGGTCATGTTTATGCAGCCATTTCTAGGAGACATTATTTTCAGAATATTCTTGATATTTTCTTTCCTTTTCTTCTGCCATGTTTCTTTCCTGAGCCACAGATATAGGAACTGTGTTGTAGATGTGAAAGATCCAAGGAAGTGAGACGTGTTTGGAAGGAAACACTTCCTTGTTTGATAATAAACCCAATTGAACTTGCAAGTATTTGAAGTGAGCAGATTTTTTTTTCTAGGTGATTTTCTTCCACAAATGTTCTTGGAGAGGAAGCCTAATGTTTAGAAGGGAAGGTTGTCATGAAGAACAAATCAGGGACCCTTTAATATTAAAACTCAGAAAATAACTTTGGAGGAGGAAATAAATTTTACTTCACAAATACAGAGGAATTTTGGGAAATATCCTCAGCAGATACTGGAAGAATAAGATTAGTCACCCTAATTGAGGAACTGTGATGATACCAGGCTAGACTGAAAGTCCCATATATTTTCTCAAATCTTAAAAGCAGACTCTCAAGACCTACAATTTTCTTGAAGCTACTTTAATTCAATGTGTGGACAATTTTCTTCTCTGTACTTATGATGTTTGTTTCAAAGACACAACCTTATTTCAGCAGTGGGTTAGAAAAAGCCATCAAGTATCAGAAGATAAAATGTAACTTTTGAGGGACAAGGAGCTACACAATCACTGAGAGGCAGACAGATAGGGGAAGGGACCATAGACAGGTAATCAAGTTAGCAAACTCCAGCCTCTTCCTCATTCTCCTAATATGAGGCTAAGGTCTGACAGATGTTTTCTTCCACCAGCAGGACCACCATAGAGCTGACCCATCCAGATCTGAACATGTTTACCTAAAGCTGTGGACCTATCAGCATCCGTTTCTTTAAGTTGAACAACCTAAATTAGGGAAAGAAGTGTCATCCCAAGACACCAAAACCACTTGAAACTCCCAGCCTTCCAGGGGAAACATGGACTTGTCCCTTCTTTGCCCTGAAGGGAATATCTCTCTTTGCAGCTTTGCTTTCTCTCTCTCTCTCTCTCTCTCTCTCTCTCTCTCTCTCTCTCTCTCTCTCTCTCTCTCTCTCCTCTCTCTCTCTGACAAATACATGTACTCCTGTGCTTATTTATGTCAATGATGCTTGTAACCTTTCACTACCTGATATGCATGAGATTTCTACCTTTTAATTCTTTAATTAGTGTTGAGGGCCATGGGAATATACAGCAAATGATAACTGGTGTTCATATGTCAACCCACCAAATGAATGTCTCTTTGATGTGAAGCCCCACCTGGCAAGGCCGTGAGGTTATTGATTATAAATGACCAGTAGCTCCTTGCTTGTATTTATCTCATGTGCCACTTCATTTCTTCCCTAAGAACTGCATTCCTTCCTTAAGAACAGCTACAATATCTCCCCATTTACCATGCATTTCCATGTAATATGTACATGTAATCTCATGATTACATCTCAATTTTATGGGCACACATAATTGTGGATAGTCAAGAAGATTGTTTCTTATTTAACTATACAATTTTGATGAATAGAAACGTATTAAAATATACTTCATACTACATCTATTGTTCCCTGTGGACTGTAGACACTTAGAGGTCTTGTTCTCCATCTTTAGCCACTGACAAGGCAAAATTGGCCTAAGTGTCCTCGTGGATCTTTCACAGAGTGGAATTGCAGGTGCCTGGCCTTGTTAGATCAAAACCCTTCAGAAGAATTATAGTGAACCAGAAGTGATAGTGCAGGTGTCTGGCCTTGGTATATCTTAGTCCTTCAGGAGATCAATAGCACCTATGTTGCCCTAAGCTTCCTCCACCCGCACCTCCCCACTCTGATTCAAATAACAGTTAGCACTTTGCATTTATTTCTATACCAGTTTTTAATGCAAGATTTTAGGCTTAGTAGACTATGTATAGGACCTAAAATTCAAGTGACTAACAGAAAAAGGCTGTTAACTGATTAATCATATCCTGATATTATTAATCACAAAAAATAGTACACGTATTCTTTGCCTTTTCCTTAAATCTCTCATTGGTTTAATTTCTTCCCTTGTACCCTTGTAGCTATCTGTTTAAGAGACGAGCAAGAACTTTTTATAATCTGCACCTGTTGTCAAACACCAATTAAGCTGACCAAGTCTTTGCCAAGTGTGACTCTTATCAGAACACTTGTTTTTGGGAATTTGCTTTGTAGTTTTTACTAACAAGTTGCTAATGAATGGATATATATATATATATATATATATATATATATATATATGTGTGTGTGTGTGTGTGTGTGTGTAACCAAGAACACAACAATAAAGAGCACATAGAATGAAGAGCATTGACCTGTGTGTGTGTGTGTGTGTGTGTGTGTGTGTGTGTGTGTGTGTGTGTACTGCCAGGCGGTGGTGGCGCACACCTTTAATCCCAGCACTCAGGAGGCAGAGGCAGGCGAATCTCTGTGAGTTCAAGGCCAGCCTGGTCTACAGAGTGAGTGAGTTCCAGGAAAGGCACAAAACTACACAGAGAAACCCTGTCTCGAAAAACCAAAAAAAAAAAAGAAAGAAAGAAAAAAAAGAAATCTTTTACTTTTCCCTCTCTTCTGGGAAATGTTTCTTTAAGGACTCTGGTAGGGGCTAAGGGCAGGTACCTCAACCCCTACAAATTAACAGAGAAGTTTAGCATGAACAAGACCCCTAGACAGTAACAGTTCATTGTCAGGAAGTTAAATAGATCATACAGTGTTCCTTGGGATTATTTTTATAAATTCTGGCTAAATTGTCATTATTAGAAAACTTCCTACTGGGAGGCAGTCAAGGATGTTCCTGGGATTGGCCAGCTGTTGTTGAAATGAAGTTCCAAATCATTCATTAATTGTCAAACCATTATATTTAAGATTAAGACAAGAACATACAGACACTTATCATTGCTCCCACAACCCCAATGAATTAAAACATGTAGAAATCATGTTAAATGGGCTGGAGAATTGGCTCTCTACACTTACAAGGACTGGAGTTTGTATCCTAGCAGCCATATAACAAACCAAGTGTCCTTGAAAACACCAGTAACCCCATCCCCGGTGTGGTGGAATCACGAGGATCTTTAGAGATTTCTGGTTTCCAAACTAGCTGAGGAAACATAGCTCTGAATTCAGGAAGACTCTCCTTTACAGGATAAACGAAGAAGATTAGAGAAGGACACGTGATGTCTGCTTCTGGACTCTATGTTGCATAAATAGGCATGTTCACTTGCACACACAGATACCCATTGCTCTCTCTCTCTGTCTCTCTCTCTCTCTGTCTCTCTCTCTCTCTCTCTCTCTCTCTCTCTCTCTCTCTCTCTGTCTGTCTCTCTGTCTCTGTCTCTCTCTCTCTCTCTCTCTCACACACACACACACACACACACACACAAGTGAATATGTAATTATATACTGAAGCAACGCCCTACTTTCAAACACTCAAATCATACCCTTTTGTGTCAGTCCTTTTTGTTAGTTCATATGAAAAGGGAAATGCATTGAAAATAATGACTGCAAACATACAGGAAGGTTTCTGGCGTATTTGCATCAGCATGTAGACCCAGTGGCTATAGGGCATTATCCATTACATGAGAACCATCTCTTCTGCTGCTGTCTACCAAGCACAGATGAAGAACTCACTTTAGAGTTTCCTTCACTGTTATGTCATCTGTCCTATCAGTGGGAGACCTCCAGTCTGCTAAAGCCAGGGTCTGTATCTATGCTATAGAGAACACAGTCAGGAGGAACAATATAGAATAGTTGTGTTTTTTAGGAAAAGATGAAAGAGAGAGGTAATGTTCATTTTAGATGCAAACACAGGCATTCAGGGAGTGAAGGCATGTGAGAGAGGGGAAGGCAAAAGAAGCTATTATTTATGAATTGCTTCTTGGCTAGGGGTGAAACCTTGTGGTGCCCACTTCTCCATGCTGGGATTTTAGTTGGCTTGAGCTTGTGTAGGTATTGTGTGTGTGTATACTCACAGTCTCTGTGGGTTTCATGTGTGCATTGGTTCCATTGTCTCAGGATGATGCTGTTTCTTTAAAATTGTCCACCACCTCAATTTTTTTTTCACTCCCACAGAGATCCCTGAGCCTTGGGAGTGTGGTGGCATGGGGTTGGTGAAGGAATCACATTCAAGGCTGAGTGTGTCAGAGTCTCTTAGTATCTGTAGACTGTCCAGCTTTGCATTTCTGTGTTAGTTATCATCCACTTCAATAAGAAGCTTCTCAGATGAGGATTGAGAGATAACACAGACCTCTGTGAATATGACGATAATATGTCATCAGGAGTCACTTTAGTTAGCAATAGCTGCATGTATGATTTTGTGGCTTTTGAATTTACATTGTCAAAAGGATGGGATTTACAACCAGGTTCAAAGGTTAGGCAAAAATTTTAAAACTAAGAACTGGTTCATTTCTCTTACCTTAAATACTTTTATAAATGGAATTCATACAGGTTCTGGCTTTAAACAAGTGTCCTGGTTTGTTTTTAATAATCTTCCCAAAATAGCTCATGGAAAAGAATTATTGTTTCATAGGGAATCTTCCCTGTTTTTAGCAGTTGTGTTGAAATTTTTGGCTCATCCAAAAAGAAGCACAAATGAGATGCCTGGGTGAAGGTCTCCTCCCCTTTCCATGTGTTACCAATCTTCTCTGTCCTGTGGTTTTCCATAGCTCTATAAAACTTTTTTTCCATGTATATCATTCTGAGTATTACTGGGAAAACTCACTTTATGTGATATCTTTACTTTATTCTTCAAACATTTCCTCAGTGTTGTTCACTCCTATCTGCTGCAGTTCTTCCTGATCTCGACAGGTACAAAAAAAATAAACATGACTCCTTTCTAGTAGCAAATATATATATTTTTTTCTTCCAGAAATGTACAATAAAAAATGCCTATTGGAAATGCAGACAAAATTATTACATAAGAGAGGGAGAGTAGAGTCTACTGAGAGGGCTCAGGGGGTAAGCACGCTTGCCACCTGCCCTGATGCCAGGAGTTTGACTCTCTGAACCCACGTGATGAAAAAAGAGAAATGACTCATGCGCAAGTTGTCCTTTGACCTCTGGATATGCACAGTGGCACATGGCTGCACACATCCATTCATGCACACATATGCACATGCACACATATGCACATATACACATATGCACACTCATATACAATAAGTAAATAGCATACAAAACCTTATTTAGAAAGATAAGCCGTGTGTAAGCTCACTTGGACTCTGGGTATAATCAATGGTGCTGATTTACACGAGATTAAAACTGCTCAAGTGGCTGAACTCATAGCTTTAACTAGAACATGCCGTTTAACAAAACCCTAAACAGCTAAAATGTGTGCAGGGGGCGGCAATATATTTGGAGTAGTTACTTTTTCAACACCCTGAAAAAAATATCAAACCAAAGCAGCTTAAACAAAGAAGGATTTTGACTCATGGTTTCACAGAGTAGGAGTCTATCACTGCAGGGAAGGCACTTCTGCTGGCTCGCTAGGCTCTGCCCGTGGTGGTGGCGGCTTACAACACAGCTTCTTCACATCTTGTATCAGAAAGCTGGCTGTGGAACTAGAAAAAGGCCTAAACTGCAGTTCCCAAGGCCTGTCCCCAGTAGCCTATTCTAATAGCTGGGCTACTTGTCCCAAAGTTGTTACCACCTCTCAAAGTTATCATCGCTGTTTCAGGGGACAGTTTTTTAAATGCATGGGCCTATGAGGGACATTTTACTTTCAAACCTGAGAAAAGACTATGCAAAGACAATTTTCAATCTCTATAGGTCTACCTATTGAAAATAGATTTCAGAATTTTTTTGATTTTTTTGTTTTGTTTTGTTTTTGTTTTTTTCTAGACCAGGTTTCTCTGTGTCGTTTTGGTGACTCTACTGGATCTTCTCTGTAGACCAGGTTGGCCTCAAACTCACAGAGATCTGCCTTGCTCTGCCTCCTGAGTGCTGGGATTAAAGGCCTGCGACACCACTGCCTGGCACAGATTTCAGAATTTTTAAATGCTACATATTTACCTGAACTCTTAGCAATTATGGCAGGTAGGTAAGTAACTAAGGATGGGGATAAATTCTCATCCTAAATTACTTACAAAGTGTCCTTTCTTTGGTTTCCACTAAAAGTCTCTTTTAAAGAGAATGGTCTTAGGGCAATCCTTGTGCTTTATCTGTGGCCCAGCAGCATGGGGATCTCTGGGGTCTACCATCTGTGATGTAGATGTAAACATGAGCATCACATGCAGCAACATTGTGGCCTGTTATCTATACTTCCTCCCCTGTGATCCAACACTTAACATATCCAGCCCATCACATTTAAATCAAATCAATTTGTGAATCAGCATACTGTGGAAGTGTATTCTCATCTGAATGAACTTTCTGAACAAAATGCCACGTTTCATTTCCCTTGTGTGGGAGAGCATCACTTTGAGACTTCCGTATGCTTTCATTTGTGGTGATAATACATTTTATGTCCTATTTAAAAAAAATCTTGCTTACTTTGGCTTTATACTTACCAAAGACGTGAGCAGCTCATTGTGTTTTGTTATTAAATAATTAGCAACTATTAAAATCCTAGAACATTCCAAAATAAATGTTGAAACAAAAGGTAATGATTTGGCTGATGAAGTAGAAAACAAAGCTATAGTTCTGTGCCTGAGAGAATCCCTTATCCTCAGTTACATCTTCCCAGAGACTCCCTCTAGTTCTTCCTTGTGGCTTGAAGTTCATATGAATAGCGTTAGTAGAGCTATAATTTCAAGACATTCACTTTGAAAGTGACAGCAACAAACAATGGGAAAAAAACCCTGGAAGACGTAACTTTGGATGGAATTTATAATAGACAAGGCTATAATAAACATATTTTACTTCATCACCTCAGTCCTTTTCAATAAAAAGGCACTTCTTATTTATTGAGATGATTCTTATCTGTTGATTAACTATGACCTTGCAGCAAAAAACAAGATGGAAAATATAGATTTAGCTGCGTTGTAGTATATTGCTTTTTTATAGAGATATCATGAGCCCAGAGATCTTAGGTACATTACACTTCTCAAGTTATTTGATTTTTAAAATCTGGTATAACTTGGTAGACATGTGGAAGCTATTTTGTAATCATTTTATTTCCCATCTTCTGAAATCTTAAGAACTTGATTTAGAATGTTTTTCATGGGCAATTATTGCCTCTTTCTTCTTCCTCCAGTGCTCAGTGAAGCTTAAAATGTACAGCCATTTAAACCCTTGAGTTTTAGAGACCCCATAATTCAGAACTGTGGGTTTAGAATTTTTCTTAAAAGTAGAACCAATTAACAGAATGCCAATAATTTTTTTGTGGGAGGGATAACTGTTTTCAGCAGATGTCTGAGAATAATAGTGGACTGAAATCACACAGTAGTTAATTACCTGCAAATATAAAATTAGGTAGAAAACAATCTTCTCTAAATTTATCTGTGTGTATAAGTACTTATCATGTGTATACCTCACAGCAAAAAAGTGCTAGAGAAAAATAGTATGTTTTTCTTAAAGATAAACTAACCACATAGGAAACACTAATAATGTAACTGGAAGAAGTTCAAAGTTCATATTCTGCCAAAAGCCATTAGATCTAAATAAGTCAATGCATGCTATATAGCAAATTAAGCAAATGGCAAGGAGTAATTTTCCCTGAAATAAGGGGCTATTAACAACCAGCATATGCTATCAGCAAAAGACTTCAGAAGTACTATTTAAAGTAATTTGCAGGTTGCCCAGTGATTACAATTTTTTTTATTTCCCATTCCTACTCAAGAGGATTATTTTTAATTAAAATAATACACAGAGTCCAATTTAGCTTGACATACCATAGAGAGAAGTAAAAGTTTGGTTGGCTGTTTATATTTGTTTGTTTGGATTGGGTGTTTGCCCTTTCTTCCTCACTTTTTCATGACCACAACTACAGGAAATTGACTATTCTAACAAAATGGAGAGGAGAAATGGAAAGTCACGTTCGCTTTGTTTTCTTTATTTGTGTTTTTATACCTCTGAGGAATTTTATTGTATTCACATCAACTGATGCAAGAGGAACAAGCCTTATTTCTTATGCCTAAAACTAGCTCTGGGATTTTATTTATCTGGAAAACAAAGGCAAGTGCCCCCCTCATCTCATAAACGGTGATGTTCTGCTGCCGCAAGCTCATTCACTTACTCACTCCTCAAGCATTTGTTAAGCAGCGGTTTCCAGGTGTGCCGATTTCAGAGTCACTAAGGATAATCTAGTTGATAAAGCGGACAAAAGCCCTCAGTTTCCTGTCACTCACCTTCTGCTCAGGGGAGTGCAGAGTGTTGATTACCAGGAATGCCAGACAGGTGCTAACATGATAAAAGAAGGACTGTGGGGAGGGAGGGAGGCAACAGGGCAGTGCACACTGTTAGCCAGGCATAGGTTCAAGGCCAGCCTCTTCTGTGCCTCATAGTGTGGCAAAAGAGTTCCCTTTCCATCAAAGATGTAAGGTATGGATTTAAGCCCCAATAATATGTAGTGAGCTGTCAAAAGCAAGTTTTCTGCAGAGCTAGAAGTTCCTATTCATTTTTCATAATTGGGATTTCCTTGACTCCCCAGGGACTCTATAAGAGCAGAGGATTTAATTTCGAGGGTTCTGGTCTTGGTTTTAATTTTGTCTTGTGAGTGTCCTGTCTTTCACTTCATAAGTGCTGGAAGGCACAGCAGAATGACCTCTTTTTGAATCCTTTTTCCTACAGGTCTGTCCATCTATCTCACTATGAGGGACTTATTAGGGATGTTATAATACACAGTAATGTTCTTTACACTCTTGGAAGAAACTTCAAACAATGTATCTCAGTGGCTGCTTAGTGGAGTCTTTGATTATATGTATTTTCTCCTGTATCTTTATTGGTCTTATTCCATGTACAATAAAACAATGACAAGAACAACAAACTTTCTCAAGACGAACTCCAGTCTCCCATGACATGAAGGAGACATTTCAACTTGTCAGCCATATTGTTTCTTCTCTTTCTTTACTCATACTTCCACACCCATACACAGGGGTATATCCTGTTAAGTTGCTCCTGTGTAGAATGGCCTGTATCGAGAACTCCAGAAGCCTAAGAATGGGGCAATGTCAATATCATATATCTCTATCAGTTTACTCATTGTAAATTCTGAGGTATAAACAAGGTATAGAAGTGTTAGCCCATTTTTATCAATGTAGACAAATGGCTGAATATAAGAAATAAAGAGAACCTCTACCCCCCAATTCCCTAAGTTTTCAGTCATAGAAATAGAAATACTTGGTTAAGCTAAATGTACTCACTTCTCCAAATTTCTTGAAGAGTTTGTTTACATATATTTGCACTCTAATTGGAACCTTGTGTATTAATTCAGTTGTTTGTTTCTGTGCCAGAATACGTAGTATAAGTATTATAAGAGAAAGGCTTATAGACACTTTCAGAGGCTATGCCATAGAAGGAACATAAGGCAGAATCCCCTCATATTCTGTTCAGATTTTAAGGCCTCTCTCAGACTATCTCTGCTCCTTGCCTGTGGAATTCTTATATCCTGACATGTGATGTCTAATCCCTTAGGTTTCTAAACACTTAGGATTAGCTTAGGATTCACCCAGTTGCTTCATTCATCACCTCTTCAACATCTTCCAATAGAGAACTTAACACTGATGTATATTGACTGCCCCATGAGTCTTCTCTTGAAACCCAAGTGGCAGCTCCATGACTGTAAATCTTTGATTCTACCAGTCTATAAACCCAGCAGCTCAAACAGTAGTCTGTCCCACTTTTTTCACAGCTGCAATGATCACTGAGTGTCTGAATGGCCAGAAGCAGAGAAACACTTTCCTATGTGGTTCTCTGGAAGCAGGAGCTCTTTCCTCAAAGCAATGTCTTTCAAATGAGCTAAAACCTGACACCTTTGAGCCAGGAATGGATCAGGAGCACTCCAATATGTCAAACTATAGGGGCCATTCTCATTCCAACCACCACCTTAATCAAGAGCAATGGCAATTGAGATTATTATCTAGTGCAGAAGTTCTGAGCAGAATGCTTACCTAAAGGAACTACCCATACAGACTAAGTTTAGATATATTGTAGGGTTTCCACAAAGAAAAGAGAGTTATGACAGTACCAAGGTGGGATTTTTACTCACATGGATATTTCTATTAAGTTCCTGGAGTCTGAAAGTTTCCTTTGATGACTTCAGTGGTTCCTCTGAAAAGGTAGGAAATTGTTGAAGATATATAAATAAAATTAAAAAAAAAACCTGAAGTGTTAAACAATCAATTTTTTTTTTAAAAAAGTGAAAACAAAACAACAAAAAAGAAAAACCTTTGCAGAAGAATGTAATAATTTAAATAGCCTACTTACACATTATTATTGAATAGAGAAACTGTTTGCTGAGAATATGATTTATATGCCAGTCCTCACTGACGATTTCTATGTTTAGGCTATCATGTGGTTTGAAAATAATTCAAAGATAGGGATTGTAATGATCTCAGATTGGTAGAAATTATGAACATGTAGTAGATGCAAATCCATTTCCTCTCCAAAGTAGACCAAGAATTACAGACATTTCCAAGTAGTGAGATATTTTATATTTTAAAAAAAGTAATACAAATCAGTAGAAAAGGTTCTATGAGCTAGAGCCCATACAAATAGAGAACAGGAAGAAATATTTCACGGTATTCATAAGACTTTAGATGTCTAATTTAGGCAGAAAATTTAAAATAATTAAATTTAGTATTTTAATAATGATTAATGAGTTTGAAATTATGTTTATAGTATAAGTAGAAATGAAAAATCAGAATGCTACAAGGGGAAAATATCATTGGAATTTTAACCATAGTGGATAAAGAGCAGAGTTGATGCAGATGAGAAGGAGGTGAATAACCATCCAGACATAGCTCATAAACCAGAATACAGAAAAAAGAAGAAAAATGAGGAGGAAGTGTCAGAAGATGCATAATATGCTTAATTATGGCTTCAGAAAGACACAAAACAGAACAACATGCAAGGCAAAAATACTGAAAACTTTTAGATGTGCTAAAAATTTTTTTGAACTGAAACTTAAGAAACCTAGTATATGTTCTAAGCAGGATGAGTGAAAATACATGCAAACTTAACACATGAAAGCAAAATTACAGAAGATTAACAGCTTAGAAATCCCAAAGCCAGCCAGAGAGGAAAGACTACAAGTCCACATACGATAGTAATGAGACTGAAGATTGACATTTTACCATCAAGACAGGAAGCTGGAAAACAGGTGTGAGGTATGACCAGCATGCTGGGAGCAATGCCATTTTACCTGAAATTTCTTGCCTTGTGCACTATGGCAGCAACAAGCATGAACTAATTATATTTAAAAAAGAAAGAAGGAGGCTGGAGAGACGGCTCAGTAGTTAAGAACACTTGCTCTTGCAGAGGACCAGGCTTCAGTACCCAGAGCCCACATAGTGGTTTACAAGAGTCTGTTGCCCCAATTCCAGGGGTTTCTGATTCCTTCTTTTGACCTCTTTGGGTACCAGGCATGCATGTGATGTACACACATATATGTAGATAAAACACTCATATACAAAATATAAAACAAATCTAAAAACATTTAAAATAATGAAAATTTTCATTGAAACATAAAAGAACATGTTAACAGATGAACTCAGATAAAAGGAAACCATTAAACAAATGAATGAAAACAACACTAATAACAAATATTTAGATAATTCAACAAAGATGAACTATATAAAACAGTAATCCCTACTGTGTGAGAGGTAACAAGACAATAAAAGTCTATATAATAGCACCAGGGGTTCAATAATTGCCTAGAGTCTATGGCCAACTACCTAAGGGATCTTCTAGTCTCTGTCTCCTCAGCTCTGAGCTCTGCCACACCTGGCTTTTTATGAGGGTGGTAGGAATTCAAATTAATATCCTCGCATGTGTGCAGCAACCGCTTTACTGAGTTATGTCTGTAGCACAATTAATACAATGTGTGTGCTGTTCCTCAGAGTTCAAACATAGGGGGAAAGAAGGCTTAAATGTCAAATGATGGAAAACAAATGACAGGCAAATCTTAGCCAGAAAACAAAATATTGTGGTGTTCCATTTGTCTTACAAAGTACTCTTTAGATTCATACTATTAAAAGCAAGAAAAACAAGGCAAAAGGTAATAAATAGTTCAAGTTTCATTTGACCTTTTGTGTTAATTCTTAGTACTACATTTTTGTGTATTTAAAAACGTATGGAAATTCTAAAAATAATGTTATGATAGATATTTTTAAACTCAACAGAATCATATGACCCATTTGTTCTGCACCCATCCTCAGCTTCCTGTTGACTGCCGGCTCCATCTTATTTGGAGAGTTGCGTTTGCATCCTTTGTTCATCATGCAGTTTGTTTTTATGCTCTCCAAAGTATTCATTTCACTGTTCTCTGTCATTTGTCAGGAAAGCAGTTTGTTTAGAATTAACTATTCAAAGCAATTAATATAAGCCAATCATGGCATACCTATTCTTCTCCCTGTAGTAACTGGTTTAATTAGCAGAGATTTGAAGCAATGAATATCCTTCAGTCTCTTGTGCCTAGGGATATTTCATTCCTAGTTGTCCCAGAGAACCCAGTAAATGCCCATAATACATGGGATTTCAGCTATCCATAATTAACCGTGATGTGAAAATATTGCATACGTATTTTGAGTGGCATGATCAAATCTCAGAACTTCTCACTCTATCCAACCTTAGAAGTGACTTCTTTGCCTAGTGTATTCAAGCCAGTATTTGCAACCCACCTGATGGTCATTTAGTGACTGGTGTCTATCACATAGGTTGTATGATACTACCTGTGTTCAAGTAACTGTTGTTATACTTCAAATTTCCCAAAAATACAAGCGCAATCAATCAGACAATTGGGATATGCCAATGAGAAACCACCACATACTTCCTTTGAGTTAAAAAATGAAGTTCTTAATAAGGAAATAAAATTAAACAAAAACATCCAAATAAATAAAGAATGTTTTCAAATTTATCATCTCAGACAAAAATAAATGAAAATCACAACCGAAGGTGGTTTAAACCAAGAGAATTCCATGTAAACAAACGTCCAATAGAATTTCTTAAGTTTTGGCGGCTGTCTCATTTTCTAAATTTTCCAAACCTATGTTTAACTTTCTCATGGATTTAAATAAACGATGGGAAGATCTGTGGCCACATGACTTCTTATTCACACCTTACCACACAAATGTTCTAAGACTTATGCAATACAGGATGGAAATAATTCAATTTGTATTGGTAGGCACGTGCGGAAGTCATATACAGGGCTTATTGTTATCTTGCCTTAGTCACCTCCTGGGACTCTGGGAACATACCAACCTACACATAAAGGGGACTGTTGTCTTACTGTTTAGGGTGTTTGTTTGTTTTTTTAAAACAAATGTTTTATACTTTGACTTTAATCCTGTTATACAAGTGAAAATATATTTCTGAAAATTTCCATTTGTCTTTAAAATTACCTTTTCAAAATTAAGGAAACAGATATAGGATTTGTAAAACATGAAAGTTGCATAATTTTTAGTATTCTTTTTAGAAAAAAATGCAATTACAAAACAGTAGATATTAAGCAATTAAAAAGAAATCCCAGCAGTTCAGGTATTGTGGCACATATCTATAATCCTGGTACTCAGGAAGCTAAGGCAGGTCATTTTGCCTCTGAGGATGGTTTAATTTACTGGTAAGTTCCAGGCCAGCTTGAGTAATGTCACCTGACCATGACTCTCAAAACCAAGTATTGGGCATATAACTCATTGGTAAAGCTTTTTGTTTGCATGTGCAAAGCCCTGGGGTTGATCACCAGTTCTGCAAAAAATTAAAATCACAGAAGTAAACCAGAGAACCACAAACACAAGACAGATGAATTAAGCCCATGATGATTTCTTCATATTTTGTAACATTTTATACAGACTAGAGAGTAATTTATAATTCAGTTATTTTTTATAGCTTGCTTAGTTAAAATATATACTTCATTACTGAAAATTTACATGCAGAAAATGTAAGGCTGCAGTCACAGATAAACTTCCAGTTAAAGATTTTAGCTTATCAAGCACAGGAATTCTCCTAAGTTTTAATTTACTGAATTCCCTTTTCCCCTAGTGTGGGAGTGTATATGTATATTTGTAATTATAAATGCCATATTAACAAGTATATATCCATTGGGAGAGAACTGTTTTGACCAAGAATTAGGGAAAACCAAATCATCTGTACATTTTGTGTGTATGATAAGTGGAAGAATATTACACAAGCTGGCTTCTGGTGCTATAATTTCCATGATTATTTGTTTCTATGCACAAAAGCTATTGAATGTTATCTCAATATACGCTGACTAACTAAACTAATTCTGACAAGTATATTCCTCCCAGGAACATAAATTCAAAAGAAGTATCCCCAGTTCCCCCAAAAATGAGACAGATGAAGGTCTAGATGGGGAAAGGTAACATGAATGATAGGCTGCCAGGAATTCTGTGTTGGATCAGAGAGTAAATATTTTAGTGTTGGGGGAAAAGGATTGGGATGACTAAGTACTAATAAAGCTTTATTTATAAAACAGACAGTAGTCAAAACTTACCTTCCCTTGATGTTAATCAATCCAGATGAAATGGCATGCCAGTGTGTATTTCATATGACTTTCTAACAAATGAACCCATTAAAGGACACTTGAAGGAGAAGGAGTCAGGGCACAATGAGAACCTGATCATGATAAGCACCAAAAAGGTCCTCTTCAGAATACAATGGTTTTCCTTTCTTCTCTTTGCGACGACATTTGCATCCTATGACTTGTTTATGACCTTCCCTGCAAGAGGCACAAAGATTCTTTCTCTTTCCTTCAATAAGATTTAATATACTTTTTTCAAATTGGTCCTTTTTTATCCCTTAAATATATTTCACAAAGATTTATTTTTTAGAGCCTAGTTGTTTATATCGATATTCTCTTATTTGTGCTTATATCTTTCTTTATAGTTTTCTTCTTTCTATGCAGTTACTTTAATATGCTTTTCAAATTACATTATTCTTATTTATCACTTTACACAAAAATGATTCAATATATTGCATTTGATTATTAGAATAATTTTGGCTTTATTTTTCTAATTTTTTGTCATATATCCTTTGTTCACTTTTAAGTATTTGTTTATTTTCAACTTGATATTAAATCATTTAGCTACATGAAATAAAATTTACATGTTTAAAAACTAGATATTTATACTTTACTTTTAAATGATGACCTCCAGTCACATCTTACTAGATCTTCTAATGTCTGGCATATATGACATCAATATTTTCCAATTTCCTTATATGACATCCAACATTTTCCAGTTTTCCATTTTTCCAGTTTATACTCATATTTTTAAATGCCCTTTGTATGTGTGAATACATACATATATATAGTGATTTCTATATTCACTAATAGATCAGCATTTCTACCCTTGGCACTTTGGAAGAGTTTAATTCCCTATCCCTTTATTCAGCCTTAGTTTATTACTTACTAGAGCTAATGAGATGGGAGTGGAACCTGACAAAGGGTCATGTGCCCCGCCCTCTATGCTGCCTTTCCTGTTTCTGTGGTACCTGAGGCTTTAAATCTGAGAATCATGTCAGAAGAGAATACAGCTTCTCTCAGCCTGGTTGTCGGACATGTAACCTGTAGAACAAAGCATACACAGGGGCATGGAACAGAAGTACTGAACACTTACTTGTAAATCCCGAGATGGGGGGATTATTTGCTTGGGTTTCATCCAAGAACTTGTGTTAGTTTGCATAATAGTAATCCCCAGCATTGCGATGACTCACATAGCAACAAGTATGTATGCTTGGTTTATGTAATACTCATAGCAGATCTGGCTGTGGAGTTTTACATAAGACCCAGGATAAATAATCCATCCTGTGAGTCTGAGATAAGGCTGAAGCAGAGGGGAAAGAAGAGTTGGCAGTGTGCATAACTGCTCCCGTAACCTGAGGATGCTAGACAACATCCCATGATACTTCTACTCACACTGCCTCGACCAAATAGCATATTGTAGAGCCAAGGTGGCTGCCACTTCTATCAGGAAAGACCTAAGAAAGTAAGAGCTGTCAGGGAAGGCAGCAGATATACTTACAACAATAAACTATGACATGTTCAGCACAAACTATCCTATCTTGACCACTATTTGTCACTTTTCATTTCTGCTTGATATGCCACTTTTGGAGAGACATATCCCTGCTGTTTGATGGGACTGTCTTCTGAGACTGTGTTAGTCTGTCTCTATCCATTTGTAAGCAATGTTTCAAAGTGTATACCTATTTTACAGCATATCTTACGGTGTTTGTAACTGGGAAGTGTACTTGGGAAATACTGCTCTAAAATTCTCCTTACATTTTATTTTCTCTAATAACATAATTGAAAAGATGAATTTTCATATAACTAGACATCAAAATACCAAACAATCTAATTAAAAAATGGGCTACAGAGCTAAATAGAGAATTTTCAAATGAGGAATCTCAAATGGCCAAAAGACATTTAAGGAATCACTCAACATCCTTAGTCATCAGGGAAATGCAAATCAAAATGACTCTAAGATACCATCTTATACCTGTCAGAATGGCTAAGATCAAGAACACTGATGACAGCTTATGTTGGAGAAGGCCTGGAGCAAAGGGAATAGTCTTCTACTATTGGTGGGAGTACAAACTTGTACAGCCACTTTGGAAATCAGTATGGCTATTTCTCAGAAAACTGGTAATCAGTCTTCCTCAAGACCCAGCTATACCACTCTTGGGCATATACCCAAAGAATGCTCAATCATACCACAAGGACACATGTTCAACTATGTTCATAGCAGCATTATTTGTAAGTCAGAACCTGGAAACAACCTAGATGCCCCTCAACTGAAGAATGGATAAAGAAAATGTGGTACATATACACAGCAGCAAAAAAAAAAAAAAAAATGATATCATGAAATTTGTAGACAAATGGATGAAACTAGAAAATACCATCCTGAGAGAGGTAACCCAGACTCAGAAAGACAAACATGGTATATACTCACTCCAAAGCGGATACTAGAAGTAAAGTTGATAACCAGATTACAACCCACAGCTCTAGAGAAGCTGGGAAAAAAAGAGGACCCTAAGAGGGACACATGGAATGCCCTGGGAAGGGAAAATAGGTGAGATCTCCTGAGTAAACTCTGGGTGCTCAACAAGAGGAGGACCATGCTTGGTACTGGAAAGCTAAGCTAACTATTCAGTGCTTGTGAAGTTATGGTTATTGGAGTAGAATTTATAACCACTACTTTACTAAATGAGCATAATGGCTAACAACAACCTATCAATATTTGCCCTTATATCACAGTGTCCCCCCATCAGGACACTTAACTTTGTAACTTATAGAGGCCATTACAGAAAACCAAACCAATCAAAATGCAGAGTTTCAGAGCTCAGTCTCGAATGATACATTGATGAAACAGTTCCTCACCTGAGACTCAGGGAACATTGTGTAAGAGGAGGGTCGAAAGATTGTCAGAGCCAGAGGATCAGAGAGTTTGCTGTGAGATTGTGTCTTCTAGCAATATCAGAAGCTACACCTATAAAGCCTCACCACCATTACTGCCCAAATGTGAACTGAACAAGGAGAGTACCAATGAACATAACAACTGGACAAAGAAAAGGCCACAAAGCCTCAGGTCTACACAAAGAACTATAGGCAACCCAGAAAAGCTGGGAGCAGAAGGGGTGACCTTTCCTAGAGAAGAGCATAACAATTGGTTGTACAGTGCCAAGTGGCCAACACTGAAAACATATACACAGGTAGCATCATATGGACTTATCAGGTTATAGTCAGGAATATATACATATATACATATTCATACATGAATGCTATAACAATTAGCGGAGAGGGGGGGAGACCACGAAATTTGAAGAAGAGGGAAGAGGTGTCTATGAGATGGTTTGGAGGGAAGAAAGAGAAGGGGAGAAATATTGTAATTAAATTATAATCTCAAACAAAATAAAAGAATTTTGAAAAGCAAAAGGAGAGTCAACTAAGGAAGAAAGTAACTGTGTAAGTGCTGGTAAATTGACATGTGGTAATATATTGGCTTATATCATCTTACTGTCTTATGCTGCATACAATTATTTCTCTTTGTATCAGAACATGCTCTTTTTAAAATTTTAAATGAATTCTCTTGAAAACACTCAATACCTATAATTACCACATTTTCTTCAACTCGATCCCATCTTCATTCTCAGCTCACAGTTTCTTTTGCCCCAAAGTTTCCTGGGATTTTTTTTTTTGGGGGGGGAGGAATTTGTATCCACTTAAAACTTTCGTTTTAATTCTAATTTTGTTTTACATGTATGAGTGTTTTCTCTGTGTTGTACCTGTGTGCCACATGTGTGCTAGTCCCCCAAGTAGTCTACAAGCAGGCATCAGATCTTCTGGAACTGGAGTTACAGATGGTTGTAAGCTACCATGTGAGTGACTGAATTGAACCCAGCCAGCTCCTGCCAACACTCAATTAAAAAAATTTTTTTTAACTAACATTAAAAAGTTAAATGAGAATGTATGGGTACTTTATATTTACCCTGACTTGTTTTCAACAACAACAGTAATAGTAATCTAAAACTGGTTTATTTTTATTAGTAAGTATACCTTCATAGTCATTTATTTTCCTTACCGTGAGCAGTCTAGGAAATTGTGACATTATATAAGAACAAAGGAAACATTGGCTGTGGTGAGTATTGTTATTGGAATGACCTCTGCTTCAAACCTTTCCTATCTTTTACAGTGAATAGTTCATTTATTTTTTTAAAATGTGACACTTTCGTTAATTCTTTGAGAGTTTCATAAATGTATGAAACATATTTTATTGTGTGCACTCCACACTCCTCCTCCTAGCTCCTTGCAGACCCATCTTCCATTTCCCAAAACCCTCCCAGGTTCTCAATATCTTGTTTTGTTTTTCTTCTTCTTTCAATTTGTTTATTTTTTATAAGGCACTAAGTTGAGTTTCTGCTGATAGATATTTGTAGGTTTGTATGGGGCACCCACTGGAGGCTAATCCTCATACTGGGGGCTACCCAACTAAACAGATGTTGATTCTCCCTACCCTGGCAGCCACCCACTGTCAACAGCTCCTCAGCTAGTGGTATGTGCTCCTGATCCTTTCCTTCCTTCATCATTTGGGAATGTTGAGTAGGTTGATCTTACAAAGGCTTTGTGCAGGCAATCACAGTTGCTGTGAATTCTGAATGCAGTATTCCTGCCATGTACAAAAGACACAGATTGGTCCCTGTCTTCCCTGTCCTCTGGCTCTGCAATCTGTACATCCCCACCCCCAGGATGATCCCTCAGCCTGCAGAGAATGGTGGACCCATTTATGGATGAGGTCTTCATAGACACTTACCCTCTCTTCTTTGTTCAGTTGTGTAAATTGCTAGCCACTGTCCAAAGCATCTCTGATGAGGATGGCACTAACCTGTGGCTATAGAGATTAATGATTTAGAGGGAAGTATGATGGTACTTTAATTTAGCAAATTAAAAGTAGTAGTAGGTTTACCCCTGGGGCCCATGAGTTCCCAAGTCATGGTCTTTTGGCCAGATTTACAATATAGTTATGAGCTTCCTCCTGTGCAATAGGCCTTAAATCAAATAAGAAAGCATTTAATTACTCACATAAAATGCATACCATTATTGCCCCCAATGGGCATATCTAGCCTTGTGGGTTATATTGTAGTTCAAATTGCTCACAACTGGCTAAGACTGTTGATGACTTTTCTCCCTCAGCAGCCTTGTATAGTACATTTCAGGAGTGGGAAAAGTTAGCAAGCAGGGAGGAAGCTTCCTCATCGATACCACCTCGATTTCTCCATGTTCTGTGACCAAAGTGTGTGGTATCTTCTGGTACAGGACCTTAGTATCAAGTTGTGGTAGGCAACAAAGAGCAATGACAATAGTCTGTATTGTTTTTCAGTTCTCTGGGACACCCCTAACCAAGAACACGAGGGCAGATATCTGATACCAGCCACTGGCTTTTTATTTGGCAATGTATGGTGTATGGCTTCTGGGAGGAGGTTTATCACCTGCTATAGGATAACTTCAATTAAACTCTTTTGTGTGTGTAATATATCTATATATATCTACATATATCTATCTATATATATATATATCTCATATGTATGTATGATATATTTGCATATGTATAAGGCTGATGAAGTAATAGATTTATGTATTTGTATATGTTTTTTTCAAACATCCTTGTGCCTGTTACCCCTCTTCCATCTACTCTGCCTCTTCCTTCCATCTGTCTCTCCTCTTAGAATTCTTTTTCAATAATTTCAATCCTCTCCCCTTCATCTTCCCTAAGATCTGCTTAACATCCTTATTCTCTCTTCCCCACCAATAACCCCTCTCTAGTTTCTCCAGGTATGACAAGCTAAACACACAAATCTAAAGTGACATTTGTCTTTCTGGGTCTGTGTTATCCCACTTATTTCCAGTTCCATTCATTTGCCTTCCAATTAAATAATTTAAGCTTTCCTTACACCCCAACAAAATTTTATGTGTACAGGTACCACAACTTCATACCCATTTATTGTTTGATAGACATCTACTCTGTTTTCAGTCCTCTTTCTTAAAATGAGTTTCTTATTTATTTACCATTCTGTATTCAAAACTCTTAAGTGTGTTCATTTTTCTCTTTAGACTGAAGTATCCCAGCATCTTTTGTACGGCTGCCTTGGTGTTCATAAAATTTCTTTAACCTGCTTTTCATCATGGGAAGTCTTTGTTTTATGAATCACCAAGTATATTCAACAAAGTTAGCAGTTGTGATCTTTCAGCCCTGAAAAAGCACCAATCTAAGCCCTTCTTGCTTCTAGGGCTTAACTTGAAAATGAGCAGTTCTTCTAATGAGGCTGTATTTGTTTGTGACTTGGCCCTTCCTTGTCTTTTGCATAAGTCAATATACTATTTTTTTCAGTGCATTTAATGTTTAAACTACAGTATGACATGAGGAGTCTCTGGTCTTAACTATTTGGTCTTTGTTGTGTTTCCTGTATCTGATTGGGCTTCTCTTTCCCTAAATTTGGAAAATTATCTTCTATGACTTTATTAAAAATATTTTCTGTGACTTTTATATGAAATTCTTCTCCTTATATGCGTATACTTCATAGTTTTTCTTATTTTAGTGGAGTCTGAAAATTCATCAGTTTCATTGATACATTAAAAAATTATTGACCTTGACTTAATGATCCAACACCTCCACTTTCTATCATTCTTTGATACTCTATCTTTCACATGGTCTATTTTGTTGGTGAGGTATCTCATTGAATTTTTTATTTGACCAAGTTTATTTTTTTATTTCTATCATCATTTTGGCTTGGTTTTCTTTCAATATTTCTATCTCTTTATTAAATTCCACTTTCATATCATAAGTTAACTTTTGCATTTTTCAGAACATGGCACATCTGGTGAGAGTGCTTTCCCACTCAAGAAGCAGAGGGACACGAATGCCAGTGTTGTACATGCTTCCTCCTTTTTATTAAGTTCAGGACCCTAGCCTCTAGAGCTTGTGCCACCCACATCCAGGTGGTCTTTTCACTTTAGTTAAAGCCCTCTGCAAAAACTGTCACAGACACAACAAGAAGTTTGTCTCCTAGATCACTCTAAATCCTATCAAGTTGGCAATCAAGATCAGCTATCACCGAGGACTCATGATCCAATTACCTATCAGAGCTCCATCTCTGAACATTACTGCACCAGGGAACAAATTTCCAATGTTGATGTGTTTCTGGGAGCATTTCATCTCCAAAAACTAATAGTACCAAGGATTTCATGGGTTCCTATGTGCATTCTCAGTTTATCTCATGTGACTCACATGGCAATTGACATTCTAGTCTCAACTACAGTTCCATCTGGTATTAACATTGATCTTTGTGCATTTCCTGAGCTTGTTCAAGAGTTCCTGTATTTTCCTTAGTTAAAGCTATTAAGAATTTCAGGTGGAGACTTTGCCAATATTTCTGATGCTCTGAACCAAAAAAAGATTAAAGCCCCATTTCAAGATATACGTGGATTTTCTCAATTATATAAAAATTCTATTATTTTAATATCAAGAAGACCTTATCCCTTTGATGACATTTATTTGCCTCCATCTGATATAATTTTGTGTAATCATGTTTCTGTGGCTTTCACACACACACACACACACACACACACACACACACACACACACACGCTGACAGACACTGACAGACACTCAACTCCTTCACATCATGTCTTAGGAGCCTAAACAATGCCTGTCTCCACCATTCTTGTGGTGTTAGCATAATATTTTAGTGCTTTATAAAACCTTCACTATATTTATGAATTAGACTGAATTGGACAGTTTTCCTAAGACTCTACTTTATATGCATCTACATATTTGAATGTTAAGTGAGATATGACTAGATGGGCATTTCTTCTTTTGATTTTTGAGTAAAAAAATTGGAATTTATAGTTTTAACTTATGGTATTCTGCTTTTAGCTAGGGTTTTTTTTTTTTTTTTTTTTTTTTTTTTTTTTTTTTTTTTTTTTTTTACAGATGCCTCTGTTAGATTTGAGTCATCATTTTACAAATAATAAGTTTCACATAGGTGCCCAGAAATTAAGTCTTAAAAAAATCATAATGAATGCAAAGCACCTAAGAGATCTCAAGACAAAATGCATTTTTGGCAATGGGAAAAAAGATGTGAGTAGGGTACCAAAGAAGTGTTTTAATTAGTGTACAAGTACTAAATCAGATTTGTAATTTTTGAATATTTGTCTAAACCTGTTTTGCTGATTAGTCATTTTAATGCATGTTCAGGGAATACATACCCTCAGTTCAGTTCTGAAGTTGTACTACACAGGGCTTTATTGACTTGTATAATTAATGATTCTAAGCTGAAGTGTCACACTTCTTATCTTGTGGTTTGTAATGCCTTGTTCTTCTTTTGAGTAGCCTAGATGTGGAGGTTAAGTATGTTACACGTGGGTAGAACTATGCTAATGGAGAATTTTTATGGAGAAGAAATTTAGAGATGGATAAATCCTGTTCTGTGAACTTTGTTTCTGATATTTCTAAGATGGGTTTTAAATACGAATGTCATGAAAACAACATAGTAGGAAAAATTCTAGCTCCAATTCATTCTCACCTTTCTTGGGTTAGTTGCCAAAAAGCAAAGTATGGTCTTCATCAATAAATAGTTGTATAACATGGCTATCCCTAAGTCTTATAAGAAGGGTTGAATACTTCAGTAGTTCTAGGTGTTTTTAACGAAGGACAATCAGTCCCCATCTAAATTTCACTCCACCGTTTCTGTAAGAACTTCCACAAGTATACTGCAATTAATGTTTTTATTTGTCTGTTTGGGTCTTCCTTCTCTTCTTTTCCCTTCCCTCTCCTTCCCTTCCCTCCCTTCCCCTCCCCTCCCATCCCTTTTCTTTCTTTTCCTTCCTGTCTTCCCTTTTCTTTCCATTTTGAAATGGGGTGTTATGCAGTCCAAGCTGGATGAAAGAGATACCATGATAGAGGGAGATATCAGGGGAATATAGAGAAACCCAGGGCTAGGGAAATTTTCAGGAATCCCCAAGGATGACCCCAGCTTGGGCTACTGGAAATAGTGGAGAGGGTGCCCAAACTTAACTGGCTTACCCCAGTGATCAGATTGGTGAATAGCCTAACAGTCATGGCTTTTCTCCAATGACTGATGGAGGCAGATGTAGAGATGCATAGCCAAACATCAGGCAGAGTTCCAGAGTCCAGTCAAAGAGAGAAAAGAAGGATTCTATGAGCAAATGCATCAGGACTATGATGGGGAAACATGCAGAGACAACCAAACCAAGTTAGTGGGAAAGTTGGATCAAAGGCTGTGGAGCCTACATGGGACTGGACTAGGCCCTCTGCATGGTGAGACAGTTGTGTAGCTTGATCTGCTTGGGGGCCCCCCTGGCAGTAGGAGCAGAATCTATCTCTGGTGCATGAGCTGGCTTTTTGGAGCCCACCACCAATAATGGAACACCTTGTGCAGCCTTGAGGTGGAGGATGGACTTGAACTTGCGTCTACTAGATGTGCCTCACCATGAGAGGCCTTGCCTTCTTGTGGGTGGGAGTGGGGGGTGGGTTGGGAGGGGGCAGCTGAGGGGCAGAAGGAGGGAACAGGGGGATCTTTGATTGGTGTGTAAAATGAATGAAAACATTTTCTTAATAAAATAAATGCTGATTGGCCAGTAGCCAGGCAGGGAGTATAGGTGGGATAAGCAGACAAGGATAATTCTGGGAAGAGGAAGGCTGAGTCAGAAGTCACCAGCTAGATGCAGATGAAGCAAGATGACAAGGCAGAACTGAGAATGGGTACCAAGCCCCATGGTTAAACATAAATAAGAATTATGGGTTAATTTAAGTGTAAGAGCTAGTTAGTAATATGCCTGAGGTAATGGCCAAGCAGCTATAATTTAAAAAATTAAATTCTTAATCTTTCTTCCTCTACCTACCAGGTACTGGGATAATAGGCATATGCCAGCATACCTGGCTTCTAATTTGTATTGAAATAGTCCTTTCTAAAAGTGCCAATCTTATCTGGGCAGTAGTGGAGCATTACTTTAATTTCAGCACTCACGAGGCAGAGTCAGGCAAACCTCTGTGAGTTCAAGGCCAAGCCTGGTCTACAAAATGAGTTCCAGAACAAACAAACAAAAACCTGCGAGTCTTGAAGTTGTAGGAGTAACTCTCACTTTCACTGAATCTACCAGGATTGAGATACAACAGCCTTGAGAGGGCTGTCTTCTAAGATTTTGAGTCCATTGTATCCCAAAAAGAATTGTGATATGTATCCCTCTTTCCTCTTCTAATCTGTGCTTTTAAAAAAATCATCATTGAATCAATTGTAGATTCCTATTTACTCATGAATTAATATACTTTGAAGTTTTTGTTTCTACATGAGAATCATAACTGATATTCTTTTTTTTTTTCACTTATATTCTAACATGTATCAAGAAGAAAGCTGCCAGGCATGGCTGTGAACAATTGTATTTGGAAGTCTTAGATGGGAAGATCCTAATTTCAAGCCCATCCTGAACTGCAGAGGAAATTTAAAGCCAGCTGAGTTATAGAGTGAGACCCTGTTTTCAAGATGAAACCTACAATAACAAAGAAAAACTATAGTTATTTCATGTCTCTTTACATGAAGAAACGTTAGCTAGAACTAACTCACCTGGCTATACCTATCTTTACCAGGGTGTGCAAAGCATATATCTTTTTTTAACCTTACACAGAGGTCTTTAAAAGAATGTCTGGATGTGTTTGAACCCTTCTTTCTAGAAGTAGCAGAATAGGCCTGTTAAGACTCCTGTCTTATGAAAGAAGGGCTCAGAAATCCTTGCACTACTCTTTTCTCTTATTTACATACTTTTTTTTTAAAAAAAAAAAAAAACTTCCTTTCTAAATTCTCTTTTCCCCAACTTGAATTATGGTATGTTTTCTGCTTAGTTCTCTGTTTTCTGCTAGATCTTTGTACATGTTGGGCCTTGCCTGAAAGTGGTGCTGGACATAAGCCCTTCACAATGGAGTGAAATGAAGCTAACCATTACATTAAATACAAGGTGCAAAGGTTCTGACAAATGTAATTATTATGGCAAACATTCCCCAATCTATTAAACTGAACCAGGATATAACAAGACATGATAGACACAATGCTATGCAAGGCTTTTAGTACCAACTAGCTGTTCATTACTCAGTTAGCTAGTTGGTCTGAGCCACTCATCATGGGAAGAGGGAGGATCAACTTCATGATTAATTTTTCTTCAGGCCTAAAGCACCATGATGCAGGTTGTGCTTCTGTTATGACTCTCAAGGCTTTGGTCTACTACCAACAAGGACTTAAAGTTCAAAATAACTCTTCTCCAGGTGATTAAAAAGGCAAGTGAAGTTCACGATGAAAACCCAAAGCAAATGATCAAAAGAGCACGAATTAAAGTTGATTACATTTCCCTGTTTGCATCCTTGAAGGTATAGATAATTCATTACAAACCCTAAATTAACAGCTTTCTGTTTCTTGCATTTCACCTCAAGCATTGATGTTTTTTTAATTGAATTTAAATTATGTACACAAATTTAAAATACTGAAAGATACACATTTCAAATAGCTAGATACTTCACAATTACAACTGGCTATAATAAGGGAAGTTATCCCCCGCTTCAAAAAAAAAAAAAAAAAAAGACACATCTATTGGCTACTTGTATATACTGATTAAGAATGGGCAAAACTATAATTTTTGTATTAGATGTCTGGATAGTGGAGGAGTGTGGCTAATGCTGGTGTTGATAGTGGTGATGACGGTGATGATGATGATGATCATGATGGTGAGAATGATTTTTTGCTTCTTGACTCAGATGCTAGAGACACAAGCACACTGGTTTCATGAGCATAATTAGGTTATCTCCCTGGGATTTGTGGTATTTTTTCCAGTTGTTCATCATATTTCAATAAAATACTTTAAATATAGCAGTTATATTGATCTATTTCTTAGGATTATCACAATGAATAAGTATCCATTTTATTCTTTGTTCATGAATGATTTCAACACAAATAATTTAATCATTTATCATCCAGATACTATGATTAATAATTCATATTTTTCTTTTAAAGTAATGCGATTTTTATTTTTAATTTTTTAATTACAATAGATATTTTTCATATACTGTATTTTGATTATAACTTCCCTGCCTCAGCTTCTCTCAGATCATCTACAGTTCTCCATCCACCCAAATCCATACCCTTTTTTCTCTCACATTATAATAGAAATGGACATGCACAAAATAATAAGATACATTTAAATTAAATTAAAAAATAAGATAAAACTAAACCAGAATAGACAATATAAACAAACAGAAGAAAAGAGCCAAAGAAAAAGCTCAAGAAACACATATAGACACAGAGAAGCATGTATACACACACACACACACACACACACAGAGAGAGAGAGAGAGAGAGAGAGAGAGAGAGAGAGAGAGAATCCCATAAAAACACATAAGACTAGGACTAGAAACCATAATATATACACAAAGGACCCATAAGGTTAAACAACAACAATAAAACACCTTGACAAAGCATTGTGAGACAAAGAACCTCGAGAAAGGCTCTTGAGTTCATTGTGCTTTGGCTATCTACTACAGGGCATGGGGCTTAGGCTTAACTGGTGGTTTGTCTGTCCTGTGAGACTCTGTTATCACTTGGAGATAGCCTCTGGCATAGGAATGGAATTTATGTCCCCTTCTCCTTTCAGGACTGCTACCCACTCTGGCCAGGTCTTGATTCCTTAGTGTCCTTCATGCCCTCTGTCTCTTACACTCTTCTGCCCACTCTTCAGCATGGTTTCCCTGAGTCCCGAGGGGAAGGATTTAATGGAGCTATCCCATTCATGGCTGAGTGTTCCAAGGTCTCTCACTCATTACACATTGTCCAGCTACAGGTCTATTTGTTCCCATTTGCTGCAAGGGAACAAGTCTCTGAAGATGGTTGAACAAGGCACTGATCTATGAGTATATCATGATGTTGTTAGGAGTGATTTTATTGCTACATTCCTTTAGGAGAATAGTTGTATTTGATTTTCCCCTAGGTCACTGGCCTATCTAGTCTCAGGAACGTGCCCACCTGGAGCAGTGTCAAGTTATGGGTTTTATCTCGTGGAGTTGGCCTTAATTCCAATCAGATATTGGTGGGTTAGTCCCAAAAGCTTTGTGCTACTATTGCACTACCATGTCTTGCAGACAAGTCACCATTTTAGATGAAAGGGTTTTGTCTTAGTTTGGATTTTTATTGCTATGAAGATACACCATAACCATGGCAACTCATAAATAAAAACATATAAGTGGGGTGGCTCACTTTCAGTTTCAGAGGTTTAGTCCATTATCATCATGGGGGAGAGCATGGCAGCCTGCAGGCAGACATATTGCTGGAGAAGTAACTGAGAGTCCTATATTTTGGTGGCAACCAGAAATGACTGAGACATTGGGCAGTAACCTGAGCATGGGAATCCTCAAAGCCAGCTCCCACAGTTACAGACTTTCTCCAACAAGGCCAAAGCCACGCCAATGAAGCCACACCTCCTAATAATGCCTCCCCCTATGAGATTATGGGGGCCAATTATATTCACAGTGCCACAGTTTTGCAGCTATGTTGGTATTTATCTTTCTCCCTTGATAGATGCAGAGCACCTTCCAGTACCTTGAACAATCATCAATAGGAATGAAGGCTCTAGGAAGGCACCAGCTCAACTTCTCCACATTGAATGAGCTGTGGAGTAGTTTCTTCAGCAGTAGGGCCTTGCAACCAGTTTGTGGAGAGCAAACAGAAGCCAGCCTTGGCAATAGCCTACATTGTTTGAAGGTTCCCATGGGGTCATTTTGGCAAATACACAATTAAATGTAACCCATTCCTGGCACTGGAGGTTCCATTTGGTGAAAAGAGATGTCTAGTTGGGGCTCCATCCACTTGCTACTTGATGATTCCATTTACACACACAAACACACAAACACACACACACACACACACACATATATAGTATGTTATACATATGGAAGCTTCTGCTGCACTAGCATACAAATAGCTGTTAGTTTTAGTCTTATCTCTCTACATTCCCTCCCTCACCCTCTTTTCTCCTCCCCATCCTCATTTGATCATTCCATTCCAGTCCTCCACATCTTTTCTATCCTTAGCTGTTTATTCTCTTTCCCCTCCCTTGAGATTTCCAACCCTCACCCCAGTCCCTCACTGTAACAGGCTTTCTTTTGGGCCACCAACCAGCTCCCAAATCAAGACATGGAGATTTAATAATAGTTATGAATGTTTGATCTTATCTTATGCTTGTCCCACTAGCTCTTATAACTTAATTTAACCTATTTCTTTTCATCTACATTTTGCCTTGGGGCATTTCACCTTTCTTTCATTCTGTATTTCCTACTCTGTGTCTGGCTGGCTGGTGGCTGCCTGGCAGACTGGCCCTGGGCTTCTCTATTTATTTCTTTCCCATTCTCTTCTTCTGTCCTTCCAGCCTACATGACTCCTTCTACTTATTCTCTCTGCCTGCCAGTCCCGCCTATCCTTTTAGTGCCTAGCTATTGTCCATTCAGCTTTTTGTTAGACCAATCAGGGGCCTTAGGCAGGCAAAGCATCACATATTTGCATCATTAAACAAATACATTATGAACAAATGTAACACATCTTTACATCCTTGAACAAATGCAGCATAAACAATTGTAACATATCTTTGCCTAGTTAAAGTAATATTCCACAATTACTTTGTGCTAACCTCTGTGGTTATATGCATTATAGCCTGCTTATGGAAAGCTTAATTGCTGTCATCTAAATATATGCTAACACAAATCTTTTTTTTTCTTTTTATGTCTAAATTAACTTATTCAGGATTATTTTTTTCTAGCTCTGTCCATTTAACTGCAATGTACTGTGAAATTTACAGGTAAATGAATGAAGCTAAAAATCCCCATCAAGATTCCAGGCATGTTCACTTATGTCTGGGTCTTCAACTCAATTCCATTGATCAATGTGTTAGTTTATTTTTCTTTTTTTGTTTGTTAACATGCTACTTTTATTACTATGGATCTGTAATACAATTTTAGCTCAGGGATGGTGATATTTCTAGCAATTCTTTTATTATCCAGGATTGTTTTTACCTATCCTGAGATTTTGTTTCCAGATTATTTGAAAATTGTCCTTTCAAGTTTAGGAAGAATTATGCTGGAATTTTGATGGGGATTGCATTGAATCCATAGATTACTTTTGGCAGGATGGCTATTTTTACTATATTAATCCCTACCAATCCATGAACATGTGAGATATTTCCATCTGATGTCTCCTTATCTTTTTCAATTTCTTAATGTTTTCATTTTTAAATAATATAGGTCTTTTACATGCTTGGTTAGTGTGGACAACCTTGGCTTGTTCCTGATTTTATTGAAACTGTTTTGAGTTTCTAACTACTCAGGTTGATGTTGGCTCTAGGCCTGCTATAAATCACCTTCATTATCCTAAGGTATATCCTCTTTAATCTCTAGTTTCCCCAGGACTTTTATCATGAAGGAATACTGGATTTTGTCAAAGGTCTTTCTTCATCTAATGAGATAATCATGAAATTTTTTTCTTTCAGTGTGTTTATATGGTGAATTACATTTATTGATTTACCTATGTTGAACCATCCCTGCACCTCTGGGATGAAGCCTACTTCATCATGATCGTTTGATTTGTTCTTTAATTCAATTTGAAAATATATTATTGAGACATTTTGTATCTGTGTTTATAAAGGAAATTGGTCTGTAATTCTTTCTTTGTTGAGTCTTTATGTGTGTTTGCTATGAGGATAAATATGGTCTCATAAAAAGAATCAGGCAGAATTTCTTGTTTCTATTTTATGGAATATCTTGAAGAATGTTGGCCTTATTTCTTCATTGGAATTCTGATAGAATTTCTATGTTAAAAACCATCTGACCCTGGTATTTTATTGTTGTTGGGAGACTAGTATTTATTACTTTTATTTTACTAGAGGTTATATAGGTCTGTTTAAATTGTGTATCTGACCTTGATATAACTTTGGTATGTGATATATATCAAGAAAACTTACTCATTTCTTTTAGATTTTCCAGTTTGATGGGATACATGTTTTAAATGATGTCCTTATGATTCTCTGGATGTTCTCAGTGTCTGTTGCTAAATTCCTCCTTTCATCTCCAATTTTCGTAATTTGGATTTTCTCCCTCCACCTTTTAGTCAGTTTGGCTAAGGGTTTGTCAATCTTACTGATTTTCTCAAAAACCCAACTCTTTGTTTCACTGATTGTATTTTTTTTTTATTTGTTTCTATTTTGTTGATTTCAGCCCTGAGTTTTATTATTTTTTGACATCTACTTTTTCTGAGGATTGTTTCTCCATTTTGTTCTAAAACTTTCAAATGTGCTCCTAAGTAACTAATATGAGATCTTTTCCAGTTTTCTTTCCAAATGTGGGCGCTTATTACTATGAAGTTGCCCATTACAACTGCCTCCATTCTGCCCCATGAGTTTGGGTATGTTGTGTTTTCATTTTTATCCAATTCTAAAAAGGTTTTAATTTCTCAATTTCTGTCATGATCTGTCTTTCATTCAGTAGTCATACAGTTTCCATGAGTTTGTAATCTTTCTGTTATTCTTGATATCCAGCTTTAATCTTTGGCAGTTAGATAGGCTGTAGGATGTTAACTCAACTTTTTTGTATCTGTTGAGACTTGCTTTGTGTCTTAGTATATGGTCAATTTTGGAGAAAGTTCCCTGAGCTGCTGAGAAGAGGTATATTCTTTTGTGTTTAAATGTTATGTAAGTATCTGTTTGGTTCATTTGGTTTATTATATCATTTAGCTTCAACATTTCTCTTCTTAGTTTTCGTCTGGATGTCCTGTCTATTGTCAAGAGTGGGATGCTTGAAGTCACTCACAATCAGTGTGTGAAGGTGAATATGTGATTTAAGCTATAGTGATGTTTCTTTTTTGAACTAGGGTGCCCTGAGTTTGAAGTACAGATGTTTAGAACTGTAACATCCTCTTGGTGGATTTTTCCTTCAGCGAGTATATAGTATCCTTCCTTATCTCTTTTGATTATTTTTCGATTGAAGCCCAATTTGTCAGATATTAAAATCATTAAACAGGCTTGTTTTGGGGTCTGTTTATTTGGAATATCTTTCCCATTCTTTTGCCCTGCAATGGTATCTACCCTTGATGCTAAGGTGTATATTTTTGATGCAGCAAAATAGGACAGATCCTATTATCATATCTAATACATTAGTCTGTGTCTTTCAGGGGAGGATTGAGAACATTGATATTGAGAGTTATCAATGAGAAGTGTTTGTTTTTCCCATTATTTTCTTGTGGTGGTGCGGTGTTTTTTCCACATCTTTTGATTTGCTCATCTAAGATTATTTATTCTTTGTATTTTCTTTGATATGATTAACCTCTTCAGGTTAAAGTTTGCCTTTTAGCACCTTCTTTAGAGCTGGGTTTATAGATAAATACTGCTTTAATTTGGTTTTATTGTGGATAGTCTTTCTTTCCCTATCTATTGTAATTAAAAGTTTTTATGGATATAGAAGTCTGGGCTAGCATCTGTGGTCTCTTAGAGTCTGTAGAATATCTGTTCAGGCCCTTTTAGCTTTTGGAATCTCCATTGAAGAGTCAGGTATTATTCTGGGTCTGTCTTTATAAATTACTTGGTCTTTCACCCTTCATGGGATATATTAGATAGATCCACCTAGTCTTGAAATTCCTTTTGTGTCAAAGATGGCAATCCCAGTTTGACCCAGGTTCCTTAAAGTCTAAGGCCACTTAGATCAATAGTGAGGATCTGTCACTTTGTCTCTGTGCCCATTTAACATCGCATTACTTTGAAGGGTATATTCTTCTGCAATTTTCTTTTCTAATCATTTATCTCTGTCTCAACCATAAACACCTGAGGCAAGCCCAGCCACTGGACAAGCCACCTGCCAGGGAATCAGCGAGAGGATCTTCACTCTTCTTTCTGTCTTCCATCTTCCAGTTTCATTTCCCCAGTGGCATCCCCAGCCCTGTAGCAGATCATCTGAATGAACATACCTTCTCTCTCTTCCAGCCATCCCTAGAGACTTGACAGATGCTCAGGGCAAACCCAGCTTTCCTCCCTCCTATGGATCTTTTCAGTACCCATCCCTTCTAGCCTATCCCTACTCCTTGGTCAACTTGAACACTAGAAATAAGTTTTACCAAGAACCCTTAGTGGCCACTCCTAGCAGAGACTCACAACTAGCACTAGCTACCTGGAAAACCACAGGTACCACACTCTTTTAAGACCCAGAGAAGGCGTCAGAAACCAAGGGACAAAACATCCACCCAAATGAAATCACAGGGTAATTCCTGAAGGGCACCTGCCAGGATTACAATTGAGAAGATTCATTAGGATGCAGAAAGGTAAAATATCTGAACTCTAAGTAAAATTTCTAATGTTGTTTGAGAGCCTCCCTCAATATTTTGATGGGGGGGCACTACCTAAGGTCTTACACATACAAGCTTTAAGATGGGTTTCCTGTTACTTTAACATAAAATATAGATATGAGAAAGAAATGTTAACTCTGTGTCTGAAGCCTTACAGCCAATGTTAATTATGTTGAAATTCTTATTTCTCAGCTGGAGAGAGGCTTGAAACTCTGGACAAGGGTCTCCTTTCCTTCCCTTCTTTACAACTCTCCTGTTTTTGTTCTTCCTTAGTGGATAGAGTACACATTTCATTTTCTTTTTTATAATTGTCTACATATTTAAAATTTTCTATTTGGGATATATACTCATTTTTTAATTTTTAAAAATTAAAATTTCTATAAAAGAAAATAAATTAACGAAGAATTACCTTAAGAAGTGATATTTCCTTAATTAGGAGAGCTTCGTGTATGGTAGACAGATGGTAGGAAGCTGCTGAGACTAATTTGCTTTTCAAGGTGAAAATCACACATTGGTGTTCTGCCTCTTCTTTTGGTAGCTACAGAGTTTCTGAAGAAAAATATTGCACTAGCATATTAGACCATGTAGTTTTTGCTGCTCATTAATTTTTGTTCCAACACAGAACATTTGTAGATTTTTTAAAAATAGGATTATTCCTTTATATCCATATTTTTTTATTATTTACATTTCTTTCACATTTTATTTTTTAATTGCATATACATATTTAGCAAAAATCCCAATCACAAAACCCAGAAAATTCATGACCTTCAAAATGCTTTTTCCTCAAACAAAACATTGCTAATTTTTCAAAATATGCAGTTTGTGGGTTTTTAAAAATATTTCACTAATTATATTTTCATTATGTTTATTAGTTCTTTGAAATTTTGTATAAAGGGTTTTGACAATATTCAGTTCTTCACTAACCTACCTACCCAACTTTATGTTCCACCCTTTTTCTTTTACCCCTGAAGTATAATTTGTGTTGCCCATGTATTCACAGATAGATGGCTTTCCACTGGAGCATGGCTGACCTAGAAGCCGCAACACTTTTAAACAAAACTGACACTCTTCCAGCGGCCAGGAACTGCTGATCACTCTGCTGTGGGTAGGACTTCCTCTCCCCTTTCTGTGCTGGAATTTGGTCTGGCTTGAACTTACTTGCATGGGTTTATGTGTGCTCTCACAATTGCTTCGATTTCACATGTGCAACTGACCTGTTGTGTTCAGAAGACACTATTTCCTTGAGTTCATTCACTTCCTCTGGCTCTTCCAGATTGTCCATGTCCTTTTCTGCAATGATCCTTGTGCCTTGAAAGGAAGGGGTACAACATATTATATGTTCCATTTAAGGCTAAGTGTTTTTATTTTCTACACTTTTCCCAGAATTTTGTTTCAGTAGATTGCTAATCACAATCTACTGAAAACAGAAGCTTCTCTGATGAAGGTTGAGTGATTCATTCCTCTACCAGCATAAAAATAAGTCATTAAGAGTCAATTTAAGCTGGGCGGTGGTGGCGCATGCCTTTAATCCCAGCACTCGGGAGGCAGAGCCAGGCAGATCTCTGTGAGTTCAAGGTCAGCCTGGGCTACCAAGTGAGTTTCAGGAAAGGCGCAAAGCTACACAGAGAAACCCTGTCTCCAAAAACCAAAAAAAAAAAAAAAAAAAAAAAAAAGACTCAATTTAAACAGATCAAGCCAATCAACTATCTTACCTATTCAGAGGGCCTGATCCAGTTGGGGGCCCCTCAGCCTTTGGTTCACATAGTTCATGTGTTTCCATTCATTTGATCTGTTTGGGAGGCATCTAGGTAGTGGTACCAGGTCCTGGGCTCTTTGCATGAGTTAGCTGTTTGAAACCTGGGACTTAAGCAGGGACACTTGGCTCAATCTGGGAGGAGGGGACTGGACCTGCCTGGACTGAGTCTATCAGGTCGATCCCAGTCCTCTGGGGGGGGGCTTGATCTGGAGGAGGTGGGAATGGGGTGTGGGCTAGAGGGAAGGGGAGGGGGGCAGGAAGGGAGAGAAGAAGGGAATCTGTGGCTGTTATGTAGAACTGAATAGTATTGTAAAATAAAATAAAAAATATAAAAAGGAAGAAAAAAAGAGTAAATTTAATATTAAGTCCATTTAACAGAATAAAAATAATTTGGTCTCCTGAATCTGATGGATGAGAAAGGAAGTGGGGAATAGATGAGAGCTCACTGGCGTGTCATAGAACTCTCTGAACAGGACTTCAAAAGCACAGGAATAAAGGTTAACAATTAATGAATGGAAACTCACAACACCCAAAAGCTTCTTCAAAGCAAAGGGCACCATCATTCATGTGAAGAGGAAGTTCAAGCAATCTTTAGGGGAAAAACCTTTATATAGGATTAGTGATTAGAATTTACAAAAAGCTAAGATAACTAAACATCAAGAAAATAAACAACCCAATTAAAAATGGAGTATGGAGCTAAACAGAGGGTTCTCCAAAGATGAAATACAAATGACGGGGAAATATTTTCTTTAAAGTTTTTACATTCTTAGCCATTAGGAAAATATAAATTAAAACTACTTTGAGATTTCATTTATCCCAATGAGAATAGCTAAGATTTAAAAAATGATGACAAATACTGGCATGGATGTAGGAAAAGAGAAATACTTATTCACTGTTGTTGGGAATACAAACTGATGCAGCCTCCTTAGAAATCAGTGTGCAGGTTAAAAAAAAAGAAAAAAAAAACAATAAACATGACCCAGCTATACCACTCTTTGGCATAAACCCAAAAGACTCTATATCTACTATGGAGATAATTGCTCATCCATGTTCACTCTTGCTCTATTCACAATAGCCAGGAAATGTAAATAGCCTACATGGCCACTAACAGATTAGTAGATAGTGAAAATGTGGTATAATTATGCAATCAATATTTCTCAGCTGTAAAAATGGAATGAAATTCACAGGTAGATGGATGGAGGTGGAAACAATCCTTCTGAGTGGAGTAACCTTGACTCAAAAAGACAAACATCATGTTTCCTATCATTTGTAGATTTTAGCTTTGTATCTTCAGATATCTATGTTTCATTTGAAATACCCAAGGAGTATTATTAAGGGGATTTTCAGGCTGGGGAGATAGAAAGCAGTAGTAGAAAAGATTAATGGGTATTAATGGAACAGGAGGAGTTATTAGGATCAGTGATGGGAGGGCAGAGTAAAGGAAAGAATACAGGGAGGGATAAATAACTCTAAATACTCTTCATAGAAGTCATGCAAGCCTACTTACTACTGTAGATGCTTCTAAAGCATGTATAGATTCATATATAAAAGGAATTAAAATATAAGTATAATATGACACATAATGGAACAGCAATGACCCTACTGGATACCACAGACTAACAAAAAATCCAATGTCAGGAATGAATCATCTCTTTTGGAATTGATAGTGAAGTCCTGTAGACCAAACATTATTTAGCTACTGCCAGTGTTATTGGTGACTCTCTAGAACTTGATGATATAACACTCAGTTGCTGAAGACAACGTGTGCTTGACTCACAGAACATGAAAGCAGTAAGCTGGTACTGACCTAGAAGCTCCATCCTTTCTGCATATCTTTAATAGTGCTAGAAAGTGCTGTGCATGTACCAAAGGAGAACAGCAATCAGCTGTGTACCCTGTAAGCTGCAATAATGATGGGCTTGGCAGGACATACTGGTGCAATAGTGGCACAAGCATCATGAGAGTAACCAACCCTTTCTGTCTGATTAGATGTAAATCCTACTCATAAGATGAAATCAGACCTGGTACAGTTATTGGGCTAAGCATCTCTGGCTGGACAGATACAGGCTCTTGCGGGAAATCTTTGTAGATTTGTCAAAACTATTTGCTCTGGTACATTTGCTAAAGAATGCAATTCTTGGCTCAGTTGGTCTGGTTCATTCATTTTTTGATATTTTGACTGCCCACAATCCTTTCTTTGTGTGTGACACAATCTCTTCCCTGAGAGTAGGAGCTGGCTTAATTTCATATCTGATGAGAGGAGTTTCAGATGCTAACAACACTTATTAAGAACTATGTTGGGCCAGGCTGATAGTAAACATTTTACTGTGTAACTATTTAAACATCTAAGTGTAGATACAATGCACAAATTATGAGAGCCTACTAAAGATTATCTATATTGCCCCTTTGATCACTTCTCTTTTCCTTATAGCTTTTCTCCTTTTACATTTCCTTTCTCTTCCTTTCTTCATGTCACCTGTAGATCAAACATCTGTGACAAATCAACACTTTGGTTGGGTAGCAATTAATGTCATCCCAAGGAATGTTTGTTGGAAAGACCAAGAAAAAAAAAAAAAGAACTCATTAGACTAAGCATGGGAATTCTGTTTCTAATGTATTGGCAGAGGATGCAGAGGACTAGCACCTGGAGTTGTTATATCTGCAAAGGGCATAACTATATATAAAAAAATGTAGAACTCTTCCTCACTATGGAAAATGGGCCTCTTTCTTAGAACCAGGAAAATCAGCAGTTCTCCCACCCATCCAGAATCTTATCTATCTCAGAAACTTAATGAATATACAAAATGTAGGAATGTGGCAACCAGGGAAAAGTAAACTTTTAAAAAAATAGAAATCAGGAACTGAGGAGATGTCTGCATGTATACAGTGTTTGCTTTGTGAACATGAGGACCTCAGTGTGGACTTCAATACCCACATTAAAAAAACAAATAAGAAGAATGGGACATGGTGGAGTATGCTTGTAACCACAGTACTGGTGAGGTGGAGACAGGATGATTTCTGGTGCTTACTGTTCAGACAGATTGGCCTCATGGTTGAGCCTCAAACCAGTGAGAAATGCTGCTTATATCCTGTGAAACAAAACTCCACATTACTCTCTGGCCCCTACATGTATGCAAACACTAAACACTAATGCAAGTACACTCTCATTCATATGTACAGAAGCATACCCACAGATTCATATACACATGCATGCCCCCACATGAGCACAGCCACACATACATATACACACACGAAACAAAAATAAAAAATAAAATTACTTATGATTCTAAGGAGGCATCTTCTGGGCACAGAGTTGCTATTCTTGCATCAAGAAATAACAGTGGTAATGATATTAACAGTAACTTTAGTGATAGTATAACTATAAACTCTTGATTATTTGCACATACTAAGTTATTGTAAAACATTGATATTTCCAGTGAAACTAATGTTGGTGACTTTTGTCATCCTCATACTGTAAATGAAGAGGTTAATGTACACAGAGTTTCATTAATTTGTCCAAAGTCACGCATAAGGAAGAGCTGCCTGTCATTCAAACTCAGCCAGTCAACAAATCATCTGGGCTGTGCTTAGACTAATCAGGGAACAAGTTAAAAATGAACACTTTTCTATTGGTCCTGTGACCCCATGTAAGCTTTATCTAAAGTAGAAGCTGTTCCGCCACACTCATAAAAAGCTCTCCATTGCTATTCTTCTAGAACTGAAGTCTCAGAGGGCATGTCTCTTTATGTTTATGGGATCCACATTGCCTATACACTGAATTTTTGTCCCCATGTAACTATAAGGTGAATGCCAATTTACTAATAGAAACATTTTCTTCACTGACTGAAAGTTCTAAAGTACAGTTTGTGTTGGGATACCAGTTATGTGTGAAGTGAAGGGGTTCCTTCAAGTCGTCATGTCAGGGAAATCAGGCTATACAGTGCTGTGCATCTTGGTGGCTGATATTCTGTCACTCACAACTTAAACAGTAAGACTTTGGGTTAAACCCCTTTTTCCTGGTGGATGTTTAGTACTCCAGCAGTCCTTGTCTTGGGCACCATCTGACTCTTGCTTATTTAGATCATGAATATGGAGCTATCTCCAGAGGAAGGAAATGTGGAAAGACATCTGCAGATGACTCTGGCAGTCTTTGAGGTCGTGCTTCTTTCAGCTTTAATGTATCTGTGTATCATCTGGGGACCTTATTAATATGCACAGATTCTGACTTCACAAGTGTGGCAGATTGCAAATATCACCACAATTCTTTATTTCTTCACATGTCTGTGTTCTTTTTGGAGTGACCTGAAGTCCTTCTTTATGAGGGATAAACTCTTTGTGTCTTCTACTTAAATTTTTAATGTTCCATGACTTGCTTTGACCAACAGAAGAAATGGAAGGTCTTGTCTAATTATGGCATGTTTGGGCTATTTCATTTTTTGTAATTTTATAGTTATTATGTATTAAGTTTAAGATAGACTTATGGAGAATAAGAGACCACATAGAGGATTAGTCATGTATTGAAGCAGATCTTCCTGGTGCACCTGATGCTAACAATAGCAGACACATGGCAGAAGCCAGGCGAGGTTAAAGATCCTCAAAATCTTTCATTACCAATGAACAACAACTAATGTTTGAAGACACTGGGTCTTGTGGTCATTCACTGATATAGTAGGACTGAAGTAAGAGCTGATACTTTGCATCTCTAAGATCTGAGATGAAACTAATATGTCTGTTTGTAGATCATCCTGAGAGGTAGGTCTCTGGGGCACAGGGTGGAAACTACACCATCCATGAACCAAATTTCATATGTTTCCTGGTTTTGTATGAGCATACTTGGAAGAATAGTTTTTACACTCTCAGAGTGATGAGATGGAGGAGGAATGAGATGAAGAAAAGAGGAGGGAGTCTGATGAAAGCATTTTTTCTTGATTGAAGAGCAATGTAGAAGGGCTTGGTCCACTGTGGACAGTACTGTTTCTGGTCAGGCAACCTGAAGTATATAAGAAAATAAGTTGAGCTAATCAGTAGGCAACATTCTTCCATTGTTTCTGCTTTAATGACTACTTCCAGGTTCTTGCTTGATTTCCTGCCCTGACTACCCTCAATGGTGGACTGTGATCTGGAATTAAAAGACAAACCTTTTTCTCCTCAAGTCACTTTTGGTCAGGGTCTTTATCACAGCAATAAAAGCAAAATAAAACATGTATGGAGTCTGAAAATATCCAAACTGAAGAGAAAATTTATCCTGCTCTATTAAAGTGTGGATGAAGAATCTTCTACCCTATAAGACAAGAATGGACTTTTAATCTTTAAATGGGCTCTGGTTGTATATTCCATTTTGTATATCCTGAACATGTGGGCACACTCAATGCATTTAGATGCCAGATATGAGTGGTTGATCAGTCAATACAACAGTGAATGAATGCAATGGATTTCCAAGACTAATATTCTGGGAGACTGTCCCTATCTGTACACCCTTACAAGAAGAGGAATGGGAAGCAGTTTCTTCAATGACATCTGCACAGCTGTACTCCAATCCCCTTTATGTCCCAACATACACAAATGGGAAGAACTCGCCTAAGAAGTTGAGTGTGTCTAAAGTGGCCCTCCTATTAGATTTTAATACTTCCTTGCACAAGCCTTCTCTCCTACTATCAAAGGCTGCCTAAGATGTTAGCACTAGAGAAGAGGTAAAGGCTGCCTCCAACATCAAGTGAAGGAATGGCTGCTCACTGTTTGAAACAGCAGAGGAGTTGAGGCACACAGTGGCAAATTTTGAAATGTGTGTGAATGTTCTCACACATCGTTCAAACAAATATGCATATACACACAAATGTGCACACACAACCATGCACACAAACACTATGTGTATGCATGCATGCATACACACACATGGACATACACTTCACAGCTGATTGGTTCTACAGCTCCCTACAGATAACCTAAACCACAGATGCTCAAGTCTCTTTATATTAAAAAAAGAGAGGCATAGTGCTTGTGTATAATCCAAGCACATTTTTTTCCATTAAGTTAATTATATATTACTTTCAATATATAATATAATGAAAATGATATACAGTCATCCTGGATTTAGAGAATTATTTCAGAATAAAATTATACATGTATAGTGTGGTCACCTTTTTGTTTTTTAAATAAGTTTTATGTACAGTTGGATATATTAACCAATGCAGAATCCATGAGTACAGAGGGCCAACACAATTGTCCATATATGTTAAGCCTGGAAGACTGAAACTCTGATACCCAACAGATGTTCTCATTAAAACAAACCCACATAAGCACCAATGAAGAAGAGGGTGGTTTAAAATAAGAAGCTGCCTCACCTCCCTTCACCTACAAAAGGGACCTTGGTTCCTGCCTGCCAGGCTTGATGAGTGTTAACTGTGTACACTCTTAGCACCTTCCTGCCTTCCAGACATTCCAGTGGATTTCACTGAATTCTTGCTCCCCTCATCCTCATCTCCCAAGCTTTGTCCTGTTGAGTATACACTAAACTTTCCCTGTGCCCCGAGAAACTGCATTTTTAGCACCATCAGCATCCCTTTGTCTGTCCTTAGGAAATGCTTAATTACTTGTTTGCATCTAGACTATGATTATGTCAGCGCTGAATGGGGTAGCACAGGATTGCCTCACCTGGCTCCTTCTTGGATTGTTCAGTGTGTATGAAGCTGGTCACTTATAACATCTTCCAATCCTGTCCCAAGCTGTCTCATCAGCAAACACAGAACCAGAGACTAAGGGAACCTGTAGCTAAGTCCTCCCTTTTTAATTGGTTTGGGCGACCTACAACTCAGTAACATCAGTATATTGGAGAAAAGCTGGACAGTGCCTACATGTCTTACTATGGAGGAACATCACCTACTTCAGGAAAAGTACCCAGAGGGAAATTCATTAGTGAGCATGCTTGTCAGGAGAGGGGAGCAAGGGGATCATGAGGTGGGGCACTCTAGTTCCCCATGGAAACAAGCATCACAACATGACCACCTTCTTTGGCTCTGTGCTTTTAGGGAACTTCATTCCTAACACAGCTCCAAAACTCCCTGGGAGGAAAGTCTGGAACTAATTTATGTACATTATGGGCTTTTCTATTTCTCCAAAGATCAAAGCAAGCTGAGCAAAGCAGAAGCATAGATTAAGCATTTGGTGAAGCATGGGGGTAAATATGAATCTGTCACTCCTTTGGGAGCAGTGATTTCTTATTGTATAAAAAGCTAAAGCGAGCACAAGTCTGGGATTCTGAACTTTAAAGTCTGATCATCTGCCACCTTTCCCATTCTTCTTTGGGTTTCTGTCACTTACCTCCCACCATTACAGAGCACCAGATCCCTTCCTAGTATGTGATCTTTACCAGTCCCAGTCACTTCCGTCCAATTGAGTGCATCTCTTACCATTCTTTTCTATTTCAAAATTTGGTATCATCATCATCATCATCATCATCATCATCATCATCATCATAGATTTAAAAGATCCAAATGCTTTTAGAAATATGCTTATCCCTGTGAAAATATAAAAAAATACCATTGTCTCTGTTTTTCACAATCACACTGCCTACAGACAGAGCTAACCTCAGCAATTTGTGTATATCCTCCCAACATCTTTGTCCATGTAATAACATACACTCATTCATACACACACACACACACACACACACACACACACACACACACACACCACCTCAGTGTCATTCATGGTGGCTCTCCTCAGTAAGCTGAATGGCTTACCCCTAGAACTCTTTTGCTGGGCAGTCCAGCCAAATTTATTTAATGGGAGATTCTGCTTCTAAAACTAGAAGTAGAGAACAATAGAGAAAAACACTGGACATCAACCTCTGGTTTTCATTTGCCTATGCACGCACATGCACATGTAAATGTCTATAAAGACTCCATGCCTCACAACACACACATGCACAAATACAGAAACAAAATAAGAATACTGTGCCATTTATTCATTTATTTCACTCCATGATGAATTAAAAATACCTTCCCAAGTCTACAAGAGGTCTATTGCATTCTTTTCCAATATTGTGAGCACCATATAATATATTTAAAATTATGTTTTCCTTTATTTTTATAAATTAAATAGCTATTGTAAAATATTGAAAACATAATAAAAAGATTAAAATGAGAAGTAGTTATGTCTTTTCCTACTTACCTTTCTTAATTTAAATTTTCAGAAATTACTGATGTCAATAGTAACTTTTAAAAATACTATTGGTAAAGATTTACACACTGTGATTAAACTAATAGAAAATGATGTGTCATCCTACATCATGAAATGTATCACCTAAAGAAAATCTGTGTAAAAGGTAAAGACCAAATACATTATCTTCAAATTTCTATTAAAAAAACCAAAAAACAAACAAATGAACAAAAAAAAAGTCTCATATATCCTGGGAAAGCTATAATGACAAAGTCCTCACAGACTGCATCTGTAGGTACAGCCAGCCACTGGCTGTGACACGTGCCAGCTCAGAGTCTGCAGAGGACTAATCTTCTCTGCCTGTGTGGTTGGTTTAGAGACAAAGTGACTCAGTATGTTGAAAGCATTTCATGTCTGTGTACACTTGCTGTTCTGAAATTACTGCTTCTGAGTCCCAGGCTCTTGGCAATGATTTCCAAGTCTCATGTCATTCTTTTATCCTTTTATTTTCTTGAATTTTACTCCCAGATTTTGATCTTATAAATAACACAGTTTTAAGAAATTCTAAGGGATTCTCTTTTGCTTTCAGAGTGTATTATATTTTAGTTAAGTAAAGAATTCTAGAAACAAAATCTTTTTTTCTAAACATTTTGAAATTAACGTTCTTTTTTTTCCTTTTTCCTTTTATTTTATTTTACAATACCATTCAGTTCTACATATCAGCCACGGATTCCCTTGTTCTCCCCGCTCCTGTCCCCCTGCCCTCCCTCCCAGCCCCCCCCCCAGTTCCCACCTCCTCCAAGGCAAAGCCTCCCCCAAGGACTGAGATCAACCTGGTAGACTCAGTCCAGGCAGGTCCAGTCCCCTTCTCCCAGACTGAGCCAAGTGTCCCTGCATAAGCCCCAGGTTTCAGTCAACTCATGCAATGAGCACAGGACCCAGTACCACTGCCTAGATACTTCCCAAACAGATCAAGCCAATCAACTGTCTCACCTATTCAGAGGGCCCGATCCAGTTGGGGGCCTTTGGTTCATAGTTCATGTGTTTCCATTCATTTGGCTATTTGTCCCTGTGCTTTATCTAACCTTGATTTCAACAATTCTCACTCATATAAACCCTCCTCTTTCTCGTTAATTAGACTCCCGGAGCTCTACCCGGGAACTAGCCGTGGATGTCTGCATCCAGATTCCTCAGTACTTGGATGGGGTTTCTGGCACAACTATAAGGGTGTTTGGCCATCCCATCACCAAGAGTAGGTCAGTTCTGGCTGTCTCTCGACCATTGCCAGCAGTCTATTGTGGGGGTATCTTTGTGGATTTCTGTGGGCCTCTTTAGCACTTTGTTTCTTCCTTACCTCATGTGGTCTTCATCTACCATGGTCTCCTATTCCTTGTTCTCCCTCTCTGTTCTTGATCCAGCTGGGATCTCCCGCTCCCACAGGCTCTCTTTCCCTTGACCCTCGCCCTTCATTACTCCCACTCATGTCCAGGTTGTTCTTGTAGATCTCATCCATTTCTCCGTCATTGGGTGATGTCCGTGTCTTTCTTGGGGTCCTGTTTTCTAGGTAGCCTCCCTGGTGATGTGAGTAGCAGTCCAGTCATCCTTGTTTCACCTCTAGTATCCTCCTATGAGTGAGTACATACCATGTTTGTCTTTCTGAGTCTGGGTTACTTCACTCAGAATGATTTTTTCTAGATTCATCCATTTGCCTGCAAACCTCATGATGGCATTGTTTTTCTCTGCTGAGTAGTTTTTTTTTTTTTTTAACTGATTTTTCTATTCTGCCTTCTCATTGGTATAAACCCAACTAGATGACCTCCTCATCACTGCCTGTCTATACAGACCAACAGGTCTTCTATGGTTGGTATGGAGATTAAAGACATGTGTCTCCAAGCTGGCTATGTCCTTGAACACACAGACTTTACCTGCCAGGTGATCGGATTAAGGTCATGTGCTACCACTGCCAGACTTCTGCTATGGCTTGCTATTAGCTCTGATCCCCAGACACTTTTATTTATTAACATACAAATAAAATCACATTTCAGCACAAAAAAAAAATCACCATGAAAATTCATAGCACTAAGTGCCTACATAGATAATATGGAGAAATCTCACACAAATGACTTAACAGCACACCTGAAAGCTCTGTAACAAAAAGAAGCAAACTTACCCAGGAAATAATCAAACTAAGGGCTGAAATCACTAAAATAGAAACAAAGAATACAATACTAAGAATCAATGAAGTCAAGAGTTGGTTTTTTTGAGGAAATTAACAAGATAGACAAATCTTTATTCAAACTAACCAAAAGGCAGAGAGATTATCCAAACTAACATAATCAGAAATGAAAAGGGGGGATATAACAACAGACACTGAGGAAATACAGAGACTCATGAGGTCACACTTCAAAGGCTTGTACTCTACAAAATTGGAAAATCTAAAAGAAATGGCCAATTTTCTTGATAGATACCACATACCCAAATTAAATCAAGACCAGATAAACAATTTAAATAGACCTATTACCCCCATGGAAATAGAAGTAGCCATTAAAAGTCTTCCAAACCAACAACAAAAGCACAGGTCCAGATGGTTTCAGCACAAAATTCTATAGAATTTCAAGGAAGAACTAATACCAATACTCTTCAAATTGTTCCATACAGTAGAAACAGAAGGAACATTGCCAATTTTTTTATGAGGCTACAGTTACCCTTACACCCAAACCACACAAAGATGCAACAAGGAAAGAAAATTACAGACCAATCTCCCTCATGAACATTGATGTAGAAATACTCAATAAAATACTGGCCAACCAAATCCAAGAACACATAAAAAAAATCATCCACCATGACCAAATTGGCTTCATCCCAGAGATGCAAGGATGGTTCAAAATACAAAAATCTGTCAATGTAATACACCATATAAACAAACTGAAAGAAAAAACCTCCTAGTCATCTCATTAGATACTGAAAAATTCTTTGACCAAATCTAACACCCCTTCATAATAAAATTATTGGAGAGATCATGAATACAAGGAACATACCTAAGCATAATAACAGCAATATATGCCAAGCCTACAGTCAACATCAAATTATGGAGAGAAACTCAAAGTAATTCCACTAAAATCAACAATAAGACAAGGCTGTCATCTCTCTCCATATCTTTTCAACTGTAGTACTGGAAATACTAGCTAGAGCAGTAAGACAACAAAAGGAAATCAAAGGGATACAAATTAGAAAGGAAGAAGTCAAACTTAAGCCATTTGCAGATGATATGATAATATACATAAGTGACCCCAAAAATTCTACCAGAGAATTCCTACAACTGATAAACACCTTCAGTAATGTGGCAGGATACAAGATTAACTAAAAAAGAAAATCATTAGTCCTTCTATATACAAATGATAAATGGGCCGAGAAAGAAATGAGAGAAATAACACCCTTTACAATACCCACAAATAATATAAAATACCTTGGGGTAACTCTAACCAAGCAAGTGAAAGACCTGTATGACAAGAACTTTGAGTCCTTGAAGAAAGAAAATGAAGAAGATAAGAGAAAATGGAAAGATCTCCCATGCTCTTGCATATGTAGGATTAACATAGTAAAAATGGCAATCTTACCAAAAGCAATCTACAGTTTCAATGCATTCCCCATCAAAATCCCAACACAATTCTTTACAGACCTTGAAAGAACAATACTCAACTTCATATAGAAAACAACAACAAAAACAGGTTAGCTAAAACAATCCTGTACAATAAAGGAACTTCTGGAGGCATCAACATCCCTGACTTCAAACTCTACTACAGAGCTATAGTAATAAAAACAGCTTGGTATTGGCATAAAAACAGACATATTAGTCAATGGAATAGAATTAAAGACCCTAACATAAACCCAACACCTATGAACATCTGATTTTTGATCAAGAAGCCAAAATTATACAATGGAAAAAGAAAGCATCTTCAACAAATGATGCTGGTATAACTTGATATAGACATGTAGAAGAATGCAAACAGATCCATATCTATCGCCCAGAACAAAACTTAAGTCCAAGTGGATCAAGAAACTCAACATAAATCTAGTTACATTGAACCTGATAGTAGAGAAAATGGGAACTAGCCTTGGACATATTGGTAAAGAAAACGACTTCCTGAATATAACACAAGTAGCACAGACACTGAGCTCTACAATTAGTAAATGGGACCCCCTGAAACTGATAAGCTTCTGCAAGGCAAAGGACATGGTCAATAAGACAAAAGGGTAGCCTATAGAATGGGAAAAGATCTTCACCAACCCCACATCTCCAAAATACATGAAGAACTCGGGAAACTAGACATCCAAACACCAAGTAATCCAATTAAAAAATGAGGTACAGATCTAAACAGAAAATTCTCAACAGAAGGATCTCAAATGGCTGAAAGACATTTAAGGAATTGTCATCAAGGAAATGCAAATTAAAACAACTCTGAGATACCATCTTATACCTGTCCGAATGGCAAAGATCAAAATCACTGATGACAGCTCACCTTAGAAAGGATTTTGTATAATGGGAACATTCCTCCATTGTTGGTGGGAGTGCAAATTTGTACAGCCACTTTGGAAATCAATGTGACATTTCTCAGAATATTGGGAATCAATCTACCTCAAGACCCAGCTATACCAATCTTGGGCATGTATCCAAAAAATGCTCAATCATACCACAAGGACATTTGCTCAACTATGTTCATAGCAGCAGAGTTCTCAGGATTGTGCCACATCCTTCCTGGATCCTGCAACCAACTCCCATATGTTTATTGTAAGTTAACACAGAATAAATCCCTTTTGACTATCAGACAGACTCTGTGGAATTGTCACTTTAATACTCTATCTAGTAACTGATGGAAGCAGATGCAGAGATCCAGAGCCAAGCACTGGGCTGAGCTCTGGGAATCTTGTTGAAGAAACAGAGGAGGGATTGTATGAGCCAGGTGGATCCTGACAGGGGAACCCACAACGACAGCTGACCTGAACTTATGAGAGCTCATGGACTCTGGACCAACAGTTAGGGAGCCTCCATGGAACAGACCTTGGCCCTCTGCTTGTGTGTGACAGTTGTTTAGCTTGGTCTCCTTGACTCCTAGCAGTGAGACTAGGACTTGTCCCTGGTGCTTTGCTGGCTTTTGGAAACTGTTCCAAAAGGTAATGCTGGATTACCTTGCCCAGCCTTGATGTTGGGGGAGGAGCTTGGTTCTACCCCATCTTGATCTGCTATGCTTTGTTCAAGCCCATGGAGCCCTGCCCTTATCTGAATGGAAATGGAGGAGTGGAAGGGGAGGGAGATATAGGGAGAAGGAACAATGGGAGGAGAGGAGGGAGGGGAAACTGTAGTCAGTATAAATGAAAAAAATGTTATTTAAATAAAAGAAAATAAAGCATAGCACTGAAGACAGATCTTATACTGATTCATTGTTTTCATATGCTCAGTTGTCAACTGAACTTCAATTCTCACAGTGATGTTATTTAAAGTTACTAGATAATATTTGTTAGCATTTTTATTAAATATAATTCTATTAATTCCTTGACAATTTCATATGTAAATATAATGCATTTGATTACATTCACCCTCTTACTTATTCTCCTAATTCCTCTCAGATCTACCTCTATTCCCCCTTCAACTTCATGTTTTACACACACACACACACACACACACACACACACATACACACACACACACACACACACACACACACACACACACACACACCCTTGAGTAAAATTTGTGTTGTCCTTATACTCATGAGTGTGAGAACATCCACTGTAGCATGGTGGACCCACTAGAAGTCACATGCTTATCAAAACCCAACTCTGTCCACAACAGACATCAACTGTCAGGAAGCTGAGGAGCTCATGAGTGCCATCCTCACCCAGGCTGAAATGGTGACTGACTTGATCTTGCACAGTGAAATGCATTCATGGAAGTGTCCATGATAGTACAGGGAAATCCAACGTAGCCTTCCTCTGATGATACTTATTATTTTAAAGATCCTAATAGGATATAGTCCCAGCTACTCCTTTCAGCATTTGTCAGTGGACTAAGTAAAACTTAGTAATAAATAAAGAATAAGAATAAATCTCTGCAAAAAAAAGGCTAAGAATGCTAGTTTCACATCAAATCTTTGATGTCTATGTGCCTTGGTTGTTTTTCCTTTCAATAATTTGAAGTTTTAGAATAAGTCATCAGTTCAACCTCTTGAGCAGAAGTTTAGATATTCTTATGTTTAACTTTCTTAAGTAGAGAACGTCCAGCAAAGCGTGGCAACCAACTATCCTGCCTCCAAGACAACCCTTATGTTTTAAACCCTTCACCGTCATTCTGAGGAACAGTTTACTCTAGCTTCAAGGACTGCTACACTGACTCTGTGACTTCTGTTTTAGAAAGCCTTCTCCATTTATGTCTCCTTAAGAAAACATGAACTTTCTTGATAGACATCACTCTTAGATAAGGTTACTTCAGCTCTCCTTGCAGCTGTTTTCACTTAGGTCAGAGTGGAACTAGAAATGATAGGCTTCCCTTAGTGGCTCAAAAGAAAACTTGTGATTTATGCAATGTGAGGTCTGTAACAAGTCCTTATGCAAGGCCTGTGATTGGTGGATTTGGAAACTGTTCTGTGATTGGTATAAATTACAATGCCACATTTGTATACCATACTGAAGCCATGTACCTTTTGGGGATGTATAATAAAGTCACCCAGGAGATGACCCCATGTGTTGCTTCCCTTTGGTATTATCACATTAAAAATAAAAGATTATCTTCATTGCATTATCAATTTCAAATCATTTTAACTGTGAATATTTGTTTTGTTTTACGATGAAACTCACGAGAATCCTTCTGTATGATAAGACAGAAAGCTGAAAATATGAAGAAGGGGATTTTATGACTTAACTATTAGAAAAACATTGTAGCATTGTATTAATTAATTAATAAATAATATATAATTATATTATAACATCATAGTATTGTATTAATTCAATTATTACAACTTTCTCAACTTTGGAATTATAAAAATTATTGAAAATGTGATACAGTAAAAGAATCTGTCACTTAGGAATTTTTAAAAGTTTATTTTGTTTAGTTTTATAGAGTTACTTCCTGTTTGACCATAAGTTGGATCAAATCTCTCATTTTACAGAAAGAGCAAAGAATCTCTGAAATGGAAGAATGGGTAAAGAAATGTGATAGATGCACACTCTATATATAGCCTATTATTCATCCATTAAAAGGAAGGGAATCATAGTGACAACATAGATGGAACATGAGGACACAACAATAAACAAAGTACATCAGGCACATAAAGACAAGAACCCCATGACCACAAGGAGCATTTACACTCTCCCACTGAGAGGAGAAAGGCAGTTGTCAGAGCTAAAGAGATGGAGAGAAGTAGGGATGGTGAAAAGCAGATCAGTAGGACCTGAGTAGTCACAATAAGATGCAGCAAGCGCTCTGGTGTGCCAGTCAATAGTAGAGTGACTATAGAGAGCAGTAATATGTGTTTTAATAAGCTGGAGAAAAGGATTTGGCATTTTTCACCATAAAAGTTACAATTATTTGAGGACATGGATCTATATAAACTGATTTAAGGAATTTATGAATGTACCAAGATATCTCACTGTACACAATTAATAATTTTGTGTAATAAATGTAATTAATAAAATAAAAATAAATCAAATTATTATTTCATGAAGTTGTCTGCTTCATAAAAATTGGAAACCTGTTTCAATCTTTACCTATATACAAAGAATTTCTGCTCATAGAGAAGTATCTGCTTAGATGGTTACCTATCTGCTTAGACTGGGCAGCAGTCTTTGTGCAAGGAAGATCAGTCTCTTTTGTTTCTAAGAGAGTTGAGATCTGATCTGCAGCTTGCGTCATGGGTTTTTGGGAAAGTGAACAGGCTATGCTGGAGGCACCTCTGGAAGGTGCAGGTGAATACGTCTCTCTAAATGACTGTAGTAACCACTACCATGGACTGAGACATGAGAATTCCCTAAGAGTGTAACAGAAGTCATTCATGGTCAATTACTGCAGTGTCTGTCCCAGTCAAGCACTTATCCTGGAAGCTATGGCATCCATGCATCTCCAACTTTCTTGGGTATGTTTCCATGCTCAATAACATCACAGTACACGATGTGAATGATATCCTTTTCCAAAACCACAACACAATCTTCACAGTTAGAAAATTTTCATTAGTATATCACCAGTATGTAATCCTAAGAATTCATTCTAGCTTCTTCAATAAAAGGATCAGGTTTAAACATCACATATGTCCTATCACTCTTGGGTTTGTTGTTTCAGTATTTTACCTTATGTGTATGGGTGTTTATGCACATGCATGTGTATGTGCACCACTTTTGTGCCTGGTGCCTGCAGAGGTCAGAAGAGGAAGAGATTATTGGCACAACTGGAACTAAAGTTGCAGATGGTTTGGGGCTGCCATATGGGTATGGGTATCAAACATAGGTCTTTTCAAAGAATAGCCAGTGCTCTTAACAGCTGAGTCACCTCTCCAGCCCTAGTTCAGGATTTTCTTACAGATTTATCCATTAAATCTTATATTAAAAAAGTATCTCGGGCTGGGAGGTACTTTTATAATCTATGAATTGTGCTCCTTTCTCCAGATAACTTTATGATTTTATTTATGAATTCACGGCTTTAACCTTTATCCATGTGCTATCTCTTGTATTCTTTGATTGATGAAATGCTTTTATTTGATGACTGAGTATCTTTGTGCTGACTTCCATGTTCCCATTGATACGTGCTAATTGTTCTTCACTACTTACTTATTTTCTGGCATAATAAATACTTGAAGGACACTTTATATTTGGTCCATGATCCTGGAATCAGTCAACTCTCCAAAGAATTGCTCATTCTATTTATTCTAAAATGGCACATAGATAGTTCCATCTAGATTTCTTCATAAAGGTATGTATGTATACAGATATGCATGCCTACATATATATTAAATTTGCAGTTCTGTGTGTACACATTTTATACATACCTTTATCTTTACATACCCTGAAAACAAAAACTCATATAAATACCTGTAACTCTTAATACCACAGGAATCTTCCTTGTTAACCTTTCTTTTCCAGATCTACAGCTCTTCCTTCAATGTGAAAAATAGGTCTGTCCATATCCTTGATGTAACCCATATATTTCCTCATATGTGAACTATCTATACTGGCCAGCATAACCTCCCATCTTCTTCAAGATGCTGTCCTCACATGCTCTAAGATCTTCCTACCGGATTATCCTTAATATATCCTTATCTGTACATCTTCCCAGCTACTTCAGGCCTCAACCTGGGTTGGTACCACATCTTCTCCTGACTCCAGGGCATAAATTCATTTATCCTGCTCAAAGGTTAACACAGCAGCTCCAAGTTAATTCCCACACTACCACTGCCAGCAGCACTCAGCTCAGGCTGAGTTTTGTTTTCCAGTATTCTTAGATCCAGACACTGTCTGTCTTGTTCATAAGCAGGGAATAGGGATTGGCAGTGACCACAGACAATTCTATTTCTCATGATATATGGCAAGATAAAAATGGACCATCTATATAAGTTAGTATCTCACCTTGGATCAAACTCCTCTCTTGGGCCACAGACAGAGAAAGTGTCAGAAGGAGGACTTGAATTTTATAAATTAAGGCTCATTCTTTTTATCCTACACCAAGTAACTGAATAATTTCACCAAGAATGTACTATGGTAATCTGAGGTCTTATGAGCTCTTTGGGGAAAAGTCCTATGGAATTTACATGGATGGAATGAATTGAATGCCCCTCTACTAATCAACCTCCTGAGATTTGCCTATGTGCAAGGTAACTGATATCTAAGAGAAATGATTTCCCCCTAAGAACTTCCTTCTGTAGCACTTTGATGATGTTGGGTGCCCATGCTTTACCTTGATCTGTTACTGTCACTGGTGCTAACGACAGATAGATGTATATTCAGTCACTGGAAGACTTGTCCATCAAAGAAGCTTCAGGGCAATGACCTATGGACATGTTTCATTTGCTAATTCAGATATATTTTATCAAACACTCTTTATGTGTTAAGTACTTTACTAGCTAGACGATGGGCACACCACGAGACAAAGAGCATAGTCTTAGAATTAAGTAGCTTGTCATTAAAAGAATTATATGACAATGGTAAAACTTAAATTCTCATAAAACTATGATAGAGCAAGTAGGTGCTGTGAGAATAGATGACAATGAAACTCTGAGTACAGTGGAAGCCAACAAAAAATGAGTGGTGTCAAAAATGGGGCATCTTGATTATATATGTGAGAACACACATATGCTTGACTCTGTTGCATTGTACTGGGAGCTCAGATCCATGAAATGACATGTTAACATGCAGCACTTTGAAATTTTGGGCTGGAAAAGTCAGTGAAAATTCAAAGCTCAAGGTGCTATCTTGTCAGGTTTTGGAAGATACTAGTGTTGAGAGAAACACAGAGAATGGAGGCCCGACTTGTGATATTTCAGAGGGAAATACAAGAGTCTCCCAAAGACTCTATCAGGGATATTTGTGTGATATTTTGAATTAAGAATTTGTGGAATATGGTCATCTGGATCTGAAGTTGGCTGTGATTAGCAAGAGATCAGAACCACTGGAGGTGATACTTAGTTGGGGCTGAAGAACTGGTTGTAATTAAGAAAAGCCCAAGAAGTCTCAACCCTACACAAAGAGCCATAGGCAACTAAGGAAACCTGGGAATTCAAGAAGTGGTCTTCCTCAGGGAAGAGCATACCAATTGATTGTCCAGTGCTGAATAGTGTGCCCTAAACACATACATATGAGTAACATTATATAGACTGAGCCAGTTGTATTTAGGAATATATATGTCTATATAAATATGTGTAGTTATGCAATAACAATAAGTGAAATGAGAGATCATGAATTTAAAGGAGAGGAGGGGGTATATGGGAGGGTTGGAAAGGAAGCAAGGGAAAGAAGAAATCTTGTGATTAAACTGTAATTTCAAAAATAAAATTATAAATAAATTAATAAAAGAGATCATCATTGCAGATTCTCCTGGGGAATGTTTCCTCAGAGTCAGAGCACAAAAGCTGGATTCCAAAAGCAGCCAAGGTTGTAACTCATGCTGACAGACAAACTTGGTAAGAGTTACTCAGGTGGTACTGGTTTTCAAGGCATGAAGAGGTCATAGAGAGCAGCTAGTGCCAGAGCAACTTGCTTGGCACCGTGTGGCAGAGCCAGAGTCCCAGAAGAGAGCTCAGGAGAGGCTATTGATGAAAGAGCAGCCCAGTTCCAGCAGAAGACCTCAGCACTTTGGAGATGCCAGGACCATGGGATAACAACAGCTGTTAAGGACAGCAACAGCAGTGGAATGAAGCACTTCCCAAGCTTAGGAGACAATCTGTGTGGGTTGTAGAGGGTAGAGCCAGAGATGTGGTCCAGGCCCTTTGAAGGAACCTAGAAGATAGTGAGTGAATCCCAGACATTGGATACTGAGTTATTCATGTTGTAGAAGTTTGGTTTTGGTTTGATTTGATTGTGACTGTGGCCTGTATTTAATTTATTTTTTTTTATTTTTGCCAGAGCCCACAATTAAGAGATATATTAGAGAGTGTATGGATGCTTTAAGGAGACTGAACTTTTAAAGTATGATCTATTTATTTATTTATTTATTTATTTATTTATTTATTTATTTATATTTATATTCATTTTACATACCAACCACAGATCCCCTTCTCATCCCTCCTTTCACTCCCTTCCACCTCCCCTCCCCCAATATTTAAAGTCTATGTGAATTTTAAAATTTGTAATAGTTTTATATTGTGATATTAATACATGATCTTGGGAGCAGAAAGAATGGAAAGGCTTTGACTTGATAAGTGATGTATTTCTGCATCAAGCTGACATGTTAGGGTGTAAAATAGAGGGCTATACCAGTAGATTTTCATCCTATTAACTGAAGGTTGGCCAGGGTTTGTAGCAATTCAGACAAATCTTATTTGCATTACATTTGGTTACCAAAACCCACTTTGAATATTAACCATGTGGGGACTATTTTAGGAAGATTTAAAAATATGTTTAAGAAGACAAACAACATTTCTGTACATAACTTAATTAGACCTAAATATAAGCATCACACTATGCAAAAAAAAAAATAAAATAAAATGCTACTTAGATAGTCTAGAGCTGGACGCCAATGGCTACAATTCATCATTTTTTAGTACGTGGATGTAAGTTAAATAAGCCTAAGTGCAGGTGAAACTGTTCAGTAGTTTAAATAGGTCAGTAATTTAAATCAATTTTCCTTATTAGTGCAAATTAGTTTTGCAAGTAAGTATGATGTTATGCCTCCCTACAATGCACATAAGCACCCACAGCACAGCAGTCTGGATCACAATCATACACTGTAGCCCCAGTGTTGTAAGGCCTGTCAAGGAATGTGGCCAGGACACAGATGGTTACAGGTGCTTCCTGTGGGACTTCAGCTTCCTTGTGTTCTTCTCACCTCCTCTCTCTCCAACACTTACTTCTATATCTTAATGAAGACAAATAACTAAACTGCTTCCTGCCAATGTGTTTGGGGAAAAGAATTTTCATTCCCTAGTGTATTGATCAGTTTTCCGTTGCTGTCACAAATTACCCAAGGGAAATTAATTTATAAAGAGAAGATAAGAAGAATTCTTGCCTCATGTGTCTATAGGTTGCAGGCATAGTTGAGGGAGGTCCATTGCTTTGGTTCTGTGAAGCATCACGTCACAGTGGGAACATGCAGAGAGATAACCTAAGCTCCTGATGAACTGGGTACCAAAGAGGCATTGGAGAAGACTGAGATATTGCAGGTCTCCTTAAGGGTATGCCTCCAGGGATCTAAGGACCTCCCATATGACTCTTCTAGAAGGCCCACAGTACATCCCAGTATCACCCCTTTCACACATCACCTCCCATTTTTGCCTCCTTTTGCATGTTGGATCATTCTACATCCAAACTAGAGCACTTACTCTGGAACACAAGTAGTAAAAATAACTAAAATTTATCAAGTATGGTATACTGTTTCAAGACCTTAAAGTTCATCAAATAATTTAATCATCATGAGAATCCTGTACAGCTACCATCATATTAGGAGAGATCTACAGAGAAGCAGCAGAAAATTGAGAGAAGTCACTTTAAAATAATTCCAGAGTCAGCTTAGAACCAAAGAGATCCAGTTCAAGGGGTTTCAATTTTCTTCCAAATATCACACACAACTATTACACATTCATTTAGAAGAGAGACAACATTATTCAATTTTATGAACTAGTTGGGTTTGATCAGAGGTATAAAGGTTCTTGGTCAAACATTCTCAATGTGTCTATGATGCTGTTTAGAAATGAGATTGGCATTTGAAATGATGGGCTCAGTAACACAGAGGCACTTCTCAATAGGGGAGGACTCATCCAAGCCACTGGAAGCCTAAACAAAGCAAAAGGATGAACCAAAGAAAGCTCTTCCCTTTGCTTGATGATTCTTGAGGCAGTTCAAGTTCTGTTACCTTCAAGATCTGAAACCAACACCATCAGCTCCCCTGACCTCCAGAATGCAGATTTCTGAGCTGCTTTGGCCCCAAAGATCATGAAGCTGTTTCCTAATACATACATATGGGTGTGTACATGTGTCTATGTACAAATAGTCACATACCATATAAGAGTTAGATGTATATGTTTAAATAACTACAATAAGTTCTTCATATAAATTCACAGCCCCATAGAGGCAACATAATGAGGAGGGCCCAAAGAGGGAATCATGGATATCCCTGGGAAGGGGAAATAGAAGAGATCTCCTGGGTAAACGGGGGGCAGGGATGGGGGAGAGGGGGAAGAAAAAAAAGATTTGAACAGACACATATATGCATTTTCATACTTACATGTGTGGATAAATAACTCTATATGTATTCCATTGATTTTGTTTCTCTGGAGATCTTTGCTTAAAACAAGGTTACATGGTGCTTGAGAGGTTGCTCAGTGGCTAAAAAAAACTTATTACTCTTGCAGAGGATGTGAGCTCAGTTCTGAGCACCTCCATGGTGGCTCATGATCATCTGGAACTCCAGTTCCTGTTCATCCAACATGATTTTCTAAATTCAACAAGCCCAGCCATTCATGGACTAAACACACACACACACACACACACACACACACACACACACACACACACACACACTTATGCAAATCACACGAACACATAAAAATAACTGCATTTAGCTGAAGTATTAATTAGTTCTCCAAGTTTTAAATTATATAGTAATGCATATAGTAAAACTAAGAGCTTTGTTTTAATAAATTGAATTGCTTTATTAATAACATAATAGGAAAGAGGAGAAAATTTGAATCTCAGAACTAGAGATCTCTTGTAAGGGACCTATTCTCAGCAAAACAGAGAAAAAGAATTAGGGCTATTAATATTATAACTCTGTTACTTCTCAGCTGTGGGATGTGTAATGGTTACTGAAATTTCATTAGCAGGCAAAGAAATGAAAAGGAACTGCCACCAAAGACTTCATTGTATTCACCATACTTAATATTTTTAATATTTGACAACAGTTATTCATAATTTTGTAAAACATTTCAAAATAAAATTAAACACTTTCCACCACTTAGAGGACATGCTGAAGATGCTCATGTGTACCCATGAACAAAGAATTTCAGTTAGGCATCTGTTGCCAACCGTGTGTCACACTTGTGCATCTGAGAACATTTTGATAGTCATATTTGTGAAGCAAAAACTTACAAGGAAACACAAAGCCACCAGTTAGATTTAATCAAAAACTGTCACATATACACATACAATTTTATTTTTAGCACATAAGAAGGATAAAGACAATACAAATAAGTATCAGTTAAACAGAATAATTAAAACTCACAAATATGAGTTAAAAATTAATAGAAGGATTCACAAACTATATTATATGAAGCTTCAAACCTAAAGTAAGAAAACTGGAATTTGAGGTATGGATGTTTTATATATTGATGCATGCTATAGAATTGTATATACTTCTGTGCATTGGGTATATGTACAGGGATCAATATATTTGATAGATTGCACATATTTCATGCATGCAAGTATATACTACATGTAGTGAATAATTGAGGCTAGTAGTTATATCACAAAGTAGAAGATATATACTTTAGTATTACTGGCAAAGTTTAATTAAAACCTTTTTAAAATTTTTTATTTTATGTGTATGAGTATTTTGCCTACATGCATACATGTGCACAATATGCATGTCTTGTACCTGCAGAGGTCGGAAGAGGGCATCAAATTCCCTGGAACTGGAGTTAGGGATTGTTGTGAGCTATTATGAGGGTGCTGGATATTTAATTTAATTTGCATAACAGATTGGTTAACTTCCTAACATAGTTCCTAGAAACCAAACTGGGGTCTTCTGCAAGAGCATCAAGTCTTCTTAACCCCTGAGCTAAGTCTTTAGCCCCTATTTTGTTTTTAATTAAATTAAAAATAGATTCTTTTATATCACATATTCTAATTATTGTTTCCTCTCTCTTAATTCCTCCCAGAACCTCCTTACTTTTCGACACACACAAATCCATACCTTCTCTCTCTCTCTCTCTCTCTCTCTCTCTTGCTCACACACACACATTAAACTACAAACAGGCATACAACAATAACAACAATAATAAGTTGTTATCATTGATATAGTTGATTATCAATTGATATAGTTGATTAACAATTGATATATTGCTATCAATGATATAATAAAATAAAAACAAACAGGAATAGGACAAAACAAACACATAAACAGAAGAAAAAGAGCCAATGGGAAAAAAAAACTATAAGAAACACCTATAGATGCAGAGATATACAAGTTAGCACACACAGAAATCCCAAAAAACACAAAACGAGAAAACACAATATATACACAAAAGACATAAAAGGTAAGAACGAACAAACAGAAATTATGACAGAATATTATAAGACAAAGAGCCTCCAAAAATGCCATTCAGTTGGTTTTGTGTTGACTGTCTACTGCTGGGAATAGCGTCTGCCCTTAAGGTTGGTTTGTATACCAAGCAAAATTCAGGTGGAGTGAACTAATTTTTCAACTGTGAACAGTTATCAATTGGAGATAGCTTCTGGATTATGGGTGAGGCTTGTGTCTACCTCTCCTCTTTCAGAGTGTGTATCCTATTTGGGTTAGACTTCTGCAGGCCCTGTGCATGCTGCCAAAGTCTCTGTCAGTTCGTATGTGCATCTGTTTAGAAGGCCTTGTTTCCTTAATGTCCTGCATCCCACCTGGCTCTTACTTCCCCCTTTTTTATTTTTTTTAAATTTATTCATTTTCAAAAGTTTTTTTTTTTCATTTTACATACCAATCTCAGTTCCCCCTCCCTCCTTTTCTCCTGCCCCCACCCCCAATCCCACCCCATCCACTCCTTAGAGAGGGTAAAGCCTCCCTTTGGGAGTCAACAAAGTCTGGCATACCAAGTTGAGGCAGAACACTGAAGGGAGACATCCCACTTAGGACTGAGTGTCCCAAGGTCTCTCACTCTTTACACACTATCTACCTGTGGGTCTATATTTGTTCCTATGTACCTCAGGAAGAAGTTTCTCTGATCATTTAGCTCCTATTTATATTTTAGGATATTCATATCCTGTATGTTTTTAAATTTGTCTTTTAAATAAATAAATATATATATATATAGACATGTATAGAGAGACATATATATATATACATATACATATATATATATGTGTGTGTGTGTATGTGTGTGTGTGTGTGTCTTTAAGCCAATTAACCTATGCTTTGTTTTCTTTCTATATGGATACATTGTCTTTTTCCCCTTTTATTAGTTTGTTGAGAATTTCACACAGCATAATTGCCCATACTCAGTTCTGTTCCTCAGCTCATCCAAGATCTACTCCCCTCTTGCCTTATTCAGCCAACTTTATGTCCTCTTTTTCTTTTGTTTTAATCCATTGAGTCCAATTTGTGATACCCATATACACTTGGAGATATTGTTTTCTACTACAGCATGGTCTACTTATTGGGGAACATACCTTGAAAGAAAACTGACTCTCCCTTAAGCAACAGTTGCCAATAGCTACTCAGCTAAGGGAATGACTTCAAGACCATGCCCTTCTCCATTCATAACCCTGAGAAACATGAAATCTTTGGGAGAAAGGGTATGGTTTTCTTATAAATGCTTCCTGCTATCTAAGGGGTGATGGTATCTCTGGGGCCCTGTAAGAAAGCTCAGATAATCAGGTCTCAATTGGACTAACTGTAGATTCTGTAGCCAGTCTCAGAGTAATGAGTAAGGTTGTCTGAGTAGTTGTAGTATGATGGACCATCTCATCTTGGAACTGTTCTGGAGAGTTTTCAGTCCAAGGTTGATCATTGAGAAATGTTTGGGAGTACCATGGCATCATTCTGAACTGAGTAGAGTCACTGTTGTGGGGCTCCATCTTCCTTCTGGAGATTTCATAAATTGCTATTAGACTCATTTTTTATTATGGGAAATTGAACGTATTTGATATAGAAATGGAAAGTTTGGATTTATTCTGGATAGAGAAAGAATTCTTCAAAAGCGAGGACAAGCATGGAAAAAATAGAATCTAGACAACAATGATCCCTAGATTATTGTTTTTTTTTTTTTTTTTTTTTTTTTTTTTTTTTTTTTTCTGTCTCACACCGGTGGGCTCTTCTGGTATGATACAGAATCTCCTGATTTTTCTTTTAACAATATGCTTGGGTTTAAAGGAGCTGCCAGCACTGGTGGCGCATGCCTTTAATCCCAGCACTTGAAAGGCAGGTGAATCTCTGTGAGTCTGAGTCCAGCCTGGTCTACAAAGTGAGATCCAGGACAGGCTCCAAAGCTACACAGGAAACTCTGTCTCAAAAAAGAAGGAGAGAGCCAGCTTGATTTATAATTGTATCGGGACCACACTTTTCCAGAGTTAAAGAGATATAGATGTTAAGCAGTGAGGTATTACCCTATGTATATTGGTATCGATAGGTTCTTTCCTTTAGCTGTAGACATCTGAGTATCCAAGGCCATATGATTTCTGGAAGATGGGTATTTCTATTATCCTGTAAAGACAGAAAAGAGAACCCTGCCCCAACCCTTGTTTATTAAGTTTTTCTTACAACTTGTAGAGATGTCACATTGGTGGGTGAGTTATCACTTCTCCTCATCAAGGGGTTTCTCCTGTTAGAATCAAACTTTTATTCATTTTTTTGTTGGTATCCATAGCTTTTTTTCTCCTGCAAAAACAATAGCAAAATCTCTTCCCCAATGCAGGATGTATCCTCGTTTCCGTTCTGTGGTCAACACATCTTTGAAGTAAACTGGTTGGTTTAGCTCAGGAGTTTCTTCTGTTGTCCAATGTCTCTGCAGCTGTTGTCCCTTTCTCATAAGCATTGAGAGAATTCAAGGTTAATAAAGCATTATGCAATCTATTTCTAGGGGTCATTGTTAACTCTTTATGTTTGTTTAGCATATCCTTTAAAATTTGATTAGATCTTTCTATGACTGCTTAGCTTGTAGGATTGTGTGGTATATCTGTAATATGCTTTATATTGTAATATGCAAAAAATTGTCTCATTTTATTTGAGACACATGCTGGGGCATTGTTGGTCTTAATTTGTACAGGTATTCTCATGATGGTAATAACTTCTAATAGGTGTGTAATCACAGAATCAGCCTTTTCAGAAATCATAGGAGTTGCCCGTTGAAATCCTGAATAGGTGTCAATGGTGTGGTGTACATATTTGTCAGTAGAGCATGAGACTCTTAATCTCAGGGTTGTGGTTTTGTGCTCCATGTTGAGCACCAGATAATAGTATTAATATATGGAGACTATTTAATAATCAAAGGGATTTATTTGGGGGTAAACTCACAACCATGGGAGATTTATCATAGGGTCCAGGAAAACTGAGCCATGTCCCATGCTGAATAGCTTGGTCCAAGATCTCAGCATCCAAAACCATGTGATAGCCAAGAGAAGGGCATATGAGCATCCCTTGTCTTAAGGGTCCCCGGTGGCCCTGGGGCAGGTACCTCAAGGTCATAGGCAGGTATAACAGCTCCAGGTGGTTCACTAGGTTGGTGCTTCAGTGCACGGCTCAAATGGCTATCCACTATAGGAGAGTCCTGTGCTTTAGGGCAAAAGGAGATGCCAGAAATCATAGAGCAATTATATGACATAGCTGCTAGAAACTCAGAACCTTTGAAGCTTCTTCCTCAACAACCGGTGGGAAATCAATTCTGGCAATAGATTTTGATTGTACAGAAGCAATGGCACCATTTCCAGAACAAGAGCTGGTTCTAGCCTGTTCAGAGCTTGTCATGTTTTTGTCTTAAATGGCTAGTTATCAATAGTCATCTAGTTCAATCAAGAGCTTGGAATGGAACAAGGCACAGAAGGTTCATTCCAATGTTAGACACTGGGACATTTTGAAACCTGCAGCTATGAACACGTATAATTGAGAAAATACTGAAAAGGAGTCCCCAGTCATGACTGAGATTCTATTGGCAGAAATGGCTTCTTGGAGAGGGACAGCCCATTTTCCTCTAGAGGATATCTGGTAGGTCAACCACAGCCAGTGGAATCACCCCCATCTTGAGTATATTGTGCACAAATAGTATTCAGTGGATTATTACAAAATGATACAAATTTGGAAGTTCATGGGGGAGGTAGGAGGTTCAATCTGGGATAAGTTATGTAAGGATTACAGGATGAATATGATCAAAATACATTGAATGGCATTCTCAAAGAATTTATTAAAATATCATATTAATAAAAATAAAATACGGGAAAAATATAAGGGCAAAAGTCAGAAAGGATATCATCTTCTCCCATCTATGCTTCCTGTCTATTAAGAAATATGAACCCTTTTCTACCACATGCATCTACCACCATGATGGAGTAACATCTGTAAAGCCACAAGCAAAGGAAATAAGTCATATTTAAGTTGTACTCATGTATTTTAATCATAATAACACAAAAGTGGCAAAAATGGCCTGTGTCCATATACACCTTGGAAATTCCAGAGTGAAAAATGATTACATATGGAAATGTGTAGAAAATATTGGACAGTGGTGGCACACGCCTTTAATCCCAGCACTGGCAGAGCCAGGCAGATCTCTGTGAGTTTGAGGCCAGCCTGGACTACCAAGTGAGTTCCAGGAAAGGTGCAAAGCTACACAGAGAAACCCTGTCTTGAAAAACCAAAAAAAAAAAAAAAAAAAAAAAAAGGGTTTCCAGGTATGGTGGCATAGGTACCCCTGGAATCCCAGCTTTTGGAATACTGAAAGGTTTCTGGTCTGAGACTTGTCTAAGCTGTGTAGCAAGGCTGTCTAAAACAGTGGTTCTCAAGCTTCCTAATGCTGTGACCCTTTAATATAGTTTCTCATGTTGTGGTCACCCCCAATCATAAAATCATTTTTGTTGTTACTTCATAACTGTGATTTTGCTGCTGTTCTGAATTACAATGTAAATATATGTATTTCCCAATGGTCTTAGGTGACCCCTGTGAAAAGGTTGTTCAATGCCCAAAGGGGGCATGACCCACAGGTTAAGAACCACTGGTCTAAAACAAAAACAAATAAAAAGCAAAGTGTTAATGATCTTATGCCCACACTAGAAAGAGACACCCCTTAGCTATTATTCAGAGTGTTTTACAATTAACAATGCAGGAAAGATAATTACATACTTAATTTGCATATTTAAAGTGAGTAGATTATTTTTTGAGAGGTGTAAGTCTCATCTATGTGAGTATTTTACAATGAAAGACCAAGATTTTTTGAAATATGATTGATACATCTTAACTCTCTAATCACTTGATTCCATTCAGTTTTCCTAGTGTTTGTTTAGGTGAAACTGTGTTCAATTGCAGTTGCTATGTAGTTGTGAATGGCCCTTCTCCCTTAAGTGGGTGTTATTCATGTTAACTTAGAAGTTGGTATGAATAACTTAGAACTTACTGCAGCTTACTAAGAACAGAGAAGAACATGATGCATTAAAAAAAAACATCTAAATGCAGAGACTTTTTGGTTGACATAGCAGGGTTGTAATCATATATTAGATCAAGTGTTCAAAGCAAATTTCTTTTTTATTTTATTATATTTTTTATTATTTTATTTTATTTTACAATACTATTCAGTTCTACATAACAGCCACAGATTCCCTTGTTCTCCCCCTTCCTGCCCCCTCCCCTTCCCCTAGCCCACCCCTCATTCCCATCTCCTCCAGAGCAAGGCCTCCCCTGAGGACTGAGATCGACCTGGTAGACTCAGTCCAGGCAGGTCCAGTCCCCTCCTCCCAGACTGAGCCAAGCGTCCCTGCATAAGCCCCAGGTTTCAAACAGCTAACTCATGCAATGAGCACAGGACCTGGTACCACTGCCTAGATGCCTCCCAAACAGATCAAGCCAATCAACTGTCTCACCTATTCAGAGGGCCCGATCCAGTTGGGGGCCTTTGGTTCATAGTTCATGTGTTTCCATTCATTTGGCTATTTGTCCCTGTGCTTTACCCAACCTTGATTTCAACAATTCTCGCTCATATAAACCCTCCTCTTTCTCGCTAATTAGAGCTCCACCCGGGGCCTAGCCGTGGATCTTTGCATCCAGATTCCTCAGTCCTTGGATGGGGTTTCTGGCATGACTATTAGGGCGTTTGGCCATCCCATCACCAGAGTAGGTCAGTCCCGGCTGTCTCTTGGCTATTGCCTTTTGTGGGGGTATCAAAGCAAATTTCTTAAGAATTAGAGTAAGAGGCAGGGAAATGTTAAATTTTCAATAAAGCATTTTAGAGGATTTTTTGGTTAGAATCTGAAATGTCCCTTCTAGGCTCCTGTTTTGAATCCTTGATCCCTAGGTGTGGTGCTCTTTTGAAGGCTTTGGAACCACAAGATGTGGTCCTAGGCTGGTAGAAGTAGGTAAATGAGGGTGGGCCTTTGAGGGCTTCTATGGTAGTGACTCTGTTTTGGGTAGCACCTTCCTATCTCCTGTCATTGAACTGCCTCCACCTCAAGCTCTTGCTGCAGCAAATTTAATAACTCTTGTGGTGCTATATACTCTAATAAAATTTGCCTGAAGATCAGAGAACAGAACAAGTCACTAAATTAAACATAGATTCTAGGCAGTGGTGGCACACACCTTTAATCATAGTACTTGGGAGGCAGAGATCCATTTGGATCTCTGTGAGTTCAAAGCTACCCTGGACTCCATGAGATTGATTCAGTCTAGGAAAGAAACAGAGCCAGGCAGTGGTGGCACACACCTTTAATCCCAATACTTGGGAATCACATGCCTTTAATCCCAGCACTTGAGATCTCATGCCTCTGCTACCAGTATTTGGGAAGTACACACATCTTTAATTCTATCACTAGGAAGGAAGTAATATGGCTAGGCAGAGAAAGGTATATAAGGTGTGAGGATACAGGAACTAAAGCTTGTCTGCTGGAGGCCCTTTTTCGCCTGGAAATATTTCAGCTGAGGACTCAGAAACATTTAGTCAGAGGATTCGTGGGGTTGGTGAGTTGAGAAGTAGCTGTGGCTTGTTCCTTTGTCTCTCTGATCTTTCAGCATTTACCCCAATATCTGGTTCTGGGTTTTTTTTTTAAATTACAAGACCTTTAGAAATTCATGCAACATATTCTTCCATAGGTAGGACTACAGGAATGTATCACAGCTCAGATAGATGATACTAATGAGAAAAAAAAAAAAAAGGAAGAGAAGGAGAAGGAAGGGGGGGGAGAAAATCTATTATGCAAAAATATGCAAAATGAATTTTAAGTTTACTTCCAGGCAAAGATTGCACACCACATGAACTCAACTTCAAGAACTTCTGGAGAATCTCTCAGACTATTCTTCAATTTTCAACAATATTTACATATTTGTTAAAGTCCTTTAAGAATTGCAGAGGCTCAGAAGAATAAATTATTCAATAAAGTAGGGCATTAAAACAATGCAACTTATACATTTTTTCTTTTCTATGATCTATGAAACATTAGCCTAAAATATCACAACTTTTGGATATTTTCTTAGCAAAAAATAGAATATTCTTGGTATTTTCTTGTGTAACATTTTCTTGAGCACATTATTTGATGTATGTCCCTAACACAAGTGAATATGAACCAACTGTTTATTTTCTGTCAATTTTATTGAAATGCATACGATGTAAAAATGCATCCTTCTATGTAGTAGTAAGGCCATTTATTTTTATATTCATCCTACTGATCCATGATCATGGCATATCTTTCCATCTTCTGATATGTTAATATGTTTTTCAAGTTATTTCTTCAATATCTTAATGTTTAATCATATAAGTCTTTTTCTTGGCTAGAGTTACTTCAAAATATATTATTTTTGGCAATTGTCAAAGGTGTTGCTTTCCTGATTTCTTTCTCTGTCTATTTGCCATTTGTATATAGGAAAGCTACTGGTTTTTTTGTGGCTTAATATTGTCCAGATACTTTGTCAAAAGTGCTTATCAACTATAGGAATTTCTCAGTAGAACTTTTAGGGTTACTTACATATACTTACCCTACCATCTACAAATAAAAATACTTTTTCTTTTCCAATTTGTATCCCCTTGATCTACCTCAGTTGTCTTACTGCTCTAGCTAAGACTTCAAGTACAATATTGAAGAAGAAGCAGAGAGTGAACAACTTTGTCTTGTTCCTGATATCAATGGAATTGCTTTGAGATTTTCTCCATATAAGTTGATGTTGGCAATGGGCTTTATTATATTGAGGTATGCCCCCTGTATCCCTAATCTCTCCGGAGCTTTTATTAAGAAGGGGTGCTAAATTTTGTGAAAGACCTTCTCTGCATCTAATGAGATGTAATGTGGTTTTTGTCTTTCAATTTGCTGATATGACAGATTGAATTTACAGTTTTACATATGTTGATCATTCCTACTTCTCTGGGATGAAATTCACCTGATCATGATAGATGATCATTTTGATGTGTTCCTGGATTTGATTTGCAAGTATTTTATTGAGAAATGTTATATCTACGTTCATAAGGGAAATTGGTCTGCAATTCTCTTTCTTTGTTGGGTCTTTATGTGGTTTGGTTATCAGGGTTACCATGGCTACATAAAATGAATTGGATACTGTCCCTTCTCTTTCTATATTGTGGAATAATTTGGGAAGTTTTGGCATTAACTCTCTTTTGAATGTCTGGTAGAATTCTGCAACAAAATCATTTAGTCATGGGCTTTTTTTTGTGAGGGGGCTTTTAGTGACTGCTTCTGTCTAACAAAAGGATATAGGTAGGTCTATATTGCTTATCTGATCTTGATTTAACTTTGTTAAGTGGTTTGTATCAAGAAAATTATTTATTCATTTGAGATTTTCCAATTTAGTGGAGTACAGATTTTATAAGTATGTCTTTATGATTCTCTGGGTTTCCTTGGTGTCTGTTCCTATGTCTTCCTTCTCTCTTATCTTGTTAATTTGGATTTTCTCTCTCCACCTTCTAGTTAATTTGGCTAAGGGTTTGTCAATCTTATTGATTTTCTCAAGGAACCAACTCTTTGTTTCATTGATTCATTGTATTGGTTTTGTTTGTTTGTTTGCTTCCTTGCTTTTTGTTTATATTTTATTGACTTCAGCTCTGAGTTTGATTATTTCCTGTTGTCTACTCATTTTGGGTGTGATTTCTTCTTTTCCTTCTACAGCTTTCAGGTGTGCTGTTAATTTACTAGTATTAGACCTTTCCTATGTTTTTATGTAGGCACTTAGTGCTATGAACTTGCCTCTTACAACCACTTTGTGTCCCATAGTTTGTATATATTATGCATTTATTTTCATTCAGTAAAAATGACCATCCTACCAAAAGCAATCTACAGATTCAATGAAATCCCCATCAAAACCCCAATATAGTTCTTCACAAATCTTGCAAGGACAATCAACTTTGAGCTTCATATGGAGATACAAAAGCACCCAGGATAGCTAAAAAAAATATGAAAAAATAAAATATTTGCTGGAGCTACCACGACCCCTGACCTCAAATTGTACAATAGAGCTATGGTAATAAAATTAGCATATTATTTGCACAAAAACAGACACATTGATCAAATAGAATTTAATTGAAAACTGAGAAATAAATCCATAGCTCTATGGATACTTGGTGTTTTATGAAGAGGCCAGAAATACACACTGCAAAAAAGACAACATCTTCAACAAATTTTTCTGGTCAAACTGGGTGGCTGCATGTTGAAGAATCCAAATAGATCCATAGTTATAACCCTGCACAAAACTCAAATTTTTGCGATGATCAAATGGGTCAAATGCTTCAACATACAACAAGACATTCTGAAACAGATAGAAGAGAAATTAAGAAAATTGTTGAACTTGTTGCCATAGGAAAAGATGTTCTGAACAGAACACCATTAGCCCATGCACTAATATCAACAATTCATACATGGGACCTCATGAAACTTAAAAGCTTCTGTACAGCAATGGACATGGCCATTCTGACAGGATTGGAAAAGAGGAATCTCAAATGGTTAAGAAACTACTAAAGAAATATTCAATATCCGTAGTCACCAGGGAAATGCAAATCTAACTACTTTGAGATTTCATCTTATACCCATAAGAATGGCTGAGATCAATAAAACAAATTAACAGGCAAGATTGGTGAAGATATGGAGTCAGAAGAACACTCATTCATTGCTGGTGGGACTGCAATCTTGTACAGCCACTATGGAAATTACTACAATAGTTCCTTTGGTAGATAAAAAAATCTATCTACCTCAAGTTCCAGCTTCATCCTACCACAGTGACACTTGCTCAACCATGTTCATGGATGCTTTATTTGTAATAGTCAGATATTGGATACCACCTAGATATTCTGCAACAGATGAATGGATAAAGAAAATGTGGTACATTTATACAGTGGAATATTACTCAAACCTTAAAAAATGAAATTCTCAGGTAAATGGATATAATTAGAAAAAAATCATCGTGAGTGAGGTAACTAGAACAGAAAGACAAATATGATATGTATTCACTTAAATGTGAATATTAGCTGTTAAATCAATGATGACCAAGCGACAATCCATAGACAGAGGTTAGATATAGTGTAGGAAATAGAGGAGACAGATAGATCTCCCTTAAAATAGGATATATAGGTATGGATGAATTAGGTGGGGCTTGAAATGGAAGATCATGTGTGGAGGGAGAAGGAAGAGTTGGAAGACAGTGGGGAGAGACAGCAAAATTAATGTCCTTTTGAGCTGTAGTAAAGAACCCATTGTAGTAGAAGTTTCCTATTATATGTGTGTGTGTGTGTGTGTGTGTGTGTGTGTGTGTGTGTGTGTGAAGTCATTCTAAATTAAATCACCAAATAATGGAGAAGGCAGAGCTTAGCTGGACATTTCTTGTCACTGAATGAAGCTTCCAGGACTGGGATTGGGTTACATCTAATTGAATTGTTGGCCAAAGGGGTACCATGGGAACCCTCAACGCCCCCAGGCTATTGCTAAAACAATTGCTATCCACAAACAGACACAAGACCCCATTGCTAAAGACAGTACTTACACAAGTCATTGAACATGGAGAAGTCAAGATGCTGTCTACATAGAGCCTTCACCCCTATGTGCCCCTATATCTTTGGTACAAGAAGGTATTATGCAGGCTACCACAGAAGAAATGCAAAGACTAACCCATCCACCAGTCTTTTGATCTACAATGGTTCCTGCCTAGAAGATACGCTAGTGCAGTGGTGGCAACAAAGCTTAGGAGAGGACCAACCAATATCTGGCTTGACTTCAGGTCCACTCCACAAGATGGAACCCATACTTTACACTGCTTGGGTGACCAAGAATCTGAGACTAGATAGTCCAGGGACTTAGGGAAAAAATCAAATAATTTGCTTCTAAAAACACACACAAACAAAAGATTTAGCAACAAAATGACTCCTAAAGATATTTTGCTATGCCCATATATTAGTGCCTTGCTCAGCCATCATCAAAGAAGTGTCTTCCTGTAGCCGATGGAAACAAATATAGACACACAGCCAGAAATAATGTAGAAAGTGAGAGCCCTTGGAACACTCAGCCCTAATTGGAGTATCTCTATCAGCCTTCCCTCAGGGCTCAGGGAACCTCTGATAAAGAGGATCTGGAAAGGGTTTAAGAGCCAGAGGGGATGAAAGATACCAAAGAAACAAGGTGCTAGACAGATCTGTACCATATAGGATCCTAGCACTGAAGGGAGAAGTGGACGTAAGCCTCCATTCTTAACCCAGAAGATCTCTTCAATTGATAACCACTTACAAATGAAAATTTTGTTTTTCCCAAGGAAATATCACTGGGGAAACAAACCACTCTTAAGGGCTGGCTGCATGCCCACCAGTAGATAGTCAATAGAAATCCAACTCGATGGTACCTTTGTAGGTTCCTTGTCTAATTATGTAATCTCAAGGCTTTTCCTTTGTTTTATTCAATTTTTATTTTATTTCATTTAATTTTCATTTCATTAATAGATTTTCCTCTTTTTTTTTTCACCCTACATGTACTTTTGGTATATATTATGGCTTCCAGTTTGGTGTTTTTTTTTTTTTTTTTTTTTTTTTTTTTTTTTTTTTATGGGAATCCTGAGTGTTCAATGCATGGGTATCTGCATTTATATCTGTTTCTTGAGCCTTTTGTTGGACTTTTTCCCTTATGTTTATTTTGTTCTGTTCTGAAGTGCTAGTTTTTATTTTATCATATTATATTATATTTTGTTATTATCCCTTATGAGAGTGTTTCCTAATGAGAGATAGACAGGTGTTGATGTAGACAGGAGGGGAGATGGGGAAGAACTGAACCGGGAGGAATAAAGGGAGGGATAACCACAATTAAGATGCCTTTTGTGAGAAAAAAATTCTATTTTTAATAAAAGGAAAATAAAATATTAAAAGGCAAAATTACATGTGGAAATAAATAAAAATAAGCATAAGATATAAAGAATTTATTACATCTCAGAGTCTACTCAGTTGTATTGGATGTTCTGAGAAATCATTATAATGTAGCCCAAAGGACTTGGAGTCATTGACCAGCAACACTCTCAAATCCTGTGTCCCCTCTGTGCCATGACGGCTTGGTGTCTGGGCTTTTTTGTTTCCCTCCTTAGGTTCTGCTTATTTTCTCCCTCTGGTTTATTTTAAAGGCATTAGAACTAACTTTGATTCACATTTCTACTAGTGTTTGTCATGGTTGTTGAAATCTCTTTAATGTTTGTATCCTGTCCCCCATATTCAACAACGTTCTTTTCCCATTCAGATTGTGGAGTTTCATAAATATTAATCTAGGACTGGGCTGTGTCGCTGTCTTCAGCCTTTTGCAGACTGCAGAGAGAAGTAATACAGAACTAGTATCTTTACCAGTGTCAGGATTCGTAGCCAGGCGTGGTGCATGCCTTTAAGGAGGCTGCAGACTTGTTTATAACAGAGCTCTGGGGTTGGAAGCTGGCTTCTGCTCTTAGGAACCCTTAGCAGGTGACAAATATGATAATTGTCTCTGAGAGCATCTGGAAATGGATCTGCAAATGAGGAAAATTGCAAAAATAGAAAAAATAGTTTAATTTTCAATAAAGTTTGCATCAGGTTCGTTAACAATGTCAGTCACTCATTACTTCAGAGGCAGGGAAGGAAATGAAATTGCAGAACACAACTGTGGAGTATATCGGGATGCTATCATCAAGCCCAGCATGACTTTTATTGTTTGGATAAAGCTCAGTGCTATGCTCTGCAGCCTAATAAACTCTGGAGTGCAATTCGGTGACTTCTATTCCCAGCTGCTCTTTGTTTAACATGAAATCCCAGCCACCAACATTTGAGTTCTAGGCATGTGACTTTCTGGATGTTTAAACACTTTTAAAACTATGTTGTTTTTTTTTTTTCCTAAAGCATAGAACAGAAACTTAAGGGTTAGCCCCTGGGTACCAACCCCTCTTCTACATCTGAGGGATGGATGAGCATAAAGAGGTAGAGCATGTGCTTGAAGGTCAGTTGTAGGTAGACCCACAGGAAAAGGCCCCCAGTTCAGAATCCACCCTCACGTGGGACATCATGCACTGTACTCTTCCCTCCTGTTCTGTCTGCAAAGCTCCTGCTATGATTTAGGTATGAGGGTCCCCATAAGTCCATGTGTTGAATCCTCAGTCTCTAACTGGAAACACTGTTTGGGGATGTCATGGGGTCTTCAGAAAGTGGGGTCTCACTGGAGGAAACAGGTCTCTAGAGTCAGGTCTTATTTGTTACAGGTGAGCCTTGAAATGAAAATATCAAACCTATACACAATAGAAATCTTTTAAATGTTTGTTAACACACTGCATGCAGATGAAATGAATGTAACAACCAGGGTAGTGTTCCTTGTTCTCAGATCATAATAAAACATATGATAATAATTAAAAATTGAAAGATGAAATCATGAAGCTCTCAGGTAAATGGGTGTGAGTAGGAAATATTATATTGAGTGAAGTAACCCAGCCCCAGAAAGAAAATGTGATACATTCCCTCTTCTTTGTGTATCCTAGCTCCAACTCTTTAGACATGAGTATAGAACTTGAGGTAACCCCAGAAGCCAGGGGGAACTGGGGACTAGGAAGAGAAGCAGTTCCAGACAGAAGGGTGGGAGAACACAGGTGCTATGAGGGAAGAAATAGGGGAAATGGAGTGAGGAACTTAGGAGGGGAAGGGGAGGGAGGGTGCCTGAGAGAAGAAGACAGTGAAAGGAGAGATAAATAACACTATGAATAATTGAAAAGTCACAGGGAAACCTATTATTTTGTAAGTTTACTTAAAATAGAAGTATCTCCATGTGAAACATGAAGCACTGAAGATGCTAGAGAAGATATGTAATACCCTGTGAAGACATTGGCATAGGAAAGGACTACCTGGATAGGACTTGATTTCATCAGTAATTGAAGCCCCAACTTGAAAAATGCAAAGGCAGAAAACTAAAGAGCTTCTATACAGCAAAGGAAACAATCAATTGAGTGGGGAGGAAGGGCATGGGGTAGCAGAGGTTCTTTGCCACCTATGCATCTTATAGAGGATTAATAGCCACAATATAAGACGACCACAACACACAAAGACTCAAGAAAACAAATCACCCAATTAAAAGGCAGCCCATTTATCTGAACAAATAGCTCTTAAAGGAAGAAATAAAAACGGCAAAGAAATGTGTGTTGTGTTTAAAGTTATACATGATGTGATTATATTCCCTGAAGAGCCATAGACTATCTAATAAAAAACAAACTGCTGCCAAGAATACTCCCTCTGCATTGTTGGTCAGCAGAGGCCAAGAGGCTTATATAGTATACCCAACTAGTATAGGGTACTGCCATTGCTCCCAGTTGCTTCCAAGAATGAGAAGGTAAGACTCCATTGCTGAGGACATCACACACTACAGATTCAGGACTTAGTTCTGAAACTTGAGCTGAAACTACTCCGGGATCCTCCTATCTAAAGACTAGCCTTTACAATATTAGAAGCAGCTACACAACCTGTCGATAGAGAAAAGCAATCAGTAGCCCAAGACAACTTTAAATCCTATGAACTACAATCATGACCAGCGTAACAAGCTAAACCAGTGGTACAGTAGTGGTTCTTTAACTTGGAGAGGGGGGGTAATCCACAGCTAATTGGACTTAAGGGCCATTTTATAGGAGGGGTTTGTGTCTGGTACTGAACACCCAGAGAAATTATGACTCCTCTAGAATCTGGAGGAAAACTTACTGCTACCAATTCTCTAAACCAGTATAATTTTTAACAACATTCTAAACACTTCTCATAGCCACAGATAAGTGTAGCTCTCAGCCCTCGTCAAAGAAGCTTCTAAGGCAGCAGATAGAAAGCCTTGCAGAATGCCATCACTGTCCCAAGTGGGGAGAATATGTGACTGTACTGTACCCACCACCAATTGGTGCATCTAGCAATGTAACCCTGCCACCTTTAGGTCAGGGGAAATTTAGGAAGATGGAGCAGAAAGATTGTATGAGTCAGAGAACCAGGATGACAACAGTGAAATAGCGTCTTCTGGATAGGATAGGGAAATGGCATTCATAAAATCTCAGCAACATGATTCCCTAAGCAGGAACTTCCCAATGATATTATCAGCCAACATATCAACATGGACAAGTGAAATTTCACAAAGCCCCACCTCTACATGAAGAGCAATAGGGTAAGCAATGACTGCCAAAAGAGGAAGAGTCAGTGTCTTCAGGGGCAAGCCCCTGATAGGTTAACCTATCAAAGTAGTCAGAGCTAAGTACATGTACATAAGAGCAGTGGTAAATTTGTGTGTGTGTGTGTATATATATATATATATATATATATATATATATATATATATACACACACACATATAAACAATAATAATTAAGGAAGAGGCTGTGAATCTGAGAATAAGTTGGGAGTATAAAAGGAGTTAGAGGGGGAGGCATGGAACTTATGTAAATATAATACTCACATATGGAATTCTCAAAAAATAAATAAAAGGGATTATGTAGTTATAAATAGGGAGTTTTAGTGGTTAGTATTTGTAGGTTATTGAGCCACATTGCCCGGAGTTCCCAGAAAAGACAGAACATAGAAGGAGGGAGGAAATTTGAAAACTCTTGCAATAAGCCAAGTAAATGTTGAATCAAATGAGATCTAGGACAGCAATAGTTGAGATGGAGAGGAAAAAGGGAAGGTGAGATTTAGGGATTACAGTAACTGAATGGGGGTATAAAGCTTAAGAGGGCATGATGATGACTTTTGTAATTTCTGCTTCCCATTTTTGGAATGATGCTGAGTAAATCCTTTTACCAAAGGGCAACTGCAGCCAAGTAGTCAAAGGAGAACATTTATGAGTGCTGTCTCCTAGAAGTCCAGGTCTAAGAAAGTGCACTGAGTATGTATAAGCACTGTACAACCAAGCGCACAGACTGCCCTGGGTTACGACACTGCCCTTTAGCTCTAAATACATCCTAAACTGTGTCTCATGAAGTGCAGGCTTGAATCCCATAGACTCCATTTTGCTTTTGCCACTGTGCTCCAATCTAAGCAGGACTGGGAAAAGAAATAAAGACAGAAAAGGAGTGAGAGCCTTGTGTTTTCAAGGTTTTTGTGATCATGTGTGATACTTAACAGTTAGCTCCTCACTCTCCCTTTGGCTTCAGTTTTAATATCTAGCCTCTATCTAGTGTGCACTTATTTCCTCCAGAAGTGGTCTCACTATGCTCCCTGAAAAGTAAGAATGCAAGCTTGAATGTACTTCTTTCTCCAAGATCCAAATGCTAGTGCTGCTGCATGCTGTACATAAAACCCCGGCAGTGTTGCTTCCTCAAAAGCCTGGGAATCAGCTCTTCAATAGTTCTTCTCCAAGCTTCAAGTCTCAGAGAACCCAGACCTCCTTGAGTCAGACCCTGAGCAGGCCCAGGAATCTGCTGCCTGATGTTGCTGGAAACCAAGGGTGTATTCATTTACTGTTTTGTCATATTTTGTCTGAGTTGACAACTCAGATTAAATAGATAACGCCAGCCAACCTTTGCCTTTATGTGTGAATCGGAAACTCAGAATGGGAAGACAGAAGAACCAACTTAATTGCTTGGGACTGGTAATTGTTCATCAAACCTGCCTCCAGACTCAGTACAGATTGATTGACAATTGTTTGATTTTACTATACTATCAAAGTAATTGAACTTTGAATAAAAGCCATATTTCAGATTTTAGAGTAAATCTTTTTTTTTGTCCTGCAATGCTTCCTCTTTCTTTGGTAGACCAGAACACCTTTGATGAGCCACAGCAATAGTCAGCCATGCCATCCTGAGTCCACCCGACTGACATTCTACAGTAAACTATGCTGTTCTGTGCTGCACAGATGTGTTTTTCAGCAAGTAAGGCATATCCAGTGCATGTTTTACTTACAGTATATTTAGCATAGTATGAGTTTGCCTGGATGTAATTTTACCATAAGTGATGGATTGGTTGTAGTCAAAAATTTTTGATTTTTTTAACAATTTAGATTTCCTAAGGTTCTCGGGGAGAAAATATACTCTCATGAACTCTTTAGGGATACTGAGATGTTGGCCACTTTCAAAAACAAATAAACACTATGGACTCATTAATTTTGTATGTGTATGTGTTTGTGTGTATGTATGTGTGTTATTGATTTCTTACACTGACAAAGCTTAATGATTTTAAATGACTAAGGGAAAGAATGGAAGAAAAACAGGAGGTAGAAAAGAATCTTTAGTTTGAGGGTATAATAGAAGTTGCTAGTTGCTTGCTCAGAATGTTTTCCCTTTATTAGTATGTAAAGTGTAGCTAGAGTTTTCCTGCCCTGTCCACAGTCAGGACAAATCTTTGTCACCCGCCAGTCCCACAGCCGCTCAGACCCAACCAAGTAAACGCAGAGACTTATATTGCTTACAAACTGTATGGCCGTGGCAGGCTTCTTGCTAACTGTTCTTATAGCTTAAATTAACCCATTTCTATAAATCTATACCTTGCCACGTGGCTGGTGGCTTACCGGCGTCTTTATATGCTGCTTCTCCTGGCGGTGGCTGCAGTGTCTCTCCTCCTTCTTCCTGTTTCCCCAATTCTCCTCTCTCTTTGTCCTGCCTATACTTCCTGCCTGGTCATTGGCCATCAGTGTTTTATTTATATAGAGTGATATCCACAGCAGTAAAGGAACCGCAATTTTATTTGTACTACTAACATTCTGAGCTCCATGCACCTAGAGTATGGTTGGATGGTGGATAGTAACAAATGAGATAAATGTTGATTATGACTTTTGGGAAGGATCTTTAAAGGTGATGGGATCTCACAGGAACACACAGTATGGCAGTTTGGATGAAATCCCCTTGATTTTCTTGGGCATTTGAATACCCACTTGTTGATGTTGTTTAGGGAAACAGCAAGTGTGACTTTGCTGGAGGAGGTATGGCAATGGGAGACTGGATTTTAGAGTTGAAAGGTTCTCTCCATTTCTTGTTCATTCTCTCTGCTTTCTGTTTTCTTTCAAGATGTGAGCCCTTAGCTTCCTGCTCCAGGTGTCATGCCTTACATGTGCTAGTATCTCTCCCTACTATGATGGGCTCTTATCCCTTCAGAACTATAGGCCAAATAAAACCTTCCTTCTACAGGTTGCCTTTGTCCTGGTGTTTTGTTACAGCAATAGAAAACTATATAGAAGTTGGTACCAAGATCATGGGGTATTGCTTTGATAGGTTTGACCATGTTATTTTTTGGAAGAGTGTGGAAGAGTTTGAGGAGTTTAGACTAAAAAAAATCTATTGAATTCTGTAAGCAGAGCTTAAGAGACATCTTAGCAGAAGCTTGGTAGACAGTACAGAGAGAAATTCAGACTTCAGAGACCCAGTTCAAGAGATTTCAGGGAAGATAGTTTTAGCAGCGGGGCTAGGGGCCATTCTTGCTGTATTTTGGCAAAGACTGTGGCTGCTTTCTACTTTTGTGTTAAGAATTGAATGAGGCTAAATTTTAAAGTAGAAGATTAATTTTTTTTTTAGAATCCATTGGAATAAATTTCAAGACAGTCTAACCCTGACTCTGCCATGTTGTTATTAGTAATCACACTTCTCCAGCCCTACAATGAAAAACAGCAAATAGGACCAAAAGAAATATAAAATGCATAGTTTGGAGAGAAAAAGACACTGGCAATCTTCATGTTACAGCCAGGGCAGATGCTGAAAGAGAAGTTGCAATTATTATAAAGCTTGGTGCTATTAAATAGAGCCCTCAGGATCCACACAGGAATAAAGGAAGGGTGACTTCAGGGCAACACCATCACCACCACCTCTGGCTGTGACTCCAACTTGTGAAAGCCAAGGGTCTAAAGATTTTCCCCAGGTGGTGGTGGCGCACGCCTTTAACCCCAGCACTCAGGAGGCAGAGGCAGGCAGATCTCTGTGAGTTTGAGGCCAGCCTGGTCTACAGAGTGAGATCCAGGAAAGGCACAAAGCTACACAGAGAAACCCTGTCTCGAAAAACCAAAAAAAAAAAAAAAAAAAAAAAAAAAAAAAAAAAAAAAAAAAAAAGGACAGGAATCTACTAAACCTCGTTGTAATGAAAACCATTTTGAGCCGGGCGTGGTGGCGCACGCCTTTAACCCCAGCACTCGGGAGGCAGAGCCAGGCAGATCTCTGTGAGTTCGAGGCCAGCCTGGGCTACCAAGTGAGCTCCAGGAAAGGCGCAAAGCTACACAGAGAAACCCTGTCTCGAAAAAACCAAAAAAAAAAAAAAAAAAAAAAAAAAAAAAAAAAAAAAAGATTTTCCCACTCCTAAGAAGCAAACCCCAAACTCCTCCTAGTATGGATCAAGCAGAAGAGAGTCCTTCCCCAGCTGGCAGCTGAACTTGACAATGTCATCCATGTGGCAGTGGCTTTGGAATCATGAAGGATGCAAGAGTAAATGGGTCATGGACTCTTCTACTACAGTTTCAGAAAGCTGCTGAACCCAGGTAAGGTGCAACAGAAGACTGTCTGCATGAAGGCCTTCAGAGGCTATAGCATGAAGCTGTGAATGTGAATTCTGGTTTGCGGTGGAGACCCCCAAGTTGTTGAAAATGCCAGAGATATGGTATATTGTGGTGATACTGTGTTCCACAAAATATTGTATACCCTAATAAACTTACCTGGGATCAGAAAACAGAACAGTCACTACATATAGAGGCCAGAAAATGGTGGCACACATGCCTTTAATCCTATCACTTGGGAGGCAGAGATCTCTGTGAGTTTAAAGCCATACTGGAAATAGCCAGGCATGGTGACTCACACCTTTAATCCAAGGGATTAAGCTTTTAATCCCAGGAAGTGATGACAGAAAGCAGAAAGGTATTTAAGGTGTGAGGACCAGGAACTAGAGGATGGTTAAGCTTTCAGGCTTTCAAGATGCAGTTCAGCTGAGATCCATTTGGATAAAGACACAGAGACTTCCAGTCTGAGGAAACAGGATCAGCTGAGAAGTTGGCCAGGTGAGGTTAGCTGTGGCTTGTTCTGCTTCTCTGATCTTCCAGAATTCACCCCAATACCTGGCTCCAGGCTTGATTTTATTAATAAGAACTTTTAAGATTGATGCTACAGTATATGTGCCAAGGAGAGCTGATTACAGGGATTGGAATCAGCTCAAGAGAGAGAAGCACATTGCTGCTGCAAAACTTGAAAAAAAAAAAAAAAACCAACCATCTAAGCATTTCTGGCAATGGACATGAAGGTATAGGTATAGCTGGAAGGTTTCCTGTGTCCCGCTTGGTCCACAGCTACTCAGACCCAAGTAAACACACAGAGGCTTGTATTAATTAAAACTTGTCAGCCATTAGCTCAGGCTTACTACTGACTAGATCTTTCACTTAAACTAACCCATTTCTGTTAATCTTTATGTTGCCATGTTTTCTGTGGTTTTACCTGTGTGCCATTACATGCTGCTGCCTGGATGGCGGGCTGGTATCTCCTGACTCAGCCTTCCTCTTCCCAGAATTCTTGTCTGCTTATCTTGCCTATACTTCCTGTGTGGTCACTGGCCAATCGGCGTTTTATTAAACCGTGTTCAAAAGCATTATCCCACAGCATTTCCCCTTTTTGCTTAATTAAAAAGGAAAGTTTTAACTTTAACATAGTAGAACTATATATAACAAAACAGCTATCGAAGAAGAATTACAGTTACAATATCTAGTTTATTTATATTTGGCAAATTCAAAGAAAATATTTTATTTATCCTATATTTATGAGTCTAAGGTTTCATATGTAACTCATATTTTATTATAACTAAGGAAAATTATAACTATCTAGTCTTCAACTACATCAAATATCCCAGAAGGATATTACATTACCTAAGTAAATAAGAAGAGCATTGTAAGCAACTTCCAAAAATCTAGAATGACATTGACAGTTACCCAAAATTCTTCTACAGTGTTGAGGCATCCATTCTTTAGCCTATAGGCCTAGAGTCTCTCAGTGTCCTGTAGAATGTCTGGCAGTTTCTTCTGGGAAGCAGAAACCTGAAGGACCATCTCGCCTTGCAAAATTAAGTAGTCAGCTTTCTATGGGTCCTGCATGTCCAGTCAATACAAATTTTAGTCAAGCAGTCCAGTAATGGCTATTTTTGCCAAGAAGAAGTTAAACTCCATATGGATTGTCTTCAATGCCCATCTTTCTCTCTGACGTAAATCAGTGCTGCCAGGAGCAGATGTGTCTCATTGTCCAGAAAGTCTAAGTTTTTAAAACATTTTAAATGTTTTATTTATATTCTGTAGGTCTTTGAAGTATTTAAAGATTACCTACCTGACTGAATTATATCTATGTATACCTAATTGAATTATATCTATATATATCTAGAAACTTCAACATGACTATAATAAGTTGGATGATCATAGAAGACTAAATATTAATATGTATTTCTTAATTATCCATTAAAATTTAAATGAGTTACATAAACATAATACCTTAAACAAGAGTAGAAATATATATCAGTATAACAAAATTAACTAACTTTAAATTTGTATCAATAACTAAAATCTATAGCAATGTAAAACATTTTTTAAGTAAATTTATTTTACAACATCATTTAGTTCAACATAATAGCCACAGAATCCCCTGTTCTCCCACTCTCGCCCCCTCCCCCTCCCCCCACCCCACCCCCCATTCCCACCTCCTCCAGATCAAGGTCTCCCCCGAGGACCAGAATCGACCTGGTAGACTCAGTCCAGCCAGGACCAGTCCCCCCCTCCCAGACCAAGCCAAGTGTCCCTGCATAGGTCCCAGGATTCAAACAGCCAACTCATGCAGCAAGCCCAGGACCCGGCACCAACACACAGCTGCCTCCCAAACAGATCAAGCCAAATGACTGTCTCACCCGTTCAGGGGGCCTGATCCAGTTGGGGGCCCCTCCGGTGATGGGATGGCCAGACACCCTGTCAGTTGTGCCATAAACCCCATCCAAGGAAGGTCTGAGGAATCTGGATGCAGACATCCACGGCTGGGCCCCTGGTGGAGCACTGGGAGTCTAATTAGTGAGAAAGAAGAGGGTTTATATGAGCGAGAATTGTTGAAGCCAGGGTTGAATAAAGCACAGGGACAAATAACCAAATGAATGGAAGCACAGGATCTAATGTAAAACATTTTAAACAAGTCTCTCTTTAAAAGCAGGTTCAACAATCGATCCTTTTATCCTATCATATCTATATCCTATATTTCCATATCATATCTCCCTTTCTTCTTACACATAGGATTTGGCATTTGCCTTTCTGTGAATTGGTCTTTCTTTGGTCCAGTGTTTTCTCACTATACACCCATTTGAAATGATAATTCTGTGCCATTGTGTGTGGGAGGTGTAACTTGGGTTTTTATTTCACAGGGGATTGCAATTATCATTGTCTTGAGTTTTGGAATAAGTTTTGGACTTTGAATGGGTGTTGAGACTCTAAAGGAACATAGGGACTTTCAAAATCAGAACAATTTTGCATTATGATACATCCATGATATTGTTTGAGGGACAGAGGGTAGAATGCGGTAATTTGAATGAAACATCCCACAAACTCCATCATATGAATACTTGGTTCTGAATAGGGGGAGGCTTTGGGTATGTGGCCTTGCTGGAGAAAGTTTGGCACTGGAGGGCACGCTTTGATAATTTAAAGATTCATGCCATTTGTGGTTCGCTCTCTGCTTCCTTTGCAGTTCAATATCTGAGCCCTAGCTTCTTGCACCCACCACTGTGCTCTCCACTTGTTGGCATGTCTCCCTACCAGGGTGGACACTGATTCCTCTGGAACTTTAAGTCCAAATAAGCTCTTCCCTCTATAAAATAAGCCTCGGTTGTGGTGTTTTATCACAATGATGGAAAAATAACTCATATATAACTACTTGTGCATTTCTCCTTTCTAATGCACAGGGGCTAGAGGCCTAGCAATAATGATGGACTATGAGGTTAACTCCGAAGATTATGAAGCAGAAAGAGACAGGACTCTAGACTGATGATTAAAGTTGTCACATATACATTGAAACTCCTTGCTTCTATCTAGGCTTCTCTGCATGCAAGAAAAGTAGACTTCTACCATGGTTATACAATGATTTCATTAATAAAATATAATACAATGCAAAGCAATATAAATTTGCCTTTTTCCACTCAATAATACTCATACTTTACTTATTTTACATATTATTAAGTATATACAAATAAACTTTGAAACTATGAAAACACATAATGCTAGATAAAGCCTGAAAGTTCATTTTATATAAAGAGATGGGTAATTTTTAGCTGTTGAGTAATAATAGCTAAACTCTTTATTTACAAGTTCTCAGACGTTTGCTTTAAGGAGTGATGCATACTAGCTTAGAAAACACTCTGTGGAATGACACAAACGGGGTTTTAAGGACAATCTGTAAGAGACAGTTGCTCACATGCTTATCTTGTCAGTCTGTTCTTCAACCCATGCACATTGGCAGAATCTCACCTGAGGATGAGATTCATTATGTTCAAAGTGTCATAAATATATGCTCACAATCAGGTGATGATTCCTCAACATGAAGGTCTTGGAAATGGAGTCTCTCTGACCTGCTCTTGCCCTCCTTTCTTTCAGTCTTCCCTTCCTCCAAAGAAAGCCAGAAAAAAGGAATTTCTCTTCTTGCCAGTAGGTCATAAGATCTAGAATCTATGACACCTGGAGCTCACCAAAAACAAAACAAAAACAAAAACAAAAAACACAAAAATTCTCCTATAACTTCTCCTGACTTTCTGTGTGAGTGTTGATCATAAAGAAATTCTTACCTGCCCTGTTTGATTGTGGGTCATAAGACCCCATTTCCACAGAGTCCTGCTTATGTACGGAAGAATGAAATTCTACAACTGAGGGTCAAGAAGCATCAGGTTAGTCTTAGCTGGCTCCTCTATCCATCCTCACTAACATGTGGCTGTCTTTATAAAATCATAAATTACATGTTTCATCTCTATCTGTTTTATCTGTTTTTGTTTTGAATGTTTATTTCTAAAGCAGGGTTTCAGTATATAGGCCAGGCTATCCTCATTCATAACAATCCAGTTTCCACCTCCCAGGTGCTAGACAATAGGCATATAGCATTATATGGTCTCTAAACTAAAGGCTCTTCCTCCATCAACATAAAACTATGATCAAATAAATTTGTTGTGACTTCTCATTTTTTTGAGTCAGTGTTTCTCTGTAACTATGGCTGCCCTGGAACCCACTCTGTAGACCAGGCTGGCCTTGAATTAAAAGAGATCCATCTGCTTCTGCCTTCCAGGTGCTGGGATTAAAAGTGTGTGCTACCACCACACAACCTCATTGTTAGCCTGCCTTTTGTTAGTGTATTTCAACAAACTCAAAGGCCAAACCTTCAGAAGGAAAGTTTGGGCTTTACTGCCATTTAGGAGCTGCTATTCCATTAGTGTCTGCCATTTCTATCCCTTCTCCTTGGAGAAGGGATGCATTGCCTTTGTCTTAGTCTGCGTAGTCCTGAGACTCTTGATAGACTCTCACAGTCGATTCATAGTCTAAGTGTAAAAATATAAGGGTTCCTTCCTTTTGATATGCTTTCCCCTCTTTATCTCCATGAGCCTTAAGAGTTTTAGATTCACACGTCTCCCTACACATCTCCACTGAAACAGCAAGCTCTACAAGGATATTCTGCTCATCTACTCTTCTAGTGTAAACACTGGATATTGTCTGTGGTTACTACATTTTTGTTGAATGATAATGGATAATTAAACTATGGAAGTAATGATTTCTGAGAAAACATTTTATTGTAGTTATCACTGCCCATTTAAGACAGGAGTTTGTTTTTCTGGACTTAAATTTACAAAATGTAACGGTAACAGCCCCCCAGACCTTAGTGGGTCCCCACATTTTAGCACAACTGACACCATGGTTTAAGTGCCATTCAGGCAGCAAAAGTCAACATGTAGGCAGCAACACCTGACTAAATGAAAACAAAGACCTCATCTATCAAAGTCCATAGTTCTGGGAAAGTCTCTAAACTGCCTTCTCCAGTTCTGCTTCTGAATGGCTATTTGTTAACTGACGTATGCCAACCTAGAATGTGGTTTTTGTGTTTAAAAACTCACTCTGAGAAAGGCTCAGAGCTACACTGGAATCCCAAACACCCAGTGTAATAGCCAGCTGGTAATAAAGACTTTCTATTGGCTTAAACCTATATCCAAGCAGCCTTCTCTGGTAGATACCCCACAACAGTAACTGACATTTTCTGTCACTTCCTGTGTATAGGCCCTTAAATGCTTTGCATGTATTAGTTCATTTAACATCAACTCAGTCCTACAAAGTAGGCATAATTAATTCCAAGTTCCCAAGGTTTTTTGTGGATAATAAATGATTGAATATTCAACCACAATTCTCTCTGATCCCAAGTATGTATTTGAACTTAGGATGCAATCAGGGAGTTTTGTATTAGGTGAATAAATAGCGTTCTGATTCAGGAGCCCAAAGATGGGGCAGAGATTATGCGTGTCTAACAAGCTCTCTGTTGTGACTGATAGGATCTCATTTTCAGTTCCAAGTGTGGGTGATATGGGGCTGCTTATCATACCCCAGTTGTGCCTCAGCTGCTCTGAGCTTGATGCCTTTCTTAAGCAAATGTTGAGACTGACTTCTAACTCAAGAAGATACATATGAGTCCCTCAACATATGGTAGACTATCACCTCAGATCTGTTTCCCATCGAACTTTCTTCACCATCTTCTTTCTGGGGTGCACCTGATCCATGTTTTTTTCTGACCCCGTACCCCATTGTCCAACCTTTCATTCATGCCTTGTCCCTGAGTATTTACCTACTCTGGCAATCACAGATTTCTCTTTGATAATAGCTCATAGCTATTTTTTTTTAAAGCTTGGCCTTTCAAATCAGGAGTTGTTAAGAAGAGCTTCGATAGCACTGATAATTTAATTGTTAATTTTAGATGGCTTCCAGCAGAAGTCCATAGCCCTCTGCAAATTTCCAAAAGATACTGTGTATCAATTACACCCCAACCCCCAAGCCCCTCCCTACAATACTCACACACTCTCTGGGCATATCTCACAATTTTCATCACAGAAAAGCATTACCATTGAACTCACCATGTGTGTTATGAATATGCTTCAATTAACAGTCCCTGGGCCCTCAGTAGGATCTTATGCCAAGAGAATTACTCAGATGCTTTCCCTCAAAAATACAGTCCATAAATATCTCCACATCCCTATGGAAGAGAGAGACAGAGACATACACACACAAGCAATAAAGGCTTATAGTGAATACAAGCTTATACGGTAAGACACTGTATGTCTCATCAGGACCATGTGAGACTTATGGTGAATTAGTATACAACCTGAATCCTGAATAGTAATTTATCTAAGTCTCTGCAGTGGAGGCTTATGCCAAAAAAAAAAATCCCATTTGGAAGTTTCTAAAGCCCATTGTGTGCTCATCTCTTGCAAACACAAACATACAAAATCATCTCTATTGAAAACAGCTATGCTAAATTCCTGAGCATGCATTGTGCCTTGTGTGACTTGACACACTAAAATGATGAAGTATGGAAGAACAACATAAAGGCAACACCAATTCTGTTGGTTGGTGCCAACAAAATCAAACCACAGTGAAAGAAAAGACAACATGAAAAATAAGTAGGGAGACTTCAAATATAAATGAGTTAAACCAATGACAGAAAGCACAATCATTAAAAGTTATAAATTAGTTGATGGAGTAAAAAGATTTGACATAGAGTTATTGAAAGGAGAAATCTGAGAAGAAGAAAAAAATAATTGAAATTATCAAGAAATTCATCCCAGAGGAGAAAATGAATGAAAATGGTCAAGTGTTATTAGCCAACCTAAAAGATGGCATAATACAATGAAATGTATGCATTATTAAGTTTTAGAAATGCAGAGAGAAAATGAGGGAACTGCGATATTTGAAGAGATAACCAATTTTCTTTTTTTCTAGAATGGAAGATGCATGGATTCTCAAATTAAATAAGACTATTAAATTCTGTGCTCCCAGAAATGAATCCAGAAGGAAGGCAAAGAAAAGGAGAAAATACCACAGAGGTAACTGCCAGGGAAAGATTTATCATCTGTGAGGCAACAAGAAGTTAGGCAAGCTGTAGACTCCATAGTGCAGTGGAAATGGATGTAAGTAAATGGTACCCAACATATGTCAGATGACCCAACTGCACACTCAGAGTCTACTCTTCAGCTAGACTGTCACCTCAGGACAGATTGATACTGCTGGGTTCCCAATAGAATAGAGGATAATTTCTCCATAGACTTTGATCTCTGAATGATCAAATTAGAGCGCATTTCAATAGTAAATAACCAACATCGTTATCTTCTACTGAAATCTAGGGTCAAATCAGAACTCTACATTTCCAAGCATGTCATTTTCAAACTAGCATTTTCCAGTGTTTTAGTTTTCCCAATTTCTCATTAGAAAATTAGAGTTACATTATTGCATTTTTTTCTTAGCTAATGTTCAGGTACCTATAGCCTTATATTTATAAATTTTACTAGTTGTTGTTATAGAAATAATCTTTACTTCTGATTTAATTTCCTATGGAAATGCTTCCTAATATGATCATTCACAATCAATTCCAATCAAAAAGAAGGAAATCCAGGGGCATTACATGCCATGGATGTTATAACCCTGAGAAATGCATGTGCTCCAGTTTATTCCTAATAGGATGCACTTTTTTTTACCTCATTCCATTTATTTATTTATTATTTTTATTGTAAACAGACACAAATAATTTCATTGGAAGTAGAAGGGTGTATAAATAAACAATCAAACACAGACAGCACACATGAAGGAAAAATGTGGAGCAGCAAAATAAATCTCCTAAGCAGTTGAATTTTGAGCAGAAGGTCAGGCTTTGCATTAGGCACATTTATAGGATATTTGCAGAGAGCCCGGAAATGCCATGGAAATGTCAGTGCTGGTCATGCACTTGAAAATCTCCTGTCAAAACAAGCTTAGTTGGATATTGCATGGCTTGGCTTTCAGTTCCTTGAACCAGACTTGACTGGGCTTTGAGTTTCCATGTTAGGCTTAGAAAGCTCTCTAACCCACAGCTCCACTAACAGTCCCTCTGATAATCCAATCAGTAGAAGGCTACACTTAAGACATCTGCATATTTAATAAGGTGGCTAAATATTTAGGATTAGAGTTTTTTGTTTTCCCCTGACAGAAATGAAAGATACTTTTACTTTTACAGACATTAAACAATGTCTGTATTGTTTAAACTGATACTTGATTAAGCTACTCTGAAAATAACCCAGAGAATGGGCAGTCTCTGACCTGAGATTGACTTCTTCATAAAGAGAATTTGACAAGAGTGTGCACATCATGTGATATCTACTCAGTCATCGTTTGAATTGATCTCCATCCTTCCTTTCTTGGTGAGACTCAGTCAAGGAAAACAACCTGCTGAAAACTTGAAATTACAATGAATGCTGCTTGGGTAACTCAGCTAAATGTTGGCCTCACTCTCATCTTGTGTATATTGATGATTGAATGACTGTAGATAAGAAGTTGCTCTTGAGATTGGCTGAGGTGAAGCCAACTGATCATAGCGACCTTCAGTCAATCACGAGTTTCACTGTAATTCCCCTGCATGTCAACAACACACCCCCAGGACCATGGCAGTTGGGAAACTGACATGGGAAAGACTAGAAACAAGAAAATAGCAAGCAGAGGTGCCACCAAACACCTGAAAATGTCCACTCGTTCCCAGGAAAGACAAGATTTTCCTCCCTTTATCAGCCTGCATGTTTCCAAATTTGTTTTATTTTTTATCTCCCAATTGTTTCTTTAGAAGCAGTTTTTTTTTTTAATTTTCAAGATTATAATAGAATTACATCTTTCCTCCCTTCCTTTTCTTCCCCCAAACCCTCCCATATACACGTACTGCTCTCTTTCAAATTTATTACCACTTTTTTTATTAATTCTTCTTACATGCATGAATATACACAGACTTACATACATATATAGTCCTAACTGTATCCAACTCAGTCTGTATAATGTTAGTACTATACATGTTTTCAGTGCTAACATTTGGTATTGGATAATGAATTGGTATGCTTTTCTTGAGGGAGAGTATCTCTTTAGTCTCAACATTCCCTAGTTGCCTGTGGTTCTTTGTGTAATGTTGAAGGCTCGTGTATGGTTTCTTGGATCTACTTTGGCATGTCTATTGTTGTCCTGCTTCAGCTGAGGCTTAGGCAGTCATGTTGGTGAGAGTTCATGAGTGTAGATTCTGACATTACTAGGAGACACCATTTCACAGTCAATCCCCTGTCCTGCTGTATCTTACAGTCTCAGTGCCTCCTCTTTCGCAACGTTTACTGAGCCTGGGGTGCAGGAAGTGTTTTATAGATAGAGTGACTGGGACTGGGCGACAGAGATTTCTGATTGGTTGTAGTTTCTGTGATGATCTCTATTGCAAAGAGAAGTTTCCCCAGTTATCCCTGAATATAAGGACAACTATTCAGAGTGTAGCTAGGGATTGTGTTTATTAGGTTTAGTAAAGTGGTGATTGTAAATTCTCCTCCAAGGTCCACGACTTCAAAAGCCCCTAGTAGTTGGCTAGGTTTCCAGTAACAAGTATGGTTTCCCTTTTCTTGAGGTGGGTCTTAAGTCTAATTAGAGACCTTTTGGTTGCTTCAAAGGTATGAATGCTGGTACTGCACCCTTAAGTTTGTCTAGTCATACTGGTCATTGACATGGTTTATGGTTGCCATAGCAAGGTGGGACTATTGGTTGCTTTCCTCCTTTGGTGGCTTGCATGGTACCTTCTTAGTCAGGGTTGCAATTGCTGTGAAGAGACACTATGACCTCATCAGCTCTTATAAAGTAAAACATCTAAGTGGGTCAGCTCACTTCCAGTTCACATGTTCAGTCCATTATCATCATAGTGGAACATGACAGCATTCAGGCAGACATGGTGCTGGGGAAGTAGCTGAGAGTCCTCCATCTTATAGGCAACAGGAAGTGGTCTCAGTGTGACACTGAAGGAAGCTTGAGCAAAAGAGATATCAAAGCTGCCCCCACAGTGAGGCACTTCCATAACAAGGCCTGGATTATCTTCCCCACCTTTTTATTTTGTGTGGGCCCTGACCTATGGTATTGTGACATCCACATTCAGGACTCGGTTATTCATGCCCAGAAGCCCTCTCAACAAGGTGTGATACAATCATTGTTTAGCCATTTCTCAGCTAATCAAGTTGGCAATGAAGATTGACAATCATAGCCTTAATAGCATCTGTGAAGGAGTTCAGGGAAGATGTCTCAGGAATGTTGAAAACCCATGTATTTTTGCCTATGAGCTGTGACTGATATGAGAGAAGGCTGAGATTGAAAGAGGACCTCAGAGGAATTGGTTAAAAGTTGTTTCTATTTATTTATTTTTTATTTTCTATTTTCTTTTGTGGGGGAAAGTTACAAGGGTGGAGGGCAGGAATGGAAGGACTGGGAAATGAGTGGGATTGGGGTTCATGCTATAAATTGTCCAAAGAATCAATACAAAAATACATTAAAAGAAAAGGATGTTGACAACTGGGGTCAAATGGTTTAACTTACATATTCCAAGTCAATGGCGTGCTTCTGTGTGGAATCTTTCCCAGGGCACTAAGACTGGTGGACATCTATGTCTTGATGATTGAGTAGAATCCTAAAGCAATGTTTTTGATGACAAGATCTCATGATGCAGCTGAAGGTGGCCCCCAAAATTCACTGTGTAGCCCAGGCTGGCCTGGAACCACTGTGTATTTCACACTGGCTTCAAAATCACATCAGTTCCCATGCTTGTCTTGAAAGTGCTAGCATTACAGATATGAAGCACCATATTTGACTCCTAAAGCCAATCTTTGTAAGTCTATTCGTGGTTTGACAAGGGAGATATTTGCCCATTGGAAGAATTTATTGTGGTAGGAGAGCTATTTAGTCAGATGAGCAAAGTATTTCATGAGGTAAATTAATTTACAGAATTCTGAGAAACAATGACTTTTTTGTGTATGGCTGTGTGTGGCTGTACAACCTGAACCCCTGTGGAAGACTGAAATCAGATTGACACACATGGTTTCAATTTGGTTTTGCAGTTTCATAGATTCACAAAATGCTCCATTCTGAAAGTCTTTATCTCCATTTGAAACTTCAAATTTGTTCATCTCCAAATATAATCTTCTGAATATAAGGTATTCCACTATTTTCAAGGCTTTGTAAGCCCTTGCTCTTGTCTGGGCATATTGGGGTGCATGCCTAACCTCCTTTAACAATCTGCACTTACCTAATATTTACTGGGATTGTTCTCTCAAAGAACTGATGGTTAAAGGTAAAATATTTGGCCAGCTGAAATTGGAAATGAAGGCTCAGCATTTCTTCCCATGCCATATTGAGCCTTTATGCATGAAAGACTTACAGTTTGATGGTAAACAAGATGGACTAGAGGAAATAAGAGACATAGAAAATGAGAGAAGCATGCTTATTAAGATGTTCTTTCTCCTTAGATTCAGGACCATGTTCCCTGTGTTGGTGAATGGGAGCATGGATCAGAAACTTAGGGCCAAGCCTGGTGCCTGTAACAGCAGCTAGTCTGGAGGCTGAGGCTGAAGGATATAACTTCAAGACTTGCCTAAGTCTCATGGTGACACTTCACTTCAAATAAAATGTAAATAATCATGGAAGAGTATAGCTCCATTCCATTCTCAGTACTAAAAAAAAAAAAAGAATTACCAGGGAAAAGCTTGGACACACAACCATATTTTGAAACCTAAGTCCGTTCCTGCAGGCAAAATATTTGTTTTGGCTTCATCTTGACTCCTATAAGGAATGCCTCACTTCTGATATGCTAAGTTAGCCCTTAGTTGTCAAGACTATTTTTAATCAAGACCTTAAACAGGCTGCTTCTACCCAGAACTTCGGGCCACATAATTAAGAGTACTCAGTAACCACCAAAACCAGACTCCAATCAGCTGGGCTTTTCCTGTCCTCGATCCTGAATTCAGGCACAGTAACGGAGAGACACAATTTGGGGCAACAATCTTGATCCATCTGTTAATAATAATCTTCAACATAAGATAAGACTCCCATACCCAGAAATTAGGTTGTTGTTGTTTTTATTTCATCTTCATCTAAAGTTTTAGAACATGTCATGATTAGAAATGATAGTATCCTTTCTTCTCATTTCCTCATTTCCCCAGAAGCCAATGACTTCTTTGTTCTTTACACGTTGCTATAGTTCCTGAATTATTTTCTCTCTTCAGCAGCCTACAGTAAAATCCCAGCATGATTTTTAGTTCTGGCTCCATAATAACATGTGCCAGGTCTTTAATCACTTTCCCCCGGGCTATGAGAAAATCTATCATGACCATCCTATGTGTTGCCTCTGAGACCATCTTAATCTTTGTGGCCAAATTGTTCCATTTGAACTGGATAAAGAGCAGGACAGAGATCTGCCTTTCTACTTTCTGTTCCCCTGGTTTTCCTTGTACCTGACTTCTTAAGCCATTAAACTTCTTAACTCTCACTTCTACTGAATCTATTTAGTGTTTTGTTGTTGTTTGCTCTTCTCCTGTTAGTGCTTTTTTAACTTTCAGAATGCCAGTCCAGGCTCTGATGTAGCACTCATTCAGTATTCACTTCCAGGAAATGTCACCTAGACCCATATAATGCATTCATACAAAAAGTCTGCCTGCATCCACATCATGCCCAGGCCATCCCCTAAAGGTCTGAAAAACCCACCCACAAGGAGAGAAGCCTGGTGTCACCCCAGAGTTCAGTGTGGACCTGCTTAACGTAAAAAGATATCGGTGTCTGCATTTTCAGTTTCATAACCCCACCTACTCCTTCAACAGGATTGTTTCAGCCACCCAGTACCTCCTAACAGGTTTATAATTATTCTGGGGTGATAATTCCCAGGGCTCCTTTCACTTGAGCGGCTAAAGGTAGTTTCTGAATGCTCCTTGGACAGAGGTTCCATCTCAAAACCACCTATCTAAGATGGGGCTCAGGGAACTAACACTTGTGCCTAGTCCCTCAGGAGAAAGATATAAGTCTCTGAGCTCTTTGAAGTTCTTGGAGGGGACAGTGAGCTGATATTGCTACTGTTTGGAGATACCAAGGCTGTGTCTTTTTTTCCTCATACATTAAATCTCAACAGCAATTGCCTCTCCGTCTGCTCTTCCAACATGCCCTCCCTCCCTCCTCTCTCTCCCAGATCCACTCTTTCTACGTTTCCCTTCAGTAAAAAGCAGGCCTCCCAGGGGTAGCCACCAAACAAGGCATACCAAGTTACAGTAAGACCAACTGGGCACAAACTCTTATATCAAGGCTGGACCAGGCAACCCAGTAGGAGAAAAAGGATCTCAAGAGAAGGAAAAAGAGTCAGAGACAACCTCACTCCCACTGTTAGGAGGCCCATAAGAACATCAAGCTAGACAACTATCACATAATGTAGAGGACTTAGCACAGGCCCATCAATGCAGCTTCTGTGATTGCGGCTTCAGTCTCTGTGAGCCCCTATGAGCCCTGCTTAGTTGATTCTGTAGACTGGGTTCTCATGGTGTTCTTTACCTTTCTGGTTCCTACAATTCTTCCTCCCTCATCTTCTACAGGATTTGCGAGTTCCACCTAATGTTTGCCTCTGGGTCTTTGTGTCTGTTCCCATCAGTTGCTGGATGAAGCCTCTCTGATGACAACTGGGCCAGGCTCTTGCCCCACATTTGAAACCCAGTGATCCCCGGCCTTCCTTATATATTCCCCATGGATTCCTTATAGATTCTCTGTTAGTCAGAACTGACTTCTCTATAAGTAAAGTACTGACCCAACTCACATGGTTTATAATAAGCTGTTGTTGTATTTAAGGGCAAAGATTTTTGTATATAGACGTCAATCCCTATGCTGGTTTTTTGCCCATCCTTGTTCAGACCTGGTCCATAGTACCTACAATAACCTCCTGTCCTAATAACCACTATTGGAACCTGGCACAACTCTAAATAAGAAACATTCCTATGGAGGAAATATCTTCTAATTTGTGTGCTGTATCTGGCTTTCTTTTGAGCTTGATGACAGTTAGTTCCTGTACTTACATGATGAATTCTGTCAGCACAAGACCATTTCTGAAAGATATGTCTTACTATAAATTTTGGTTAAGCTAAAAACCTACAACTTGCTGGGCGGTGGTGGTGCATGCCTTTAATCCCAGCACTTGGGAGGCAGAGGCAGGCAGATCTCTGTGAGTTCGAGGCCAGCCTGGGCTACCAAGTGAGTTCCAGGAAAGGCGGGCACAAAGCTATGCAGAGAAACCCTGTCTCGAAAAACCAAAAAAAAAAAAAAAAAAAAACAAAAAACAAAACAAAAACAAAAAACCCTACAACTCAGCTCATTTCTGAAGTTTAACTTTATATTTCTTCATGTGTGTGTTTGCGTGCGTGCGTGCGTGCGTGCGTTCGTGTGTGTGTGTGTGTGTGTGTGTGTGTGTGTGTGTGTGTGTGTGCAGTGTCAAAGAGGGGAGAGAGGGGAAGTATTAAATGGAAGGGTAGCTCAGTCACTCAAACCTGCAACCCTTGTTCAGTTCACTCACAGTTTTCCCAAGGGAGTGTGGCTTTGTTTTATTTTCACCTGCTTCTAAGCTGGCTTGACGTCCCCTGTGTGTTTTATCTAGTCATTCTGTTATAGTAATAATTAAATAGCAATCACAATGACACTGAGACTAAGATTTCCCAAGAGGATTTCATCACATAATAACTATGCATCGTATCAGGTTGTAGCCTCTATGACTCTGTGATTAGGGCAAGTTCAAGTGTGCCCATACCTATTGCTCCTCTCTTTCTAGAGTATTGCTAAAATAAAATCCTGTGAATGAAAATTTCCAGAGATAATTTAAAAAGAAAAGAAAGCTAACAACTCCTTTTAAGCAGTTCTCATTTGCTGCCAGTCATGATGCTGGCTACAATAAAGAAAACATACAGATGTTTAGTTTAGTGGTACACACCTAAAAATCACAGCACCCAGAAAACTGGTAGAAGGAAGATAAAGTGAAGACAAGCCTAGGCTACACAGAGAGACTGTTGTCTCAGAAAAAAATGTAATGGACTAACCATAAAATAACAATATTTTATAAAGATGCAATATTTACATGTGTATGTCTCTGTATAAAACATGTAATTCTCACTTTATATCGACCACTTCTGATTCAGCCAATTAAATATAAAAAAAAAAAAAAAAAAAAAAAAAAAAAAAAAAAAAAAAAAAAAAAAAAATAAATATAAATTTAAATTAAAAAATAAATCTATAAATAAACAAGCCCAATGTACCAAGAATGCAAATGATTTCAGTCACGTGTAGCTAAATAAGGGAGTGTCTCCTTTGCTAATCCAGGGCTATGTGAACCAGCAGCTCCAGCAGGGCCTGAGAACAGTTAGAGACACAGGTTCATTACCCCACTTGGGAGCTGCAGAACTTACATGTGCATTTTCACAGGATTCAGGTGAGTCTGTCCCAGAAGCTGATTGAAGAGCCTTAATCTAGAAGCATGTTCTATGAGAAATTCATGCAAACTTTTTCACAATTTTGCCACTGCCTGCCTTCTCTTGACTCAGAGCTTCTCAGTTGGGTCATTACTAAGCTCTGGTCAGGAGAGTACGAAATCACTAAGTCCAGGATAGCAATTCATAGCTGGCTTTTCTTGAATCTGAGGCATCATTGTCTCTTTTTCTAGTGCTATTATTTTGGGAAAACAAAAAGCAAGAAAGCACGCTCAGTCAGTTATTTTCCTGTCCCTTCTGATTTGAGAAGCTGCTCCAACAAGCACACACCACTATCCCTAAACTTTGAGGAGATTAGATTTGCTGCCTATGGATGACAGAATCTGCCAGGTGGATAAGGCTGAATTCTACTTCATGTCTTAGGCTTTAATACCTTGTGTGTGGAAAAATTATTATGAAAAAAATGTAGCATGATTTAAGTGTTATGGGAATATGTCTTTTCACTGGGACTTCTGGTTTAGATATGCTACACAGAAAAGAGTAGAAGCGAAACAAAGACTTAAAGCTGAAAAGGCCATTGGTCTAACTAACCAGAAAATGACCTTGTACTTGCACATTCCTTTCCAGCCCTTCTGTCCTTAAGCAGCATCTACAGGCTCACCCATGACACCAAAAATAGTAATGATACAGGGCGACCTATCAGTAATCCTTGCTCCATTCACACAAGGGGTTAGGAACTACTTCTCAGGATTCAGCGACTCACCATGAAGCAAGGGACCCTGTGACCATTCCTCTAGTAACAAGAAGAATCACAAAGGACTGCCAGAATCACAATCTTCCTAAGGAACTGTAATCCTCCTCCTAATTTGACCTTAAAGATCCCTTCTGTTTGCCTTTCTGAGTATGCACACAGTTTGCTATGGGAAGCATATTGAAATTACAATGTTCATTTCACAGTAAATTGTATTTGGAGAGCTTCTGCCTTGCTTGCATTTAGGTTGGCATACCTTACAGACAGAAGATACAGGAGAAAGATTTATCCCTGGTGTAAAGGTTAATTAAATAAACACCTTCACGTCAGGAGAAGTTCATCTTTGAAACGTACTTATGAGTATCTACTGGTGAGTTCCACACTGTTTATTATGGGGTGTTCTTTTGTCTAAGAGAGCTTGTTGGGACAGAGACAGCAAGGTCAAGTTCCTGCTCCCTTGGTTCACATAGTGCAGTGACTGCTGTTGGACATACACAGTGGTCTGGGACAGCCACACACAATGGATACTGGTGTGGCTGTCTTTTACTAATATGACTTAAACCAATTTCTTTGCATATTTATGGGAGCTGGAATTGAGCAGTCAAATTTTCTGGTCTCAAGATGCTGGTATGCGTCAAGAGCTCAATAATACACTTTCATCTAAATATGAGAATCCAGGTTCTTATAAGCAAAATTCTCAAATGCCCCCTCTTGCAAACCACATACTTTGTCTACTAAATTGGATTTCCCTGCATGTCTACTTTCAATGGAAGGGATTCTTACATACTCTGCCTTCCTCTGGGCAAGATGTGTTATGGCCAACTACAGTGACAGTCAGCTGCCAACAGTCACTAACCACTGTGGAGTCTAAAATGAATGCTAATGAGACACATGGCAACATGCGTTGTTTAATATTGTCCAGTGCCACACTGAGGAAACAAGGTTTCCCCAGTGACAAGTTTTACCCCTCACATCTTTGCCACTACCTTTTTGTTCCAGACACTCGGCCACCGTCCAAGTAGCAGAGAGTGGAAAATGTGTGTCTACATTCAATTACTTAACGCAGAAGTCAGACACATTTTACCAGAGGTTATATTCTGTAAGAGTCTTCCGCGTTTTGTCTTCCTGTATTCTGAAAAGAGCATATATTAAAGGCTGCAGCCCGTTTTTCCCCAAGCTGCTGTGTTTCTCAGACTCCAAAGCCTCCGTGTGCTCCCTGACAGCTGCGGGGAAGCTGAAACAATGCTCTTCAATAAATAGTCTTTGTCTGGTGGTGCTGGCAGCGATGGTTCTAGGAAGAGTACACAGGCAATATGCTCTTGTGTGTTCCCCGTTGGCACTTAGCACTCCTACACACCGTTTCCAAAATTGTCATCTTTTCTAGTCTGTGCCTGCCAAATTCCTATTTTCCTGGGCCAGGGACATAAGACATAAGCCTCCTTTTCAGTCCCTGGGGCCCCTGCTCATTCCAGCCTTGTGAATGTTCACTTTCCAGAGAAGAGGATACTGTAGGGCTAATTCCCCATGGTTCAGAAGTAAATTGCTTCCCAGTGTTCCCAAAGGCATGAGCTAGTCAGCCTTTCTAAATGTGAGCAAGACATTGGGCAAAATAATAATACATTGCCCAATCTCAGATCTTTCTAAAAGTTTTGGTCATCTTTTTGTCTACCTACTGTGACTGTCCTCAGAATGACTTACTGAGGAAAAGATGCAGATGGAGTAAAGTTGTGTGGCCAATTTGGATATACTCAGGAGCCTGGGGCAAGAATGGACATCTGGCTTACTTCTAAATCCAGAGGAAGAAAATGTTAATATTTCACCACTGAGGATGATGCTGTCTCTGGGTTTTGCTACAGATTGTAAATGATCAGATAAGGAGCTCCTGTCTGTGTCAGGAATTGCAAAGACCACGGTCAGGCTTGTAATTTATAAGATTTAGAAGTTTTAATACTTAGGAGTATGGTTTAATTAAAGGAGAAGCAGAATGATTGAAATCCAATCAAGGCTGGAAATGAATGGCAGTGTCTGGAAGAAACCAGGTACATACAAGCTTATCATTGTTCTTTCTTAGTGGGTGTGCTGAATCTATACATAAGCCAACAAAGGCAAATGTTGCCAAATGAGGAAAGTCAACAATCTTTGCTATCTAAGGATAATAATGGGTGTCATTTATATAAGCAAGTGGCACATCTCTGATATAGACCATGAGCTTTTCATGTGTTACCAGCCCTCAGAGAAAAACAGATGTTAACCAAAATTCCCTTTGTGAGCATCAATTGTGTCCATCAAATTGGGGCTACATGAATCAATGTCTTAGGCATAAAAAGAGTTGTCGATTCTAAACCACATGTGCTAAGCAAGAAGTAGTCCTAAGACTGATGTGGTGGTATTGTGTTCCCCCAAATATTGTGCACCCTAATAAACTTATCTGGGGTCAGATACAGAACAGCCACTAGATACAGAGACTAGAAAATGGTGACACTCACACCTTTAATCCTAGCCTTCTGGAGGCATGGATCTCTGTGAGTTCAAGGCACATTTGAAACATCCAGGCATGGTGACACACGCCTTTAGTCCCAGAAAGTGAGCCTTTAATCCCAGGGAGTGATGGAAGAAAGCAGAAAGGTATATAAGGCGTGAAGACCAGAACCTAGAAGCATTTGGCTGGTTAAGCATTCAGGCTTTCGAACAGCACAGTTCAGCTGAGAGCCATTGGGATGAGGACTCAGAGGCTTCCAGTCTGAGGAAACAGGATCAGCTGAGGAACTAGTGAGGTGAGGTAGCTATGGCTTGTTTTGCTTCTCTGACCTTCCAGCATTCACCCCAATAAATGGCCTCAGGGTTGTTTTTATTAATAAGACCCTCTAAGATTCATGCTACATGATAGATGCTTCTGGAAATGTACATGGTGTCCAAAGCTCAGGCTGGCTCCGTGTAACTCTTTACTCTGTAGGAACCCAAGCCCCTGCTACTCGTTTGTTAGATATCTCCACTGGAGATAGCAATTATATGTCAGACATAACTACACCATCTGCCTGAATAAGGCTGACACTGAGGGGAGCTGGGTTAGAACAAGGTAGATGCAAGAATACAAAGAACTGGGGAAGCCACAGAACATTTATTCAGGTTTTATATTAATGATTATAGAAAGTCCCTGTCTTACTGTGCTTCAGCTTTCAATCTTTCTACTTTACCACCATGCAAAACCATACCTAAATGACCACTGTATTTATTTGACTTTGACTAGTCTATTCAGCAAATTACATGAAATATTTAGCCCTTTGTTATCAGGTAGATTTTGTGTTATATGAGTTTTTCTCAAGGAATGGCCAAGTAGTGTAAGTGTCCTGAGTATGATTCAGATGTGTTAGATGTATTGAATGTGTTTCCAAGCTAGGGCACATTTAAGGTATGTATGTGTGTGCTGTTTTCTACACATTTGTGTAATACTTGTTGAAGGCAGAGGTTAATGTCAGGTGTCTTTATCATTCTCCATCTTAATTTTTAAAAAATGATTTCTCACTGAACTTGGAGCTCACTGATTGGCTAGACTGGGCACTGAGTGGCTGGGATCTCCTTGTTTGAGTTATTATCTTTAGAATATTGGGAGGATATATAGCAGGGAGGACCCTAGGATGACAGTGGCTTATCATGAGTTTTGGTTTTACTCAATTACTGGGCAAGCCTCAATGAAACATTTCACTATTAGGATAAGATTTTATACTGTATCAAGCTGATAATAGAAAAATAAAAAAATTAAAAAAAGAATATTGTTAAGTAAAATTGTTTTGGGGATTAGGACAGAATTTCCAGTCATTTCTGAAATAACCCTGAACATACTTCTTCCATTTAAACCCACATATTTATGAACTGGTGTTTTCAGTATTAATAATTTAGAAATCAAACTACTGATCAGCTGTGGAAAGGATCGGTGATGTTCTGTGATCTGCAGCCTCAAATATTCAGCCAAAACTTCATTTTTTTTTTTACATAAAACAAATATATCCTTCTCATCAGTATACATATTGCTTTAGTTTTTACTAAATTATAAAATTATATTTGTACCAAAGGATTGTTTTCAAGTAGATTGTTTTGTAATTTATTATCAATAAATGTGTTCTTTGTATAGAGAATATATCTGCATTCATACATGCATACACTACTCATACAGTACATAATCATACATGCATATATATACAAGCACATCATATACATACATACATACACACACACAGGGTTATAAATAATTTCTTGGGATAAAGCAGGAAAGGTGTAAAGTAGCTCTAAGATCAAAATATATCAACTTTAAGTGAATATTCACAAGCTTCAAATTTCTTCTATTTTTTACCTAAATCCCATCAAATATTGTACCTGCTATTTTTCATATTTACTTATAGTTCACATTTAGGCTTCACAAGGGTCCTGAAATCATGACACCATGGGTTTCTAGGTCGAGAATCCCCAGTTTGGGCTCTCTGTTTATTGGCTACTTTGTCACATGCATGCATTTGACCTCCCATCCCCAGTCAGATGTCGAGCCAAGAGATAATGACCCTTCCACTACTGTCCTGATTAACTGGCCAGAAACAAGACCCTGCTAATTCCAGACCAGTTTTCTCCTTTCATCCTTATTATTTCCTTCCATCCCTTTTTTTTCTTGGTTTAGATCTTTGTCTCCTAGTCTCTAGGTGGAAGTTAGGCTACTGATAAGCTGTCATTGTTCTCTTTTAATGTAGTTGTGTTTCCTTCTAAGCACTGATATATATTTGTAAGGTTTTAGTGTGTTCTGTTTTTTGTTTTCATCCATTTCAAAATATTTTACTTGTCATGTTATTTGTTCTTTAATGTATTGATATTTTTAGCGATTGTGTTGATTAAGTTTCATACGTTGGTGAATTCTACAGATTTCCTTTTGTCTATTGGGGCCAAAAATGATAGTTGATATAACTACTTCTTTCTAAGTTCTTGTGTTTGTTTAGTGGATGAATATGTGATTCATTCTGAGCAGTGTTCCACTTGAACTTGAGAAGGTGTATTCTGTTATTTACTGGAATGAACTGTATATATTTGTTAGATCTCCTGATCTCATACTTAGATGACTTTCCCAGTGTTGAAACTGGGATATTAAAATCTCTACCTACCTATTCAATCACCTGTATCCTTTCAATTCTATTTTTATTTAATTTATATACTTTGGTTTTTATTTTCACGAACATATGTTTACCTCACACTATATCCTTTGTCTTTTTTTTTTAGCAATTATTATCTTTAAGTCTATTGTTTTGATATTGGCCAAACTAATCCATCTCATTTTTAGTTACTATTTTCCTGAAATATTTCTTCTCATCCTTTCATTTTTAACCTTTTTGTATAATTATATTTCAAGTACATGTCTTATTGATGTCATATATAACTGAATAAAATTATTACCCAATCTGTCAACCTCTACATTGTAACTGGAGAATATATTCAATCTATAATTAATATAATTACTGACAGAGAAGTAATTCTGCCATTATTGTTTTAAAAATGTAATCATTTGTTATCCAATTTCTTCATTATATTTCAGCCTCTTTATGTCAAGTAAATATTATCTGTAGAAATCACATTGCTTCTTTTTTGTCCATCTGCCATTGTTTTCTTAGAGCTTGTCTTTGTGATTAAAATTTATAATAGTTTAGTTTAATACCAACTTATTTTCACTTGCATACAAAGATATAATAGATTTTGGTGATAAAATTCACCTTAATAGCAATTTACTTTTAAGAGTGTCCACACGTGTGCATTACGATTTATTCCCCAGCCCAATGTTGTACAAGAGACCTTGGACCCTTCATCTTCATCTTGATTAATTTACCAGAAACTTGGCCCTGGCAATTCTAGCATGGGTTTTTCATATATTACTTCATCTTTTCCTTATGCTTTGTCACAAAGTATCATTTATATTATATAGCCATTATAATTACTGTTTTTATCATCTTGCTATTGTGTTTTATTCATTTATGCGACAATATTGCTCTTCTGTGGCTTTTCATTCCATCCAGAAAAACTGTCTTCCACAGATACTGTAACTTAGGTCAACTATCAAGAAACTCTCAGTCCTTGTTATTTCAGAGTACTTTTAAGTTTCTTTTACTTTTTGATAATTGACTTTAATAGGTATAGGAGTTTAAGATATGGAGTGGTGGCAGATTAAAAGTGCCTCAAATTTCTCTTACTGAAAATCACATTCTTTGGGATGAGCCTGTCTCTGATCATGAAAATATTTTGTTTATATTCAACTAGTTTTCAGAAATTGGGAACAGTTTACTCTCATAGTTTTGTTAGCCTCACTTGTTGCTTTTATGATGTAATGGATTTTGAGTTCTCTTCTCCACCACTCTTCTTAATGGAACCCTTGACTTCTGTGCTATTTCTCAAGAGTGATGCTATGGGTTTTATTTGAAAGCCTACCTACCATTGTGTCGGTATGAAAACTGAGCAGGACTTTGGAGTGCAGATACTGGTCAGCCCAGGGCTTGTACTGAACTCTTGTGTGCAGTTGAGAAATTTGATCTGTCAACAGAGCCTTAGTCATCAAAAGCAGGGGAGTCAGCAGCCTAGCAAAAGAGTGCCAGAGATCATGCTGAACTCGGATATGGCTCATTTATACATGGTCCCCTGAGTTGCAATGTGGGGGATATGCCAAGGTAGTGGAAAGCTCCAGATGGTGGTTAATAAGATTGTCTGGGTTACTTGGAAGTCAAATATAGAGAACGAAATAATGTCTGTACCTGGGAGGATATAAAGCAAAATAAGATTTAAAGTGAAAAATAGGTCAACTCAAGAATTTTAGGAATAGTTGATGGCAGAAGAGTGGTAATTATTTATTTATATTTTCCAATATATCCAAGTCTTTTGAATTTTAGTCGATTTTTTTCTTCACTACTTTTATAGTCCACATTCATAATAGTAATTTTTACTACAAAAATTGGTTCCGGGCTTCTTTCTAATTTTTATTATTATTGTTTAACAGTATGATTTTAGAGAAGATTTATGAATATGTAGCTTGAGTTTTTCTGCCTTGCCCACAGTCAGGACAAATCTCTGTCACCCGCCAGTCCCACAGCCGCTCAGACCCAACCAAGTAAACACAGAGACTTATATTGCTTACAAACTGTATGGCTGTGGCAGGCTTCTTGTTAACTATTCTTATATCTTAAAGTAACGCATTTCTACAAATCTATACCTCGCCACGTGGCTGGTAGCTTATCGGTGTCTTCACATGCTGCTGGCCATGGCGGCGGCTGCAGTGTCTCTGGTCATGGCGGCGGCTGCAGCCAGTCCTTCTGCCTTCCTGTCCTTTTATTTCTCCTCTCTGTTAGTCCCGCCTATCCTTCTTGCCTAGCCACAGCTGATCAGGTTTTATTTATTGACCAATCAGAACAACTTGACATACAGACCATCCCCCAGCACAGCCAAGTGCAGACCATCTCAAACACCTGCACTCAGGCCCATGGTCCTAATCATCCTCTATACGGACCTGCTGGGTAACGCCACAAAGAACCCAAGAAGGGCTCCCACAGGACATACAGATCATCCCACAGCATGAATACAGTAAAATTGAATGGAAAGTATCCACATACCTTCTGCCTCTGCACAGCAGTATCCTGTCCCAGTTTTACCATCCTGTGCCAGCATGATACATTTCCTACAACTGGGCACCCATTGTTAGTGCCACACTCTCCTCTGTCCCTAATTTACATGTGGATTCTTGGTGTTGTACATTCTCTACCTTTAGACAAAAATATAGCAGCACACACCATTATCATAACAAATATAGTATTTCCACCATTTTAGAAATCTGTATTTTGCTACCTTGCCCTTTCTCTCCCAAACACCAAGAAATTATTTATCTATTACTGTCTGTATACTGTTATTTTCTTCACAATGTCACTAGTTGGATTCATACTGTAGTGTATAATCCTATCACATTGACTTATTTTACTCAAGTTTCCTCTGTCCCAAAGGGTGATGGTTTGTTCCTAGTTAGCATGGAATACTTTTCTGCTGCCTGGATATAACATAGTTTATTCATCTATTTATCTAGTGAGGGATTATTAATTGCTCCCAAGTTTTGACAATTGTCATTAAGTATGGAATTAATATTGTTGTACACACTTTCCTATGAGTATGGGAAACAAATTTTTTATTTTGTATGTGAACATACATTTAGTGATAGAAAATACAATCAAATTGTCTTCTAAGGTGACTGTAATATTTTACATTACCATCATCAGTGAGTGAACATTCTATTATCCTACAACTTTATCAGTGTTTGTTGTTCCTGCTGTTACAGATTTTGTACATTCTAGTAGTCATATAATGCTATCCAGTGACTATTTTGATTAGCATTGTCTGGGGTCATGTGATACATAACAAATCATTGGGTTTTTAGGCACATGATTTTTGTTCATTCTGTTGAATTTTCAGTCATCTTTGCATATTGACGATAATGGCTCTTCATTAGATGTTTCATTTGTAAATACTTTTCTCCAGCCCATGATTGTCTTTCCATTCTATTGATGATGTCCTCATTCTTCAGCTAAAGAGATGCAACCTATTGATTCGTTTATTCACCATGTCACTGGTAATATATCTTAAAAGGACATCATCATCCCATGGTCATCTAGATTCTTTTCCACAAATTTTGTCAAGAGCTTTGTAAAAATCATTTTATGTAATAGCCAAAATAAATTCGTACTTAATTTTTTGTAAAAATATGTAAAGTATGGGTTCAAATCATTATTTTTAATGTGGATAAATGCTTTTTCAAGCATCATCTGTTTCAAAGACTATCTTTTGTCAGATAAAAGGCCACAGTCCTATTATAGCCCAGTTCTGGGGAAGAGGGAAGAGATGTGGTCAGGAGTGGCACTGTGAGTTCAAAACCAGTCTGCAATAGTATGGGTGGCTCTGTCTCAAAATAACAAAACTTACATTCAAACAAACAAAAAAATATCAAAAGTGTTTCAGCTTTCTGAACAGTATTGCTTGTTTGTTAATGATAACTTGAGCATGATGATCCAGTCTTTTGTGGTACTCTGTTCTGTACCAGTAACCACCTGATTATTCTTGTGATGATAGGCAATATTGATTACTATCACTTTACATTAATTCTTGATATCATAGATCAGTGGCCCTCCAAATGTGTTATTCTCCTCAAACTGTTTCGATTATTGTGAATCCTTTGTCTCCATATAAAAAATAGAATTTGTTTTCCAGTATCTTCAAAATGGCTTTCTGGGATTTTTATTGAATTTGTAGGTCAGATTGGGAAGAACTAACATCTACATGCTACTGAGACCTTTGGCCTGTGAAACAGGACTGTCTCTGAATATGTTCTTTGATTTCTTTCATCAGTCTTCAAGTTTTCCTCACACATACTTAGTGCATTTTGCATGTGGTTTTATTTATGCATGGGTATTTCTTTTTCAAATGATAATAAGAATGTTACAGGTGTTCTTCCTCTTCACACTGCTTATCCTTCCCCCTCCCCACACCATCTCAGGAAGAGTTTATACTCCGGTTCAAGTGGGCTTGTGTAATTAAGGCTGACTTTGAACTCAACAGGGGATTCCCAAGTACTGGGGTTACAGGTGTGAAGCACACCTTGTTTCAAACTGTGTTTTGTCATATAGTACTCAGTGTGGTTCTTGGAATTTAAAAGAGATTGGGTAAGAGGTCTTGCTATAAATATCCCCTTAGTAATATAGAGGTAAGATGTGTGAGTAGCAGGACATGAGGCAGGAACTGCATACCCATGGGCAGTGTTTGTCGTTGAACCTAAGCTTCTGGACAGGAGAACCTTTTATGATTTTCTAGTATGTTTTTTCCTTCTCACTTAGGTGGATCAAGATAGTCAGAGTGAGGGGTTAGGGATTTAGCTCAGTGGTGGAGCGCATGCGTAGCAAGCGCAAGGCCCTGGGTTTGGTCCTCAGCTCAAAAAAAAAAAAAAAGGTAGAGTGGTAGACTTGGGCATTTCTCTATTCTCACATGGATCACTAAAGTGAGCTACAATTTAATGTTTAGTTTTTCTTGTAGAAATGGCTAGGTTTGGCTGGAGTTGAGTGTTTTAACTGCCCACAAGTCAGTTAAGCTCTGACAAATCCCCAGCAGGTCAGCCTTGGTTAACTAGCTTCTCCCAGTGGTCAACCCTGTTAAGAAAAGCAGAATGCTCTGGCAGATTTCAAAACTTTCTTTCCTTCCCCTTCTCCTGCCAGAAGCAACAGAGAACTTTTCTCCTTATTGAGCATATTCATCAACACAGTGGAGGAAAAGTGGATGGGTTAACTGTATGGTTTCTCTTCTCTTGTAAATCTAAGAAAACTTTGGTTGAGTTTGCTTAACATTTTTCTTCTTAAATTATGTTCATTGAAAATCTTAAAAAGAGAAGAGGAAAACTACACAGAAGCCTCTCCTTAAATTTTTTCCTGAAGCCAATACCTGGGCTTATTTCTGTCTCCAAAATAGTTCCTTAACCATTAGATACCCAGTCTCTGTTTTTCTTGTTTTCTGAGCTTCTTGGTAGTGGCAGCATTTGAAATTGATTTCTGTAGCTGGAATCCAACTCTGAAACCATTCTAAATAGGTAGGTACATCATGGTTCCAGAGACAAAGAATAATGTGGGGTAGATGCAGCTAGTAGAATAGGCAGCCTATAATTTTAACTCATTAATCTTGAAAGGATCTTACTCAACTTGTATCATTTACACCAGCTTCCCCGATCCCTCCACTGCAATCCGTGAGCCTCTCCCAGTGCTACGCCATCCCTCCTTCACGCACTCTGATCCCAGAGATAGTGAGAACAGTGTGGGCTATGTCTTCTTAATATGATGGCACCACAGTGTTAACTGTGCTTTAGGACCATCAGTACCTTCTCAACTCTGCCAACACATGTATGTCCCAGGGTCCAATTCCTCTTCACACTTCTTATAAAACTCATAAATATTTATTAAAAATAAGAAGCAGGGCAGAGATGAGCTAGGTAATAAAACACTTGCCTGACATGAGCAAAAATCTGAGTTCAATCTTCAAGATGCAAAAATAACACGAAAAGTAACTCAAGTAAATGCAATAAATGCTTCTTACTATGTTTAATTTGATGCTTTCCCTAGATAACACAATAACTGACTCAGGAATGCATTTTATTTTTTATACAATAGACATACACACATGCACACATACAAGCACTAATGAGGGAAATTTTCATGTGGAAATTTCTTAGCAATGACTTTTTTTTTTCAAGATGAGATTTTGTCATATGCCTTGAGGCAAGTAGTTAATAATTTAAAAGAAATGGAGCATTTTAAAATCTGTCCTCTTAAATTTCACTCTCTTTCCAAAAGCAGCATTACTTGCAGATTGAGAAGACTTGGGCTAACTTACACAAGGGCTTACAGGTGGTCAATTTAACCCCAAATCTACCCACATCACCTGTACCTACATAGTTCCATCACTAAGGACTGATGGATTCCTCCAGACCTTAACTTTTATAGGGCAGCATCCTGAGTTCAATGATACAGGAATTTCAGGGATGCTTTTGCTTACAAAGAATGTCATCCTGTGACTTTTCTAAGAGCTAGTAAATAAACCATTTATGTCCTGTCCCTGGAATAGGCTAAGCAAAATCTGATGGCATTTAGTGGCTCAAAGGTAAATGAATGGGGTTCTGTCCTGAACTGGACTCTAGTATCATGCAAAGGACAGAAACAAGGTCAGGCCCCAGTGGATAAGAATGACTTTTATTGAATCTGTTAAAATTATTACTTAATGGCTATTCCAAAAGGAAGAATGTATTTCATAAATCTATATATTATCCATATCTACATGTAGATCTTTGTCTATATCATATATATTTATGTATGTATATATGTATATAAATATATATGTTTAGAGAGATGGGAGCTGGTTTGTACCAGATAATAGTTTAAAAGCTGTAAAAATGTGGCTGGTATAGATAAGTCAAGTCTTGTGTTTGGAGATGACAGAGGCAATAGGAAAATCAGATTTGTGAGCCACAGAGAGCAAAAGCTACTGAACACATGGATCCAAAATGCACCATACAACTAAATAAAATTAATCTACAAGTGCTCGTTGAATGTGTAAAACTAAAATAATGCAGGTCGAAGGACCACATTTTGATGGAATTAGTCAATTTAATAGGAAAGTTAAAAATAGCAGAGAATGTTAAATAACAATACAAATCTCATTTGTTAAGCAAAATGTGCAAAGGTGTCACAAGCCATGCCATAATTAAATACTGGGCTAGTAACCAAATTAGAATGTTCACTTAGTTTCACAGGAGAAGTCACCCTAATGGCACAAGGAAGCACCACGGGCCACTTGTGGCCAGGCATATGACATTGTGTTCTCTGGTGGATGTTTGTGATTTCCGTCTGAGGCTCTGACCTCCCTTGATTTGGTTGATAGTCCCTTGGCTTATAATCAGCTGGTTGTTAGGACCATATTTTATTTGGATATATGTTTTTCACTTCTGGAGTACTTTTATTTTTTTTTCTAATAATTTCGCCCATGTATATTCTATTTACTCTCATTTCTACCCACTCTTATTTCCTGTCTTCCTCCACCATCCTCCCCTCTTCCTACAAGTCCCTATACAATTCATATATCTTGCTGCTTTGTTTTGTGACCCACTGATTTCAATCTGACCTTGCATGTGGCCACACATTTGGAACTGTCCATTGCTGCCTAATGACCTCAGTGCTTGGTATGCAACTGATGACAATGGCAGTGGATTTTGTTTTCCTTTGCAGAGCATTCAATTCCAGGACATCCTCTTTAGTTCTACAAATCTACATTTTCCTATGAATACACATGCTATCCCAACTTCTCTGTCTTAACTTACAAATTCCATGAGTGCCTGATCATAAAGATACAGAAGATAAAAGGAAGCCCAATAGCGTAGACATTTTCTGAAGGACCACTCTACAGCTCTTCACTTCAGCAAAGAGAAGACCAGCAGAGTTAGGGGGAGCTTTATGACCCACGCAATATCTCATGCACCCTCACGTTCCTGTAAACATGTAAGGCAAGGCTGATATAAGGTGGGAGGAACCAAGATCTGAGTGAAAGCCAAAAGAGCTACTCCCCAAAGCTGCTTAAGAATCTAAAAACTCAATTGCCTAGCTATGACCAAGAAACTTATACTTATCAGGAGAAAATGAAAACAAAGACTCAAGGAAGAAGGGAATGTTTGGGGGGAAGCCTCTGCTTGTTATTTCAGCTGCTTTTATGCTTGATAACATGTATTGGTAAAACTTGCACATGTTGGGAAAAACAGGAATGTCTTACAATAACCTAGCTTATATTTTTCTCCATAGAGAGCATGGTTGTTAAATCAGCGTTGTTGTTGTGATGGTTATTTATGTTTATGTATTCTTGCTGTCTCTGTCTATTCTCTCTCTCTCTCTCTTCTCTCTCTCTCTCTCTCTCTCTCTCTCTCTCTCTCTCTATGTGAGTATACATATATAACTGTAATTTCTTTCAATAAAATTAAAGATCATGAATAGGCAGCCTACTTTAATTAGAATTTAAAAGCACATAAAGAAAAGAAATATATAAGTGGGTAATTTGTAAGGAATTAAAAACTGCATCTAAGTCAAAAAGAGAGTCTAAAGTGCCTAGGAAATTAATATTAAAAAGTTCAGAGGTTATGGAGCTAAAGATAACTTCTTAGAAATTAACTTTCCTCAAGTCCCTGTTCTCATTTGCCATTTTATTTTTACTTTGTTACTTCTTTCTTTTCTACCCACCAGAAGAGAATTCTACATTAAAGGGGCAGATTCTTATGTCCTGTTTTAGGATGAAACTTTCAGGAAAAAGGGACCCTATACAAGCTATACTCACTGTACAAGAACTGGGCTAGGAATTTGTATTGTGAGTTACATGAGGACTGTTAGGATCCTCTTGGGAATGAGAAGAAAGAAAGAAAGAAAGAAAGAAAGAAAGAAAGAAAGAAAGAAAGAGAGAGAGAGAGAGAGAGAGAGAGAGAGGGAGGGAGGGAGGGAGGGAGGGAGGGAGGGAGGGAGGAAGGAAGGAAGGAAGGATGGAAGAAAGAAAGGAAGAAAGGAAGAGTAGATCACCCTATTAATCTGCAAATCATAATTTTCTGAATTTCCACTGGAAGGCATCCCTCTCTTTTTGCAGTTAAGATCATTGTATCTAAGAGATACTGAGACATAAACTTTTAAAAAATATTTTCTCTGACTCAAGGGAATTAGGTTATGTTCCTTCATGCTAATTTTTTAAATATAATTGACTTTTATGTGTCATTTTGATTATGAGACAGCATAGCTCAAATCTTTATCTTCCCCTAAACAAAAGACAGCAGCAAAATCTGTGGCCCTCAATTTATATTTTAAAGTTGGTTGTGTGATAAAATATGATCATTGATGCATCTAATTTATGTATGTATATGGGCATATATATTTTTGAGAGAAGTTTTAACTACTACTTCTCCTTTTGAGGATTTGAGGAACAAGTTTTTCAAGTCCCTTCTCTTGCTTACACCCAGATAAGATTAAATTCTTTTTGGAAATGGACAAAAGGGTCATTTAAGACAGCCTTAGCCTGCTGAAAGGTTTCCAAGTGCGTCTTTATAGCTGCAGGTCGTCCGATGTGTTTCCTCACACCACGTAGGTTAACTTTCCTTCAACTGTATGTGTATCTTTTGCCGTGTACTTGGAAAAATAACTTTATCTATGTGCCTTCAACTGTGTAGACAGATGAAGTGATTTAGGTACATGGTCTTTAAATGGTTATCAACCCCACTACAAAGGTAAACAGACGAACCAGAAATAAAATTATAAAAGTGTGGGGATAGAAACCCCAGGTTTCAATCTGCTTTGGATTTCATTGCACACCAATGCAATAGGATGCTTTTTAGTCCAGTTTCTAAGTGCCTGTTGTAGCAAGGCAGGCCTTACTGAATAATTTTCATCCGTGTGTTAAGAAAATACAGAAACATATCCATGTTTTTCCTATATTTATTATGATAAATATTTAGATATTTAAGATTCTATGTGCCTGTTTTCAGTGCTTCAGATCCAGATTCATTTGGAATATTATGATTTTTGTTGAGAAGAATAAATCATTTCCTAAATGTGTTAAAAGAAAAAACGATAGGATGGAATCAGTAAATAAGATGAAGAGATATAAAAGTTACAGGTATAAAATGTGTTTTTATTAAATAAAGTTAAAGAAAAAAAATGCCTTTAGGGGAGAGAGTTTAGATTGTAAATTAGTTTTATTTCAAGGTCAAAAGGATTGTTCCAAGAAAAAAAGCAGTGAAAACTAGAAGGATAAACCAAGCCATAAAAGGTTACAAAAGTGAAAATTAGAGAAAGATGACATTGAAGTGGCTAATTTGCCTATAAATTACAGGTTAGTCAAATTTTTAGGGCAAAAATTAATATGCAAGTGTAAAATAGATATTGGTTTCTCTGTGTACAACAATGAGATTTTCTTAGACTATTGATGTGCTTTTCTTAACATTTGCCAAAAATAGCAGCTTAGAGAGCATGGATTTTACTGCATAAGTCATTTAAAACCTAGCGATTAGATGTTATTCATTTACTGAACTTGTATGTTCTCCCATTAGAGCAAAATCTTTGCTTGATGGGCAGCCACCACCTAGGCAATGAACACTTAAAACGAATTCTGTTAAAATTAATAAATCTTATTTGGGCCATTCATACAAAACTATGTAATAACAGTGAAACTTTTTTTTAACTGAGCAAGTATTCAAATGTTTACAAAATTTGCCCTAGTGGATAACACTTTCATAGTGTAGTGTGACCTTCAGTGCTCTGGATTAGTGGTTAAATATAAAAATGACACTGATTAATTGATGCCTTTGGCTTCTTTAGCTAAAGATATTCCATTAGTTCCAAATCTAATATAGTAGCTACTACCTTGGGAAAGTTCCATTATCTCCTCATAAATAAGTATGGGGCATTCTACAAATTAACTAATTAATTAAGGAGGTAGATAAAAGACTATGTAAGGTATCTCTACTATTATAATGGATTTTTAAACATTACTATGAGTTTGAAGTTGATTGCACAGTACTTCCACAGTGAGCTCTAGCAAAACGAAGAGACGAAAGAAAAAAACAAAAACAAAAACAAAGGTGATTTCCGCAATTGGAAAAAAGACATCACATCATGAACTCCTTCAGCCTAGAGGGAAAGAATTCAAACATATATTTCTCACCACCTCCTTTGATAGGAAACTTCAGAAGGTATACTCTTAGGTTTGTATTTCTCACTTCAAACTTATGTCAACTTCTGAGAAGACATGTCCATGAACTTCTATAAATCTGGGAAACACTCGTTTTCAACTACCTCAATAACTGAATGCCTCAAATCACTGAACTAAAAATCCCTCTGACAATATTTCTACTAATTATTTCTCTTTACATTCATAATTGTTTTATTTTTTAGGTATTTTAAATATTTTCCATGATATTTGGAATTTTTATTTTTATATTTATAAGTGATAAAGATGATACTAATTTGGGTTTTAGTGAAGTGACCAATAAGGATGATATTATTTCCTTTCATTAATCTTATTTACCTTATAACACTTTGTTTTTACAGACTTCTTAGTTGAACCAAGTCTTTTTTTTTTTTTTTTTGGTGTTCTTTTTTTTTTAAATTTAATTTTGCAGTATAATTTAGTTCTACATATCGGCCACGGATTCCATTGTTCTCCCCCCTCCCGCCCTCCTCCCCTTCCCCCCAGCCCACTCCCCCATTTCCACCTCCTCCAGGGCAAAGCTTCCCCTGAGGATTGAGATGGACCTGGTAGACTCAGTCCAGGGAGGTCCAGTCCCCTCCTCCCAGGCTGAGCCAAGCTTCTCTGGCTGTTTGAAACCTGGGGCTTATGCAGGGACACTTGGCTCAGTCTGGGAGGAGGGCACTGGACCTGCCTGGACTGAGTCTACCAGGTCAATCTCAGTCCTTGGGGAGGCTTTGCCTAGAGGAGGTAGGAATGGGGGGTGGGTTGGGGGAAGGGGAGGGCGCGGGAGGGGGGAGAACAAGGGAATCCATGACTGATATGTAGAACTGAATGGTATTGTAAAATAAAAAATAATAATAAAAATAAAAAAAATTAAAAAAAAAAAAACCAACAACAACAACAACAAAAAACAATAGCCAACTCATGTACTGAGCACAGGACCCGGGCCCACTGCCTGGATGCCTCCCAAACAGATCAAACCAATCAACTGTCTCACCTATTCAGAGGGCCTGATCCAGTTGGGGGTCCCTCAGCCCATAGTTCATAGTTCATGTGTTTCCATTCGTTTGGCTATTTGTCCTTGTGCTTTATGCAACCTTGGTCTCAACAATTCTTGCTCATATAAACCCTCCTCTTTCTCGCTAATTGGACTCCCGGAGCTCCACAGGGGGCCTAGCCATGGATCTCTGCATCCAGATTCCTCAGTCCTTGGATGGGGTTTCTGGCATGACTATTAGGGTGTTTGGCCATCCCATCACCAGAGTAGGTCAGTTCCCGCTGTCTCTTGACCATTGTCAGCAGTCTATTGTGGGGGTATCTTTGTGGATTTCTGTGGGCCTCTTTAGCACTTTGCTTCCTCCCCTTCTCATGTGGTCTTCATTTACCATGGTCTCCTATTCCTTGTTCTCCCTCTCTGTTCTTGATCCAGATGGGATCTCCCGCTCCCCCAAGCTGTCTTTCCCTCAACCCTTGCCCTTCATTACCCCCACTCATGTCCAGGTTGTTCATGTAGATCTCATCCATTTCTCAGTCATTGGGTAATCCCCGTGTCTTTCTTGGGGTCCTGTTTTACAGGTAGCCTCCCTGGTGATGTGAGTAGCAGTCCAGTCATCCTTGTTCCACATCTAGTATCCTCTTATGAGTGAGTACATACCATGTTTGTCTTTCTGAGTCTAGGTTACCTCACTCAGGATGATTTTTTCTAGATCCATCCATTTGTCTGCAAACCTCATGATGTCATTGTTTTTCTCTGCTGAGTAGTATTCCATTGTGTATAATGTACCACATTTTATTTATCCATTCTTCAGTTGAAGGGATCTAGGTTGTTTCCAGGTTCTGCCTATTACAAACAATGCTGATATGAGAACATAGTTGAGCAAGTGCCCTTGTGGTATGATTAATTATTCCTTGGGTATATGCCCAAGAGTTGTATAGCTGGGTCTTGGGGGAGATTGTTTCCCAATTTTCTAAGAAAGCGCCATATTGATTTCCAAAGTGGTTGTACAAGCTCGCATTCCCACCAGCAGTGGAGGAGAGTTCCCCTAGCTCCACATCCTCTCCAGCATAAGGTGCCTTCAGTGGTTTTGATCTTAGCCATTCTGACAGGTGTAAGGTGGTAACTCAGAGTTGTTTTGATTTGCATTTCCCTGTTAATTAGGAATGTTGAGCAATTCCTTAAATGTCTTTCAGCCATTTGAGTTTCCTCTGTTGAGAATTCTCTGTTTAGTTCTATAGCCCATTTCTTAATTAGACTGTTGGACATTTTGATGTCTAATTTTTTGAGTTCCTTATATATTCTGGATATCAGTCCTCTGTCAGATGTGGGGTTGGTGAAGACCTTTTCCCATTCTGTAGGCTGTCGATTTGCCTTGTTGACCGTATCCTTTGCTCTACAAAAGCTTCTCAGTTTCAAGAGTAAACCAAGTCTTAATGTTTAAGGAGATTCAGGTTGCTCATCAGCTTTGCAAAATGTTTTTTAATTATTCAGTTTAATTTGGAATTTTAAAACTTGGTTTGGGGTGTTGGAGAGATGGCTCAGCTGATAAGAGTTGAGATGCTCCTTCCACAGGACCCAGGTTTGATTGCCAGCACCCACAAGGAGACTCACATCTACCTGTAATGCCAGTTCCAGAGCATCTCACATTCTCTTCTAGCCTGTGAAATCACCAGGCATATACGTGGTACAGAAGCACACACAGGAAAAACACAGTCATGCACGTAATATAATAAATGAAAATTTTAATTTTTAATTGATTTTGAAACTGACAAAGTCTGTTTGAAAATTTCAAAACAGAGTTCCATTTTGTGGGTGCAGTCTGAATAACCACTGAGGTTAGGTACCAGATTAGTTAGCTTGTGACCAGCGTGGGGAGAGCATCTTTTGTGGAAGGAAATGAGTACAGTGTTATGAAGAGATAAAAGAGAAACTAGAATGACTAAACATGGAAAGCACTGGGACAGAAGGGTACAGGAGGGAATATGGAGGAGGAGAACTAAATATAAAACACGTATGGAAACCTACTACTAAGTCAGCTTTCTAAAATATATACATATGTGAAAGGAATCTAAATGGAGTGACCAAATTATAGGGACACAATGCCCCAATAAGATATTTAATGCCACCAAATAAAACCTTCACTACCAGTAAAGGGTTATATCTTGTTGGATAATTGGCCAAAAGCATCCCCTAGAGTCCCTCAAATGTCACAGACTATTGCCAAGGCTATTGGTTGCTCTTGACAACCTGATGATAAGGCCCTACTGCTGAGGACTATGATGGAAAAGTTGAGCTGGTTCCTAACTAACTAGAAGCTTCATGGGCAGAGATAGGTAAACACCAACCTAGCTACAAATCCTGTGACCTTCAACAGCTACCTGCCTACAAGATATACTGCTACAGTTGTGACACAAAGGTTGTGAGAGCAACCAACCACTTTTTGATTTGATTTAAGGCCCACTCCATGAGCTGGAACACATGTATGACACTGCTAAAGTGGCTGAGAACCTCATACTAGATAGGTCACAATCCTAGGAGAAAACCAAATCCTATTATTCTGCTAAGGAAACATAGCAATTAATTGACTCCTAATGACATACTGCTATATCCTGTTGCAGAATATTATTTTAAGGTGTGTTACTTTTGATTATGCTCTGGAACATTTCTTTAATGTTGCAAAAATGTGTTTGATTAAATAAAATTCACCTGAGGACAGGAGGCTGAGTCAGCCACTAGCTGACAGGAAGTGGTAGGGAGGAACCAGGTGGAGAAGGGTCTATAAAGCGGATCAAGGAGAAGCATGATGGCTTTTTGGAGGATGTGAGGTGAACTACTTGCTACTCAGCCTTTCTGAAGAGCAGAATTCCACCTTAACCTTTGAATCTTGAGTTCTTTAGAGGGAGAGAGATTTAGTTAAGTTCCCTTCATAGCCCTTGCAGCCTAGCTGCTGTTGGTAGCTGCAGGGTTATAGTTGCTGATTTGGACAGTGGACAGCCCTGGCTTAAAAGGCAGCAACAATTAAATAAAAGGACAACAATACTTATAGATCAGTGCCTTGCTCAACTCACATCACAGAAGTTCTTTTTATAGTAAATGGGAAATAACACAGAGGCCCACAACCAGACAAAGTATAGAGAGTGGGAGACTTTGAAACACTCAATCCTAAATGGGATGTCCTCAACAAACCCTTCTCCTCAGTGCTCAGGGATTTATGGGGAAGGGGAAAGCAGAAAGATTTTAAGAGCCAGAGATGATGTATGACTTCAAAGAAATGGTGTCTTCTAAACACAATGAGACTGATGTCTGGTGGTATTGTGTTCCCCAAAATATCGTGTACCTTAATAAACTTCTGGGGTCAGAGAACAGACAGCCACTAAATACAAAGGCTGGAAAATGATGGCACTCACAACTTTAATCCTAGCATTCCAGAGATAGAAATCCCTCTGGATCTCTGTGAGTTCAAGGCCACACTGGAAATAGCCAAGCATGGTGACTCACGCCTTTAATCCCAGAAAGCCAGCCTTTAATCCCAGGGAGTGGTGGTAGAAAGCAGAAAGATATATAAGGTGTGAGGACCAGAAACTAGAAGATTTTGGCTGGTTAAGCATTCAGGCTTTTGAGCAGTAATTCAGCTGAGACCCATTCCGGATGAGGACTCAGAGGCCTCCAGTCTGAGGAGACAAGACCAGCTGAGATTCTGGCGAGGTGAGATAGCTGTGGCTTATTCTGTCTCTCTGACCTTCCAGTATTCACCCCAATAACTTGCCTCAGGTTTGATTTTATTAATAAGAACTTTTAAGATTCCTGCTACACTGACGTCCATATGAATTCACAGAGACTATGGCTTTATGACATAGACTTGCACAGACTCTAGCCTGAAGCGGGTCCTAGCGCTGAGAGAGCAAGTAAACATGGAGCCCCACTTCTAACCAAGAAGCTATCTGCAGTTGCTCTGGTAAAGGGAAAATCACTTGTCTTCAATGAAGTGTCATTAGTTATAGCAACCATACACCAAGACAGGCCCTGTGCCCAGGAGTATATGGCCAACACAAAATGAACCCAATGGCATTTTTGTGAACTTTTCATTTTGTTTTATTTGGATATTTTGTTATCTTATTGGTTTTTTACTTGTTTGTTTGGATTTTTATTTTTGTGAGGTTTTTTTGGGTTTTTTTTTGGTATTTTTTTTTTAAAGAAAGGAAGAAAGGAAGAACATAAAGTTGAGTAAGTAGGGAGCTGGGGAAGATTTGAGAGAGGTTGAGGGAGGAGAAACATAAACTATAATGCATTAAAGTAAAATCTTAGTTGCAAAATAAAGATAAATAAATATAATTTCCAAAATGATTTCTGTTTTGTTGGTATCTCTACCTTCAAACCAAACTCTTAGAGCCAATACAAACTCTTTCCTACTAAAATAATAGAGAAGAATATTAATTGATCTCAACAAATTGTATTACCACATTACTTTTATACTAAAACATATTTTAATGATGAAATAAATTAAAGGATATGGAGTGCTGTGGCATACTCAGACTTCTGACTACCTTAACATAGCTTGACTCCATTGTTTATTGTTAAAGATACCCAAAGATTTGCTTTGACTTTTTGTATATAAATTATACAAAATATATAAATCTCCAGTGACAACAACATTTATGATAGTTTGTACTTTAAGAGCCCACTGGTAAATGAACACAGTAATTTATGTTTGATTTAAAAATGAAGTAATATTCACATTTTGATAATGAAAGGTAAATTAATAATGCTACAAAGTGATTCCAATTTGAGTCCCATTTTCTTTTCTGTTTATAAAAATAAAATTTTAAAAAAGATTTGGTAATGTGCACAAAAGATATGAAACTCTGATTTGTCAACTAGTCTGGCCTCTCGTCTTTATCCCTGTCACTAATATTTGGCACAAAAAAAAGACAGTATTTTTTTAAAAGGAATTTGACATGTTAAAATTAGTATATTGTTATCTGATTTTTTTCTGTAATGAGTCTTTCCATTTTCTGCCCCAGTTTGATGTAATACGAAACAATAGGACAAATTATTATTCATGAATAACAGTTATCAAAATTTATGTATCAAATATAAATCTTTCCTAAAATTAAATCTGGCCAATACATATGAGGTTATTACTATAAGATCAAACTAATCAAAAGGAATATATAAAATAACAAATTATTTACAATCTTTCAATCATCAAATAAAATATTTCATCAAATATAAGTAAGTATAGACAGAGGTAGAAACATATGATGAACCTATTATAGTTAAAAAGTAGGATTTGGGGTAGGTTACAATGTGTTTTCCCCTCATCTGCTGTTTGCAGTTCTTTAGGTTATACTTAATTCTTGGTTATTTTAACATTAGGTATAGTTATCTTACTTTATTTATATGTCACAGACTAATGTTATGTCAGATATTTTAAGAGGGAAAAAACCCACAAAACCTGAGACTGAGATCATGATGGCTTATAAAGTCTAAGGATTACAGGGATTTCTTCTTTTGTGGTTTAACTAACTAAGAAGCTCTCCTGAGGACTTGTTTTCCTGCCTCCTAAGCTCATCAGATTCTAAAAAACGAGCCTTCCAACACAGTGGGGAATAAAACAATATTTGATACCCACAAACACAGAATGTGATGCTTGGGCAGCAGAGGAGCCCATGAAGTTCCCTTGGAGGATAGTGGGAAAGCATTATGTTTACTAAATTCTAAAAGTCTGGTTGATCAATTAGACATGATTAAACACATGATTGTGGTGAATTCAAATTCTGAATCTTTTTGTTATCATTAGCCTCTTTAGTAGCTATTCATTGTATACCCCTGTATTTGACCTGATAATATAATGAAATCCCTTTGGAATATGCAAACAGACTTCTATCTACCACTGATTCAAAGTCTAAGAATACCACCAGATCAAACTTAAAGCCTATAGCCATTTCTCTACTTTGATACATTTTATATACCTGATGTTTCTATCAATGTATTTTGAGGGAGGGGTGTCTTGATTTATGATTTTCTTGGTTCCATTACTATAAAAACTTCATATAATTGTTACTATGTTGGACATGATATTTTATATCCATGTTCCCAGGCAATGGTCACTCACATTTGGCTCCAGAATCAACTGTCTCTTGTTTGCTTTGGAGTGAAAACTATGTATCTGTGTGTTGTATATAGTTAACTCGCTATATATTTCATAGTATCTTAAAAAAATCACCTACCCTGGAAACACTGAAATAATCCTTTCTGATTTCACTTTTTTCTTAAAACTACTTTTATACAGAGACGTGTGGACTATATCTCAGTGAGAACTCACTTGTCTGTCTCCTCCCCTGAGGTGGCAACAGACAGGTAGATATTGGCATTTTGGCAGCCTGGTTAAGCTGAGAGACTTCTATTCTCTAACTAAGCAGCACACTTTGCCTATGTCTCCATGACAACAGCATGGTTCTGGGCAAGTTGCTGGATTTCCATAATGTCCAGTGAATAATAGGAACAATTGTCCTGTTCTTTGATTTTAATGGCACCTTTAAGATCAGATGTAGTCTTTATTTCTGAGATAAATTAATTTCTTAATTGTGTCATGACAATGGACTAATTTTATTTATGAATAAATTATCTGTCCTAGCCATGAACATGTTATTTTTCACTTGAATGAAATGGAGCCTTTTGTGGACAGATTAATAAGTGAGGTTTTGGAGGAGGGATATAGCTCAGTAACGGAATGCTTGCCTACCATGGGTAGGGTCATGAGTTCAACACATTGGACTAACATTAAATATAAATGAATATGTAGAATTTTTCTTATTTTCTAATTCGTCCTTCCCTCCTTTTCTCAAATCTCTGAAGAGAAATTGAGTTAATAGCCACATAAGTACTTGTTAATGTATCAAGTTCTCAGTAATATAACTAAATTTTAATGAACATGTATGGACAATGGATGTGAAAGAATTATCTAATTGCCTTCCTGTTCTGCTTTTCATAGATAGTTACAATAAAATATCTTGTGCTGGTTGAACATTGCATCTTAATGAATTTTAATATGCAAAATCCTTTTGGAGAGTTTTAAAAATCATTCTTTTAATTACTGAGATCAGCTTGAAGCAAAGGATTTGAAAAACTTTGCCAAAGGGGGAAAACAGTTTTCTAGAACAAGCCAAAGTAAAGTGTTTTGACTTTATTTTTTTTTCTGTTAAACTCATGGCAGTACTATGCTGGCAATTACCATCTTTAGAGTCAAAACTTTAAGGATCGCTAAATACCAGCTAATCAGCTGCATTGTGCAATTCACTAAGGGAGATTTAAAGCCCAAATGAGGGGGGAGAAATCAAGAAACTCTGGTAAAATCTCAAAGATCAGTGCATATGAAAAATTTAAATGGGATTGGAGAACAGAATGAAATAAGTAACAACAGCCATTTCTTCATCTAGCACATTTTTTTCCAATATTGAGTTTGAATAATACTAATTTAACTTGATAGGATCATTTTTCTGATCTCTCCAAAAAGGAACTATACCTGTATATATGAGAGCATCTTTCTTGAAATTTAAAAAAAGTCAGAGGAGTTTGAAATCACAATGACATTATCAATATCATATGTAGTATAACATATTGTTTGTTAACATTTTCATAAAAATAAAATATGTAAAGTATTCCTACTGCACAGTGTCTGTGTACAGATAATAGCATTTGGAAAGTATTCCTTCCTCCTGCCTTTTCCATCTCTGATCAATAAGGAGTTTAACTTACTATTATATTCCAGTCAGCAGAGAAACACATATAGATAGAAAAACAACATGAGGAACATCATATGGCTTGGATTTATTCTCTAATTCGAATTATTTTAGTTTTTGAGAATTCATACATGAATACTATATTTACATCATTTCTACCCCTCCCTCTGCACCCTCCGACTCCTTCTACATCACCCCCACTCCCTCAGATTCATTGTCATTGTGCTAAAACTGCCAGGCAGTGGGTTCTCATTGACATTCAATCCCTTCCTTACATAAGAACTTGTTTACATTTGAACCTATTAATTCACCAGGAAAATTTTGTCAATCATTCATAATGAGAACATTTCCCCAAAGATGTACTATTCTCTTTGTCCTTGAAGCAAGAAAACAAATGATCACCCACAGGTGCATCGCTGATTGATTTTGTTTTTGAGCTTAAGGAACAATACAGAGTTGCTGTCTCATAATGTTTATGTGATTTTCTAACTTTCTGACAATATCGCAAAGACAGTTGCTTAAGGTGACAGACCATCAACTCGCTGTCAATTTGTCACTGTGACAAATATCTACCCCTTTTCTTCCTTTGCCCTAAAATGATAGTTTTGAAAAGTACTTTAAGAATGTCTTATATCACTCCCCATCAGTGTGTTCTAGGTTTTAACTGATTTTAGTAATTTAATAATCGCTTACCTTTAGACATAAAATTAATAATTCTTATCAAGATATGTAGTCAAAATATGTCATTCATTACCTATGCAACTTTAGCGAAATGTACTTCTATGATATTCATTTGTGTGTAGAGTAATCATGAAATTAATGATTCAGGAGATATGTGGTTCCCCCAAGAAGTTATTCCCCCAACAAAAGTTTTAAACTACAAATGATGATAAAACAAGGAAGAATTGTGATAAAATTTGAAATGGGAATGACACCTGGGTGCACAAAACAACAGGTTTTACAGCATACTTTGACACCTAAGGCTCAGGGGACATTGCAGAAGATGAGGCAGAAAGATTGTAAACCTAGAAAATTGAGAGTTTTTCTCTGAGACTGTGTGTCCTAGTAACGTCAGAAGCTATATCCATAAAGCCTTACCAACATGATTGAACGAGGATGACACCAATGGATATGTCAAAGAAAATAGGAAAAGGCCCAGGAGGCCTCAACCCTACACAAAGAACTATAGGCATCTGGAATAAGCTAAGAGTGGGAGAAGAGGTCTTCCCCAGGGAAGAGCATACCAATGGATTGTCTAGTGCCAAGTGGTCAGCACTGAAAATACACATACAGGTAGCATTATTCATACCAAACAGGTTTTGTTTGACAATGTATATGTATATACAAGTACATATATGCACACAATAGCAATTAGTGAAAATGAGTCCATGAATTTGAAGGAGAATGGAGAGGAAAGAAAGGGAAGGGGGAAATGTTATAATGTTATAATTAAATTATAATCTCAAAAATAAAATAAAAGTAGACAGATGAGCTGGAACTGTGACTTGGGGTTCCTTTGGATGTTATTTCAAACTCTGTGTGCTCTGAGTATGTGTGATTATGTGCTCTGATCAAATATGTAGAGGTTCTATGAGCAAACACCATAGGAAACATAGTCCTAGAACTTGGTAAAAGTTCAAGAGAGCCAGGGATGAAGAGCTGCATTCAAATAAGATCTGTTGTTTTTCATGTTACTGACTAATCTTTGTTTGTAGGCTAGAAAACAGAGAGAAATTGGAAAAAAAAGAATGGGATAACATTACAGAAACCTGGCTGGGAATACCCTAAAATAATAAACTCGGCCCCTCATAAACAGTTCCTGAGAGAGCTTGTGACAGGGCTGAGTATAAAGTGTGCTCAGGTATCATTTCTGACCATCCTAGCTGTGAACAGTGAGCATCTATCTCATACTTGATACCTCTCTGTCTTGAATGGGACCAGCTTCCTAGGAAGCCTAGTGCTATCGTTTCTGAAGCATGGTGAAAGGAAGAGTTTTCCACTTTATGCTTCTGTGTAGGACTCTGCTCCAGAGAACAGAAGTGTAAGAACAGTAGAAATTTTGTTACTAGTGTCGCCTACCTGTTCCTTGGTTGGCTCAGGAATGGGCATGTGATCCAAGATGGTATGCTAATGTGAGTCTTGGCATTTAAAAATACTATATTATTTACTTATTTTGCATTTTTAAGTAACATGTGCCATTCTTTGAAGTCAGTTCTCTAGATAGTACTCCAAAGTACTTCTTACTACAAACAGTCTATCCACATGAATCAAAGCTCCATACTTCTCTGTGGTCATTCTGCATGAGCTGAGTGACAGTACCTACGGTATAACATGAATTGCTAAATGGTCTTATTAATAAAAAGCCTGGAGCCAGATATTGGGGTGAAAGCTGAAAGATCAGAGGGATAGAACAAGCCAGCCACCAGTTCTTACTACTAGGAAATCCTCAGCTCAAGAGAGAGCTGCTTCCTGTATATATATACCTTTCTGTGCCCTACCATCTTACTTCCTCTATCTGCCCAGCTATATCACTTCCTCTTTCTGCCCAGCTCTATCACTTCCTGTCTGTCTGTACAGACCTCCAGACCTCTATGGTTAACTAATGCTCAAATAAAGATGTGTGCCACCATGCCTGGCTGTTCCCAGTGTGGCCTTGAATTCACATAGATCCAAATGAATCTCTGCCTCCTCAATGCTAGGACTCTGCCTCCTCAATGCTAGGACTAAAGTCATGTGCTACCACTGTCTCACCGCTATGCTTAATATAGTGCCTGGCTTTGTCCTTTGATCACAGGCAAGTTTTATTTGTTAGAGCACAAATAAAATATTACCACACTGCAGCACTTACCAGAACAACAGATGGTAGTTGGCATTATGCCACAATTTTCCAACTAGTCCTTGCTCAAAAATTACAGGGAATATTATTGTCACTTTTCATTACTACAATATCACTTCTCCTTTATTCTCCACAGTCAACATCGTTTACACTTCCTGTGACTCTTCTTAAACTTGCTGAAGTTTAGCAACTTACCATTTTAGCAACTCTGGTGAAGGCAAATCCCATAATGAATTTTATGATTACTAAACTTACCAATTCCCTCTAAACTACATTAGAATTAGAACATCCTCCTGTATTATTGAAAGGCTTCTCTGTGGTTAAAATAAGACACATTATTTTATTACCATTGAGAAGATAATTTGTTATAAACCAAAAAAAATTTTTTACCCCAAGAATTGGCCGTCACAATGTGCCTACTGAAATTAGTTTGGATTAATACACTCCATGGTGACCATAATCATAATCATAGTGGCATGACCTCTTATTCTTTATAAACCTCATGAGTCTGACTAAGTTCATTACAGCCTCATGTCTAATGACCTATTTTTAGAATAAAAACGATTTGATAAAAATGATTTACAAATACAGCTCTATGGAGTTCAGTGGAAACTTGACAGGTGACCAAGTTCATTGTAAAATGATTATTAATAAATTTCCAACATCAAGTCATCATTACAATTCAGTTCACACAGTAACACATTTACAGAGCATCTGCCTTGTACAGTGCACATAACTCAATACTGTGAGTTGTACAGAGATAAACAAGCCCTGATACTTGTCACTCTGAAGTTTACAGTGCAAAACTGACACCTTCTATTTACTAGCCAATAAAAATGCTGAGAAAATTCTGGATGAATAGAATAAAGACCATGGCAAAGATACAAGCTTAGATACAAAGAGAAAGGTGTGGTTAATTATATCAGTGGAATTTGGTAGAAGTTCTCCAGGGGCATTAGAAGATAATTACTAAAGAAGAAAGGACATAGGAAGCCATGGGAACAAAATCAACCAAAGCTATCTTCTAGAAAGTTATAATGGAATTTGCCTTCACTTGAGTTGCTATAATGATGTCAATTGATCAAAACAATGGGTTATCAAGATACAATCTTATTTCACCTTTAGCTTCTATTCCAATTTTGAGGCAGTATAGATCACAGCAGAATAACCAGAGCTGCCCAAAGGAATTAATGGCACCTCACTGGTTATAAAAGTTACACTTGTTGTGAAAATTGTTAAATCTATGCTAATAGGGATTTCTTGGAGCCACAAACTGCATTGCTTCCCATCTCTTGCAAGTCAAGTTAATAAAGTGCCTTGACAGACCTGCCTATGACATACAAGCCGCTTACCTCAGTCACTTCATCTCAATCATTCCCCATACAACTGTTTTCCAAATTCACAAGCTCCTATGCCATTGATGCCCGGCTGTGAATTTCATGACTCTGCCTTTGCTGGTGTGCTCTGTCTTGGAGTAATGTCTGTTTTTTTTTTCCCTCTCCTCTCTACATGCCTATTTGTTAGAGCTTAAGAATCACCCTTTGTGTAATAAGTATCCTAAGAGAACATGCCTAGATTATTTGGGTACTAAAAGGTAGGGTGGCTTTTGTCATGCTTGGTTTATTGGCATGGATCACCCTCCAGGCCACATAATCCTTTAAGATCAGATATGTGTGTTATTTTTATTATTTGCTTAGTGGTATAGAAATAGTAAATACATAGCACTTATTCTTCAGTCCTAGCTTTTCTCACAACAGACAGAAATAATCCACCCCATTACTCCATACTGAGCCCTTTCTCAAAATCCTTCTCATCCTAATTCTCTAGGAGGATGTTGTCAATCATTCAAAATTGGCACACAAATCCTTGTGTCATTTGCCATTAATAGGCTCTAAATCCTCAATGAATAATGAATAGAGCAAAGATTGTCTCTTGTTTTCCCAATGCCACCCTGGAAGCTGGTGTAATCAACGTCTGCTATGATCAGGCCATCTTGCTGGGTCATTTAGGAATATAATTCCCATAGGAATTTGTTTGTGTAGTATATATATTTCCCCAACTCTGAACACATTCAGAAAAGGTCAGGCATGTGTCTAGAGGTATGTTAGCTTCAATGATTATGAACTTGAGCTATTTGACCCCTGACTATAGGGTCTTATTTTCTACAAAATGTTAATTTGTTTGCCATAAGCTTCTAGCTGAGTATGATGATGGCACATACCTTTATTCCCAGCACTGGGGAGACAGAGTCATATAGATTTCTATGAGTTCCAGAAGCCAGGACTGCATAGTAAGACCCTGCATCAAAGAAATGGTAAATGAGAAACAAAAGTTTCTAGCAAGGTATACCGGGAGATTCCAAGTCAATCATCTGCCATCGCCCCCTTCTGCAGCCTAAATAGCTGATCACTAGTAGAGACAGATGGATCAGTGCGATGTCAATGAAGTGAGGAGGATGGCAGAGCTGATCATATGTAGAAGCAGGTCTGCTGAATGCAAATCTCAGCATCATCTGAACTCCACTTTGGTTGATTCCTCACCCCTTTCCAGTCACATTTTCTACAAAGTTTCTTATGACTGCCCTGGGGAAGTCAGAAAGTGACTTTTCTTATTACACACACTCCATTCTAATATGCTGCTTCTCTATCTTTACATAATCTTCACCAACACCTCACTTGTAGTCATCCATTCATGACACTGTATCCAGCCTCCACATATTCTTTGTCTACTAGTTAATTATCACCTTATGTGGTCCTGGTCCCATCCAATTTCATCCTTCATCCCTGATATTGATGATATGTCCTGATAGCTCACTTTGAGAGCTGCACATAGGAACCAAGACCTCTACTTTACTGGTATAGTTATCAAAAAATAAAGAAGTCAAAAAGTAAATCTAAGAAATAACTACACTCAGAGTTTGACCTTTAGTGGCAAGCAGGTTAAATTGGCCCAGAAACTTTATTTTCACATGATCACTTCCCATCTCTAGAGAGCTAAGATAGAAATATGAAGATTTCTTGACATTATATTACTGTATGTATGAGATAATGAAATGGAAAAAAGTGTATACTGCCAAGAGGAAAGCATGCTTTCATTCTCCAGCAGGTGTCTCTTCAGGCTCAGTCATTTCTAGCTTCTGTAAAAGGCCAGCTCTAAGGAGGAAGCTCAACACAGAGGAAGCTGTCCTGCTGTCAGGAAGGCTGGCCTTGTTATATACTAGAGCAGAGAAGACAGAGTATGCAAAGTGAGCATGGTCTAGACACATGCCTTTTGGAACCACAGCTCATAAATGACTATCAAATTACTGGATTTCTTTGAAATGTTCATTTCCATCTCCAGCTAGAACGTGTCTCCATGCGTACCACATTGGCTGCTTTGGAACCCAGAGGGCATTCTGCTTTTGCCGCCATCCCTTCACAGAATGCCTGACAGAAGCAACTTAAAGAAGGAAAGACTTACTTGGTTCAGTTTCAGGGGCTAGCAGTCCATCATGTGGATGGTGGCATGGGTGGCTGGAATGGCTCCATCCATGGAGGTGGAAGCTTGTACCATGACTCGGTCCCCTCTTGATGGATCAGCAATCAGAGCGCTCAGGCAGCACCAGAAGTGGGTGTAACATTCAAGACCCATTCCCAGGAAGCCCACTTCGATGATCTCAGCCACAGGATATCACAAACCTTCAGAGCAGTGCCAGCACCTGGACACCAACTGTTCAAATGCCGGAGCTGAATGATTCCTGGTGGAGGACGTTTCAGGCTCAAACATATTGGGGTGCCTTATTAGGGTAGTTTCTTCTAACCCATGTTTTCTGTGATATGGGGGCACTTAGGGTAAACCACAGCTCAAAATATTGAGTGAAAGCGCCTGGAAATAAACAACTCATACATCTTGAACTGTGCATCGTTCTAAGTAGAGTGATGGAATTTCACTCAGGATGTGACTCATCTCCTTGTCGGATATCTACAGCCTCACACTCTTGCTAAGCAATTCTTCCTATCACTTTGGCTATCAGACCCACTCTCACAGTATCACAGAGTTGCTGTTGAAAGAACCCTTGCTCTGCTTAATAATGGATGGAAAGTGCCAGAGGAGTGATGCTGGGAGCAACGTGTTTCTTTTTAAAGTGATAAAGTAACAGTTCTCCACTTAAGAAAAGATAATTGTGTCCAAGGTGGATAATCATACTATTGCTGCTCACCTCTTGCCTTGTCTAATTTATGAATTAAATCTTGTCACAGCTATGATTCTTTATGGGAAAATAACACATACTATAGTGATGTTTCACGTATACACTGGAGATTGTGGGATATATTTTTGACAAGGGAGTAGTATTCTTAGATATTCACTTATTAGAGCCTTTGCATTTGAAATGAAACCAAACCACTGGTAATTGCATGGCATCAACTTTGCAGTTCTTCTCCGCCTCCTTTGCTGCATGTGGAAAGGCAAGCATTCATGAACTTTGACCGAAGTTGTCATCCTGCAGGACCACTTCAGTCACCAAGAACTAACTACTTTGTGGGTTCAGCAAACTGGACACATGACCCACATGCTCTCCAGTCCTTGTCTTTGAAACTAGACCAGTAAAAGAAGCAGAAGCTTGTAGATAAATAGACACTGGATTCCAGCAATGGAATTTGTCATAAGTAGGTTCAGCCGTTGTGGAGCTCATTTCTATATAGCACATTATTGTTTCTTCTTAGGTTTTTCCGGGATTTGTATTAGCACATGTTTCTTAGCTATGGGCAGGGTTTTGTGCATGCCCAAAGCTGTGAGCATAATCTGTGAGTGCAGTCAAGTGCTGCTTTGTCCTGGGTGCTATACACCTTCTATGGATGACCTGACTTGAACAGAAAGGAGAAAGCATTGCTGAGTACAGATTCACCAATTCCCATTCCCAATGAACCCATGGGATCTGATGAGCTCACACTTTAGTCAGCTGCCTATGACCCAATCAGATGGTCAAACTTAATGGGCCATTCTAGTGTGACTGTGGAAGGCCAAAAGTGCCAATAGACATTTGGGCAGCAAAGACTGTGATAATGGGGTTTTAGAGTGTTATAAGAATTCTGTTGGAAAGTGGGCTAGAGGTTGCTCATGCAACTTTCTGGCAAAGAATTTGGCTTCCTTACACATCTTGAAATTTTGAGTAAGACTGAATTCAAAATAAAATTTTGAAGTTGTTTGGCAGAGGCAATTTTAAGCCAGCCAGAACATCCAGACCATGTCATGGTTAAGTGTTCACTTAGTGAAAAAGCAGGAAGATATGGAAAATGGGTTTTGTTGAAGAAAGGAATGCAAACAAGTTGAAAATTGCAGACATGTGAGTGTGAAGATAACAGCTGTAATGTTTAACGAGATTAGCATCACGAAAGATCAAGCCAGTACCGAGCACTGGGACAATATTTAGCTCTGGGGTCACTGGGAGAGTGCTCCCACACTGAGACTGTAGGGGAGATGCCCTGAGAGTGAGTTCCCACCTTTCAGTGACCCTGCCTTGTGACAATGAAAGTTCATGCGAAAGGAGAGATTCTGAATTGAAACTCAGGCCAAAAACAGCTGAAGAGGTTCAGTTGCCAAGGTGCACAGCAACCACTAACTTTGGATCTATGTGGGTCAGACTACATTCAAGCTAACAGTAGAATTTGGTATCATTCATGGGGTGTAGACAATGTGAAATGCAAAAGTTGCAGGGTAACTGAGATTTATATCAGGGCTTTGGGAAGCCAACATGGCCGGACAATGTGTGACAGTATGAGAATCACCTAAAAGAGGTCCCAAAATGCCATTTTGTAAAGATATGAAAGTAAAGCTTAAGCTGCAGTAGAGACCCCGGGATATTGGAGAGGCCAGGGCCAGAGGATGTCCAATGAGGAAAGCTGCAGACATGGAAAGAAGTCATCCCATGAGAGAGGCTGTGTGTTCTACACAGGGTCACACTGGGAGAATAGGCTGGCCAAGCACTTACGACATTGGACAAACCCAGGCAATGACACCAAAAGACCTGGATGTCAAGCATGGTGCTGCAGAATTGTATATTAGCACAGTCATTTCTTGTTATCCCCTCCTCCTTTTTGGAGTGGGAATATTTATTCCCACAGTTCTATTAATGTCTTCAACTCCATCTTTAGTCTTACCTTGATCTATCCCCCTCTCCAGCACCACTGACTTAATTTAGAACTGCAACAACAGTCGTTAACTGTTCCTCCTGGCTACACTAGTAACTAGTGACCCCATGTAGCAAAAATGTAGCATTGCATAATGGAAGTATGCATTGTTTTTTTTTTTTTTTTTTTTTTTTTTTTACATAAGAACAAATAGTTAAGAGTCTATCTAGAGTCTCAGAAGAGTTTGGCTTTTGGAGTTTTGAAGAATTGCTGAGGTTTGGGGAACTCTTAGAGAATACCTCAATGTATTTTATATTATTGGGTAGTCATAAGCCCTTGAGGATCAGGGGTGGGAGGATAAGGTCGAAAGTGCTGCATTTGAGCATCACCTCAACAACGGGTCGAGTTGTAATGGCTAGTGGCACATTATGGCCCCTCAAACAGTAAGCCAAGGCAATATCTATTCCCTTACTTTTTTGTTGTTGTTGTTGTTAAGTATTTGGTCACAGAAATGAGAAAAGTAATTAATCGAGTTTGGTAGAAGCACTTTAAACCTTTAAGAACTTCCATTTAACTTGTGTGGGTTGAGCTGGGAAGAAAGAGGTAAAGCAAAAAGGGAGGCAAGTTGAGAATTCTGGGGCTCAGTTAATATAGATGAATTAATTATTCAGGAACCACTAAAGCCAGGATAACCTCTAACCTGTAGTAGAGTTTTAAGTAACTTAATCATTATGTATTGAATCAGCTGGCTCCCATGAGGCTTGTGCTTCTAAGCATAAATTGATATTTGCTGATATTGATAATACTATGTCACCATGATTGTGTGGCCTAGGGACTAGTCACCGGCTATCTAATAACTATCATTTGCACCATCTAGTCATTAAATCTCCTGGGAATACTTTAAATATAGGTTTTATTGACAAGTTAACTAAAAACTCCATACTACCCCAGCACCTCAGCTTGGGGCAGGATAGGGAAGAAAGTAGAGGAAGAAAGGAGAAGAAAAGGGGGAGAGAAGAGAAGAGGGGAGGAGGGGGAGGAAAGAAGGGCCAATAAAGGTGTGTTTCTCCTTATATTTTCTCATTAATTCTGAACCTGACGTGCCTTAATTTCTGTTCGGTGGCCAGCAGTGCAGAAGGCAGAGAAAAACAGCATGTGCTTAGGACGCAAATTCTGGCTCAGAAGCTCGCACGACCAGAACTAGCCAGGTAGTCAGTGGTGGATGCAAGCCACTTTCCTTTATGTTGTGACAAATACTGAATGTGTTCTTTTTAGTCATTCCTTCCCTTGGGAAAATGACTGCCACAGGCTCCCTGCTGAAGAAGCTTATCACTAATTCATTTGCCTCCCCTAACAATGAAAACCACTTTTCACACACCAAAGTGAATTTTTGCTGCATTATAACTCAGTCATCAACTAAGGAGAATTTTCCTTCTGCATCACTTGAAAAATAAAATTTAAATTTTTTTCAATTTTATTGCAACATAAGACTCTGTGAGCTTTTCCATTTCCCCTTTTCAGCACTAAAAAGGATGTTCCTCTCATTAAAAAAAAAATCCATCATGTCCTACAAACTTAATAAACTCCCTCCCATATCTTTACAAAGTTGTTATAAAAGTACAGGAATCTGGGAAGGCGCTAACTCCAAAACTGTTTAGTCTGTCCAAAGGAATAAATAAGAAAAAGAATCAGGAGATGAGTGGAAACAAAGCTGACCTTTAGGCTCTCAGGGAACTCTTACTTTCCTTTATTATTTCTTCTTTTACATCTATGCATAAATATGGCTAAGAATATATTACCTAATGATACCCTTCATTTCTAAATATTTCTAACATGGAAGTGGCACTTTTTCTAAGCAAGTTGCTGTCACAACAATCATTTAATATAGAGGAGAACAACAGTTCTTATATAATTAATATTGGTTGTTTAGAGATTACAATATGGACTTGAATAGCTAATTCTAGTATGCTATTTTTGCCAAATTGTATAAGCATCAAGTGTATGAGTAGAAAATTGGAGGTCTTTGTGAATGAGTGATCTGAAATAATACTGTTGAACCCTTCATCTGTGAAGAAAGTCCCATGCCCCAAAGAAGAAATACTATCACAAAACAAACCATCTTACAGTATTCCAGCCCAAGGGTTGGGTCCCTAACTTAGTCAGGGTGTTGTCAAGCATTCTGTAGGATGGCCAAGTTCAACTCCATTGGAGAACATGTCTCCAGAAATAACCCTGCTTTGTATTGAAAAACATGGCCTCCAACTTCAGTCTATACTAGATTTGGCTAAGGAGAGTGTATCCATTGTCTAGTTACATGGGCTTTAGTCAAGCTTAGGCTGGGGACCCATCTTCCACACTTTTCAAAGATCCTTACATGTTCCAGTGTTAATAAATTTGTTTTATAGAAAATGAAGTCTAAAAGGTCACCATGTTGTCACTCAATGTACAGCCAAACAACATTCACATTTTAACAGAAAGGATGCAAATACAGTCACTGGAGTCCTTATGAGAAGCATGGGAGATGCATGTGCTTTACTTATTAGAACCTTGCATGTAATACATGTCATACCACATATCTATTCCTGATGAGGGTGTGGGGATCTTGCCACTTCTATAGGAGCACATTCATTCACACAAGTGAGAAACTGAGGTTGGATAATCTCACATCAGCCGAGGTCCTATTTTGTCATGGAATGATTTCCACTGCTTACAAAACCTCTGCTGTTTACTTACCAGAGCTTTGGGGATTGCATAATTGTGGGTAAGAGCATGCTATGTGTTCTTCCAGTCAAATGTCAAATAACCAAATCAGAATCTAAAGCACAGGTTTCCATTCACACAATCATTTGCAGCCATTCCTTTATACTTGTGACAATTAATGTGATTAGATAACCCACCCTTGTTATTACAGTCTGAATGTTATCCTCATCTCTAAGAATACTTTCTGGAAGCCAAGTTCTTTGCTTTGTGTGTTTATAGATTATATATACACATAAATGTGCCTGTATGTGTGCACATGTGAGTGCATGTGCATGTATTTAGTTCAAAGTCCAACCTACTGGGATCAAGCAGACACAATCCATAAGAACAGTCAATAATTATAGATTGTGTGGTGTGCACCTCCCAAGGCTGTCACACAAAATTTGCCATCATCGGTGCTACCCCGTGTTTTGTGTCTATGACTACAGTGTGGTATAGCAGCAGCTTGCGGAGTCCAGCAGCCCATCTCATCACATCCCAAATGGAGCATGCTGAGTCAGTTATTGGAAAGAGTCTATTGGCTTTCTGTCCTCAGGGCAGGTTGCTCACTAGCATTAATTGGACGAGGAAGAAGCTCATGGATTTTTACTGGTGAAGGACGCGCATTCTTTATCAGACAAGGATCAGCTCCAAGACTGAGGCTTTTAATTCAGGAACATTTAAAGATAACACGGCTACACAGAATGTGGCGGAAGATCCAAGATGAGTATACAGCTTCAGTGCCCCGTAACTGGTAGATACAGAGCATGAGTTGGACAGGAGAAGAACAGAAAAGCAGAGTGATTATTATTGTGAAATAAGTTCTCGGGACTTCATTTAGGAATTTTCACACAAATAACCAGCTTTGTGCCACTGACTCCTCTGGCTCCAGGACCAGAGATTCTGTGTTGTTCCAAAGAGCAGAGTACAGGCTTTATGATCCTAAGAGAACTTCCAGCTATGGACTCCACTTGAAAAGCTCGGGTTCAGTCTTCAGAGCTCCCCAAGTAATCTCCCACTTGACACGAGTTATCTGCCTTGACTTTACTAAGAGCTTCAGGACAAACGCTACCATTTTTTAAGGTCCTCCATTCAGTCTCCCAGGATATGAGCCCATGACATTTGAAATGCCTCAGTTCCCTCCTCAGACCTACAAACTGGTTTGCATTCACACATCTTCTCTTCCTTCATTGTCCTGATTTTCCCACTTCTGGCATCTCTCTTACCAGGGAAAGTTCTCCTACATTCTCTACGTTGTTTTCCCCTTCTCAAGAACAAAAGTAACAGCATATAGGAGACTCGACCTTAAGTTCACCGTAGCTCCACGCTCCTTGCCTCAGAGTTGAGCTTCTCAACAAGGGCATATAGATAGCTATGAGATGAAGAGGGTTGCCTCAAGTTCCCCTCTAACAGGTACCTGAAGTTATGATCAGGGTTAAGACTAGCATCAGCCGGGCGGTGGTGGCGCACGCCTTTAATCCCAGCACTCGGAGAGAGCAGGCGGATCTCTGTGAGTGACATCCTGTCTCAAATGAGTTCAGGAAAGCGCAAACTACAAAAAACCTGTCTCGAAAAAAAAAAAAAAAAAAAAAAAGACTAGCATCTAAACTCAAGGAACATCTTTCAGTCACCCCAAGTTTCCCTTCTCTGAACAGGGTTCTTACTTCCTGATGTAGAAGTGGTCTGCTGTCACACCACACTGCTTTCTCACACCCCTAAGCCCTCCCTTCTACTGTCTTTTCAAGCTCTTCAGCTTGCCAATTCATTCATCATGGACCCACGGTTCTGTCAATATTTTCACCTCCATCCTTAGTTTCCACCCACTCCTTCTAACCTCACTCGGGCACAGCTGGCTTCGTTTAGAACTCAGCATGTCTACTTTGCATTCCAGCCACAGCTCCCCCAACTGTTCCTCCTGCTCTGCCTGCACTGGTAGGCCTTGGATGGTGAAGTTGTAGCCCATCCCCCTGACAGCTACAGTTACTTTGACAATGGAGAAAATGGTATTTCTCTGAAAACTGAATCTTCTCCTGACTCTTATTTCCACGAAATCCACGGAGCATTTTGAACACTAGAGTGCACGGGGAAGCCAAATGTGTTTTGGAAGTTAAGGAGTGACAGCAGACAGGTCTTATGGAAGCAGTCCCCAACACAACAGCTGCCCAAAGAGACAATTACAAGAGTTTAGTTTAACCATCTTAATTGGTTTAATTTCCTATCCTAGATCTGGGCAACACTGTATTCCATAAAACAGAGTAAATGCTCTCATGGGTGTGTGGAAGATGATGATGTTTCAGTGAAAGAAAGGTTAAGAAATGAAACAAACCCCCAAAGCAGCCTGGTCATTTCCAAGTCACTTTCCTTGTGGCCAACACTAGGAGACAGCATTAGCGAAGTAACTGAGTTTTTACATCAACTTAAGTCACATTGGAACATCTGTGTAAGGACTTTGAGAGGAGACATCATCTTCAGATTGAAGGGAGCCCATGTGAAGTTAGCCCATTAGTCTAAAATAATAGTGTTTGTAATTTCCATTTAACTTAATCATGGCCTTTGCTCCTGCCAGCATGCACAGTCACAAACACCATGTCCAAAGTTTGTTCTCTGTCTCTGTCTCTGTCTCTCTGTCTCTGTCTCTGTCTCTCTCTCTCTCTCTCTCTCTCTCTCTCTCTCTCTCTCTCTCTCTCAATATTCTCCATATGGTACTACGTTCTTTCCTAAGCAAAGCGTGAGCTTTGGTCACTATTGTTGAAGTATATCAGTTGGCCTCTTTTATCCTGCAGAATACTACCTATGATTCTGCTGTGACCCAGAAGTTCTCCCAGAACCTGTGGTCACCCATCTAACCAGCCTTTGCCATTTCCAGCCAAGCTGTGGCTTTCATAACCACTTATTATCACCAAAGGTTTCTATGGTCTTTCTTCCTAACGTGTTTGACTTATGTCTGCCTCAACACAAATAATCTGAAATAAGAGGATCAAGGAAGATACAGTGTAGAAGAAGGAAGTACAAACAGAAAAACTAGTAGACAAAAGATGTTACAGAAAACACTGGGATAGAAAAATTTAATATGATGTGTGAATATTATTTATGTGTGTGTTATGCATGCATCTGTGTGTATGAATATGTATGTGTGTGAGTATATATGTATACGTATTTATGTGTGTATGTTTATGTGTATATATATGTGTATAGATAGTGGTATATTTATGTGTGTATAAATGTATATAGATGTGTGTGTGTGTGTTTGTGTGTGTGTACTTGTGCACATATTTTATGTCTTTTTCATTGGAGGTGCTGTGGGAGGAGTAGAGACCAAGGAAAAGAAACAGATTTGATGTCAGGAAGATAATTAGTTTCTTTCAACTAATTTCAACTTTCAAACATCAGAAAACACAGAGAAGTCAGTGAGATCCCAGCAGAAATGACTCCATGTAGTGACTCTTTTCATTTAGCCTGGGATTTTTGTTTCACCTGAGTAGAGCGGGATAGTAATCAGCCTGCTGGAGTGAGGAAGTCAGATAGAGTGAGTAAAGCAAAGATAGTCTCCTGCTCATGAGTCCAGGAACTGGGACCAGTGACTAAGTTCTAATGCAGAATTGTATACCAAGGTCTTGAAAGAATATGAATATAAAATACCAGCTTTTGCAAAAGCTGAAAACCAAGAGCGATCACCACCAGGAAGATAAAAACACAAGAGGGTCTTTGACCTTTATCAAAGCTTACCATGGGGACCAGGTGGAAATCTTCTGTTCCAGCAGATGGCCAGTGTTCAGATTGAAGCAATCAGACATCTGAGTTGGTGCCCTTTTGCTTGAAGGCACTTCCATACATTTGAATGATCCAGGAAGAGGATGGGTAACCTCCATAGGGGCATGTTTAAGTAAAGAACATTAAAACTACTTTGTTCTCCCTTTATCTCTATATTTTCTGTTTTGCTCCTTTGTGTGGTAGCTCTTGGTTTTAGCTCTTTCTCTGTCTAGAAGTTCCAATTATAACATGTTATTATATTATATTATATATATATTATATTATTATATATATTATATATATTATTATATTATATTATATTATATTATATTATATTATATTATATTATATTATATTATATTATATTATATTATATTATATTATATTATATTATATTATATTATATTATATTATATTATATTATATTAATAACATGTTATTAGCTTGTTTTTACTAAGCTAACTTGTTCAAAACCTTATCTGGGCTTGTTAGTGTATACCTGTAATAAACACTGAGGCAGGATGATTGATGTGAGTTTGAGGCCAGCCTGTCCTACTTAATACCAGGATACCCTGAGCTACATTGTGAGGCCCTGTCTCAAAAATACAAAACAAAATCGATAGTTTTCACCTGGCTAACAGAATCTTGATTTTTCTTGACACTTGTAGATGGTTTTCTTGCCTTAAAAAATCAAAAGAGGAAGTTTTACAAAATTATTTTAAATAGTTCTTTGTTAGCATGCAAATTTTAACCCAATTTTAACACTTGTTCGTCTAGTATTGATTTTTATTCTCTCTAGATATTTCTACTTACATTACCTTCATCTGAACCAATCAAGTTCCATCCTTCTGGGTTCCTTTTCTCTTCTTGTTCACATAGTTCTCCTCCCTGTCTCATGTCCAATTTATTCTAGGAGACATTGTTCATCTTCTCTGCTTAGAAACTTACCTTGTTCTTTTTACGTATGTTCACCTTCACCAACCGCTATGCATTTCGGTCAAGATGCACCATACCCTGCCTTCTGTTATAGAACTGCATATGTGTCGATTTCCCAACCAGAACACACAGTTATCAACCTAATGTCATTCATATAGAAAACTAGAGAAATAGTAAATGAATAACAACAGGAAAGGTGTAGGAATAAACTCTATTTTAATAGAACCACAGAAAGGTTCTTAAGCAGTCAGCTTATTTATGATACCTGGATATTTATTGGTGGTAGCAGTAATGTTGGATGTGGAACCCAAGACCTGAGGCTTCAACATATTAAGCATGTATATATCAGCACCCTTCACCTGCAGAGTGTGGTCTTTAAATGCCTGTCACCAACTTAACCCTTAAAACTTAGAAAAGTGATTGGAAGCAAGGAATAGAATGGGGCCAACCCTTATGAGGACCATGTCAATCAATAAGTTGGAACATAATGTGAATGGAGTTGAAAAATCAGGAGCTAATAATTTTCACACTTAACATCTAGCTCTGTTTATGACAAGCTTCAAAACATACATAGCAGTCTCCTACCCCTGAAAAAATGAATCTCCACAAGCAAAAATCTGTCCCCATTCTGGGACAATAAATCCAACTGTTTTCTATATAAAGAAGGCTATAATAACTTCAACTTGGAAATATTATAGCTCATTAAACTTGGGGTAGGTTTTGAGGTAGAGGAGTCAAGAAGTAGCTGTTATTCTAAAAGCTGTTTGGAAGTTGAATTAGGAGGAGGACCCCTCAAAGAAGATTAGGAGAACTAGATCCTTTTTAGAAAGATTTGTCAAAGGTTAAGAAGCATGACAATCTAGAAGAAACATTTGTAATCTGGCTCTGCTCTTTTCCTCAATGGAATGTAGTGTTGTATGTTGCATGCTTCTCATCATAGCTTATTACAATTTTGAGGAAATTCTGGGATGGGGACATGATCAAGGAGTTTCCTCTCAAGGTGGGTAGGCCTGAAGTGTGGCTCAAACAATTCTATAAACACAGGGAGGATGAATGCAAGCACGGATTCGTTGTTTTGTTTTGTTTTAATTTGCCAGGAATTTTCTCCCCAAAGTCAATGACATGGGTTATGGCTTAATTAATCAATAAGAGGTTGGTTGCTGAATGAGCAGTGAAAAGGTGTCACTGGAATTTGAAATTTTCCTAAGCACGTGACCTTGTCTGTGGAAAACAACTACAATAACAAAATGCTCTAAGTGAGCCAAAGAAGCAGAGAAATCTAGGATCATGATCCGGTCTCCTTGCTGTACAGTACATTTCAAAGTAACTAATGTTTCAAAATCACTTTATCATGAAGTTATATCCATTTCCTGTTTCTGCCTGTTCCATATGTGTTTGTAATGACATATTGATTCCAGAGCCAGCTTGAAATGGGATGAAGCTGCCTCTCCAGTAGCGGGGGGATTAGTAGGGGGATGGGGGTGCACTTCTTCTGAGTCAACCTAACTGGTACAGATTTCCAATGTGTGATCTGTCAGCTGGGTGATTGGTCCTTGAATGACATGAGGAAATAAGTTTGAGAAAAAGGGAGTGAGGATGGGCTAAGGGAGGCGATGAGACCTTTCTCGTTTCAGAGGTGAATCGAGTTCCAGGCCTGGGTTAGCACTTGTCTATCAGATTCTGTCCAACTCCTTTTCGAAGTCAAACATTTCCAATCTAACAGCTCTGACAACTCAGGCACACGTTTAAAGCCAGAGCTCAACTCAGCGTTCCAGTCCCACACTGATGGCCGTTGCCAGGATGATTAGTCAGCCTCTCTTCATTTAGTGGTTTGTGAATGTGATATTGATCAAGCTGAAGCAGAAAGCCCTCAGGGAGTTTCTCTTCTAATTTCAGAAGATATTCAGAAGAATACTTCAGTCCTGAATAATTGGTAGTGGGGAGTGTACAGAGCAAAATAAAGAAACAACAACAGCAACAACAACCCCCCTCCAAAAAAAAAGAAAGAACCAACCAGAAGCTTCAGAGAAAATATTGGGCACATAAAGCTCAAAATAAAGGGCATGAGAAGTGCTAGCCCAATTATGTGTGCTTACAGAGCAAATGCAGTTTTATTACTTTCAGCTGCATGTGGGAACTTTCAGACAGTTTCAGCTAGATGACAACTGTTTCTGCTCTAATGAACAAATAAGATGGATGTCTTCCAAACGCTTCCATTTTCATGGCCACACAACGGCATAATTTTGAAATGCTTTTTCATCTTCAGTAGGGTGAGAGCTAACATGTATTAAGTCAGTACTAAACATTGAGGCCTGTGTTAGATAATTTTCATGTGTCTCCTCCTTTGGTTTACAAAATTATGAAATATATCTAGTACTCCTTTTTTTTTCAGATGAGAAGAATGAGTTTGGGGAGGATAAATAAAATGTCCAAATTGATACAGTAAGAAAGTGGTGGAAGTCCAATATGAACTTTGTGCCCTGTATTTTGGGGTCTCGAGAAGCAGATGAAGTGTATTCAAGGACATGTGTACTTATTTCTTTTATTTAAAAAAAAAATTCCAGGAGCTAGAACCCAACTGTGTGACAGACAATAAGATTGAATAGTTCATTTGAAATATACAAATAATGTATATAATAAATATTCTACAGGGGAAAGTTTAAAAATTCTTGCTTGTGCTGGGCAGTGGTGGCACATGCCTTTAGTCACAGCAGAGGCAGGCAGATCTCTGTGAGTTTGAGGCCAGCCTGGTCTACACAGAACGATCCAGGATAGGCACCAAAACTATACAGAAAACTCTGTCTCGAAAAAAGAAAAAATAAAAAACAAACAAACAACAACAACAACAAAAATTCCTGTTAAACTGTCAGTAATCCTTAAAAAAATCTGAATATTTTTAGAATTCTTTAGAATCATTTTTAAAGCCAGTATGGTCCAACATGAAATATTATCAATGACCTATTGTAAGCACCATCTAAGCATTTGAATACCTTTTAAGCCATAGTTATTAAGCTGATGTGAGAAAATAAAAATACATTAATAAATGCAATGGTGAAACCCTTGCGCTGTGACCATTGCATAGTCCGCTGGGAGAACAAGACATTTATGTATCTACTCAAAGCAAAACTGAAACAGAGGGGAACGTTCTATATATTTTGTATAAGAAAATTGACTACTACTGTATAATTAAATTTAACCTGCAGAATCACTTTGGCTTTGTTTAAGTTTTTTTTTTTCTTGCAAACATATCCCAAGTAATGTATAAAATTAACCCCTTTTGATATCTAGAAAAATAAACACAAGCATACAAATTGAAGTCCTGAGAAAAGGTCATCCTTTTTTTCTGGTCTAACAATGACAAGGCATTCTGCATGTTTTGAAAGGATGAAAAGATAAATTACCGTCCAGTGTATGATTATTTTATAATGAGAATACCTTCCTAGGGTTTATCGACTTCATCCTGCCTAGCCTAGTGGATCCTACTACTTATTGGTAAGTATGACTGAAGTATAAGTAAGTACTAACTTAGTAGCCAAATTTAGTCATCTTTTGAGGGCATGTTTCCTTTCTTAGAAATGGGTAAAATTTGCCTGGCTGTGCTGGCACATGCGTTTCATCCCAGCACTCAGGAGGCAGAGCCAGGTGGATCTCTATAGTTTGAGGCCAGCCTGGGCTACAGACTGAGATCCAGGACAGGTACCAAAACTACACAGAGAAACCCTGTCTTGAAAAAACAAAAAAAACAAAATGGGTAAAATTGTTCAGAGTTCTGATAATTAGGAATATTCCAAAGACTTTGCACCATGCTCAGATGACAGCTTGAAAAAAGGAAAATGAATGTACAGTTGTTCCATGATACAGCAAGGGTTGGGAATGGAACCCAGAACCTCACACAGACAAGAACAGTGTTTGACCATGGAGGTAACTATAAGTCCAGTAATGTGTTTTGACAAATGATGAGATTTCCTAGACTACTCTTGGGAATAGGACAATTTGCCTTTGTCAGTTATAATCTCACGTGTAATCCAATTCATACCCTGAAATGTCACCCAAGTCTGTAATCATTGAAGGCTGAATGAATGAGACTTTATTATTGCCATTAAGCAAAATTATCTCCTCCCAGGGCTTGATTCACTTTCTAATGAGCACAGAAAGTGGAAAAACCTTTTTTGGTCCAGAGATTTTTCAAAATTGGCCTTTATATTGCCCACTGAGCCTTTCAATCAATCGTTTGCTAAATATTTCCTCCTGTTTTTGTTAATCCAATTCAACAAATGCATCTATGCTTATAGAGAAGAAAATAGTAACATTGAGCAATTATCTGGCTTGCTGGCTGATGCAGAAACCCTTCACAAATAATTCAATAATTCAGGCACTGAAGTGCATATTTTGGCCTGTGCTTTTCAATTGGGCTACCCATCATATGTTATGCATGCATACAGGATTTTCTCTGTGTTTAGTGCTGTAAATCAGTGGAAAATGAAAAGAGTTCCTAGGTGTACTACAGATAAAAAGAAGGCAAAAGCAATTTTGCTTCTGCATTTCCCTTCTCGGAGCTTTAAAGTTTCTGATTATTAATCTGCCTTGGGAAGTTTCTGTCCTTGCTTCTCTCCTATCATCATGAGAACTGGTGTTCCAGGAGACGTACTCCTTCTAAATCTAACCTTTCAATGGATAAGCAAATATATTGTAGAGGCTGGGAAATCAACAAAACAAAATACTTGCTTTTGCCACTCCTCACCAGAAAGCAAATATCAATAGTATATTAAAGGACAGGATGTGCTGTGGAATATTATTTTAACTATGTAAAGATGTGTTACCTTTGTTTATACTGTGAATATTACTTTAAATATGTGAAGGTGTGTTACATTGGTTTATGCTGCCTTTGTTAACAATGTAAAGATGTGTTGCATTTGTTTATGTTGCTTTTGTTGAATTATGTAAAGATGAGTCAATTTGCCTGCCTCAGGTGCCTGATTGGTCTAATAAAAAGCTGAAAGGTCAATAGCCAAACAGTAGAGGATAGGCAGGGCTGGTGAGCAGAGAGAGTAAGTAAGAAGAGGGAAGAGAAGAAAGAAGAGGAGGGAGAAAGAGAGGGACACACCCAGGGTCAGAAGCCAGGCAGCTACCAGCCAGACACAAGAAGCTGGAAAGTAGGCTATACAGGAAAAAAAAAAAAAAGGTAAAAATCCCTGAGGCAAAACGTAGATAAAGAGAAACAGATTAAAACAAGAGCTAAGACCAGGCCAAGCATTCATAACTAATAATAAGTCTCGGTGTCATGATTTGGGAGCTGGTTGGTGGCCTAAAGGACAGACTGCTACAAGGATGGATCAGGTAGCACCCTCTGCTCTTGATCCACCTGGCACAACAGGCCCAGGGCAAGGAGAAATCCTAACACCTCATTGCCGATTTCCATGGTGCATTGCTGTATCGGTTTTCAGATGCCAAAAATGCCAAGTTCATGGTTGGGCCTAGAGTTGATGAAAAAGTAACCAGGGGTGGGTCTGGAGGTAAAGTTGCAATAAATAAATAAATAAATAAATAAATAAATAAATAAATAAATAAATAAATAAAAGAGTAGTAGATGTTCCTACCTCTCTAGAAAGTAACTCAGATAGGAAAAATGCCAAGTATAGGCTGATTTCCCACTGTATTTTCCCTTGCTTTCTGCAGCCATCCCTCTTTCGACTCACACTGAGTGGCATGCTCCCTCCAGCTGGTTTGACTCCTTTGTACAAATGCTCTGGAGCCTAGGCATAGATCCTAGGTATCCATACCAAGCAGGGTACAGGGGCTCCCGGGTCAACTCCACTGTAAGCCTAGGACAGGAGAGCAATGGCCATTCTCCTGGCCTTCGTTAAGGATAAGCAAGGATATCACAAACCATGCAGAGAGTGAAGGGGGCACTTAACTACCATGCCCCAATCAGAAGTACATCCCAATTGTTAATGGAGCCATGGGATTTTAATGACCATATGGCTTTTACAATATCATTACAAATATTTTCATAAAAAGTAAATAACTGTGATTCCAAAGTGCTTAGTTACCTCTTGTGAATTGAATAAAATAAGTACACACACATACACAAGAGGAAGGTAAAAGAATTGCTCTCTTACAAACAATGCTGATATGAACATAGCTGAGCAAATGCTCTTGTGGTATGATTGAGCATTTCTCGGGTATATGCCCAGGAGTGGTACAGCTGGATCTTGGGGGAGATCGATTCCCAATTTTCTAAGAAAGCACCATATTGATTTCCAAAATGGTTGTACAAGCTTGCATTCCCACCAGCAGTGGAAGAGAGTTCCCCTAGTTCCACATCCTCTCCAGCATAAAGTGTCTTCAGTGTTTTTGATCTTAGCCATTCTGACAGGCATAAGGTGGTATCTCAGAGTTGGTTTGATTTGCATTTCCCTGATGATTAGGGATGTTGAGCAATTCCTTAAATGTCTTTCAGCCATTTGAGTTTCCTCTGTTGAAAATTCTCTGTTTAGTTCTATAGCCCATTTCTAAATTGGACTGTTGGTCGTTTTGATGTCTAACCTGGAAACAACCTAGATGCCCTTCAACTGAAGAATGGATAAATAAATTGTGGCACATATACACAATGGAATACTACTAAGCAGAGAAAAACAATGACATCATGAGGTTTGCAGGCAAATGGATGGATCTAGAAAAAAATCATTCTGAGTGAGGCAACCCAGACTCAGAAAGACAAATATGGTATGTACTCACTTATAGGAGGATACTAGATGTGGAACAAGGATGACTGGACTGCTACTCACATCACCATTGAGGCTACCTGGAAAACGGGACCCCAAGAAAGACACGAGGATCGCCCAATGATGGAGAAATGGCTGAGATCTACATGAACAACCTGGACATGAGTGGGGGTAATGAAGGGCAAGGGTCGAGGGAAAGAGAGCGGGAGATCCCAGCTGGATCAAGAACAGTGAGGGAGAACAAGGAATAGGAGACAATGGTAAATGAAGACCACATGAGAAAAGGAAGAAACAAAGAGCTAAAGAGGCCCACAGAAATCCACAAAGATACCCCCACAAAAGACTGCTGGCAATGGCCGAGAGACAGCCGGGACTGACCTACTCTGGTGATGGGATGGCCAAATACCCTAATAGTTGTGCCAGAAACCCCATCCAAGGACTGAGGAATCTGGATGCAGACATCCATGGCTAGGCCCCGGTGGAGTGCCGGGAGTCTAATTAGCGAGAAAGAGGAGGGTTTATATGAGCGAGAATTGTTGAAACCAAGGTTAGATAAAGCACAGGGACAAATAGCCAAATGAATGGAAACACATGAACTATGAACCAAAGGCTGAGGGCCCCCAAATGGATCAGGCCCTCTGAATAGGTGAGACAGTTGATTGGCTTGATCTGTTTGGGAGGCATCTAGGCAGTGGTACCAGGTCCTGTGCTCATTGCATGAGTTAGCTGTTTGAAACCTGGGACTTATGCAGGGACGCTTGGCTCAATCTGGGAGGAGGGACTGGACCTGCCTGGACTGAGTCTATCAGGTCGATCTCAGTCCTGGGGGAGGCTTTGCTCTGGAGAAGGTGGGAATGGGGGGAAGGGGAGGGGGGCAGGAAGGGGGAGAACAAGGGAATCTGTGGCTGTTATGTAGAACTGAATAGTATTGTAAAATAAAATAAATAAAAAAAATAAAAAAGAATTGCTCTCTTGACCCTTCTTAATGGATCAGAGTGTAGTTCAGGGACACTGAAGGCCACGGTGCTGGGGCTTAAATTTTTAGTGTTGTATCTTCTGGTGTCCATGGAGTCATAGAAGGGAAAGATCATCTTGAACAACTCTGCAGGGATTTACTGTTACAATCCCTTGGGCTTCTAGTTGGAACGTCCAAAGGTGTTTGAACTGACTACTGTTTTGTGTCTCAAATGCCCTGAACATCCACTGGCTCCCAGAATCCTTTCCTTTGGTCCTGCATTGTTCCTCAGGGCTATCTCATTTAATTCCTCAACAGATGGCAATTTTTGAGGCTCTGCACACTAATTCAAAATCTTCTCTGCCAGGTCCTATCCACACACCTGATTTTTTTCAACTCCATTCACTGTTGCACCTCTTCCACAGTTGAACCTTGAATAAATATGCAAGTGACTTCTTTTAGTTAAGGTTAAGAAAGCAGCAATTATTAATAACACAAATAACAAATTATGTTGGTGAGTAAGTAGCAGCTGCTACCAGGGCACCCAAGAATGACTCAGCATCTGTCAGAGAGATAGCCATAGACACAGAAACTTATGAAGGAAACACCACTCTAGGGTGTGTGAACTTGTCCAGGGGGCTCAAGATGGCATAGAACAGTGGTTCTCAATTTTCTAATGCTGCAACCCTTTAATAAAGTTCCTCATGTTGTGGTGACCCCAACCATAATATTATTTTGTTGCTACTCCATAACTGTAATTTGACTACTGTTACGATTTGTAACATAAATGTCCGATATCCAAGATATCTGATATGTGACCCTTGTGAAAGGTCATTTCACCCACCAGAGGGGTTACAACCCATAGGTTGAGAACTACTGGCATAGACATACATGGATGAGACTACATCTTTTTTGTCGCTTGTTTGTTTGAATAAGAACTTTAAAACCTACAGAAAAAATATGATCTTAAGTTATTAAAGAAAAATAGGCTTTCTTTTACTTACTCAATACTTTATTGTGTTTTTTAGAGAAGACACTATTCTAGGCACTCAGGGAGAAAAAAACACGAACCACATTGCTGAAATTTGGTGTATATAAGTAGTGAAGAAACAAAAATTTAATGAATATTACAGATGAAGGAGCTCACAATTCACATGTGTAATTTAGAAGGAGAAGACAGAGAACCACTGATTGCTGCTTTGTGTGTATGTACATCTTGTGCTAGAGGGTTTGGAAAGAACTGTCTGCTAAGGACATCTAGCAAGGGCACCCACCAGTGGAGAGTAGGGTTTTCCCTGAAGGGAGCTGATACTCAATTTGTTCTCTGAAATGAAACAGAAGCTGGAAATAAAGATTCACAACAGGGAGATGAAGGGAAATGACTTCCTTTAACACTGGCTCCATTGAGCCTGCACTACTGGAACCATTGGAAAAGATTTAGCACGTGTGTGGGTATTGAGTAGTCCTAAGGCACAGCATCCCTCTTGCTGGTGCTTTGCTTTAAATATGGACTGTTTCCCTCAAGCTCAACATGTTAAAGTGTGGTCCCTGGGCACGCCATTGTTCTAGGGAGTTCTAAACACTTTACATGATAAAGTCTTGTTGGAAGAGCAGGTTTTTGGTTGCAGGTCCCCTTGGGGGTTGGATGTTTCTCCGGACCTCTCTCTGTCTCCCTCTGCTTCCTGCCTACCATGTATGTGGTGAGTCATGTCGCTCCGGCATATGTTCCCACTGTGCTTTTCTCCTTCCCCACAAGTCCAGAAGCAGCAGGACCAAAAACTGCGAACTGAAACCTCAGAAACTCTGGACCAAAACAAATCCTTCCACTGTGCCTGCTGTTCTCTCAGGTCAGAGCGATGCAAGATTGTCATTAAAGCAGATGGGAGGTTTCTGTGGGGAGTCATGTAGGGGTATCCTTGTTAGGCAATAGAGGTGGAACAGCCTTCTCTAACAGCTAGTTTTGGTGTATATACCACCTCTTACTAAATGTTCACATAACTCATTTCCTTTTGGGTAAGAATACAGTCAGAGATTAACTATATTAAATTTGGTCTTCAAGGCCAGCATATCAAAGCAGTGGCCTCTAAAATGATCTTCTAAACCAGAGGTCTTCTAGACAAGGGTACATTTGGTAATCACTATTTTTTTTTTCTTTTAGACTGACATTGGTGATGGAAGCTATGGCTTTGTAATATGTTACGTAAATGCTCTATCCCTGAACTACATCCCAGGCCCCTTTTTGCTTCTTAGTTTGTGGCAGGGCCCCCACTAAATTACCCAGATTGAGCTACTCACTCTGTAGTCCAGGCTAATCTTGAACTTGTAATCTCTCTGCACCAGCCTCCAGGGTAGCTGTCAATGTATAAGGTCTCATCCTAAAACGTAATAGTTACGCGATGACCCTCCTCTATGGTGGGCAATAATAGATGCGAACGAAGTATAACCCAGGCATGTGTGGGAAGCCCGGCTAGCCATCTGGAACCAAGTGAAGTTATTGACAGGGGAAGTGACTAAATATATTGAAGGAACATGTGTGCTTAACTATCGCCAAAATGAGTTCCTGAGGTGGAAATAAAAACACGAAGGAGGTGTGTTAAAGCTACGAAAAACATCGGGCAGAAACAATGCAAAAGGAAGAGAAGGCTTTGGCTCCCGGTTTCAGGGATTTCTTATTTTGGCTCCTTGCTTTGAGCCAGGGTGAGGGCCAAACATCAAGGAGCTGGTAGTGCCTGACAAAACCCCTGGCAAGGAGCAAAGAGCAGGACATAAAGGAGGAAATTAAGGAAGGACAGGCCTTATGTCTACACACCACTGACCTATTTCCTCCAGCTAGGAGCAACCTCTTAACTGTTTATGCCACCATTTTATAAATCCATCAAGGGATCAATCCTTTCCTTAGCACAGAGCCCTAGGGATGCAGTCAGCCACTCAAAGCCTCTCAGCTTACAAATGAGGCTGCAAGGCGGGAGCCAATGGGGAACATTTTGAATTTGGACCACAGCCAAAACAAAGCTTCTCCTCTCATCCTGGGGACTCCAAGCATCATAAAATGCTCCAGCTAGCCCCTCCAGATGGAGGATCAATCCCTAGGTCCCGAAAATCCTACCCAACTATCAAAGGGCACAACCTACTGGAATGTTGCTGTTACGCACCTTGTTATGGAGGCGCTTTTAGGACAAAACTCAGTGACACCTTGCCTAGAGTCACAGGATTGTCACTGTCCTGTATGTGTGAAGCGAGAGAACTTTCTCTGCGCTATAGTGTATGGCTTCATAGTTTTTAATTGAAAAATGTTTATTCTCCCATGCAACCACCTTAGCCAGTCATCATTTTAGCATTTGTCTGAATTTTTAATCCTCTCTACCTGAAATATCTGATTTTAGACTGATTTTCAAACTCCATTTCTCTGAGCCTTTGATTTTTGACTGGGTATCCATCCATGCTCACATGTTTTCTGCTGTTTCTACACAATAGATGGTTGAGAGCATGTTACTGCAGAGCTACAGGCTTCCTTTACCACAGTGAGGTGGACACTGATGTGGTCTTACTCCAGTTGGCATGTTGCCTTGTTTCTGTGTCCTGCATCGCAATTACAGATCTATTCATCCCACTGTACAGTAAGTAGGATTAAGCCTGTTACAAATTAAAATGCAACAAATGTGGGGCTTTATAGTTATAATTTTGCAACAGCATCAAAATATAACAAATCACTTGTTTATAATAATATTTCTGCATGTTTTCATGATAAAAATAACATCCCCATTCAGATTTTTCAAAGATGACCTTCAAAGTTGTGCCTGAGAACCATGGAGAATTGAAGGGTTGAGTCTAAGTCATCTGCCTGCATTTTAACAAGCCATTCTGTGAACCCTTCCTGTGTTGGTAAGCTAAGACTTTCTCTGTCTTCTAGACTGGCTTGTTGATGTGGATAAACTCAGGGCTTGAAAATGTAATTTGAAATAGAAAAAAAAAAAACAAAGAGAATATGGAAGAGTGGTTTATTAAGAATGTATTATATTCCATGCTAATGTCAATATAAATGCAAAGTAAAAACCCAGCTGGACTTGAATGTGTTGGAAAGATTCTGTAATTCTTCAGAATTTCATTAATCTAGTCACAAATAACTGGGCTGCTCTGTATGACTACCCCACCCGCACATTCCCACCTCCATTCATTGCTCATTTTAAATAGTTTTAATGGCTTTGGAAGTATTCATGAATTCCAGTTGCTTCACTCTCCTAATCATGTTGTCGGCTTAAAATTCACATTTAATTAACCTCTTCACCCAAGGCATAAATCAATAATAAAACTCCAAATGCTTACCATACCAATAGTGATTTCCATTCGGAGGGAAACTGTTGAAAATTAGACATTCAGATGCCTGAAGAAAAGTGGAGAACTAGAGGTGTGGAGTTAAAAAAAAAAAGTGTGAACAAAGAAAAAAAAATCAGTGCTGGATTTGAGAGAGAATATCCACTTATTTAATCTTCAGTGACACCTTTGTCTTTAGTATAGGTTTAGAAAATGTCTTATCTAGAAAAAATAGAGGCAATATGCTATGAAAATAGGACTGAAATTGTTAGGAGAAGTACAAGATAGAAGAGTGCCCCTAAGAAGAGGAAAAAGGCTATGTGGAGTGACAAATGTAATTCGAAATGAGCCAAGGACATGCTCACCATATGACTAAGTGTGTATGTACATTAACACCTCCAAGGATTGATTTCCCTGCCTATCAAATAGAAATACAGTTTAATTAAATAGTGGAGACATTTCAAAGATATGTATGATACATACTCACACACACATACACACAGTCACACACACACACACACACACACACACACACACACACACACACACACGAGTTGAGAAGCATAGAGACTTGTTCTTTCTGTAAGCAAATCAGGTTTACTTTTCTCAGAGAACTGATCACATCCAAGTCTTCTTCCTGCTTGGTTGAAGGACTCCATTCATTCACATTAGAATGCATTTAGAAAGGTTTAATTTACATATCAGGAATTTTACCCATATCATAAATACCATTAATTCAAGGACTGTTGGGAAATTTAAAGTGGTATTAAACCATCACTGTGACATGTTTCTGACTGGCTTCTACTGGATTGCCAGCCACACCTCCTGGTTCAGCCACAATTCATCTGCTTCCTTTCTCTATCCTAGTGTTTTTTTTTTTTCTGGAATTTTACATAAATAGACTTATACAACATCGGTATTAAGTCTGGCTGTTATCATTCAGAATTTTTTTTTGTATTCACCCATGCTGAAATGTGCCTTAATTTATTTCTTCACATATTGAACAATATTCCATTGTCTTGATGTAGCATATTTTTGCCATCTTTTACCAAGTAATATATACTTTGTTTTAAATTTGAGAGTATTATGAATAATATCACTTTGCAAGTTCAAGTAGAAATTTTTGAAACTTATCATATTATTTTTGGGTAGAATTGCTGGATTGTATACTGTTTAATTTTAAACCTTTAAGGAAAAAAAAACTGTTTCAACATAATTCTACTATTTTAATATAAGTATCATTAATCAGTATCCTAAGTAGTGTTTGCTACTGATGTCTCTCTTTTTTTTTTTTATCCATTTTACATACCAACCACAGATCCTCCTCTCATCCCTCCTCCTGCTCCCACCCAGCCTCATCCCCCTGACCCACCTACCATTCCCTCCTCCAAAAGGGTAAGGCCTCCCATGGGGAGTCAGCAAAGCCTGGTACGTTCAGTTGAGGCATGACCAAGTTCCTCCCCACTGCATCAAGACTGAGCAAGGCATCCCACCAAAGGTAATGGGCTCCAAAAAGCCAGCTCATGTACCTGGGATAGATATTGATCCCACTGCCAGGGGCCCTTCAAACAGACCAAGCTACACAACTGTCTCCTTCCCATATGCAGAAGGCCTATTCTGTTCCCCTTGCAGGTTCCAAAGCTGTTGGGCTAAAGTTTGAGTTCCTAGAAGCTTGGTTGAGTTGTCTCTGTAGATTTCCCCATCATGATCTTGACCCCCCCTTGCTCATAGAATTCCTCTTCCCTCTCTTTGACTGGACTCCTGGAACTCGACCTGGTGCTTGGCTGTGGATCTCGGGAATCTGCTTTCATTAATTACTGGATGAAGGCTCTATGATGACAGTTGGGGTATTCATCAATCTGATTACCAAGATAGGTCAGTTCAGGCATCCTCTCCACTGTTGCTAGTAGTCTAATTTGGGATCATCTTTGTGGATTCCTGGGAATTTCCCTAGAACAAGGTTTCTCCCTTACCCCATAATGTCTCCCTCTATTAAGATATCTCTTTCATTGCTCTCCCACTTTGTCCCTTCCCCAGCTCAACTATTCTATTCCCTCATCCCCCCCCCTCCATTGCCCCCTCATCTCCAATTTACTCATAGAGACCTCATCTCTTTCCCCTTTCCAAGATGATCCATATATCCCTCTTAGGGTCAGCCTTGTTACCTAGCTTCTATGGAGCTGTGGGTTATAGTCTGGTTATCCTTTGCTTTACATTTACTATCCACTTATGAATGCATACATACCGTGTTTGTCTTTTTGAGTCTGGGTTACCTCACTCAGGATGATATTTTCTAGTTCCATTCATTTGCCCGCAATTTTCGTGATGACATTGTTTCTTACAGCTTAGTAATACTCCTTGTGTACATGTACCAAATTTACTTTATCCATTAATCCACTGAGGGGCATCTAGGTTGTTTCCAGGCTCTGGCTATTACAAATAATACTGCTATGAACATAGCTGAGCAAGTGTCCTTGTGGTATGTTTGAACATGGCCTTAGGTATATGCCCAAGAGTGGTATCATTGGGTCTTGAGGCAGACTGATTCCCAATTTTCTGAGAAGTTGCAATGCTGATTTCTGAAGTGGCTGTACAAGTTTGTACTCCCACCAACAGTGGAGGAGTGTTCCCCTTGCTCCAAATCCTCTCCAACATTTTTTCTTATTGATTCTTTGGAAATTTTACATCATGCACCCCAGTCATACTCATACCCCAGGCCCTCTATATCTGTCCTTCATCCCTGTAGTATCCCTCATAAAAGAAAAAATTTAAATTACTAATTAAAAAGAAACAAAAAACCACATTGTTTATCTATCTCCCCTGTTTCTCCAACATCTCTTCATTCATCTTAGCAGCATTCCCATCTGCAAACTTTTTGATCAGTCAAAACCTGTTTACCTTGCGTGGGTTTGGTGTGCTACATAGTGCTTGGCATTCTCCTAGTGACTAGTGCTAATGAGCTTCCATTTTTGTACTGACTGGCCATGAAGACACACACTATATGAATTGTCTATTTAAATGTTTTTGCTCATGATTTATTTGAGTCATCTTACTGAAGTTTTATGCTTCTCATACATTCTGAACCCAAGTCCTTAAAAAAGATATATAATTTATATACTATGTGTAAGATACATAACATATAAAGAAACTACTCTTTTAGACCCAGTGATTTGCTCTTCCATTATGTCACTGATACTTTTTGAAATGAAAAAAAATATTTTAAATTGCTCCACTCCATTAACATTGTTTTCATGCCTAGGTGGTTTTGTTACTTTTATATCTGTGATATCTAAGCTACTAAGACTGTCTATTTCATTTTCTTCTAAAATTCATCTTAAAATTGTTTTTACATTTAGGTCTATGATATGTTTTAACTGATTTTTGCTAATGGTTAGGAATCTAAGTTCACTTCTCATGTGTTTAAGCATATATGTATATATAAGTACAAGTTTTTTAAAAGGAAAAAAACCTTTTTTGAGATTTTGGTAGAGATTATACTGAATCTACTGATATATTTGGGAGGAATTGCCATGTTAAAAGCATTATGTCGTCCATGACACAACTTCCATCTTCTTTTTTTCCCCCCCTGTGCTCAGTTGAGTGATGTTTCCCTCAGTTCCAATAAAGGTTTCTGAGTTAAATTGCTTTACTTTCCCTTCCACTTTTTTTTCATGAATTTTTATCAGTGAATTCCAGACAAAACTGTTTCATGATCAAATAACTTATTAAGTGTATAACAAATCTAGATACGAGGGGAAGTCAAAATGGGAAGAGGACAAACTAGAATCTCTAGTGCCATTACAGAGGGAAACTTGGAGCATAGACCACAGGGTAGGTGACAAGTTCATACTCTCAGAACCACTGTTGAGTGAGCAGAACAGTTATACACCAGTTCCTTATGACAGGACATGATTTTCTTGTTACAGGAACAAGCTACTGTGTTGGTTCCTGTCTTGAGCGTCTTTGCTGTGTGGGATTCCAGTGCTAGAGGAGCTACAAAGTTGCCTTGATAGGAAGGAAGGCACTGGGTATGGGGACTTACAGTGTGCCTGTCCCAGGATACTTCCTTTGCCACCAGGCAGCCTAATGCCTAGCTGTCTAACCTGTGACCAAGGGTCTCTCACAAGGGAAATTTGTTTCTCTTCGCAGATAACTGATGACTCTTGACTGATCTTTGTTCAGTCTGAGCTTACCCAGCCCCCTCTCTGCCTCTGGCTTCCACTTGAGTGTCTTCACTGGTGTTCCTGGAGAAAACCTATGACACTTTCTGGCTTTTCAGTCGTAAGGTTCAAACTCAGAACACTATTGAAACTGGATTTAAGTTCAAAGATGTGTTACTTACAGAGCCCTGATCGGGAATGGGGTGGCAGGGGTGCCTTGAATGGGAGCACAATTCCCTCTCTCTCTCTCTCTCTCTCTCTCTCTCTCTCTCTCTCTCTCTCTCTCATTCCCGAGAGGCAAGAATTGAAAAGTCTGAAGGGAATAAAGAAAAGGACAGCAAGAGAGATTGGCAATATGCATGAAGGAATAGAGTATGAGCACTTTTAATTCTAGGGCAAATGTCTGAATCATCCACTGAAAGGGATTGTGGGAAAACAGAAAGCTGAGCATGTTAGGTGGAAAGATGGTACTCAGTTTTTCATCTCTGAACACTGCTTGGACCACTGGATGTGAAGTTTTGCTAATGAATAGGCAGCAATCTTAAGTGTTGTATCCTTGTTTCAATGCTGTACTTAAATGCTGGCCTATGTTTATAAAACAGAATATTAAAGTAGATACTCCAAAATGGCATGGTAGGGAAAATATCACAGTTTCTTTGATGCACACACTGCTTTAGCCAAATGCTTATTTTTTTGAAGACTATGTTAAAAAATTAATTTTTAGATGGATGCGGTGTCGCACACCTTTAATCCCCCAGCATTTGGGAGGCAGAGGCAGGTGGATCTCTGAGTTCGAAGCCAGCCTGGTCTACAGAGTGAGTTCCAGGATAGCCAGGGCTACATAGAGAAATCCTGTTTCAAAGAACAAACCAAACCAAACCAAAACAATGACATAAAATAATTTCTTTGGCAAAGCTAACATGCACAATTTTTGTATAATTTCCAAAAGTTCTAGTTTTACATAAACTGCCATTAAACTAGAGATCACCTGCTTCACTTTAACTTCTGGACTTAATCACTATAATTTCAGGTTCCTATTTTTTTCTAGTAGGTTGTCCTTTCATTCTAATCAAATATTGCCCTTTTTCTCATTACTCCTAAATTTACTTTATTTGTACTTTAATTTATCATGACATTTTCATTCCTCCATTTCCTTTAAAATATGTGTCATGTAGTAACACCTGCTCAAGACACCACACACTTTGGTCACAGGGTAGAAAAATCAAGTTGGTAAGGACCATGAAGCTTCCTCCATGCTTGACAAGTTTAATTGCACAGGAAGGTGTTAGTTAGGTTGCTGTAGGAGAAAGTCATTCCTACCTAGCTGTGAACCCTGCAAAGGACAATAATGGCCAGTGTGGTAACTAAGATATGCCTATGGATACAATACTAACCTGAATGTTATGAGTGTATCCAACTGCCTTCTGATTGGATATAAAGTCTATGCCATAAGAAGGCATGTATGCCAGGTACTATAAATCTGGTCAAGAACCTATGGCTGAGTAGCTCATATGTCCCATGGTGAACTTACTACTACTATTATTTTTCTAAAGGGACATAGTGTCAAACTACCCTCTAAATTTGTATCCCTGTACTTATAGATTAATGCAGCTCTCAGGCCTCATGAGAGAAGTTTCTTGTGCTGTGGATGACGGTTGTCCTAACTGTTCTATTATTGTGATAAAACATTCTAACAAAAAGAAAGATGAGGAGAAAAGAGTTTGTCTCATCTTCCAGTTCCCTGTCAAAGTCCATCACTGAGGAAAGTCAGAGCAGGAACACAGGGCAGGAAAGGAACCTGGATGTGGGAACTGAAGCAGAAGCCATGAAGGAACATTGCTTACTGGCTTGTACCCCATGGCTCTCTCAGTCTGATTTTTTTATACAGCCTAGAGCGAGCTGCCCAGGGGTGGCACCACCCACAATTTGCTGTGTCTTTCCATATCAAACCATTAATAAAAAAAGATGAATGCCCCATAGACTTGCCTACAGGCCTATCTGGTGGAGATATTTTCTCAGTTGAGGTTTCCTTTACACAGGTGACTCTTATTTGGGTCAGGCTGACAAAAACAAACAAACAAACAAACAAATACTACTACTACTACTACTACTACTACTACTACGACTACTACTATACTACTACTACTATTACTACAAAACCTAGCAAGCATAGCAGTTAAAGCAGAGACAACTAACTGGTCAAAGTGCCAAGAATGGAATGCTCAGCCACCGGTGGGACATCTCTATCACCCCCTTCCACTTAGGAAGTATCTGCAAAGTGGGGTAGAAAAATTGTAAGAGCGTAGGTTAGGGAACACTCTAGTGCAACAGCGTATTACAAATATGACAGAACCACTGTACTTAAGAACTTAGAACAGATGTGACTGCCCACACCAAATCTGCATAAGAGGAAGTCAGTCAACAGTCTAGAAGAGAGGAGAAAGGACTTCCCAAGCCCACACCCCTAACTGAGGACCTATGGACAGCTGATGGCTTCTTGGGGTGGAAGAGCCAGTCTTAAGAGTATGTTCCTGATAGGATTGCTCTAGCGGATGGTACCATACCCATGATTATATGGGCAGAAGAACTCAATGAGTTATTAAAAGAAAAAGGACACAAAGGTGAGAGGAAGAAGAGGAGTTGATGGTAGATATGGGAGTAGTTAGAGGAAGGAGTAGAAGGTGAATATTATCAAAATGCATTGTATGCATGTATGAAATCCTTAATTAATAAATACTATATTTGAAAAAAATAAATATTTATAATGAATAAGAATGATTTGCATTAGGACAGAGTAACTAGAATCAGATTCACACTCCTAACTGAGAGAACTAGGAAACTAGGTGGGGACAGGGTGTGTAACACAGTGCTTGTCAAACATTAGACTGTAGGCAGTTCCAGCCTATGATTCATGAAAGGAAAGCAAATGGTGTAAACTAAATATTATTCATCTGGTTGTTCACAGAAGGAAGCACAATAGAGTTTGCTCCTTGGTGGTCACCAAGGAGACTGGCATCAGAGGTGAAAAGGTCAATTCCACCTAGGATTCGTGAATCTATTATAGAGGGAGAACTAACTGTATAGAGATAGGGCAGCAGCACCCTTCCTCCATCTAAAAAATGACTATGTAAGACAGTGGAAATAACTCTGTCAAACAGTAGGGGCAGTGGATCACAATTTCATGTGGGCTGGAATCATTGGGCATCCCATCAGACAAAATGGAATGACTTTTTAATACACAAGTCTTCAGGCAGTGCTCTGAGGAGACATCATTTCTAGCCCTCAGGATCTTGAATTCACTCTAAGCCAATTTAAAGACAGTGTGTGAAGGACTCAAACTGACATCAGTGTTTTAACTGCACCAGAGAAAAATGTACAACATCATTTAAAGCAATAAAAAAAAAACCCAGATCCCCAAAATATATAATCCACAATGGCTGACTTCCAAAAGAAAATTACCAGATGTTACAACAAGCAGAAAAATATTGTACAGCAGAAAAATCAGTCAATATAAACTGACACGGGAATGACAGTGACAATAAATTTACCAGGTGCAGATGTTAAAGTAACTGTCATAAATATGCTCAAGACGTGGAAAAATCTATCCAATAAATATGATTAGAATAGAAATAAATGACCAAAAAGATCCACACAAACCTCTATTAAGTTATAATACAGTATTTAAAATAAAGAATACATTCAGTATAATTACAAGTAGACTACACACTAGCTGTGTTTAACAAAGATTAGACAAAAAAAATTATTTCAAATATCCAGGAGTTTTACAAACTGTGAGGAATAAACATAAAGAAAGCAATGTTAATATACAACCTGATTAAACTGTGAAATAAGTTATATCCAAGGTAAGTCATAAAAGTGATAAAGGAGTAAACAAAGGTCAAAAGGCAAAGTTCAAAAGGCATCTACAAAGTTCAGAAGTCAAGAATGATAACATACTGCCCTTAAGAAACTCTGAGAACTAGAGAAGGTGGAGACATTTAAAATGATTCAAGAGAAGAAGCAAAACAACACACCAACCTAAAACTTATATATAGTAAAAATATCTTCAAAGATAAAAGTGGGAAAAAAAAACATTCTTAGAGACATGAAAGCTGAGTGAATCTACTGTTAGCAGGTTGGCTTTATAGGAAACACCAAGGGAAATTCGATGGGAAGAAGCATATATCCAAAGCAATGGGAAATACTAGTGAGAAAACACAAAACATTTTCTCATTGCTTGATATCATTAAAAATGCTGACTACTTTAAGGGGGGAAAGGGTTAGTCCACTTGTGGAGAGCTGTAATATTATCTAGAGGTAGGCAGTTTGGAGGAAATAAAAACGTTTTCTACCAATTTAAGTCTTAGCCGCAGGAGTCCATGTATTAACTGCGAGAGAGTAAACGTGCTAGAGGCTGGGAATCAAACACGGACTCCACCAGAAAGGAAGAGATAAGCACATGAAAGTGATTGATGTAAACCAATGAAATTATAGAAAAGAATTATGATGTTTGGGCTACTTGTCATCCCACGCGTATGGGTTTAACCCCTTCCTACCTGTGAGGGATTTATGGCAGTGCCATACTTTAAAGATTTTGCTTATCATCAGATCAAAGAAATTCCCAAAGAAAAGCATGTGTGTGTGTGTGTGTGTGTGTGTGTGTGTGTGTGTGTGTGTGTTATGCTTGTGTATGTGTGTGCCATATGGATATGTGCATGTGCTCTATGGATATGTGTTGCATGTATGTGTATTGAGGTACACACTCCATGCATATGCATACACCTGTGTATACACCCGTGGAGGCTAAAGGTCAATGTTGGGTTTCTTCCCGTTTTTCTCTCTGTGTTCTATTTTGAGACTGCAGGTACAGTTGGTTTTTTTTTCTCCCATTTGAAACCTCCCATTTGAATTTTCACAAAGAGCTTTATTCACTTTTGTGGAGGAAAATGCTGAAAAACATAAATCAACGAATATAAATATCTTGCTCCTTATCCCAGCCCTCAGTTCAATAAGCTAAATGGTTTTGCTTCATTTTAGGATGTAGTGATTCATGCAATAGCAGGCTACCTTCTCAAGCTAGATGTCTTCATCTGGTTTTGCTGATATAATATACTATCTGGAACTGTAGAGTTCATATTGGACAGCATTTCTATTGGCTTATGATTGTAGGGACTGAGAAGATCAAGGATCAAGGATCAAGCATTGATAAAGTTCTTCTTGCTAGAGTACGAGATGTAGAAGTTGGAAGGTCAAGAGAGGCCAGGGAAGCTCCAGAATGCTCTTTTATGAAGAATGTATTCCTACAACAATGGCATCGATCCACTCAAGATGGTGGATCTTTGGTGGCATAACTTCTCTTAAAGGACCTGTCTCTAAATTCTGTTATTTTGTTATTAAACAATGGATTTTAGAGGTAACCAATATTCAAATAATATCATTAGTTTTTTTTTTTTTTTTTTTATTTTCCCACAAACCTTAGAAGTGAAACTTCAGGGCTCTTTCCTTGACTTTTGCTTTTAATGGACACATCTCAAGTCCTTGGAAACATAATTCCAGATGATTGAAAAATCTGAATCTATAATCTAAAATTTATATTTGTAAGTCTTTAAAGAAAGTTCTGCAAAAGGGGGTTCAGGGTCATGTCTTCTATAATTGGGTTATGTTAGACAAGAATGTTTTGATGAACTTGGGCCAAACTAAATTTTGCCAGCAGCACTGTGTTTTCTAAAGCAGAAACTTTCTGGAAATATTGGAAATCATCTCATGGGCCAAGGGCTTAAACTAGAAGGAAATATACTGGTATTTATCCATTTATGATGGGAGTTTGTAGTGCTTATAGGTAAAAGGTGAGGCCGCGCTGAAATGGGAGGTTAGAGAAGCTAGCCTGCAATACAATCAATAAGGGCATTCTTTCAATGCCCCTCTCATTAGAAAAAAGAGATATTGGAAATTCAGCCACAGAGAATGATGGCTAGATCTCACCAGTGATCAAGCTTTTTTTGTTGTTGTTATTGTTCTTATAGTTCAAGGAGGTAAATTTTAGATCTCTTATACACATTACACAATTTTTTTTCCACTGAGTGATACCCATAGCCTTAATAAGGTATTGAATATTTCTATTGAAACTAAAAGAAAAACAATAATTAATAGTTTGAGTAGATGGTGAAAGTAACGAATTCAGAAGCAGCCATTTAATAAGACTTCATAAGTTGGGTTTAAGTGTTTATTAAATGATGGATTTGGGAACTGACACCAAATCACAGGAGTGTAACTTGTTTTTGATTTGTTTGTTGTTATTGTTTTGTGCTAAAAATAGCTTTTTTCATATAATATATTCTAGTTATATTTTTCCCTCCTCCCAACTCCACTCAGATCCTCCCCCTTCCCCATCCACCCAAATCCACATCCTTTCTCTTTCTCATTAGAATACAAATAGGCATCAAATAACTAACTAACTAACTAAATAAATAAAAGATACAAACAATAAAACAAAGAAACCAGAATAGAACAAAACAAACAAGAAAAAAAAATAGAACAAAACAAACAGGAATAAAAGAGTCAAAGAAACAGCACAAGAAATACATGCAGATACTGAGACACATACATTTGCACACCTAGAAAACCCATGGAAACAATAATATTGAGCAAAAGATCTATAAGAAAAAAATGCTTAGACAAATCATTGTGAGACAAAAAAAAGGTCTAAAAGTACCATTGAAATAATATTGTGTTGGCCATCTACTGCTGGACATGGGGCCTGTCCTTAAGGATGATTTGTATACCTAGTGAGACTCCATGACAGAAAACTAATTTTTTCCTTTGTGAGCAGTAATCAATTGGAGATAGCTTCTGGGTTAGGGATGGAGCTTATGTATCTACTATTTTAGAACTGGGACCCCATCTGGCTTAGACCTGTACAGGTCCTGTACATGCTGTCACAGTCTCTGTGAGTTCATATGTGCACAGTTTCCTTGGTGTGTTCTATGCCCTATGATTCTTACAATTTTCCATCTCCTCAGAGTGTCCTGAGATTTGAGGGGAAAGATTTGAACAAGACTGAGTGTCCCAATGTGTCTCACTCTCTGCACATTGTCCAATTATATGTCTCAGGATTTGTTCCCATCTATTTCAAGAAGAAGCTTCTCTAATGATGGCTGAACAAGATACGATCTATGAGTATAACAGAATGTCCTTAAGGGTCATTTTATGGCTATATTCCTTTAGCAGAACAGTAGTATTTGGTCTTCCCCTAGGCCCATGTCCTATCTAGTCTCAGATTCTTGTCTCCCCAAGCAGTATTGGGCATGGATTTCATCTCATGGAGGGAGCCTTAATTCTAATCAGATAGTGGTTTGTTACTCTCACTTTGTGCCACTATTGAACTGGGGTGTCTTGCAAGCAGGTCACGGTGATTACCTTTCTCCTCTAGTAGTGTGCAGAGTTCCTTCCTAGAATTTCTAATTATTGATAGAATATGAAAAATGCTGGGATCTAATTTACAAAGCTGTAAATAATAGCTCAAAACAACTGAACTAGAATCTGGTAACTCATGTAAGTATAAAGTCTTTTCCCATTGAAATATATATTTTATGTCTACATTGTTAGAGATAATAAAAGAAACACTGTTCTTGTTTACAAAATATGTCTTGATTCATTAAACTTGAGTAGAACAAAATAGTAACTGACCACACAGAATTTCCTACATTTGACTTGCTTCATCTTTCTAAGGAGTCTCAAGAGTAGGAAAGCCAAGATTTGAACCAAAAATTATCTGCTGCCATTGGCTTATAATGTGTCTCCAAAATCATGTCCTGCAATCTTGATCTCCAACATGGTGGTGCTAGAAAGTGGTGTCTTTTGGAAAGTGCTTATGTAATAAAGACTCTATCTTCAAGAACAGATTAAAGCTATTTTGAAAGGTCTTGTAGGAGAGGTGCAATCCTCTCTTTCCTACCACCTGATTACACAGGTAGAAGTTGTACGGAAGACGCTGCTGCTATGCTCTAGAAATCGTTAGCCTCCACAATCCAGGGAGAACATGCTTCTGTTTGCAAAACAGAGTTTTTGGTATTGTCACAGCAGCACAAAATAGATGCCCACAGTGTCTGTAGACTTGGACCGCTTTGTTTTTCTTGAGGGCCCCATATATCCTAAGGAGTCTGAATATACCAAGAAACTTACTTCTTTTATCAAACTGAGGACAGTGCATAGAAGGTACCAGGCTTGCATTCTCAAGTGAGCTTTGCAATCTTTAGCTCCATAATACAAATCTTAATTACTTAAAGCTGTCTGGTTATCTCCAATTTCATGTGTGCATGTTATATATAAGATGTCAATTAAGGTCATGTTTTGAGGTCTAATGTTTTCAATATGTCCTGTTATAATTGAACTTATATTATATTATGAAAATAATAATGTTGAATAAGTTTACAAATTCTGGCATATCAAGGAAGGAAAAATATAATCACTTCTGTTTATACCAGTATTGTCTACAAAATTACTGGAGTCAATGGTAACTTAAGAGGAAAAAGAAAGCTATTGAGAAAATAGAAACTCCAATATTTTAAATAAAACCCACCAAAAAAGAACACACCTAAGATAGTTCTTTTTCCTTGTTACTGTGAATAGAGCATCAATAAACATGGATTTGGAAGTATATCTGAAGACAGATATAATGTCCTTTGTGTATCTGTTCAGGAACACTACAACTAGGCCATATGGTCCTTATATTTTCAGTCTCTTTAGAAATGTCCATATTGGTTTCCATGCGGGTGCCTCTAGTTTGCATTCCTACTAGAAGACACAGGACTCTCTCTTTCCTAAATCCTCACCAGCATTTTTTTTTTTTTTTTTTTTTTTGATGATGTTGGCCATTCCTTCTGGAAAGTAGAGTAGTTTGCATTTGAATTTCCCTGATGGCTTAAGATATTAAAAACTTTAAAAATATTTATTAGTCATTCATCTTTCTTTCCTCCTTTCTTTTCTTCCTTCCTTCCTTCCTTCTAATTTTTTGAAAACTCTCTGTTCAGTTCGTTGTCCCATTTATTGATTTTCAGCTTTGTTTTTGTTTTGCTATTTAAATTTGCCAAGTTTGGGTTCTCTCTCTCTCTCTCTCTCTCTCTCTCTCTCTCTTCTCTCTCTTCTCTCTTTTTTTTTTTTCTTCTCTCTCTCTCTCTCTCTCTCTCTCTGTGTGTGTGTGTGTGTGTGTGTGTGTGTGTGTAAGTGTACGAAGAGGGGTACATGAGAGAGTTTGGATAGAGAAAAGGGGCGTGATATAATTACATTATTATCTCAGAAATTAAAAGGAGTAATTAAAAAAATCCAGTGTCCATGAAGAAATAAAGAACCACAATCACCTTTCATCTTCCTTCATCAGTGTATTCAGTCTCTGGACACACGGCAGTTAGAACACATGCCCTCTAAATTCGAGGTGTGGCTAATACAGCAGTGGAGCTAGAGTCCTAGGCTCCAGGGGCTGACTCTGGGGATCCTAAAACACTAGAGCTGGCTGGTAACCCTGACATCAAACGAAAACAGCAATAGAGAAAATAGAAATGGAACTGATGCCAGTAGAGCTCTGGCAGGAAGAGAAAGGTGCCGAGATGTACTGTAACATGGAATGTGGTAAAGGGGCCATGGGCAGGTATGCACAGCTCACCAGTTTTGTTCAAATTGTGTCTGGTTCAAATTGTGACTAGACTGCTCACAGAGAGGCCTTGTAGTGGTTTTACAAGTCACTGGTGTTTAGGAGTATATTCGATTTTTTCATGAAGTGGTGATCCTAGAGACTTGGTACTGGAATCCCTGGTAACTGTAGAAAAGACTCAACAATGGAGACAGACACAACATGGAAAGAGAAGTATTAAGATCTCAGCCCATCTGCTGGTCCCACTGGATACACTCAGACCTAAGTGAAGAGTCATGTAGATGCAGCATTTAAATCCTTGTTATGGTTGTATTAAGTGGTATTTGATACATGGGAGTACCTCCCCACTAACAGGGTTAAAGATCTTGTAAATGAGGCTTCATTCAGCCTTCGGAGATAGCTTTCTTATCTTCTGCCATGTGAGGATGTAATAAAAGCATCCTTGTTATGGTTTGGCTATGAAACACCCTAATTGCTAAAGAACCATATGCTAAGGATTTGGACCTCAGCTATTAGTGCTGTTTGGGAACTTCAGAATACTTTATGAGGTGGAGCATAAGTGGAGAAATTAGGTCTCTATGAGTGTGTCATGAGGGACTATACATTTTCATGTCCTTCCTCCAAACACTTCTTCCTGTGTGCCATGAGCTGAGTATCTGATGACTTACGATCCAACCATCATTATCATCTTCCTCTCCACATACCCAGAATCAATGGAGTCAAGAACCATGGACCTCTGAAGCCATGAGCCAAATTAAATTCTTCTTCCTTTTATATTATTCACACTAGACTTTTTAATCACAGCAATAGAAACTGACAAGACCAAACACCAGTGCCTCATTCTTAGACTTCCCAAACTCTAGAAGAGTGAGAAAAAAGTCTGTTTTTACAAAGTTAGCAATCTGTGGTCTTCTATTAAAGCACCACAAAATAGAGTAAAGGTGAATTAATCCTTGTTATAACTAATATTAAATTACTGAGCTAATGAATACCTTGAATATTTGATTCAAAACAATAATATGAACTAAAATTTACTTAATGTTATCAGATTTATGGATTCCCTGAGAGCTTTGCATAGCTTTTTCTTGTGGTTTCTTTTGAGGAGAACTACTCTGGCTTGAAGATGGTTATAGCAGGCTTAAAGAAATCATGAAAATAAAACACTATAATCTTTGAGTGGCAAATAATTAAAATAACTCGATTAAAAATCTGGTGATATTTCACTATAGAAATAATACAGCTAATGAAAATATAGTATTTGAAAAAATAACCAGAATGCCATCACTGGTAATAGTATGCCAGGTCATATATGATATACAGTGAGGGCACTGATATATCTACAGAAATTCCATACACTTTCTGAAATACATATGTTAATTTTTCCCCACACAAAAATGACATGGAAAATTTTAAGCCTTTCTTGTTAATTGGCAGGGCTTGTATCATAATTCAATTTGGCCTAAGTAATTTTAACCTTTCCTATTCCAGGGTGAATGAACAAATCTTTTCAGAGTTCCAAGGGGCTTCTGGGAAATATCAGATTCAGTAGAGATAAGAATTTTATGTAGGAATTAATTTGAAGTCAAAATATCATGTCCAAATTTCAAAAGGTTTGAATACTTGATTAAAAATGATTACATGTAGCTATGAGTCAATGATTATTTGCCTGAATGAAGCAACAACAACAACAAAAAACTTTAAAGGCAAATGTAAGAGGTGATGTGATTACACAAGCACTTTCAAACATGGGAACATTCTAGATCTTAAAGAGCCAAGACGTGATAATATCCAGAAAGAATGGGGAGCTACTCAAGGAAGACATCCATTTCTTTGTTTAGTTTCCCAAAGAGTAAAGATCTCTTATTAAATGGTCCAAAGATAAAGAAAATTTTGTCACTTTAATAAACAGAAAATCCTAAATATGATTTTGTACGTAGTTGCTTTTAATATGAAAATTCATTGAAAAGTGTATAAATAAATATATGCAATTTTGACTAGATTGAGTGAAGCAATACAAAATTCTCTTTTCTCTAATTGTCTGCAACTTTCTATGTCCTTGTAGAGTTTCATTTTACATTTTCCCTCATTTTCATTCTGAAATAACCAGTCATTTTGCGTCAGGACAAAATTACTCTGCTTTATCCTTCACAAAACGCAACCTGTATTTCTTGCATATGCTTCATGCAGTCATTTTCCTTCACTGTTATTTTCTGGTAGTTTCATTTACATATGTTGGAAGTGTGTGTGTGTGTGTGTGTGTGTGTGTGTGTGTGTGTGTGTGTAAAATTTACCATTTACAACTTTTCTCTTGCCAAAATGTTAGCAAATTGATAATTAGAATTAACTGTCAAATTCTAGCATTTTATAGCAAACTAGCAAATTTTATAAGTATTCTATATCACAACTTTTAGAAATATATGATTCTTCCCAGTGCAAATTTTCATCAAGATAAAAAGAACTTGTTTAATAAAAGAGACATAGCCTTAGGTTTTTTTTGTTTTGGTTTTTTTTTTTTTTTTTTTTTTTTGGCACTATATAGCAACAAGAACCTGAAAGTAAATAACAAAGTTAAAAATTTATAATACTTATTTAGAAATGACCTACACATTAATGAGTTTCAATTACTTTATCTGACTTCATTTAACTCTAAACTTACAACTACCAAAAAGATAATGTGAAGAATTTGTTTTAGGCACATTTACAAAATTTAATATTGCTAAAATGAAATTTGTGAAGATGAGATATTATTGAAATGTAAAATTTTTATAAACTTAAACATCTAGTAGATATAAATTATTTATTTTGCTAGTAAATACAGAAAAGATAAAAACTAATTTTCAGGCTAAACATTGTTAACTCAGGAAACAGAGCTTTTTTAAAATTAACTAATATTAAACTTTTCTAATGTATCAAAGATTTACCCAAATAAAATGAATGTGAAAACATATGTCTTAGTTTTAATACTCATGAGATTTTCTGAATATTGTATTCAAGTACTATTTTTCCTTTATATCAATTAAAATAAAATTCCATAGGGAAATTCATAAATTAATTTGGTCACATCCTAACAGGTAGATGCAAACAGTGTATAGCTCTCTCTAAACTTTTCTCCATGACTGATGCATACACAAATCCAATAATGCAAAACAAAAACTCTTCAGCTTATTTACATAAGCACAGACTCCCATCTCTGTCTCCCTTTATGTTTTCTTTACATTGTGTTTCTGGCTTACGGGACAAGTTGCTACCTGTTCAATATGGACAATGAAGCTTTCTACCACAATTTATTGAGGAGATGGTAAAGTTTAAGGATTTCTTTTATACTGATGTAGTGGAGGCTGTGAAATAAATATAGCATAGGACCCTTCATGTACATAGACATACTATCCAGGCTCTTTCTATCAAGATTTTTCTTTTTAGCCTCAGGTTATTGCTTTTGAATGTCCTTAAATTCTATAGGAGACCTAACTGGGGCAGAGGGTACACAGTCAGGAATGTGACATCAAATGAAAGGAAGGTGACAGAGTCGAACTGTAGTCTTCAGTCAGCATGATTTGGAGATCTGGGCTCCTTTGAGTGGCTTCTTAGTTATGTTGACAAAATAATTTTAAAACAGACTCAGTATGAAGCTGGAAGATTATTTTATTAGAATTTTGTAAAAAACAGGACAGGCAAGCTGTAAATCTTGGCCGTTGCTGTGGAGAAAAGGAAGAAAGTATTTTTGTGTTAGGGGCCAAAAAGTAGGCAGATCCAGCAATGGAGATCATCAGGTGACTGCATTGGGTTTGGGAGAGATTTCTTAAAAAAAAAAAAAAAAAAAAAAAAAAAAAAAAAAAAAAAAAAAAAAAAAAAAAGGCTGGTAGGACAAGCATACTTATGGCTTTGACCATTATCTACAAGAGATGGAAAGAGAAAAGGAAATGTTAGAGTTCTTTTGGTTACAACTCTGAAAATTGTAAGGGTTTATAACAAAATTATTCTTTTCATATCTTTAACCTGTCTTCAGTTGAATCTCTCATTCTCAAGGCTCAGTCTTCTGGCCAGCTGATTGATAAACCAAGCTGGATTAACTCAAGGAAAAGGAGGATAGTAGGTAATGTTTTGGGTGGTGTGGAATGGCATGTCCCTACTAGAGTCAGAAGCACAATAGAAAATATTCTATTCTTTTTAGGAAGAGGATGTCATTTTCCTCTAATGGGTCTTTGAAAGGTCTTGCTGTCTCCTCATTTTCGCATGGTATTTTAAATCCCAAGCAGGAAAAATTATGAAGCTGATCTTCTTATGGAAAGAGGAGGTGGGGTCCAAAGCCGATTAAGAGGAATTTGTCCATCTTCAAACGCCTCAGCAGCTGGCAATATTTTTCTAATTGCCTAACACTGAGAAATTCCCACATGATGAACAGGACAGGACAGAGAGGCCTTAAAATAACTGAATAATGGACTAACCATCTGTCTTGATTTCTTTTCCTGTTACTGTGATAAAACACTCTGACAAAAGGAACTTAAGAATAAAGCGCTTATTCTAGCTCATAGTTCAAAGGTATAGCCCATCATGGTGTGGAAATCAAGGAGGAAGGAGCTTGAAGCACCTGGCCAAATCACACCCACATTGGGATGCACAAAGTACTGAAAGCATATTACTGCCTAGGTCCCATTTTCCATTTATATGGTCCAGGATTCCAACCAGGAATGGTGCATAGTAGGCAGATCTTCAAACTTCAATTAATATAATCAATATAATCCCTCTCACAGGCCTTCCCAGAGGCCTATCTCCAAAGTGATACTAAATTCTTTCAAGTTGACAATTAAAACTAACCATCACAACTCCACAATCAACTTGACACCCCAAACATCACTTTTAAGTCATAATCTTTTGCCCTGTATTCCTACAACCTCATGACCATGTTGAAATATAAAGTGCATTCAGGCTAGCTTTCAACGTCTCCGTAGTCTTCAATGGTCCCTAGACTTTGCAAGTTCAAAGTCTGTTAACTGTCTTTTTCTATGAATATAAGTTACATATTTCAACCAATAATAACACATAGTAAACATCCATTTCTATTGCAAAAGGGAAGAATCCGGGTACAGGAGAGAGAATGATCAGATCAAAGGAAGACCAAAACCATCAGGGAAAGCCACACACCCTGCAGCTCAGTGGCTGGAAACTGGAGCTCCTGTGAAATTTACTGGGCTCTAAATGGCTTGGGTAGCTCCATGCCTCCAATTCTGCTACCTACAGCACACTCAGATTCTCTCTTAGACCAGTTCCTCCTCCACAACCACTGCTTCCATCAGCAGCATCTCCCATATCCCGGAGTCTCCATTATGACTTCATCCTCAGAACTTCATACCAAAGCTCCTGGGAGCTTTGTTACATGGACTCCAACACCAACACATTTCCTGGCCTCAACTTCCTGAAACAATGAATCATCATTCTCAGACACCCTCCATCTAAATCAGTACAACTGGACAATGTCAGATGCCTTCCTTATGCACTATCCAGAGAGTTCAGAGTTACAAATCAGCTTAAAAGCTGTAAGGAGGGAAGAGAAAGCTTCCCTGGGAAAACAAGTGGGCTACAGGAAAGAGAGTGTCAGGGCCTAACTTAGAGATTTGTGACATGTGTCTGTGAAAATTTTCAGTTATAGCAGTTTGTCTCTGCCCTGGTGGTGAATCTCTTCTGGAACCATTTAAGTCAGTGGTACTCCTAATTGGTACTTAAAGTTTCTTTTGGTTGATGAAAGAAACTGTGAGAAGCTTTGTTTGCATTCTCCATATCTCTGATATAATTTCCTCAACTGTGATATTAAAAGCATACATTGAGTTGAGCATGGTAGCACACACCTTGACCTGGTTGGTTATTTATTTATTTATTTGTCACCTAGACACAAGCTAGAGATATCTTGGGGAAAGGAACCTCAATGGAGAAAATGCCTCCATTACACTGCCTGTGGGCAAGTCCATAGGGGGTAATTTCTTGATTAATTATGAATGTGTGAGGGAGGATCCAGAGCACTGGGGATGGTGTCACTCTTGTAGTCTGGGGTGCAATATGAGAGCAGGCTGAGCAAGCCATGGCAAGCAAGCCTGTGACAGTGTTCCCTATGGCGTCTGCTTCAGTTTCTGCCTCCAGACTACCGGCTTGAGCTCTTGATCTGACTTCACTCAGTGATGGACTGTTATCTGCAAGTATAAGATGAAATAAACTGTTTCCTCTCCAAGTTGCTTTAATAGTCATAGTCTTTATCCCATCAATAGAAACCCAGTAAGGCATACCTGTAACCCTAACACTCAACAGGATTGTGAATTGCAGTCTGGACAACACAGTATGTTCAAGGTGAGCTTGGGAGGTCCAGAAAGGAAGAGAGAGAGAGAGAGAGAGAGAGAGAGAGAGAGAGAGAGAGAGAGAGAGAGAGAGAGAGAGAGAGAGAGGAGAAAGAGAGAGAGAAAGAAAAAGAGGAAGGAAGGAAGGAAGGAAGGAAGGAAGGAAGGAAGGAAGGAAGAAAAGGAAGGAAGAAAAAAGGAAAGACAAAAGAAGGGGGAACTGTGGTGATATTGTGTTCCCCAATATATTGTGCACCCTAATAAACTTATCTGGGGTCAGAGAACTAAACAGCCACTAGATATAGAGGCCAGAATATTGTGTCACACACACCTTTAATCTTAGCATTCCAAAGACAGAGATCCATCTGGATCTCTATGAGTTCAAGGCCACAGTAGAAACAGCCAGGCATGGTGACACATGCCTTTAATCCCAGGAAGTGATGGCAGGAAGCAGAAAGGTATAAAAGGTGTGAAAATCAGGAACTAGAGCCTGGTCAAGCTTTTAGGCTTCTAGCAGCAGTTCAGCTGAGATTCATTATGGATAAGAACTCAGAGGCTTCTAGTCTGAGGAAACAGGGTCAGCTAAGGAATTGGCAAGGTGAGGTGGCTGTGGCTTGTTTTGCTTCTCTGATCTTCCAGCATTCACTCTACTACCTAGCTCCAGGTTTGTTTTTATTAATAAGACCTTTTAAGATTCATGCTACAGGAAACAGAAAGGGAAAGAAGAAAACAGGGAGAAAATAAGTTTTGAATCATAAAACAAACATCTCTATATAAAGCCAAGTGGTATAGCTAATAATGCTACTAGTGGAAACAAATAAAATCATACATAGTACTCAACTGTTCTGACAAAAGCCAGAAAAAGGGAAAAATAACAAGTAAGCAGATAGAAGGCAAATAGCAATATGATAGAGATGACATGAATGAAAGGAACTTATAAATCAGACTTCATCATAACAAAAACATATTTTCAATGATGCAGCAAAAATCAAATATAAACTACTAACTAGAAAAATTACAAAATATTTATCTATGACAGGAATTTATCCAGAACTTGAGAAGAGCACTTATAGCTCAGCAAATGAACAAAGCACCCATACTTGAAAATGAACCTCGTGTAGGAAGAGACAATGTTGTTAAACAGATCAATGAAAGTGTTCATCATTATTCCTAAGAGAAATTAAAGTTGACCTTAAAGTGTAAAGATATGAAAGTAAAAGTTAAATGATGTCTTAACTGCACACTTCGGGCTAATCAGTGAGATATAAGCATCAATGTGAGTCTTCACATAATCCTATTGAAAGAGAAAAATGGAAGAGCCATTTTGAGAAATAGTTTGCCAGTATCATGAATTTCCGAATAACCTTATGCAACCCAGTCATCATTCTCCTAGAAAGTTAACCCAAGGACATGAAAGCATATGTTGACACAGCTGTGATGTTCACAGTAGCTTTAAAAAACTATAAACAATCAAATCAGTTCAATGCCTATCACCTGCTGAATGAAAAAATAATGACTGGAATATGCATGCAATGTAGTGTTAGTTGTAGATTCTGCGTGCATCTCTAAAGCATTATTCTAAGGGGAAAAATACATAATGCATTCACACTGACACAGACTTTATAAATCCACTTATGAAATGCTAGAGAAGTTAAACTCCAGTGACAGGGAACAGATTAATCATTGTCAGGGTCTTTATACTGGAGAGGGGACTAACGAAGGAGGATATCAGTGGACTTTGGGATGATGGAAAGGTCCTACACCTTTATAGTGGTACTTAATATCTGGAAGAATTATCAGACTCCTGACACAGTACTGTTCAAGTTGGTGATAGTTACAGTATATAATTTATATTTACATTAAACTGACCTTAAAACACTACTTAGCATCTATTTATGCCCTAGGCTTTATGTTAAATGACCAAGCCATGCTTACTCTTTGTATAGTCTAATTGGAAAAACCAGAGAACACATTTAGTAATCACAGCATGTAATATATGCTGTAGCAGTAATAGATATATGGACGAAATTACTAAATGAAAGACTTAGAATGGAAAAGCAGCTGTTTCTGCCTCACCACTATGACCTCTAAACGTCAGTCATTACATCTGCCAGTGTCATATGCTATACAAAGGCAAATGCTAGAATCAGAAAACACAGTTAAAATTCCAATTCTATTTTTCTGTATGTCTTAGTGCTCCTGTACTTCTATTCCTACCTTCAATTTGTGTACTATGATAGATATAATTATAAATATGTCTACTCCTACAACTAGCACTCATGTTAAGATTTAGAACACTTTTAGACTCCTTTTTTTAAGGTTCTTGCTTGCTGGTTGATTATTTATTGTTGTTTTGACATTTCTAGAAGATGGTCCTGTCAACCTATAGAGAAACTCTACAGTGAAATCAAAGGTGTCATTGTTTCACGTAGAAAGTGTTTGGGATGAGCAGTTCTGGCTCTGTCAGCTTCATTTGCGAGAGAGCTAATTTAGGTAACATTTGTTAAGTACTCCCATGGTGAAGCGTGCCTTTGTGAGAGAGGTAAATATGAATACCCTGCCCTTGGAGAAGCTACTGAACTTTTTCAAGTCATTTCACCGGAGAAAGTACATTATAATTTTCACTGGGAGTATGTTGAGCCCTAAAATGAATGGGTGCATAACTTTCTCAATCTCCCCTGTGCTTTTGTATAAGAAAGAAATGCTTTTGTGAATTGACCTTACAACGCACTTTTTTATAGGGTAACAATTAATGAAAATGATCATTCAAGCTAATGAAACTGATAATTAACAGCCATCTTCAATTTTAATTAGACATGCAAGCGTTGTCATGGAATAGTCTGGAAGGCTGTTTGGAGGCTGAAGGTCTGCTGTTCCTTGGCAGTGGGTGACAACTACTCAGGAGGGAGCAACTGTACCCATCTTGAACCAGACTGAAAATTGGACTGTCCTCTTCTACTGCCTTCTGTCTTCACATGTCAGTTGGAAAGAATGTTATATGCCAACTGGAAATGGAATTTTTTTTCTCAGAAAGAGGGTATCATGATCTGAATATTTGTGATACCCCAAATACTACATATTGAAATCATAATCCCCACATTGACAGTTTTAGCAGGTGAGAACATAGGGAGGTGATTATATCATGAAGGTGGAGCTCCCATAAGTGGGGTTAGTGTCTTTCTAAAATGGCCAATGGATGCTTCTGGTCATTACACTGTACGAGGAAAGACAAAGCAAGAAGGTGCCATCTTTGAAACAACAAAGCAGGCTTCCTTCTAGACTTCAAATCAACAGGCAACTTGGTCTTTTTTTCCAGCCTCCAGGACAATGAGAAATGAATTTCTGTTATATCATAAACTGGCCAGTCTATGACACTTTGTGATAGACAGATGGATACACCTCACTGGGCCAATCCACTGAGTTTCACCTGTTACTGTAATTTTTTCTTAACACTTCTAAAGTTTCTAACTTTGGATTTTTAACATGACTTTTTGATAGTAGTTCTTAGCTGGTTTAATTCCAAACTCATAGTGGAGCAAAATTGTGTATGTACTGAAATCTGAGGGAGTGATTGAATATAACCATTGAAAGGCTGGTGTAGGCAAGTCACAGATGTCCTTAGCTTTGAGCTTTCCTTTTTAACCCACAAAGAGTGGTTTGAGACTCTCAGTCCCTTTTAAGCATTGCTCTGCTAATGGTTTGTTTTTTAACACTTCGTTCCACCGAAGTAATATTTCAAAGTTTCCCAGGACCCATCCTAAGCGAAAGGAGTAAGGGGGATTACAAGCCCTTTTCAGCTTTAGTAGGACAATATTTTTGGACAAGTTGGTATTTTGTCTTCCCTCAGATCACCATGTACAGGTAATGGTTCTAAGTCTAAGTGATGAAGGGCATGTCTTCAGGCTGGACTCTGTATCTGGATTGGGAGTAGATGCTACAGAGGAGGTCACTGATGCCAGAAGGCTTATATTTGACACTTTGTTTACCTGGCCTCATTTCAAAAGCATCCTTGAACATGCCCTGTTCTGCTCAGTGGCCAGGGAGACTATGTATACAGTATAGGGCAGTGTCTATCTAGACTCAGCTGTCTTCCCAAATTTGTTTCAGCACTATCAAGACATGAAGTGATTTTTTATGTTGGGATTCAAATAGGTTCATTTCCACTGCCTCACCATTTCTGAGCCACTGTCTAGAAGATTATGATGCAGATATTCAGCTTCCAAGACACAGTCCCCCTCTACAAGCCCTCTAGATATTGGCCATCTCCCCTGCACTGTTTGTACTCTTACTGTTTTTGTACACAGAATTAGAATAAAACAAGGTTGTTGATTTGCTTTCACCAAAATGAACAAGCTCATTCCTGGATCACACACTAAAGGGCTAAAGGATTCCCACAGCATCATGTTTCTAAGAATTTTTTCAGAGTGCACCCATGTGAAGTGTCAACATCTAAGCAGTAGCATAGTCTTCCCTGAAAGCATTTTTTGAATGTAGTTTTTCTTTGTAATAATCTGAGGTCAGTATTCTACTTGTGATCCTTTCAGATTTATTGAAATAATTTTAAAAACTTGATAACGCATTACAGCGAAATCTGTATGTATTCACCCATTTTAGATTCCCCTACTTATATTACTATGAAGCATTGTCAAAACGAAATGAACATCTATGTTTAATCAAGCTCCAGGTTTCTGAAATGTTTAGTTTTCCACTAATGTTATGTTTTAATTTTCAACTCCATTTACTAACTGTAGCAGCTTCCTGTATTAGACTTCTTTCCTTCTGACATGAGATACTTTCTGGAATTTATACTCAGTTTTTTTTTTTTTTTGTGTGTGTGTGTGTGTGTGTGTGTGTGTGTGTGTGTGTGTGTGTGATGGTTAGCTTTTATTACTATTAACACAGCGTAGAGTCACCTTGGAAGAGAGTCCTTAATGAACAATGATCTAGATTAAGTTGGCCTACGGACATGTCTGTGAGGGATTATCTTGATTGCTAACTGATGTAGGAAAACCCAGGACTGTTTCCTAAACAGGGTCCTATGTAGTATAAGAGAGTAAAATGCACGCAAGCAAACGTTGTGTTCTCTTAACTAGGTAGGTGATATATCTCTCCTTCAAACCCCTGCCAGTGTGGCTTTTCTGCAGCCATGGACTGTAAGCTAACCTACACCCTGAACTGAGCCCCTCCTCTCCTATTTTGCTTTAAAAAAATTTCCACCCTAAGTTTGGGTTTTCTTTGTTGATTCTACATCTTTCCATTTTCAGGCCTTGAACATATTTTTTTAATGATGATGAGTTACATCCTCACCACAGCACCACAATTTTCCCTCTTTCCTCTCTTCACATCCCCTCCCCCTCTTCCCATCTGATCCCCCTCTCCACTCCTTCTCAATTTCTGTTCAGAAAAGGTCATGCCTTCCATGGATATTAACTAAATATGGCATATAAACTTTCAGTAATATTAGGTTCCTCTCCTTGTTTTAGGCTGGACAAAGCAGCCCAGTATGAGGAATAATGTCCCAAAGTCAGCAAAAAAGTCAGAGACAGCCCCTGCTCCCACTCTTAGGAGTCCCATAAGAAGACCAAGCTACACAAATAGAGTATATATGCAGAATGCCTAGGTCAGTCCCATGCAGGCTCGCTGGTTGTCAATTCAGTCTCTGTGAGCCAGCTATAAGCCTAGGTTAGTTGATTCTGTGGGTTCTTGGGGTGTCCTTGACCCCTCTGGCTCTTACAATCCTCCTGCCACACAGGTTCCCTGAGCTCCACCTAATATTTGGCTGTGGGTCTCTGCATCTGTTTCCATCAGTTACTGGATGACACCTTTCTGATGATAATTGGGCTAGGCACCGATCTATGAGTATAGCATAATCTGGTTAGGCATCATTTCTTTGACTTTTTTTTTTCCAGGTGTTTGGTTCTATCCTAGGTCTCTAGGCTATCCAGACTGGGGCTTGGCATTCCAGGCAGTGTCTGGGGTGGGCCACGTCTCCTGGCATGGGCCTCAGGCTGAACCAGTCATTGGTTGGCCACTCTCATCATTTCTGTGCCACCTTTACCCCAGCACATCTTGTAGGCAGGACAATTGTAGGTTGAAGGTTATGTGGCAGGACTAGTGCCCCAGCTCTTCCACTGGAAGTCTTACCTGGTTACAGGAGATGGCCAGTTCAGGCTACATATCCCCTGTTGCTAGGAGTCTTAGCTAGAGTCACCCATGTATATTTCTGGGAGTTTCCATTGCACTAGGTATCTGCCTAACCCTGAAATTCCCTTTTCCAGTCTTCTCTTCCAATACTCTCTCCACTCTCCTCATACCCACCACCTGATCCATCCTGTTCCCATCTCCACCCACCTCAAGTCTACCTTAAAAATCTATTATGTTGAGGTCTTTGATCCACTTGGACTTGAGTTTTGTGCAGGGTGATAGATGTGGATTTATTTGTATTCTGCATGTTGACATCCAGTTAGACCAGGACCATTTGTTCAAGATGTTTTCTTTTCTCCATTGTATTATTTTGGCTTTTTGACAAAGATCTGTTATCTATAGGTGTGTGAATCTGTGGTCTTTTAGAGTCCACAGCAGATCTGTTCAAGCCCTCCTGGCTTTTAAAGTGCCCATTGAGAAGTCAGGTGTAATTCTAATAGGTCTGCCTTTATGTGTTACTTAGCCTTTTTCCCCTTGCAACTTTTAATATTCTTTCTTTGTTCTATACATTTAGTGTTTTGATTATTATGTGGTAGGGGAACTTTCTTTTCTGCTCCAATCTATTTGGTATCCCATAAGCTTCTTATGGCTTTATAGGCATCTCTTTCTTTAGGTTAGAAAATTTTTCTTCTATTATTTTGTGAAAGATATGTTCTGAGCCTTTGAGCTGAGAATCTTAGGTTTGGTCTTTTCATAGTGTTCAAGATTTCCTGGAGGTTTGTGTTAGGAATTCTTTAGATTTAACATTTTTTTTGGCCAATGTATCTATTTCTTCTATAGTATCTTCTCTGCCTTAAGTCTTCTCCTCCATCTCGTGCATTCTGTTGGCGATGCTTGCATCTATAGTTCCTGTTTTCTTACCTAGATTTTCTCCAGGATTCCCTCAGTTTGTGCTTTCTTTATTGCTTCTATTTCCATTTTCAGGTCTTGGACAGTTTTATTTGTTTTCTTCAACTGTTTCTTTGCTTTTTCTTGGCGTTTTTGACATTCTTTATGGGTTGTATTTATTTTATCCAATATTTTATTGTCTTTTCCTTGATTGACTTAAGGAATTTATTTCATTTTCTCTTTAAGGACTTCTATTGTCTTCCTAAAATTGGTTTTAGGTCATTTTCTTATGCTTTGGCTGTATTGGGCTATTCAGGGCTTGCTATAGTGGGAAGACTGGACTCTAGTGGTGACATTTTACCACTATTGTTGATTGTGTTCTTATACTGAAGTTTAGGCATCTGGATTTGTAGTTATTATAGGTCTAAGTACTGATTTCTGGGTTTGTCTTTATTGGATGGGTGTTTTATTCCTTGGTTTCTGTTTCCTTTCTGGTATTCAGACTGGAGAGGACTGTGGTTGACTAGAGAGTCTTTGCACAAGGTGGAGGCTGGACTTCTGATGTCCTGGATAGCTTCTGGCCCAACATGGGATTTGCCAACCATATTAGGCGTTGTAGTCCTGGAGAACTGCATGGCCTCCTATCTGGCTAGGTAGGGTTCAGGATATTGGCCTGGCTTCTGGTAGGGTATGAGGCTTCTGCCTGAGTTTTAGGAAGCTGGCCTGATCTCTGGGGTTCAAGAGGCTGGCCTCTGTTGGGGAAGAAGGCTTTCAATAGAGGTATGAGCTGGCATATGGTAATTAAGAGAAGAGCAGTGGTTGGGGTTATGCCGGGTGGGTGTGGGCAATGTGGGGGAGTGGCTTACCTGGCTTTTAGAGAACTGGCCTAGCCTATAATGGGGTAGGAGGCTTCCGTCAGAGGTTTGGGCTGGGGTATGATGATGCGGAGAGGAAGAACTGTTGGGGTTATGATGGATGTGTGTGGCAGGGTGGGATGGTTTCCAGGGAGCTGGCCTGGCCTATGGTGGAGTAGACGGTTTACACCTGAGGTGTGGGTCAGGATATCCCTCTAGGTTGCTTTCTGTTCACATGTTTTATCAAGACAGCAGAAGTGAAACTATTAAAGTAACCTTTTGTCTAACTTCAGCCAGCTTGGCTTTACTGTACATTGCTTGCTGCTTCATTCTTCCCCGCAGTTAGCACACCTCTTCCTAGCAGTTACTGTTCTGGATTAACCATCTACTCTTAGATGGATAGGAGAATATATATGTATATATATAGGAGAATATATATACATTATATATATATGATCTTCACTTAGCTTTAATAACATAGAGAACATGAGAAAGTAAGCCTGTTCCTTAATTATTTCCTCCTTTATTTCTTCAGAGAAGAAAAATTTAGGTTAAATTTGCCTGAACTAAAAAAGCTGCTGCATTTTCTTTAAAATCAACAAAGTATAGCAATAATATCCACAGTGAAACATAAGAAAAGCTCTTGATATTTAATGTCCAGATATGTTAGTCATTCTGTCTTTTCTATCCCCTGAAGATTGCCCTGAGGTCACAGCCTTTAAAGAGCAAAGTTCTTTAGACCTCACAGAATAACAGGAAGGGTCATATCAACTAGTCTGGGTAATTATGATGTATGATGAGCAATTCTACCTGGAAGGTCATTCTTGCCAAAATAACCAAGGATGAGATACCAGGAGATTGAGTCCTATCACTGGTACTTGTGAAAGGGGGAATGTGAAGGGGCCCCAAAATAGCTTGACCACACAGTAGCCATGAAAGGCTTAGGGACCTAGACACAGCTTCTGTAACAGGCTTATTGGCAGGCAACACCCAGATCCAGGAAAAGCCTTGAGCTGATACCACCCAGGGATCTACCCAGGGATGAGGAAGTACCTGACATCACAAACAGTCCAACCTTTAGAAAAGGTGGCCAGGTGTCCTTGAGTCTAGCATACACCTATTTTTTGTTTTACAGATACCCCTAGACAATTGTCAGCCAATCAGGGTCCTGGACCCTGGAAATCCCCTCACCCCAACCTCTGCTATGATAAAACCTCTGCCCCACCTGAGCTCAGGGGTCTATGCTCTCACCGCTGTGTCAGAAAGACAGAGGGACCAAGCTCTGGAGCTTGAAATAAAGGCTCTTTGCTTTTACATGGTGGGGGGAGATAAATAAAGTACATATAAGCAACAGCATTTAAATGCTTTTTTGTTTTATTTGTTTGGAGACTGGGTATCGGGGATCCAATTCTAGCTTCAAAATCCTCACATAGCTAAAGCTAGCCTTGAACTCCTGATCTTCCTGCCTCTACCTCTCAAGAGCTTGGATTACATCCCCTTTAGTTGCCTTTTAAAAGTGCCTTTGAGTATAACATTTACCACTTCACTAACCAATGTCAGTTCACAGTCACTCAGTTCATTATGGATATAAAAAGAAGGAAAGTAATTATTTCTGAGGAGATACAAGTTTATGGTCATGGAGAGGAAGCAAAGTGTGATGAGGATTTAGTTTATTGAATTTATTTTTTAACTGAGTGAAGAAAAGGGTAAGACCAGAAAGAAAATTCAATTATAGCTTTATTTTTAAATATTCACTAAAGTTCTGCAGTCTTACAAGATTACATGGAGAAAACACCCAGTTAAAACCACCATTTATAGTATAGTTTACCAGTAAATCATTTTGGCTTAATTTGAGTTTGAGTTTGACATTGCTGCATAATAAATACTCATCAATTCAGATCTCACTAATAGGAAACTAAAATTTCCAATATGGATTGGACTAAAATTTAACTAATACTGCTAGAAAATAAATATTTTTTCTCAATAAATTAACACTATAAAGAGACTTGTATGTAAACCTTTAACCCAATAAATAAGAACAACTTGATTTTGAATAGTAATCAAGTCAACACATGGAGGACAAAACAAGAAAATGCTGTTTGTCCACCATGTGCTAGCAATTTGCTCTGGTGAACTCCAATCGTTCTTTTCTTGAAAAGTGGGTCTCCTTAATGATAACCAGGTTTGATTTTATTGTCTTCCATTATATTTGGTTATTGGAAGCAGTTTTACTCATTAAGACATAAGTATTTTCACAAATGACTCCAATATATGCACCAACCTATCCCTCTGATATAAGAATATCCAGCCATGGCAGTGCCCTTCTGAAATTACATACTGCCCTTTCTAATCTTCCTTGTCCAAGTGTGCACTAGGCATGTGCTCATAGGTCCACATGTACATCTTCTTGCTGTGCATCTATACTTCTTGTGCTCAGGTAGGAAGAAGGGATAGAGAAGACATTTATGTATGTTTTTGTGAAGATGATTATAGCAACTGTCAGTTTTGGCTCCTAGATGAATGATGCTTCCACAGGTCATATTGGGAAAGATTCATCCCAGGAAGTTCCTTCAAAATTAGCAATTCTTACATTTTTTTTTTCAGTCAAATCCTTCATCTGAGAATTACATGCTATTCCTTAATTGTTCTGTTGACTCAGAACCACAATAGTTCTCAGCAGGTTTACAGCCTCAATTTTTTTCTACCCATATCTTGATCCATTTATCCTTGGGGATCTCATACTATGGCTTTATCATCTACCAAGTTAGGTGAAATACATTAGCTCATGACTTAGCTCATGTCAAAACATAATCTAATGTCAGACTTTCCTTTAAGTAGAGCATCAGAATATAAAGATATTTTCTTCTAGAATCTCCATGGGGCTGTTATACACAGTAATTAATCAAAATACTTGAAGTGTATACTTAGTTTTAAAGTCACATTAGATATTTGAAATATATACTTCATCATGCTTCAACAACATGAAATAGTGGTTGAGGATTTAACTCAGTAGCACAGCACTTGCCTAGCAAGCACAAGGCCCTGGGTTCAGTCCTCAGCTCTGAGAAAAAAAAAAAGATAACATGAAATAAAATCCAAATATTTTAGCCCTAAGTGAAAATTTCAGTAGTGTTATTATTTGCTATACCTCATTAAACAGTAAAAATAAAAAAATCAATATTTTGGTAGAAATAAATGTCTATACCTTTTGATTTACCCATAAAATAGGTCAAAGGAATTATTCTTAATATCCAAATGAGATATTAGAACACAATTGTTAGCTGTATTTTGTTTGCTTTATCCTATTCAATGTAGGCATACAGCAAGGTTCTAATGACTATACTTCAACTGTGAATGATGATGAGGCTACACATATCATTATTGTATACTATTTGATTTATCCCGAGTTCAAATGCACACTTTCTTAGAAGACTATCCCATTGTGAGTGGTGCCATCCCTGAGACAGTCGTCCTGGCATCTATGTAAAAGCATGTGAGCAATCCATGATGTGCAAGCGGGTAAGCAACACCCCTCCATAGTCTCTGCATGAGTTCCTGACTTCAGAGGTTTCTGCCCTGTGTGATTTCCTGCCCTCACTGCTTTTGATGATGAACTGTTATATGGAACTGTGAGCAAAATAAGCCCTTTCCTCCCCAGGTTGCTTCTGGTCATGGTGTTTCATCTCTGCAATAGTAACCATGGCTAAGACACAGACCGACTTGTGACCTTCTAACTTACTGACTTTTTTAAGTCATTCCCATTCTTTTCACTGGGTCCATAATTATACAAGCGAGCTTTAGTAGCGGAAACAGTACAGAGGAAAGAAAACACTGATCTTAACAAAAATAATATTTCGAACATTATATTCCCTATAGAAATATTTCACATTCATTTATCACCAGAGTAATGTTCCAGAATTTATCATTTCTTTACTCTGCACTGTAGTCATCAATTGCAATTACACTACTTTCAGTAAGTTACATGTAGATGAGATTTGAGCTTTCTTTCTTTGTTTTTCACAAGGTGGCTGATCGGCTCAAATTTTGTACCAATCACAGTTGTATTTTGCCTCTTATCTAGAAGCCTCCCTGCTATGTAAATCAATGTTTTCTAATCTTTATTTCACTTAAAAGGAACAAAATAGCCCAACTCATTACATTCATTGAACCACAGTGTATCCTGACAGAGCCATCATCAAAGACAGCATTGTTAATCAACTGCAGAAGAGGAAGCTAACTTGAATATTAACTTAATACTCTTTATGTAGCATTTACTTGTCCTTATCACGGTAACCTTATACAGTATGATCTCTGAGGAAGAACAAAAGGATTCTGAGTAATTAAAAGCATGGTGTTATAAAGTTAAAGTCAGTGTATCTTCCTCATATAATTGAGTTCCATTACATCTCAAAGTTTATAGCTTTACTACATGCAAATGAGGACTGAGTAGATTAATATAGATCTCAAAAGTTCTTGGCTTTATGTATTTTCTATGAACTTCCACAAATGACATTTAACTGCTGATGTGAAAGCTCTAGAAGGAATTGAAACTGCATTTATATTCCTAACTTCATATAGTTCCCGACCATAAAGAAAAGGTCATTGTCTCTAACCAAGTTCTCAGTTTGAGGTGGGAAACATGTGGAGAATCAATAGACTAACAGCTCTTTGAGCTAACTGGGCCATTCGCTTGAGAGGATAGCCGTAACGGAATACCCTGAGTTCTTTGATTCTTTGCTTTTAAAATCCTTTAATTTTTGAATCAGTTTAGTTTGAATCTGCACAATTTGGTGATAGCCTTTTAGAAAAGATGAGTTTCTCAAAGGAATAACACTTTTTGTAGTCTGACCTCATAGTTCAAACATTTAAACCTTTCTCCCTCCCTCCCTCCCTCCCTTCCTCCCTCCCTCCTTCCCTCCCTCTCTTCTTCTCTCAATTTCCCACTCTCCCCTTTTTAGATGCTAGGGATTGATGACAAGGACCTTATGCATGCTGAGTAAATGCTCTGTCACTAAAGGACACTCTATCAGAAGGATCAGAAAGGTTTTGTTTGAAGATGAAGTAAAGAGACTAACTTTCAGAAAACAAGATGTGCAAGGATATAGACAAAGTGAGCATAGGACTCTATTAAAAATAAGTTGATGGCATGCACTTACCTAAGAGACTTCTCTGTAGTCCCTGCTCCTTCATTTATGGATGAAATGGTTGCGTCTCAAGGCTCAGTACAGATCTGTAGCACATGCTCTGCAGATGTCTCAGAGACCAAAACAATAGGATAGTTTGGGCACATACTTATTCAAATGTGAAATTGATGTAAATTTAAGAGAACATGCACTTCCTATTATTAAATGGAGGTATTTATGCTACTAAAAGACTCCATAGAGAGCATTATTCTTAAATCACAATGTACTATTAAAAAGTGCATCAAATCAGGGGCCTCAGCGTCACAAAAGGATACGTGGTTAGCCCAATAGAACTTAGCAGATGCATTCATGCCTGCAGGCCACATACCTCTGACAATCTGATTAGGCATGAGCCTTGACCCATTTGATCTTTTGGGGTCTCTGTTTTATCAATAGTAAAATGAAGAAGCATGTCAGTACTAAGGAGAATCTCTCACAACTACTGTTATTCTGAGTTATTCTATTCTAAATAGAAGTTCATCATTATTAAAGCCTCCTATTAATGCTTTGTTTTTTGACTAACCCCCAAAAAACTTGAAAAAATATCAAGGGACAACATCACGTAAAATAGGTTTGAGGCAGAAAAGGTAAAGAAAATTCAGTCTGTGATAAATGTCTTTGTTGAAGCAATTGTTTTAGATGTTCATGTGTGTTGACTATTACCATCTCAAACATTACATGGTTACAGTAGGGATTTTAAAAATCTTATGATGTGGCTTTTCCTGAGGAAACATGAACACATCTCTTCCCCCCCCCCTCGCACAAGAGAACCAACAACAGAGCAAAGAAAGGGTTCCATCCAAGTGTCACTTTGTAGCCAAAAATATGTATTGGGGTAACTTCCAGCAGTGTGCATAATGGGGCAACTCAGACTAGTATAGGTAATTCAGGAGCAGTTCCAACACTGAAGAATTCACCCCAGCATGGAAGACAGCTCATGAATGTGCAATCTAAGCATCCTGTACAGCTTATAAGCAACTTTACCACTGCAGGTCCTCTTCTCGCTCAGCAAATGCTTACTACTCATGGAACCATGGGGAGGGGTGTCTTATGAATAGTGTATATTTCTATGCTTCCTGAGTCTCAGGAGTTTCCTTTGCTTCCTATGTCCAAAGAGCTTTCCTTCTCCCTCTAAGAGAGTTGTAGTAGTTTGAATGTAATTGGCCCCCATAAGTTCATAGGGAGTAGAAGTATTGGGGAGTTGAACTAGGTGTGGCCTTGTTGAAGGAAGAGTGTCAATGCAGGGGCAGGCTTTTGCTTAAGCTTCATTAAGTGTCACAGTCCATTTCCTGTTGCTTTCTGATCAAGATGTTGCCAGCACCAAGTCTGCCTACACACACTCCCTGCCATGATGATAATGGACTGAACCTCTGAACTATAAGCCACCAACTCAGTTAAATGTTTTCCTTTATTAGAGTTACCATGGTCATTATGTCTCTTCACAGCAATAGAAACCCTAAGAATTGTTAAATTTGAATACAATATCTTTACAACAGATTCTAAAACTTGAGAACAGAAGGAGAGAGAGAGAGAGAGAGAGAGAGAGAGAGAGAGAGAGAGAGAGAGAGAGAGAGAGAGAGGGAGACTACACTCTACACTTTGGGGCAAAGTTAATTTGAAGTAGTAAAAGTTCTTGGGGCTAGACAGAAGTCTCAGCACTTAAGACATGATACTTTTCTAGAGGACCCAATTTCAGTTCCCAGCACTTACAGGGTAGGTAACTGTCATTTGTAACTCATTTCAGGAGATCCAATGTGCTCTTCTGGCTTCTAAGGGCTCCAAATATGGATGTGCTATATAGATAGACATGAAGCCAAAACATCCATACACATCTAAAGAAAATTAGAAGTCTTGAGTTTCAGAGTACTGTCAACTATATAATTTCATTATACTTTAATATTTACAAGTTGGATTACAAGAATAAAATGTTGCCACCAACAATCTTACAATTAAGTTTTAAAATTTAAAAAGCCTGCACTTAAGAGTGATAATAACATTTACAAAGTTTTTATACTTCTAGCTTTTCTTAACTTAAATTATCCCCATCTACTTTTTGCCTCCGGGCTTTTCCTTTTCTATTCCTGTATTCCTTTCTTTGTTTCTTACTCCATGACTTCGTGTGTAGCTGAGTGGCTGGCCCCTGGGTCCTCTTACTTCTCTGGCTACTATTTCTTCCCTCCTCCCAGATTTCCCCTTCTATTAATTCTCTCTGCCTGCCAGCCCTGCCTATCCTTTCTCCTTCCTCACCATTGACCATTCAGTTCTTTATTAAACTATCAGGTGTTTTAGACAGGCATAGCAACACAGCTTCACAGAGTTAAACAAATCCAACATAAACAAAAGTAACACACATTAAAATAATATCCCCCAAAAGAATACACTGAGCCATTTGATACAATTTAATGAAGAGAGTTATTTTTAAGCACAATAGTTACATGTCTCTAAATTTCAGCTAGTCTTATTCACTTTGTTACCAATCCTAAGAGCATATAGTACAGTTTAACAAATAAAAAGTGTTACCTAGGACCAACACAAATGTGGTTATGGAACAAATAATAAACAAACAAATAAATAAATAAATATGATTCTTACATCTATTGTTTTTTCTATCATAATAAAGAAATCATTTGAGAAATGCTGTATATTTTATTATTTTGTCTTCTCATCTTCTAGGTAAAGGAGGCCTTGGCTCACTGGGCAGCATATCAGTCTGCTGCTTAGTGGTTTAGTCTATTGCCAATCATGTGATAGCAATTTCAATAATGGCCACACATGTAAGTAGATAGTATCTCACAAGGCCCCAGAAAGGTCCTCTCATCCTTTTCTGTGCAACATGCCTTGTGAGAAGACACAGTTTAGCTAATCATGCACTGGAGTAGAGTAGACCCAGGAAGATATTGAGATGAGCAGTGATGGCACTGATTTCCAAGTTTGCACTTCCATCAGTCATGGATGAGTGCTCCCCTTGCTTCACATCCTTGCCAGCATGAGCTGTCACATGGTTTATTGATCTTAGCCAGCTGATGGGTGTAAGATAATATCTCAAAGCAATTTTGTTTTGCATGTCCCTGATGACTAAGAATGTTGAACATTTCTTTAAGGGTTTCTCAGCCATTTGAGCTTTCTCTCTTGAGAATTCTCTGTCAAATTTTTTTAATTGAGTTATTTTTTTTCATTATATCTAGTTTTTGGGGTGTTTTATATATTTGAGTGCTTTTTATATATTTAATATATTTATATAGTTATAGAGGGATATTGGCTTTCTATTGGATATGTAGTTGGTTAAAAAAAAAGAAAATTCCCATTCTGCAGGCTTCTGCTTTGTGCAAATGACAGTTTCCTTTGCTGTGCAGAAGCTGCTTTTCAGTTTCATGAAGTCTCATTTATTAATTGTTATTCTTAGTACCTGTGCAATTGGTGTCCTATTCAGAAAATCTTTTCCTGTGCCAATGAATTCAAGGCTATTTCCTACTTTCTTTTTTATCAGGTTCAATGTCTCTGGCTTTATGTTGATGTCTTTGAGTTTTGTGCAGGGTGGTAAGTATTCTTCTATTTGCATTCTTCTACATGCAGACACACAGTTTTAGCATCACCATTTGTTGAAAATGCTGTCTTTTTTCCAGTTTGCATTTATGGTTTCCTTATCAAAAATCCATAGGTTTGTGGATTTTAGTCTGGGTCTTTAATCAATTCCACTGAACAATGTATTATTTTTGTGAAAATACCACACCATACTATATCTCAGAAGTACAGCTTGAAATCAGGGATGGTGATACCTCCCACGGTTATTTTATTATTCATAAATTATTTAGCTGTCCTGTTTTTGTGAATGTGTTTTTATATGATACAGAAAACTATCCTTTCAAGATATGTGAAGAATTATGTTGGAAATTTAATGGAGTTTGCTTCAAATACATAGATTTCTCTTGGTAAAAGGCCATTTTTACTATGTAAATCATATTTATCCATGAACATAGGAGATCTTTTCACCTTCTGATATCTTCTTCAATTTACTTTGTCAAAGACTTCAAATTTCTATCATACAAGTCTTACATTGCTTCGTTAGAGCTAAGATATTTTATATTATTTGAGGAATTTGTGAAAGATGTTGCTTCTCTGATTTCTTCTCAGTCTGCTTGTCATTGGTGTATAGGAGGACTATTGATTTTTTTTTTTAGTTAATTTTGCCTCTAGGTGCTTGGCTGAAAGTGTTTATCACCTGTAGGAGTTCCATAGTGAATTTTTTAGGGTTATTTATCTATACTATCATCTGAAAATAAAGATATTTTGACTTATTCCTTTCAAGTTTGTATCTGCTTTATCATCCTCTGTTGTCTTATTGCTCTAACTCAGGCTTCAAGTACTATATCGAATAGGTGTGGAGAGAGTGGACAACCTTGCCTTGTTCCTGATTTTCATGGAATCGCTTTGAGTTTCTCTCCTTTTAAGTTGATGTTGGCTGTGGGTGTACTGTAAACTGCCTTTATGATGCTTAGGTATGTCCCTTATATCCCTAATCTCTCCAGGACTTTTATCATGAATAGGTTTGGGATTTTGTCAAAGGCCTTTTCTGTATCTAGTGAGATAATGATATAGTTTTTGTCTTTCAGTTTGTTGATATGATAGATTATATTTATTGATTTTCATATACTGAATCATATCTGTATCTCTGGGATGAAGCCTCCTAGATCATGATAAGTGATCTTTTTGATGTGCTCTTGGATTTTGGCTTGCAAGTATTTTATTAAGAATTTTTGCATCTATGTTCATAAGGGAAATTGGTCTGTAATTCTCTTTGTTGGGCTTTTATGTAGTTTGGGTTTCAGGGAACTGTTATCATAAAATGGACAATGTTCCTTGTGATTCTATTTTGTGGAATAATTTGAGGAGTATTGGTGTTAACTTTTTTTTGAAATTGTGGTAGAATTCTGCACTAAAGCCATTTGGCCCTGGGATTTTGGGGGGTGGGAGGTGTTGGGAGATGTTTAATGACTGCTTCTACTTCACTACATATGTTTAAATTGCTTATCTGATCTTTGTTTAACTTTGGTAAGTGGTATGTATTGAGAAAACTATCTATTTCTTTTAGATTTTCCAATTTGGTAGAGTACAGCTTTAGGTTTTTAAAGTATGTCCTTCCTGGGTTCCTTTATACCTGTTGTTATGCCCCTCTTTAATTTCTGCTTTTGTTAATTTGGATATCTTACCTCTGCCTTTTAATTAATTTAAGTAAGGTTTTGTTGATCTTATTGATTTTCTCAAAGAACCAACTATTTGCTTCATTGATTCTTTGTACTGTTCTCCTTGTTTCTATTTTATTGATTTCAGCCTCAGTTTGATTATTTTCTGTCTTCTACTCCTTTGGAGTTTGAGTTCTTCTATTTCTTTTTTCTAGAGCTTGCAAGTGTTCTGCTAAGCCATTAGTATGAGCTCTCTCCAGTTTCTTTATATAGGCATTTAGTACTATGAAGTTTCTGCTTAGAACTGCTTTAACTGTTTCCCACAAGTTTGGGTGTGATGTGTATTCATTTTCAATTAATTTCTTTCTTATTTCTTTTTTTTTTTTTTTTTTTTTTGGTTTTTCGAGACAGGGTTTCTCTGTGTAGCTTTGCGCCTTTCCTGGAGCTCACTTGGTAGCCCAGGCTGGCCTCGAACTCACAGAGATCTGCCTGGCTCTGCCTCCCGAGTGCTGGGATTAAAGGCGTGCGCCACCAACGCCCGGCTCTTTCTTATTTCTATATTGGCACATTTTCCATTCAGTAGAGAGTTGTTAATTCCCATGAGTTTGTAATCTTTCTGTTGTTTCTAATGTTGTTTATATCCAGCTTTAGTCTAAAATGGTCTGATAGGCTCCAGGGAGCTATTTCAATTTTCTTGGATCTGTTGATACTTGCTTTGTGTTAAAATACACGGTCAATTTTGAAGTAAGTTCCATGAGGTGCAGAGAAGGTAGGTTATTTTGTGTGTGGGTGAAATGTTCTATAAATATCTGCTAAGTCCATTTGATTTATAATATCTGTTAGGTCCAGCATTTCTCTGTTTAGTTTTTGTCTGGAGGACTTGTCTATTGGTAAGAGTGGGATATTGATGCCTTCCACTATTAGTGTGTCAGGGTCAATATGTGATTTAAACTATAGTAGTGTTTCTTTTATAAACTAGGATGCCCTTGTGTTTGGGGAATAGATGTTAAAAACTGAAATGTTATCTTGGTGTATTTTTCTTTTGATGAATATGTAATGTTCTTTCCTATCTCTTTTGATAAGTTCTGGTTTGAAGTCTATTTTGTTAGATATTAAAATGGCTAAACAAGTTTGCTTCTTAGGTCCATTTGCTCAGAATATCTTTTTCCAACCCTTTAACCCAAGGTAATGTCTATCCTTGACGCTGAGGTGTATTTCTTGGATGCAGTAGGATAGGCCCTGTTTTTAAATGCATACTGTTAGTCTGTGTCTATTTATTGGGAAATTAAAACCATTGATATTGAGAATTACCAATGAGCAATCTTTGTTGATTACTGTAATTTTGTTATTGTGGTGGTTTTGTGGTATTTTGGTGGTGATGATGGTGGTGCTGTTGGTGGTGGTGGTTTTTGTGTGTGTGTGTGTGTGTGTGTGTGTGTGTGTGTGTGTGTGTGTATCCCCTCTTTTAACTTGCTGGCCTGAGATTATTTATTCCTTGTTCCCTTTTAGTATAGTGTATTTAGATTGGAGCTTTACTTTTACTGACATTGGTAGAGCTAGATTTATAGATAGATATTGCTTAAACTCAGTTTTATCATGAGATGTCTTATTTTTCCATGTATTGTCATTAAAAGTTTTGCTTGGTGTATTGGTGTAGGCTAGCATCTGTGGTACCTTGGGATATGTAGAATGTCTGTTCAGTTCCTCTCTAAGAAGGAGTCATGTGTTACTCTAATGGATCTTCCTGTATATGGTAATTGGTCTTTTTCCCTTGCAGCTTTTTTTTTCCTCTTTTATTTTATTTTACAATACCATTCAGTTCTACATATCAGCCATGGGTTCCCCTATTCTCCCCCTCCCACACCCTCCCCTTACCCCAGCCTACTCCCCATTCCCACCTCCTCCAGGGCAAATCCTCCCCCGAGGACTGCGATCAACCTGGTAGACTCAGTCCAGGCAGGTCCAGTCCCTTCCTCCCAGACTGAGCCAAGTGTCCCTGCATAAGCTCCGGGTTTCAAACAGCCAATTCATGCAATGAGCACAGGACTTGGTCCCACTGCCTAGTTGCCTCCCAAACTGATCAAGCCAATCAACTGTCACACCTATTCAGAGGGCCTGATCCAGCTGGAAGCCCCTCAGCCTTTGGTTCATAGTTAATGTGTTTCCATTCATTTGGCTATTTTTTTTCAATAATTGAGTAAAGCCAAAATTTATTATAAGCCACAGTCATCCTAGGGACCTCCATGCTATATATATATATATATATATATATCTCCTCCATGGTTCTATGGGTTGTGGTCTGATTGTTCTTTATTTTATGTCTAGAATCCACTTATGAGTGAGTACATACCATGACTGTCCTTCTGGGTTTGGGTTACCTCATTCAGGATGATTTTTTATAGTTCCATCCATTTGCCTGCAAATTTCATGCTTTCATTGTTTTTCTCTGCTGAGTAGTACTCCATTGTGTATATGTACCACATTTTTTTCATCCATTCTTCCGTTGATGAGCATCTAGGTTGTTTCCAGGTACTGGCTATTAAAAATAGTGCTGCTATGAACATAGTTGGGCCTGTATCTTTATGGTATGAATCAGCATTCCTTGGGTATATGCTCAAGAGTAGGATGGCTGGGTCTTGAGGTAGTTCGATTCCTAATTTTCTGAGAAACCGCCATACTGATTTCCACAGTGGTTGTACAAGTTTGCATTCCCACCAGCAGTGGAGGAGTGTTCCCTTTGCTCCTCATCCTCTCCAACATTGACTGTCATTGGTGTTTTTGATTGTAGCAATTCTGACAGGTGTAAGGTGGTATCTCAGAGTCGTTTTGATTCTCTTACAGCTTTTAATATTCTTTCTCTGTTCTATATGTTTAATATTTGATTTGTACCTGCTAAGGGGACATTACCTTGACAGACATCTTCTTTAGGTTAGGAAAATGATTTTGTCAAAAATATTTACTTTGCCTTTGACCTGATTTTCTTCTTCTTTCTTTCCCCTATTTATATTATTCTTAATTTTGTCTTTTCATGGTGTTCCAGATTCCCTGGGTGTTTTGTGCCAGAATTTTTTTTAGGTTAAACACTTTCTTTGACTAAGGTATTCATTTCTTCTGTTGTGTCTTCAGTGCCTGAGATTCTCTCTTCCATCTCTTGTATTTTGTTGTTGTGACTTGCCTCTGAGGTTCATGTTTCAGTTCCTAAATTCTTTCATTTCTAGATTTCCCCCATTTGGGGTTTTTATATAATTCTATTTCCATTTTCAGGTCTTGAACTGTTTTATTATTATTAGAACTCCTTTCTATTATTTTTATTTTCATAGATTTCTTTAGGGAATTTATTCATCCCTGTTTAAGGACCTCTATCATACTCATAAAGGCCATTTTAAAGTCTTTGTGCTGTCCTTAAGCTATGTTGCAATACTTAGGGACCACTGTGGTAGGGCAGATGGCACTCGTGGAGACATATTGTCTTGGCTTGTGTTTTATGCTGGCATCTGAGTTTGGGAAGATTGCAATTCTGGGTACTGTTATCTGATCTTGTCTTTGTTGGGTAGGTATTTTGTTCCTTGCTTTCTTTTGCCCTCTCTTGTTCTTAAGATACTGTGGTGGCTGTGTGTTGCCTGATAAGGAATTCTTCTTTGATCTTAATTGGTGTGGCCACTGAGGGTTCCAGGCAAAATGTTTTTTCTGAATACTGGGAGCTGATGCATAGGAATAGGGCTGGGTGGGAAGATGCTAGATGGTCCACAGGAGGGAAGACAGCAGGAGTTTTCACTAGAATTTTCTTAGTCCCCTGGGAGTAGGGGTAGAGAGTAAGGAGAGGCCACAGCAGGTGGTCTTCTACAGAGCTGGGGATGAAATTGATGAATAGACTTGAAGAAATGGAAAGAGAGTTAAGATCTTCAGTTAGTCTACCTGTTTCCCTGGCTGGGATCGTCTTAGTGTTCTCAGGGAATTCCTTTTGGAGTTGGAGAGCTGGGTGCCTGGACAAAGCAATGAATAAGAAGAGGAGGGGAAGATCTGTGTGGTCAACCAGAGATGGGGGCAGAAGAAGAAAGAGTGCTGCAGCAGGTAGTCTGCTGTAGACCTAGGGATGAGAGTGGGGGATTTGATTTAGAGGAGAGGAAATATAGGTGAAATCTGAAATTAGCCTACCTGTTTCCCTTGCTGGACTTGAGGAATATCTTTAAGATTAAAAGACAGGAGTGGGGAGAACAAGGGAATCTGTGGCTGATATGTAAAATTAAATTAAATTATAAAATAAAATTTAAAAACAGGGAGGGGATGGCAGGATAGGGAAGAGTTGGAGGGAGGAGAGGGGGAAATGATGTAATTATATTTTAGTTAAATTTTTAAAATAATAACAATTTGTTAAAAAAGATTAAAAGAATGTTTTGTGTCCTTTGTAGTTTGTTTTTAAGATTGCTTTTGAGTCCCAAATGAAAACATACTTCTTATTTATTAGGAAAAAGAAAACGTGAACAACTCTTTTTCAGTTATTTAACATGTACTGAGAATTCACTGTTCAAGATTAATGAGGGCAGTAGGGGCACACATAACCACATAACCACATTGAATGACCAAACACAGTTCTTCAGGCCCACACTCACAAAAGAACAGTGTAGTAATGCCAAGTGATGAATAAAAAGTAGCAAGTAGAATACAAATACAATCATGTTCCTTTTGTATTTAAATAATCATTTTATTTTAGGCTAGTTGTACATTTGCAGAAAAGAGGAAATAATTGGATAATGATCTCTCACAACTCTAATTTCTTTCATTTTTAAGGTCTTATCTAACTACTGTCCTGTTGGGACTAAAGAAATGGCTTGGATGGAATCAAGAAACTTTAACAAAACTGAAAAAGTTGAAATGGCCTTCACTGACAATGCTTATTTTCCTAGAAACTTCAGTCTAATTGTAGGATGTTACAAGTATTCCATACTTCCACAGAATCCTATGTCTATGACCTCAAATTTATCTGCATCATCACACCCTTCTCAATCCAAAATACAAACAAAGCAGCTCATAAATTTACCTTACAGCTGGACATGGTGACTAATGCTGAAATCCCAGAACTCCTAAGATTGAAGGAGGAGGATTCTTGTAAGTTTGAGGTCAACTTGGGCTACATAGTGAGTGCCATGTCAGAACAATCCAGCACCTGGGCCACAGAATGATACTCCATCTCAATAAAACACTACCATCACCAGTAACAGCAGCAGCAACAACAACAACAACAAAAATCATACATTTTATTGCAAAGGGAAATTCTTTCAAAGAGAGAAATGTGTCATTTTTAAACTTTGCTTAATCTTTAGGCTTTGTTATAAATTATATGCTTTGAGCAATGAACTTGGAAAGCCACAGAACTATAAATAGTTACTGAAGACACGTGGGAGTAGTTTTCCATCCTGAAAAGCCTATACCCATGATTTTGCTGCATACTGTCCTGTTGTATGCTCTCTCTCCCTCTCCCTCTCCCTCTCCCTCTCCCTCTCCTCTCTCTCCTCTCCTCTCTCTCTCTCTCTCTCTCTCTCTCTTCTCTCTCTCTCTCTCTCTCTCTCTCTGTCCCTCATTCTCTCTGTGTGCTTCTCTTTCAATGTTCATGTTTAAATCTGAAGTGTATACTATGCCTTCTGTTTATACACTTCCTGACTTTATTTTTATCTACTTCTAACATCTTTTTCAGCCATGCAATCAAAGTTTGGCTTTACTTGAGTTGAGGCCCCCACGGTAAGGGTATTACAGCTCAAGGTACTTAGTGGTTCTTAGGTTGCATCTCCTCATCCACATGCCAGTGCTGGCACAACCACAAAGGTAAAATGCCCTTCTTGTTGTCTTTGGTCAAGGATGGACACTGCCAACATGAATACCATTAATGTTCTTGTCCTTGTCCATCATCATCAGTGTTGCTCAGACTTCTCTGCCTATTCTACATTCATGGAACAAAGTCACAAGTGAAGCCCACATTTTAAGAGAGCAGCTGTGCTCCCCTTCCTTTATCAAGGAACAGAGGAATCAATATAAATTAATTGAAATCCTTCTGTATGGAAGATTTATCTCCTATTCTGCATTTATTCACTCTTTTTTTTTTTGGTATCTGTATAAATTTGTGGACAGGTGTTTTGCAGTGTTGTAATTGTATTCAATGGATTCTCTTGTTAATGGGTATATAGCTAATGAGCACAACACAAAGATAAAAGAATGGAGATATGTATTACTTGCAGGAAGGGAAGGGGGCACTAGTTACATGGAAATTAGTACCCCCTTTACACAAGGAAAGCTGGGATATCTTATTGAGAAGCAAATACATATTCACAAAGCAAAACATAGGCAACTATGAATATATTCCTCCTCCTCCTTCTCCTCCTCCTCCTCCTCCTCTACCTCACCCTCTTCCTTTGAGACAATGTTTTGCTATGTAGCCTGAGGCTGGCCTGGAACTTGCTTCATAAGATCAGGCTGGCTTCAAACTCACAGAGATCCCTCTCTCTTTGCCCCCTAGTTCTGGGATTAAAGGTGTGTGTCACCATCCCTAGCATGGTGGGTATGTTCTTGAGGATGCTTAGTTTAAATTGTACATTTCTGAACACATTCCATCAGAACATAAAGCATATAATCAAAAAGAAAAACAAACAAACACAAATGCATCCAGGCTGAGAACTGAGTATTATAATTACCAAAGTTTACTCAAGTCCTGGGCTTTTAAAACCTTTCCATTCTCTTGTTGGTGAAGAAAATACATACAAATTTAAGTATATAGGTACACAGAATAGGTAATAAACATCTATTGATCACAAGTCATAAAGAAATTTATTTGAAAACAATTCTTTGGTATACATACAATTTTGTCATTTATTAAATATAAAGCAAATTTGCATACTAATGAGATACATTTTACATAATAATTGTATCTTGACTAAAGTGTCTTCAATGTTCACTTCACTTTGTTAGTATTTCCTTTTATAATCATCAATTCTGAGAATGCTGTTGTACATAAATAGGTAGTACAAAATAGGAAAAGTAAGAGTAGGGATGAAAATTATTAGAAATTCTGCCCCAATGCTAACTTAAAATTCAGTGAGTGGTCATTTATGAATCACAAAATATTTCAAATAGTGTTTTTTTAATATAACATTTTAACACAATACAATCCAAAGATATACGGATGATGCATGCTGAGGCATGGCAGAAGAAAAATACTGAGTTTTTGTTTTACATAATAAAGTTGTTCTGTTTCTATAAGAGCAGAAGGTTTTTCATGTACAGTAAAAACATTGCAATGCATATCTTAAAGTAGTACAGAATCAGAGTCAAGATATTTTTTGATACCTGTCATGAGGGCATGCAAAAGACAAAATGCAAGTATGTGTTCAGAACCAAGGCTACAGTGAAGTGATGTAATGCGCCACAGGTGAGCAGTGTCAGAAATATTAACCATTTGTGTGTTTGATTTTGAATTAGTTTTTGCCTGTTGTTTATATAGGTTTTAAGACCGTTCACTGATGCCAATATTATTGCTGCCCTATATTCAATTACATGATCCCTTGTTGAGTTATAACCTGCCACTTAAGAAAATGCTCCAGGTCACCTTGACAAGTGAGTCAGAGTGACACAGAAATCTTTGTTTGTTCATTGTAAGTTTCTTCCAAGTGTCTTAGCTGGAAAGAAAAATAAAATAGAGAGGCAGAAAAAGCACCTTTAACAACATTAAAGCTATATTAACAGTCTCTTAAAGGGATAGCATATATCCCAAATATGCATAGGTGTTTGACCTTAAAAGTGCCCCATTACTCAGCATCTGAAAATTTGGGATACACACACACACACACACACACACACACACACACACACACCACACACACACACACACATATTGAATACCCAAACCCAACACATATATATCTGGTTTTTGTATTTTTATATTTGAGCTAAGATCCTGCCATGTACCAAGCAGGCCTTGACTTACAATCCTCCTGCTTTACTCTCCCAAGTGCTGGAATTACATCATGAGCATCTGCTGATCAGTTCTTGACTCATGCATCTTTCAAATTAGTTGTGGTTCCATTTATTGGAGTATGTATTATAGCCAAGACCCTAATTTCTGTGTTATTACAAACCAGAGAGGTTATGGGGGGCTCTATTACATATCCAAAGTTATCTAGTCTAAAAACTAACCATGGAATTTGCATTGATGTCTATGTCTCTAACTTTACCAACATGTCACTCTGCTTCAACATTCGAGGACATACGACCTTCTTGGGCCTATGGATGAGAAAATGTACCTTTTGTTCCTAGGCTGGAATATTTGTAGTATCCTATAGTTTTGCACCATTGTATGAGTATTGGACTTTAAAGTTTTGCCATGAAAAAGACAACAGTAAAATCCAGTTACCTTAATAATGACAAAAAAGAGAAAGACCAATTCTTTAAGGATAAGGATTAGGTTTCAGAAAAAAAAAAAAAAACATTAGTCATATAAATTTATGCTCAGAAAAGGTCACCACATAACAATTTGTTTGGATAGCTGGCACTGGCTTATCATATCCAAGTTTTTCTGTTTGACATTTTAATTTTAGATGTGAATTTAAAGCCATGTGGATCTAGAGCATGTGTACCTGGGTGTGTATTGATTAAGGCAGAAAATGACTCTTACAGTTAGGAATGTGTAAGATAATAAAGACTAATGTTCAATGTTCCTTTGGTGAGGAGACATGCAGCACACATTCTTGCTGTCTTTAAGAGATGAAAGGTTTGTTGATAAATTAGCCCATAAAATAGTATTGCAAACTTTACATTCTCAGAAGTGTAGTATGCGTGCTACCTTATTATGCAGACAACAGAGCCTTATTTTATAGGTGAGTAGCTTGATTATAAGTCAGTAGCTCATTCTAGTGTTATTCCTTTAGACTCATTCCTTCTTTCTTCCTACTTGACACATTCACAATATATTTCATGCATCTAAAAAATATACTAAATAGTGTTTATTAGCTAGTATTGTTAAGATCATTCTAGCTGTTAGAGGTCATATAAAAATTAGTAATCCGAGTTCTTGTTGGCAAACTGGTGTCCTAAAGCATATTTTACTATTTACTATCAAGTTTCACAACCTCCAAACAATGACATATACACAGTAAACATTGAGCAAATAGCCATTCTTAAAATAATTAAGAGTTAACCAATATAACATTTGATTATTCCTACCTGTGCACAACATCAGCTTTCCAGTAATGAAGACATCTCTCACATATTTTTCTTTTAATAAAATTAATATCATATTTCAAACACAAATTATTAAAAACAGATTTTTCAACTGTTCTAATTTTACAGAATTTGATATAAAATTGAAGGTTATACAAATTGCTTTAGTTCCAAAATGTCAGTGTGTTTTTACCTTTCTATTATTTGAAGTTGTTATTTTAAGGTGAAAATTTTATGTCAGGTCATAACTAACACCATTGTGGAATGGCCATGCAAATTATCTTTCCTGTAGTGATTCATCAGCTACACCAAGTACCTGATGTCTGATATGGGCAAAGCCTCTCACTTAGCATTAGAATAATCACATTTCTACTTATATTTAAATACCTTATCAATATCCATCTCTAGGTGCTATGTACTGAATCACTATCTGAGGAAATACACTGAGAATATACCTAAGACTCTTTAATAGTGGGTCATTTTTATTGCTTTGTACTAAATAAAGGTAATTTCTGTTAAAAGCATTACCTTTAAGGAGCTTGTTAAATGATTTTAAGTCCCTAGAATGCACACATTTCCTTCCCTGATTTAAATATGTTTGATACATTTATGCCTTTGTAGAATCCCTACCTCAAATGGATATGGATCATTGCTTCTATAATGTCCACAGCCTTCAGAAAGAATGCCTGAGTTTGGAACATGGCAGATGTTCATTAGGACAATGAAGGGACCTTTCCATCTGGTCAACATAAACTTTCAACCATATGCTTAGAAGAAAAAAATGAAAGCTGAAGTTGGTCCTCACATACTGGTTGGTACATGTATAACTAACACTGAATCCAGCTGTAATGTTCTTCTTAATCCTTTTTTTCTCTGTTAGAACATGAAGAGAAAGAACCTTGAGAATGACCTCTCTGGGGGCCAAGCATGACGCACATTTTAAAGGTAGAGGAATTTTAACTGGAATTTTAGCAGATATACTGTTCTTCATTCTTGCCTTAAAATTTATAAAGTTCAAGTAAACTTCTTTGACTGTAGTATGATTTTTATGAAGTTGTAATGAGTCCCTGTTTATATTAATTTTAAGAACCTCTTTGTAGGACAGATCCAAAATAGAGAATAAGATCCACAGATTCATCAAATTGAAATGAACTTCTAAGAAAAGTTAAAGGCTTTTGTGAAATGGAACTCAACATCAGTCCCCCACTTTTTAAATCCTGGTGAATGCCCAACACACAGAAGGTTAAGCCTTGGTCTTTGGTTTGGCATATTATCTTTCTCTGATCTGACATTTGGACTAACTTCACTGATCTGCAAAGATTCCATTTCCCTTTTTGAGGATTAGGTGAATCGCCTCCTGCCTACCAGGAGAGCATGCAATTAATACACCCCATGTGTGCTTATTGAAGTGATGTGATCTGACACCACTGCATCCATGGTTAATGTTTAGATACTGGTCATTTGTGGAACATGTGAGTGCTCCAATGTGGAGAGTTTTTAACATTAGCGATATTTTTATCTTCTAGGGATGAAACAGAACAAAATTTATCTCCTCAGAGCATATGAAGCAAAGTAGGATGGGAAAATCATTATTTTTTCATCATTATTTTATTTTTTTGAAATTAATATATAATTACATAATTTTTTTCCTTTTCATTTATCCATTCCCATATATACCTCTCTTGCTCTCCCTAAATTTATGGCTTACTTTTCTTTGATTGTCACACACACACACACACACACACACACACAGAAAGAGAAACTTGTTCAATCTGTTTAGTGTTACCTAGATGTATATGGATTCAGGACTGACTAATTGATATTTGATAGCCAAATAAGGGGAAGATTATTCTCTCATTCTCTGAATCATGGTTGCATATAGTTTTTCTTTAGGGTAGTGGTCCCTAAAGATTCCCATCAATAAGATTCCTCCTTATTGTGTTAGCAAATCTACTGGTGTTGCTATTGTTTGGGTCTTGTTTAGGTAGCCACCTTGTTACATTATCATGAGTGAAGATTCTCTGTCATTTTTGGAAACACTGTCTCACAGCAGATTTCCTAGTCTTCTGGCCCTAACAATCTTAGCAGTCCCTTTTCTGCAAAAATCCCTGAGACTTAGGCATAGAAGTTGTGTTGTAGATGTGCCCACTGGGGCTATGAGCCATAATCTTAAAGGAAGTGTGGTCTCTACAACTACATAAAATATTTAAGAAAGTATGATGAGTAAACAGGTCATTCAGAGAGAATTTAGGGTTTAGCAGTGTCTAACATCTATGGACCCACATAAGTGGGCCTTGTCCTTTTGGCTCCTTTAGTGTGGTGTTATTTTGTGTGTGCTCTAACAAATAAAGCTTGCCTGAAGATCAGAGAGCAAAACCAGCCACTAGTTAGCCATAGAGGTCAGGCAGTGATGGCTCATACCTTTAATCCCAGCACTTGGGATCTCATGCCTTTGATCCCAGTACTTGGGAGGCACACACACCTTTAATCCCAGCATTAGGGAGGTTGAGACAGGAAGTGATGTGACTGTACGGAGAAAGGAATATGAGGCAGGAGGAGAGAAGGGCTCAATCTTTTCAGCTGAGTAGTTGGTGAGGTTAGAGGTGGCTGTGGCTTGTTCTTTTGTCTCTCTGATCTTTCAGCATTTACTCCGATATCTGGCTCAAGGTTTTTATCGAGACCAATTAGGATTTATGCTATATTTAAGTGTATCTTAGTCTCAAATGCTGATTAGCTCACAATCAAGCTTTAAGTTGCACATCCCTGAAAGCAGAAGTCAGCAAACTCTGTCCTGTGAAACAAATCTAGATTGCTGCTGATTGTGTAAAGTTTTATTAGAACATAGCCATGAGCAATTACATATACACTGCCTATAGCTACTTTAGGGCTACAATGTAGATCTGCTTTGTTATGATAAAGACCTCATAGCCAACACTGCCTAAATTATTTCCTGCTGGGTTTTGATGGGGAAAAAATTAAAAAGAAGATTCTGCAAATAGCTGAAAGTTCAGTCATAACACTAGATTTGCAAACTCGAAGGCATTTACTGACTCAAAAAGCCAATACTGATCCTCTACCTCACTTACGTTTCTTCATTGACTGAAACAGCATTTCAAACCCAGACCATTTTCTCATTTTCACTCTGAAAAGAGAGCTCTGTGCAGCACGTCAGGGAAGAAAACAAATAACCCAGCAGGAAGGAAACTGCCAAACAGTTCATTTGACTCCATTACTTTTCTCCACATGAGTGGTCTCAAAAGTCTGGGTCTAGCATGGGCAGCGGCATCCCATGTTCTTTACACATCACAGTTAACCATGCAGCAAGGAGGCACCGAGTTCTTCAGTGCACAAGTTCTCAGTTCAGAGCTAGCTCTCTCTCTTTCTCTTTCTCTTTCTCTCTCTCTCCCTCGCTCCTTCCCTCCTCCTCTCTCCCTCCCTCTCCTCTCCTTTCTTCCCTCCTTTCCTCTCCTTCTCCTCTTCTCTCTGCCACGCACATGCACAGCGATAGCCTGCGTGGACCGTGGACCGCGGACTCTTCACTCATTTTTCAAGTCCCCTCAGGTACTGACCGCCAGCTGGCAAAAGTGACAGATGATGCTAACTTTCAACAGATGCCTTTCTGACCCCAAAGATAATGGAAATGACAAATAATAACTTTGTAATTACCTTAACTCCAAGCAAAGCAGAAGCTGAAAAATAACCAGCTGAAAACTACAGGGAACATGTGGGACTGACTTCCCCATTAAGCGTGTTTAAGTGTCCCCCGTGCTGCGGAGCTAGGAGCTGTGCCAAGAGAGCAGGGAAGGCAGCCTGATATGCACCCAACCATAAATCTTCTTGGCCCCATGATAAACAAACAAGATTTCAGCATCTGCATGCACAGCTGACGAGGGCTGGAGAAATGAAGATTAAGTGGGAACTAAGGCACCGCCGGTGCTCAAAGTTTTACAATGCCTTGGATTATGAAAGTCCTCTAATTAAGAAATACATTCTAGAGGTTCCTATTTTATTCTCTTCTTTGTTTCCAGGACTGGCCCATAAGAAGAAACACTAGGAAAGACAACCAATGAAGGTTATATGAAAATTGAATTCGGGCTATTGCTGATGCTCTTGGTGTCAAGGATGATCTAAGAGTTGTTGGTTAGATGCAGAGTGTTAGCACTAATCCTGACCAACAACTGTGTGACCCGTCTGGGCTCCATGCACCAGGGAGAATACAAGCATTTCTCAGCACAGTGAGCCCTCACTTGGAAGCCTCTGGAATGAAGTATTTGAATAACTTTGGAGATGAGATGTGACTTGGTGGTGGTTGTCCTTGTTTGGGGTGGTTGTTACTATTGTTGGTTAGTTCAACTACAACTTTTGATTATGCCATTTACAACTGGACTCAGATCAGCCAATCTCTAGGTAGAAAAAATTGTTAATTTTACTGGTTGATTACTGAGTCATGGAATGTGTATAGATTTGACCAAATATTACACTTAAGTACTTTTTAGTGTCTTTTAAAAATTAGATTGACATTTAAATTAATAGTTTAAGTATGCTGCCCTCTCCAACACCACTGCATCTGCACTTATGACCCAGCAGCCTGAATAGAACAAAAGAGGTGATCATTACCTCAGTAACAGAAATCTCTTTCCTAACAGTCTTCAAGCTGGGATATCAGTTTTATTGCCCCCTTGGATAAGAACAGAGACATAAAATCCCTTCCTCCATCAAATGCATGATCTTTGTGCAAAAATCCCACCATTGAGTCTTGTGGGTCTCTACTCTGCTGACTCACCCAGCTAGTCACCATAACCATGTGAGCCAATTCCCTGCAATACATTTCTCTACATGGATGATACCCTATTGGTTACTTTGTGCTGGAGGACCATTATAAAATTACAAAACCTGTCCTGGTGTCTTACATAGAAGTGATAACATCAATTGTGGGAAATCCTACTTACAATGGGATTATAAGTAATCCCATCAGATAGTGGGAAATCTCTCAGTAACTTCCCTCATTGATGCTAATTAATGTCTTCATAATTGCATCCACACAAGTTAGGAAGACCACTGCCATACTCGTCTTTATCAGGGCATACACTGCTATTGATCTAACCAAAAATTTAGAGTTTTCCACCTCATGCTCACTGTTTAGTAACTGTCCCTGAGTCTATCTGTATCCTACACAAAGTATGGTAACAGATTTTTCTAGGCATAGAGTAGGCAGACAACCTCCAGTCACAGCACTAACTCTACTTCTCAAAGCCCTTCAGGAGAGGCAGATGATGACCTCAGGCTGGGTAAGGAGCATGCATGAAGCCAATCAAGACACAGAATGGAGAAGGCATGTTAACACTACATTTGTGCTGTTATTCGACTCCATCCAAGGTGTGTAACATATTGAGTGTGGGGCATATTAAGTCCTCATTTGAATAAATTGTTCAATGTACCAGGTTGTAAAGAGTGTGAGGGTGTCCAGGGTGTTCCAGAAAAATGTGACAAAGTCACAATGGCAAGAGATTTTGCTTATCTGGAGATGGGATTTTGAACCAGGTATGTGGAACTCGGGGCAGCAGAAAGCTAAAACAAAGGTTATTCTTTATAAAGAGAATTTCATGGGTCAATGAGCTGCCATCTGGCAAGCATGCTGACCCAGTGTTCCACTTCTGGTCTTCCAGCAAGCAATAAATTATGTGCACCACACTGGATTTGTTCTGCATGTCCCACGTCTCACATTTCATACTCTATCTCCTTCATCAGCAGTAACACACAAAGCTGCTGACTTCAGCATGTATTATCTTGTTAACAAGATTTTCCTTTCAGCTCGACCTCTTTGCAACTCAGTTCCTAATGCTGACTGCTGAAATGGCTTGATGTCCAGATGTGCATCCAGCATCTGATTCAGGAGGTTCTGAAGTCTGTGCCCACAGCATGAAAACACACTGGCAGATGTGATGACAATTTATATGTAGCACAATGCCTTGAATAGTGATACCTCTCATTTATGGAAAATGCCCTACATACCAAGTATTTCTGTAAGCTCTCTACATGTTATCTCACAGAACTCTTTAGATACATCATTATCTTATGGATAAATCACCAAGCCACTAAGAAATTATGACAAGTTTTCAAAATTTTGCAGTTAAGATTGTAGCCAAGGTTTTTAAACATGGCTCTACAATTCATGAGCTTCATTACCCTGAAGGCCTTTTAAATAAACAACAAAATACAGATATGAAAATATAGCACACTTCTACTGGTTACTTTTCTTCAAATTATGAATTTGAATAAATAAGAATCACACAGGACTTGGTTTTATTTTGTTTTCTGTACAGAATGAGAGCATATTTCCAGTACCTTTACTCCCATAATCTCTACAAACAAACACAACTGAAAAATTTGTATCTCTTCTTATAGGTTAAAAGATGATCTAGATTTTCTAATAAAAATGTTTAAATACTTGTATGCAAGTGTACCTTCAAAGTTTTTTTTTTTTTAAATGAAACATTCTTCTCCATCCTCCTTCTGTTAAAGGATCTCACACATAACCAAGAATAATCTGAAACTTAGGATGCTCTTTCCTCTGTCTCCTGGGAGCTTGGATCAGAGGTATACCTTATATTTTTGGTTGTGAGCCTAGCCTTTAACGGCTAACCCATCTCTCCAGCCCCAGAGGTATACCTTACTGTGTTATATATCTGGGGCCACTCAGGATTCACTAGCCTGACAACTGATAATTTTTTTTTAACAAATAAGAGCCTTTATTAAATACTGATCATGTCCATATCTGAAACTCATGCTCAGAATATGTCCCCGAATTTTGTTTCTCAGGAGCTTATAAAAACAAAACTTATGAGGCTATGAACTTCCTGCCTTTGTACAATCAGAGACAGTCACACATTCTGATGTATTTCCTGTCTATATACTTTCTAACTACATGTGGTCAAGCACATATCTTGTGCAATTGGAGCAACCAAGCTTGTTTACAGAAGTAGAAATACCTGGCTTGTTATCTTACATGAACAGTCTCTATCATTCTAGGAAGTTATCTGTCCTTGGGCAAGTGCGGCTGACAGGTTAGAGGAATTTTGTTTTATAGATCTCTTAAGTACAGTAATTTAAACTTAAAATATAACATTCACCATCACAACTGTTTCCAAGTGAACACAGAGTTTTAAATAGAACTGTTCTGTTACCATTTGCTGTAAATACCTCAGTTCTCTTTTCTAGTTACTGTGCAGTTATATGTTTTTCATCACTTATTTTTAATCTGTCTGTCTGAATCTAAACTGTTTCTGTTAAATACAGCATATAATTCAATCTTTCTTTTATAACTCTGTTCTGGTATTGGAAACATAGCTCATAGCATGGCCTAGAATGGAAGGATCCCTGAGTTCAATCCCAGCACTGAAAAAAAAAAGGAATAAACAAAAAATCTGGCATGGAAGTACACACTTGAAATCAGAGCACTCAGGAGGCAGAGACAGGAGAATTGTGAGTTCAAAGCCATCTGGTTCTAGATAGGTAGACTCTGTCTCAAAAAACAACAAATAAACACAATCCCAGAATAAAATGAAATCTCTACAGTTGTCAGAGCTTTAGGCTGCCGTCTTCACTTGTTCACACATGGTATAATTGTTAACATGGATGAACTTTTGTCTGTCACTCTGATACTTGTTTTCTCAAGTATGCTTCCTGTCCTTTCACTCTCTTACTGTTCCTTCCTTCTTTCTCCTTTGCCCCTTAAAACAGTATTTTATAGTCATCCATTTTAAGTTATCACTATTATTCCAGTCAACTTTTAGATTAGTTTTCACTAGGAGTTATAACATGCATCATGAATGTGTTACATCTTCAGAGTAACACTGACCTAATTCTAAAAAATACAGCTTGAGTAAAACAAAAGATGGGGGTCCTTTGAGCAATATTATCCTACAGAGTTATATTTATGTATGCTATGAATGTGGTAGAGTAATGTAGTAACCATTGCTTTAAATAGCCCGGTGAATATTTTAAGAGATCAGTTCTACATACATATAGGAAGGAGTAAGGAAGACAGGAAGGATGGAAGAAAGGAGGGAGTGGAAGGGATAAAATAGAGACAACTTCACACACTACATAGTTATCATTTCTCGGCTTTTCTGTCTACGTGAATCAACACCTGGTTTTATTTTCCTCCAGTCTAAAAGAATTTTTTACAGAGCAGGTATTCCAGCAAGAAAATCCCTGCATTTCTGTTTATTAGATAAATGCCTTTTTTTTTGGCTTCTTTTATTGGTGAGATCATTTTGCTAGGAAAAGAGTTCTTGACTGGCAGTGTATGAACTATAATTAGATGCTGAGCAGCAGTTCTCTAAGAAGTGCTGTCCGTGGAAACCTGTCTGCTATGAAGTGCCCACGGTGCAGCAGAATTGGAAACACTGGTTTCTTCCCAGTGGGGATTCTCAACATCTGTTGGAAGTTAATGTGTCTTCACTAAGAACAGGGCAGAGCCTGCAGCTTTTAGAACTCTTTTGAATATAAAGAACCTTTTGCACTGACCATCCCACTTTGCTGATGCTCAAAAACTGTAAAAACCATGTTAATCTGGTGTGGAGAGGTAAACCAAGGCACCAAAAGGTACTGAATGTAGTATGATGCCTAAAGCCAAGGCACTGTGAATATCAATGCAGGATGATCATACCTCCAGAATACTCCCAGCAGCTACAGTAGCACCAAGGCACTGTAGAAAATAGTATTCTGTCAGTGGCATGTGTGGCATTTATGGAGATTCGAGAGGTGTGCTGCAGTTTCTCTGGGGCTGGTATCTTGTTGTTGCTGTTAGCCACTGCCTTGCATTTAATGACACAGCTCGACTGGGGATTTGAGATTTGATCTTCATCTTTACACACCCAGATGTGTCACTGTTACAGTTCTAATCACATTAAAAGATATACTACAACTTAAACATTCCTGGTTTATAATTACATTTTGAGCGTGGAAGCATTATCAGGGCATCCTGCCAAGTTTGGCTAACACAAACCTAATTCTGTTTTAGTACCAATCCCAGGAAAGGTTTAACTCTCAAAGGTTAAAATTTACTTCTTAATCTGTAGCTCATTTTAAATACTTAGTTGCTAGATTTTGTGTGCCATGTGCAAGAAAGAAAACAGGCACTCTACATGTATGTTATAGTTGTGTAGCTTGGTTCTCTTCTGGGACTCATTCGGTACAGGGCCTGTCTCTGACTCTTTTACTGGCTTTGGGACCCTCCTTATACTGTGTCGCCTGGCCCAGCCTTAATACACGGGGAGAGGTGCTCAGTCTTATTGTAACTTGATATGCCACGTTTTGTTGATATACATGGGAGACCTGCTCTTTCCTAAACAGAGAAGGAGGAGTGTATTCGGGCTGGGAACAGGGGTGGGGGTCAGGGTAGGGACTGGGAAAAGAGGAGGGAGAGGAAACTTCGACCTTGATAGAAAAATTAATAAATAAATTTAAATAAATAAATAAAATGAAAAAATCAGAAATTCTATTTCCTCTTTTATGAATTGGGCAAGGAATAGTAGAGTTAAGAGGCAGAGATGTAGTCTGGGTGGTAATTGCAGAAAATCCAACAAGCAATCAAATGTACCTGAAAACAAAGTATATGTAACTCCTCAGATAGATAAGAAACTAGACCACATCTCCTATAGGATTATAATGATTTTTCACTGAGCTCTCGATATACATGATTTCATCCCCATAATAATCCTACACGGTAGATAATATGAATTATCAACATTATGAAGATGAGAAAGCTAAGCTAGAAAGATTAAATAACATGCTTAAGATGCGATCTAAGTCTTATCAGACTTCGCATCTAAGCTTATAACCACCATTCCACCTGTGGATAACAATTGGCAAAGATTATTTCACTTATCTAAACCTTAATCAGGCTCTGAACCCTATTCCCAATGAGATTCATTTGTGAACTTCTTTGTAGAGTTCAGTTTTAACAAGAATCTTACTAAGTCTAATAGGAAATCTTCCCTTTTTGATATCCTTGTGGTCCCCATTTGGTCACTATTAATTCCCAGGTGATGTGTTCCAACTTGTCCCATCTTCAGTAAGACTCCCAAGTCAACAAAGCCAGAATTTTCTCACATATGATGTATGTGTTTAGAGAATTTCCAACCACCAGTACCTTTGCTAACAAAATGATTTGCTTCTTGGATGTTACAGGTTGTAATATCTGTCCCCCAGAGGCTCATGTCTGGAAGGCTTGTTACCAGTTGTTGGTGTTATTTAGAGAGGTAGAACCTACAAGACAGTGGTTCTCATCTGAGGATCATAACCCCTTTGGGGGTCAGATAACCCTTCCACAGGGGTTGTTTAAGACCATTGGAAAACACAGACAACTATATTATAATTCATAACATTAACAAAATTACAGTTATGAGGTAGCAATGAAAATAACGTTATGGTTGGGGGATCACCACAATGTGAGAGGAACTGTATTAAAGGGTGACAACATTAGGAAGTTGAGAACTGTTGCTGTAGGAGATAGGACTTGGATAGCAGGCTTTTAAAGGTAATAACCTGGATCCAGGTTACTGCCTCTGTTTCCTAATTCCTGATCCAACCCAATGTAAATATATTCCATCACACACTCCTAAAACCATGCTTGCCTGACCTGATGGCCTGAAATTCTCTAAACATTATGAACCAAAATCAATTTTTCTTCTTTATTTTTTTTTATTTTATTTTACAATACCATTCAGTTCTACATATCAGCCACGGATTCCCTTGTTCTCCCCCCTCCTGCCCCCTCCCCTTCCCCCCAGCCCACCCTCCATTCCCACCTCATCCAGGGCAAAACCTCCCCCGAGGACTGAGATCAGCCTGGTAGACTCACTTTCCTTCTGGACAAGAGCTCCCATCCTGTCCCAGACTTCCCTTCTGGACCAGAGAGAGCTCCCATCCTGCCCTGGACTTCCCTTGTGGACAAGAGCTCCCATCCTGCCCCTGAGTTCCCATTTGGACAAGAAAGCTCCCATCTGGACAAGAGAGAGAGACTTCCTGAATCTGTCAGGTCTGTCTGAACCAAGTGCGCTGATAAGACCAAGAACGAACCACAAGGAATGGGCAGACGTCAAGGCAGAAGTACATACAATTTTTTCTTCTTTAAATGGCTTAAGTCAAGTATTGTGATCAAAGTAATTCAGAAGTAATACTGATAGGTATAAACCCCACCTATTCTGATTGTATTTGGAATTGGTCTCATTCTACACTAGTCTATAATCTCCTATTGCTTTAATTAATTTTAATTTTGGTTGAAACATAATAACATCTTTTCCCCTTCCATCTTCATATATATATATGGTAATAGTAGAGAGGCCATGAATTTGAAAGGGATTGTGGGGAAAGCCATGGATGAGATGGAAGGGAGGATATAGGGAAGGGGTAAGAGGGAGAAAATGGAAGGGAGAAATGATGTAATTATATTTTAAAATAATAATTCTCTCTCTCAAGAATAAATTCTCTCTCTGTTTGTCTGTCTGTCTGTCTGTCTGTCTGTCTGTCTCTCTCTCTCTCTCTCTCTCTTCATAAACTATATGAATACAACATGCTGAGTCTGTTTAGTACATGATTTCAGGGCTGAGCCACCAGCTGGGGGCTCATCCATGGGTTAGACTAGTTCTCCATCTCTCAGCAGTCATTAATTGCCTATAATTCTTTGGAGTGGGCCTCCATGAGCTTTCTCCCTTCTATGTTAGCATGTCTGTTGATATTATTGTTTGGATGTTGATTAGGCAGACGTATTATTATGGTAGCATGGGGTATAGCTTGCCTGTCATTTCTAGGAGTTACAGCATTACTAGCAGATTTCTTGGTCCCCTGGGATCTTACTAATTTTTGTGAGATGTGTGTGTGTGTGTGTGTGTGTGTGTGTGTGTGTGTGTGTGTGTGTTGTGTGTTTGCCACATGTGGGGGTGCCCACAGAAGCCAGCTGAAGATATTAGATCTCCTAGAGCTGGAGTTACAGTTGTCAGCTGCCTGACCGGATGGTGGGAACCAAACTTGCCTCCTGTAGAAGAGCAGCAAGCACTTTGACCCTCTGAGCTGTTTCTCCAGCCCATGCAGTATGTTAAAGTCAAGTCCACCTTTGCTTCTTTAACTCCTCTGCCTCTGTGTTCTCTAACTATGCTCAGCAGCGCTTCTGAGAGCATGCCCCTCATCTTTTGATTGCATTTTATGGTTTCTGATTTTCCTATCTTTATGGTTCTGTCTTTCTCCTTCTGTGTGTGGGGGTATGTGTGTGTATGTGTTTCTCTTGTGCTTTTTATTTTTTTGTTTGTTTCATTTTATTTTGATTTTTGTTTGTCTTGTTTTTGTTTTGTTTTTTCCTAAAGAGAGAGAAAGAAAGAAGGCATGGAGTTCATTGGATGGGTTCAGAAGGAATGGGAAGAGATAAAGGAAGTAAAACTGTAATCAGAATATATCATATGAAAAAATTGTTTTCAATTTAAAAAAAGAGATACAGCGATAGGAGAATGTGAGCCAGCAACCTATGTTCTCCATAATTCATCCAGCCCTTTCTCCAGCCCAGCAAGATAAACAGCTTCCTTCCCATACACCACTGATTCATGAATGCCCTTCTATGTCTTCAGTCCATACGTGACCTTTCTCCCAGTACCTTTATCACCTTTTAGTTCTTCCTTCACTTGATTCTATTTACAGGACTGTGTCTTCACTCTAGAAACTGCTGCATTCTGAGGACAGGGGTGTACATGCACATATGTGGCAGTCCAGCTCCCACCTTTTTAAAGGGTTCCTATGAGGAGGAGAGAGGGGTAAAAAAACTTTTAGATAGGAGAAAGGTAGGAGAAAGAAACACAGGATAGCTTCAGGAGGACCTGGATTAAAATCCACTGGCCCCTTCTATCTTTTCAAAAGGGCTTTTTATAACAATGGCAGAGGGCAGGGTAAAAGACTCCCCCTGGCTACCTCACAGCCAAGGGCAGACTCTTCCAAACACCTGGTAACCACACCCATGGTCAAATCATGCCCTAATGCAGCTCTGCTGGGTAAAGCAATCTCAGCTCCCACTAGGAAACCTCTGTGGGTCTCCACAAACATATGTGTATGTACTTGTGGAAGGCAGAGGTCCACAAGGAGTATATTCTTTAGTTGCTCTCTGTTTTTTTAGATAGAGTCTCACTTAATCTGGAACTCATCAATTCACCTAGGCTGGCTGGCCAGTGAGCTCCAGGAATACCATTGTCCCATTCCCTAAGTATTGAGTTTACAGATGTATGCCACAATACTTAACTACAACATGAATACCAGAGATCCAAATTCAAGTCCTTATTCTTCTGTAGCTAACACTTTACTGACTGAGACATCACCCAGGCCCAACACTTCTTAATCTTTGTATTATCCCTGAATATTAATGTATAATGTGTTGAGACTACGTACCACATAGGCTGCTAGTGCATTCTTTATCTTCAAGACAGTGTTGTAGAAGCTGTGGATGTCCCGTCCTGTGTCAGGACAAAATGGGAAGTGCTCAGGCCTTCTAGGGGCCAGGACCAATAACTCTTATGTACTTATTCCAATACTTCCATCCAACAGCTCCTAACAATAACTGGTAGATGTCTACTTATTCCAGTTACCATTTTCCCTGCAGTGACAAAGCTCTGAAGCACATTCTATGTGTAGACTCCTAGTATCATCCTAGCTCAGCAGTTCTCTAGTTTGAGTGTGCCTCAAAGGCATTATGTGTGGAGTTTCTATTCCAGCCATTCTAGAATAGGACCCTAAATATGTGTTTATAATAAGAGCCCTCGGATTCTGGTGCTGGCCAGCCAAGAATATCATTCTGGCTTTGCTCCAGGTATCCCCATACTGACTCACTTCTTAGGTTTGTTTCATTGTTACTTTCCTTTGTCTTTCTCCTCTACTTTCTCACTGGTGGTTTCTTGGCTTCATCTCACAAGAAAACTATTTGTCATCAAATGTTATTTGGAGACCTGTTTGGGTGGGAAGACAAACTAAGAAATACTACAAAGATGGCTGTACTTGCCATGGTATGCACGAGGAATTCATTTGCTTAGAGAAATTGAGCTACTTCTCATGGGAGACATAGCTGGTAAGATCTTTTCATTACTTGTCACATGATCCTTTCCCCATAGAAGTGCTCCTCAAATATCAGTAGACTTAAAGCAACGGTGTTATCAGTCATCTCATAAAAATTAGCATCAGGACTCACTTGCTTTGTTTGGTAGTCACAAAGAAATCAGCATTTCTTGTTTTAAGATATAGCCCTGTGCTGGAAAGGTGAGAAGCTTTATTTAAGCAGTTAACAACAACCAAGGAGCAAGATGAGTATGCATCAGCACTGCACTGACATCATGGTCTAGAAGCACTCTATGAACTGTAGGGACAGCCTGGAGAAACTCATAGATGCTGGGCAGTTCAAGACTAGGTATCACAATTCATCCTACTGGACTCAATTATATCCAAATGGCTGTTATCACCTTGACAATCTGACTCACCATTTTACATCTATATTATGTATATATATATATGTCCTCTCCCCAACATGTACCTCCATGAATTTTGCTGTGTCTCTATTTTTCTTTCATTTTTCTTTTGTGTGTGTAAGTAAGAGATTTTTTTTCCCTCACACAGAACAAAGCATATGTCAGGGCTTTTGAGTAGTTTTATGATTCCATCACTCTGCTCATGCAACAGCCTTGTCAAAAATGTAGAGATGGTTGAATACTCAAAGCTCAAAATCAGACAGGAATCTAGCTGCACAGATCAGTCAATCACTCAATACCAGGCTCCCAGAGAGAATTGTACATAACAGGAAAATAATACTTAATTGTGCGAACAATTCACTTTATTGGTTTCCTTGGGATTATGTTTGTTCCCTCTATAGCAGCGAAAAAAGAAAAAAAATTGGGGAAACTATGTGCAATTTTCATAACTTACTCTGTGATAAATTTGAATTTGAATTGAATTGTGTGCTGTGCTAAAAAAAATAAAGTGAACGTGAGTTCAAGTTGAATTATTTTTAATTAATTTCAGCAATGGTGTAATGAACCATGTTTTGAGTTTGGGGATTAGGAAAGCATCTATAACAATATAAAAGGTAAAAAAATGGAAGAGTGTTACATGTGCCATGTAAAATGTCACTGTCACTTGTGCAGAAAGAAGCACCTTTAAACCAGTGGTTTGGAGTTGTGATCGCTGTGCCCCCTGAGAAACATTCCTGGCTAGCACTGAATGTGAGAAGCCTTACCCAGTCCTGACTTAGGGGTAACTTTGTATAAAATGAAGGTGAAATCACGTTTTGATGCAACCAAGCATTACAGTAAGTGTCTTGTGTCTACAAAATATTGCTTCTACTACTGCTACAAAAAAAAAAAAAAAAAAAAAAAAAAAAAAAAAAAAAAAAGGGTCAAACACTCCTATGGCGCTTATTTCCAGAGGTAGACTTCATGGATATTCCACCAGTAAGAATGAAGGATGTCTCCTAGAGCTTTTGAGTATTAGTTTATGCACTATTCTTCCTTATTGATGGTGACGGTTCCCCTAGACTACAGGAAGCTAGGGAAATACTGACTGAATGTGTGTTGTTTGACATGGTCATGGCCACATTGGAGACCAAAGCCTCAGACACATGGGACATTGGCCAAAACCATACCCCCGTGGGTCAGGTTCAGAGGGATGGAATAGCCTTCCTCTGGCCTGAGTGTGAATGTTGACATTTTAGGAAATTGACCAGTGTGTGCAAAAACTAGTAACTGCATCTGCTTCCCAGATGTTTACGGCCTGAGTCTGCTCACCTACAGAAGCCTGCTATTAAGACTAGCTACCCCCTCCCCTTGTGCTGTACCTAATGAATCCCCTGAGGTTCCAGGTTACTGTATACATCTTCATTAGAGTACACACAGCCCACCTGAGCACAGCATTTGGACATGTATATAGGTTTCCATTCTCTCTTCATTCCCTCACTGCTTCTAGTCAGGTTTCCAGACTCAGGCCATAGCCCCAAGCCATGTGTGTACTTCAACCACTAGACATTTAGACCCTGCTGGAGTCCCTCCGTCCCCACCCAGTGACCACGCCACCCTTACCTTATACGGGGCTCTAGGTATGGTTATAAGAGCAAACAGAGTCTTAGTCTCTAAAACCTCAAATGTAGTGAAAGTGTGTGCCTGAGACTATGAGATTTTTTATGACAAAGGAGATCTTTGAGCGGTGATGAAGATCATCATTTAGTTGAGTCTGTGTGATTAAGAAAGGGAGATTATATGAGTGGGACTGGGCTAATCACATGGGCTTTTTTTTTTTTTTAAAGTGGTGAGTTTTATCTATATGAGAACAGGCATCATAGAGTTTCAAAGAATGGCAAAGATTTGGGGTTCTTCCATCCCTGCACTGAAAGGGGTGCTAGCAAGCAAGAAGGACCCTGAACAAACTCTGAATTTAGATAGTAGCCCATACCTGATGTTTTTTTACTTTTTTATTTATTAATTTTTTTCACTTATTTTACATCCTGACTTCAGTTTCTCCTCCCTTCTCTCCTCCTGTTCCCTCCCCCCTAAGCTCCCCTCTGCCTGCCCACTCCTCTGCCTACCCCCGTATAATCCCTTTCTGTTTCTGTTCAGAAAGAGGCAGGGGTCCCACGGGTGCCAACAACCCAGGACATATCAAGTTGAGGTAGGACTAAACTCTTCCCTCTGTATAAAGACTGGGAGAGGCAACCCAGTATAAGGAATAGGTTCCCAAAAGCCAGCTCAAGCCTTAGGGACAGGTCCTGATCCCACTGCTAGGAGTCCCAAAAATAGACCAAGCTACACAATAGTCACACATAGGTAGAAGACCTACGTTGGTCCCATGAAGGCTCCTTAGCTGTCAGTCCAGAGTCTCTGAGCTCCTATGAGACCAGGTTAGTTGTTTCTGCGGGTTTCCTTGTGATGACATTGACCCCCTGGCTCATACAATCCTTCCTTCCTCTCAATAGGATTCCTGGAGCTTGACCCAGTGCTTGACTCTGGATCTCTGCACTTGTTTTCATTGGTCACTGGGTGAAGGCTCTCTGATGACAATTAGGGTAGTCATCTGTCTGATTATAGGGGATGGCCAGTTCAGACACCCTCTCCACTATCACCAGGAGTTGTAGCTAGGGTCATCACTGTGGATTTCTGGGAGTTTCCCTGGCACCAGGTTTCCCCCTGACTCCAAAATGCCCACCCCTACAAAGACATCTCTTTCATTACTCTTGTCTCCCTCCTGTCCCCAACCTGTCCAAATTAATCCTTCATGTTCCCATCGCAAGGAAATCCATGCATCCCTCTTTGGGCCCTCTTTGTTATCTAGCCTCTCTGGGGCTTCGAATTGTAATATGGTTATCCTTTATTTTATAGCTAATATCCACTTTTGAGTGAGTATATACCATGTTTGTCTTTCTGGGTCTGGGTTACCTCACTCAGGTTGATTTTTTTTTTTCTAGTTCCATCCATTTGCCTGAAAATTTCATGATGTCATTTTTTTTGTTTTGTTTTGTTTTGTTTTGTTTTGTTTTGTTTGTTTGTTTTAGCTGAGTAACACTCCATTGTGTAAATGTACCACATTTTCTTTATCCATTCTTCCACTGAGGGGCATCTAGGTTGTTTCCAGATTCTGGATATTACAAATAACGCTGTTAGGAACATAGTTGAGGAAGTGTCCTTGTGGTAAAATTGAACAGCCTTTGGGTATGCCCAAGATTGGTATAGCCGGGTCTTGAGGTAGATTGATTCCCAATTTTCTGAGCAACCATCATATCAATTTCCAAAGAGGCTGTACAAGTTTGCACTCTCACCAGCAGTGGAGGAGGGTTACCCTTACTCTACATCTTCTCCAACATAAGTTGTCATTTGTGTTTTTTATCTTAACCATCCTCACGGGTGTAAGATGGTATCTCAGAGTCATTTTTGTTTGCATTTCTCTGATGAATAAGGATGTTAAACATTTCTTTAAGTTTATCTCAGCCATTTGAGATTCTTCAGTTGAGAATTTTTTTGTTTTTATCTATACCCTATTTTAGATTGGATTATTTGACTTGTTGATGTCTAGTGTCTTGAGTTCTTTATATATTTTGGAGATCAGCCCTCTGTCAGATGTGAGGTTGGTGAAAATAGTTTCCCATTCTGTAGGCTGCCTTTTTGTCTACCAGGGAGCTCCTACAGCTGATAAACACCTTCAGTGATGTGGCTGGATACAAGACTAACTCAAAACAATCAGTAGTCCTTCTATGTACAAATCATACCTGATTTATACTGAAACAACTGCAATAGTCCTGGAAAGGAATTTTTTTCCATAGAACCTCTAGGAGAATCCACCTAGCCAATACTTTATTTTTCACCTTTTGAGACCCTAATCAAGTCAAAATGACCTTCTAGCTCTTTGTTCTGGGCTAATAAGGGTATTATTTGAAGTAGTTAGTTGTTCGTTTTTAATACAAAGTAATCCATCTCCATTCTCTCTAAACTATGTTCACAATTGTTTTAAAGAGAAACGTGGTTACTGGAAATTAAGGGTTGCTTAATTACATTGCTCAAACTACAGCTCTCTATATTGAGATAAACTTGCACACAGTACTCTTCTATGAACTCCTAGGGTTGAGTAGTTTCTAGAGTGGTAACATATGCAATCATGAAAAGTAAAGGAAATGAACTGCTGGACATAAACATACCATGTGGTATGGAGAACTGAATCCAGGGCCTTGTTCATGTTAGACAAGTGCTATAGCATCATGTGGATGAGCTATCACACTAAAGGTATCTGCTCCTCTAAGGTCCATGCTTGGTTTAAGAACTTTCTAGAAAGAGGTGAGGGATACAGAGACATGAAGAGGGAACACATACAAAATCTTGATTTTTACCTCTGTGCTTTAAAGATCTTAATCTGGTTATTGTGTTGTCTTACCACAATATTAAAAGGGAATCTTTAGATTTTTGTCTTCTGTGAGAAAAAAAATGTTGATGAATAAATAGGACAAAGAAGAAGAAAGGACTTGGGCAGCTTTGTGCAAGCATCCACTCTGTGGGATCCTCCCAAGGAGGACTGAGTGCTTACAGAAGCTGAATTTTCTGTTCTGAGTCCTGCTGACCACTCACCACCCAGCAGCAGATATTTCACTTACAATAGATACTAATGCTCATACCACTAGAAATAAATTCTAACTCCTCCCCTGAAGCACCTCAGTTATCTAGGAAAAAATAATAAATCAATGATCTATACTAAATAAATAAAATTTTAGTCAAGATCTGGGTTATTATTTTATGTTTAATCCTCAATGAAGCAACATTAATTTCACCTTTTTTTTTAAATTTGATGTCTTTCAGCCAGGAGACTCTTAAACACAGCTTGCTACCAACCATTATTTATGTTCTTTTTCTGAACAGCACCTAATAACTGCTAATTAAGTCTTTTGTAGCCTGACTCTGAACTAATTAGGGTTAATTGAGCCTGCGTGCACATTAGCTGTTCTAGCTCTTGTCCCGATAATCAGTTTTTTTGGAGCCCCTTGAATATTTAGTCTGTTTGCTTGGACTTCTCCCTACTGGACATTCTGCTGCAGCCTTTTTCATCATCTAATGGAAAGCAGCAGGCCACCCACCCCCCATGACTCACAGATGGGGGCAGAACAGCCAAGGGATGTCACAGAGGAACAAGCTTCTGAAGAATGGACAAGCAACAGAATTGCTGGCATGCCATTTCAACTTCTGAGTTTTAACCTTAGGTCCATCTCTTCCTGGAGAATGAGCATGTGGTTTCTGGGGTTCTGTGTTCACTGTCCCCACCACAGATTGCCTAAGTTTCCTTCGATGGGTCTCTGCATTTGGTTATCTGACTGCTCGGGAGAACTGACAGGTGTGGGGGTGACTGCCATGAGAGGCTAGGCTGCATTCTCTTGCATCACTCCTTCATGATGGCTAGAACATTCCACGGCACTTATGTCTTCCTTCATAGAGTTTCAGACCCCCGACAAGAAATCTGCTTGACAACTCCAATAAGAGATTTGATTACTTAACAAGGAATTCAATTGTTCAGCTACCTTAACCTTAAAACAATCCTAAAAAAAAATTAAAAATATATTTACTAGTTTTTAAAGACTATTGAGTTAAACAATAATTAAAGGGTTCTTTTTAATCTCTATCAACAAAGAAAACTTCTCTAGTCCTACCAATATAGATAACTATTGAGCAATTTTCACATATTTATCTGTTTAGGCAGAATGTAGAATGAATAACTGGTCATACTATAGATGAAATGGTATTTCTTTTTTTAACTTTTGATGGGGAGCAAGAGAGGTCACCCTGGAAACCAGGAGCCTTCTCGTTCATGTTTTATCTATTTTCTCTTATGAATTTTGCATTTATTGATAAGTCATAGGAATTTAAAAACACTTAGGCCATACAGCAGCTACATGTGAACACTGCTTTTGATTTATCACCAAATTTATTTCCCAGAAATGTTACTCAGAGCTGGATTGAAAGGGTACTTGAGAGTTTACACAAGTATGCCACCACACTGCAAGTCTGCTGGAGAGCTAAAGGGATTGCCTTTTTGGAGCTTGAACCAAAAAGCAAGCAGCCAAAACCATTGAAAGAGGGTCCTGATGCAGAGTAGATTAGAGGAGAAACACCTTTGAGGACATAGAATGCCTTTGTGGACTGGGTCATAAAGATGTTCTATCCTTGGACAGTAAAAACTCACGTGTTATCTTAAATACATTCTGGGGGTGTTTGTTGAGCTGAAGATGAGTTAGAAAATGAACACCTCTGAAAAGATAGCAAATGATATAGTTAACATCTTTATCTCACTTATTCATATACATCTATGCGTATGATTATGCTAGGCATTTTCTTAATACTATACCTTTGAGTTTAGCAATAAATAAAGCTTTAGCCATTTAATCTAAAACTCTACTTTTAAGAGTGATAAAAAAAAAAAAACCATATCGTGGAGGTCAAATAATAGACCCAAGGTGATTTGTGCCTACTGAAATCCAAATGTAGGCGTTTCCTGTGGGTGGATCTTCTGAGCTCTGAAACTGTGTATACATGTCTAGCAGCAGCTTCATTCCTTACCTGCTACAAAGCCATCAACCCAGTTACTATTAGAAATTTTGTTGGGGTCACTCAGCAGAAGGGGTCAGGAAAGGAAGTCCACATGTCCAAAACTGACTCCACCTTTTTCCCTAATGCAAAGGCAGCTTAGCTGTCCCTCATTCACTGAAGGTCAACTTCACAGTCTAGTCCTTGGTTGTTCTTCATTGTTTAATTTGGAAAGCTTATCTAAAGGGAAAAAGGCAGAAGACTAGGGGATCACCTCATGAAGTTAGTTATCTCTGGCTGTATATACATTTCTTTCTTAAGGTAGGAAGGAAGCCGGTTGGTTGTTCTACCTGGCTGAGCAATATTTCTTGGAACTTGAGCATAAACAGTTACATAGAGAAGACTAAAGCTCCAAGAGCTATGTGAGAATGGTGGAGACAGGGCTGGCGGAGTGTGTGAGCATATGAATTTGAATGTGTGTATGCATGTGTGTGAATGTTCATTTAAATGTGTATATAAGTGTGTATGAATATGCGTTTGTGTGGTGTATGTGTGTGTAAGTATGAGTGTGTGAATATGTATGTGTAGATATAAGTATGCATATATGAATGTGTGAGTGTGCACATATGTACATGACTGTATATAAGTGTGTGTGTGTGATAGTGTGTGTGTGTGTGTGATAGTGTGTGTATGTGTGTGTGTATGTGTGTGTGTGTGTGTGTGTCGTGTGGTAGGTGAAGTGATGTTTGAGTATAAAGTTTGTTTTATAATGTTTGACAGAAAAGATAACTTAATGTTGCTTGTATTATCAAGGGCTGAATTGTAAGCAAGCACTCTGAATGAATGCACACAGGGCATAAATAGAATTCTATTAAACAAAAATGCTAATAGATTTTCTTATTCTATGAAATTTACATAAGTGTTCAAAGAAGTATTCATTGTAAAGATTTTAAACAGAAGGCTCCCTTTTAAAATGTATCTGCATCAGATAACTAATTTCTCTACATAGATGCACACATGCTGTAAATGCTCCAAAATGATACATGTAAGCTTATAAACTTATTACAGAAATTTGTTTTTTTTTCATTGAGATACAATTCAAAATTAATCAATAAATTTAGTACTTAATATATTACCACAGGATTTTCTGAAGCTTCATGTCAATAGTTTTAAACCAATAGGACTTTTATATGCATTAAAGAAATACTCCCAACAATTGGCAGTACATTGAAATAATCTCTAATTACTGCAGTAGCCATGGAAATAATAGAATCTCTAATTGTGGCCTGAAAAACTGCAGTTTAAAGCAAGCACAGCACTGTTCAGATTTACACTCATACTAATCAAGTCGATGTCAGGGTTTATTTCATAATGGGGATTTTATGATTCAGGAAAACAGCTATGATGGCTGAGAATAAGTTAAATGGATTTTTGTCCAAAGAATGGTTCCAGAGAATGATGTGAGCACATACTGCCATGTTTCCCAGGGAATTCTTTCATTTCTTTTCATCGTAGCTCTCTGACTTCCAGTAGATGAATATTGCTGGCAATTCTTGACTTTTTGTGGTTTGATTACCATTAGGCACAATCCTGGAGGGAGAGGTGTATGTGGAATACTGATAATTAAAGTTAATCAAGTAGTTCCAGGACTTGTTCTTTGTTCTTGCTTTACCAGTAGAGAACCATTGATGTGATCGTAACTCAGGATTTAATTTAAGAAGTGAATGAGTGAGGACACAAGAGTTATTTTACTCACAGCTCCCAATAGGACACAAAGCAAGTCAGGCAGTATAAGAAGGGCCTTCTCAGTGTGAGGTAGAGGGAACAAAGGAGAAAACATGACCCGGGGGCCTTCCTGTAGTTTCCTTGGAAAGCAAAGAAGGAGACAGGGGTCAAGTCTGAGCAAGCTGAGGATTCAATTATGGGATAACATTGACGGACTCTCAGCTAAAGAGGTACCTCTGCTTGCTAATACTTGACCCTTAGGAGATAGGACAGGGAAATATTGGCTTGGTGCATGGTTGTCTGAAGGAGTCAGCTGGAGACAGCAGACTTTGATTTCATTGTTCTGCACAGGTGACAGGCGTATTAACAGGGAAGCCTTTTGCTATCTCCAGGAAGCAGTTACTTCAGAGAAACACACTCCCTCCTAGATCATCTAAGCCTCTCAGAGGTGTAAGTCTTATGTAATATTGGAAGTTGAAAATGTTATTAATAGAGCCACCTGTTAAATGTTTGCCATATTTTTAAATTTAGGTATTAACAGCCTAAAAAAAAAAAAAAAAAAAAAGAACGTTAAGGGGGCAATAAGCTGACATGGGAAACACTGGTGCATCCTTAAGCACCACTCAATGTTATGCTTACTTCTAAGTATGCTATAAATATATTTCATGACATTTAAATAAAACATGAGGGGGTATATTGTATGTGAGCTTCGCATAGCTGTGTACTCATCTGCATGCACACATATCTATTTATTAGTGTTTAAATATGTTCTAGTACTCAAGCCATTGCATAGAGATGTGTCTTTCTTCTATGCAGTCTCTATGTAAACTTTCTGCTTAGAAACAGGTACATGCATTTACATACATGCATACACACACACACACACACACACACACACACACACCAAAGATACACACAAACACAAGGAGAATTTAAAAGTTCTAAATCCAAATATGCCTTATATTTAACAGCTGAAAACAGATATGGGTGAGCCGCTAATTTTGCTGAGGCCTTGAACTCTGCAACCGAGGGACTGAATTCAAGATGCAACCTTTTCTTGCTTCTCCCTCTTCTTCATCCCTTTCTTATCTGTCATTTCTCCTCCTGCCTTTAGTTTTTCACTACTTTCTTGGAAAAACATTTATTAAACTCAGTAGAATAAGCTCCCTCCTCATTGGTAAAATGATGAAAAGATAATTAATATTCTAGAAGAACTCAAATATTACTAAAAACATGAGTCTGCTGAAACAGGAATGTATATTGGATGTGGTGAAGTGTGGTGATATTTATTTGTGCTCTCTATCAGTACACTTCAGCTGGTCTACTCATGTACAAAAGAGGAATCAAAATTGTTAGGTCTAGTGTGAGGGAAGAGTTCAAAACCAAAGTGGTCCTCTCTCATCTTCAGGAATGCATCCTGAGAGTACCAATGGGTACCTTGAAAGGTAGATAACACTGACTCCTGCCCAAACTACAGTGTTTCCTATGAACACAAATTACAACCTATAGTAAATTGTAATTTATAAATTAGGCACAGTAAGATCGTTTACCTCTGAGTGCCTTGTAAGTACATCTCACAATATTAAATAAAACACTAAGGGATATATTGCTTGTGAATCTCATATAACTGGTGTCTAAATATCTGCATGCATGTGTATATCAATTTAGTAGTGTTTAAATGTGTTCTGAGTTTGTATTTGAGCTACTTTGATAAAATATTCCAACTATAGCACACTATAAACAATATGCCACAAAAGTGATGTGAATGTAGCTATTTCTCAAAATATCTAAGGGTAGGCGACATCTGCACCATGGATAACCCCCCTCCAAAGAAACAGTTTACATCCTTGGCAGGATGAAATTTGATAGACAGTTATGGAAGCTCAAGTGTTCGTAAAGAAGTATCAGTCTTCTGAACGTGAATGTATAGTGGACAGAGTCTGTGTGTATAATAAGAAGAAAGCAAAGAGAATAATAGTACAATCTACTGTCACAGGGGAGCCTGGGAAATAGTGTGGTCCTCTCTCTAGCTCACTTAAGATGCTGGTGTGCTTTTGTTTAGTTATACAATTTCCAACCATAGTTACATCAGGTCAATGAAGCCATGAAAAGCAAAACCATGAAAAATAAAAAAAACTACTAAATTTACAGAGGAAGAAAAGCTGGGCAGCGTGAGTATCTGTTGGGCAGACAAAGGAGGCAAATGCCTTCCCCAATGAGAATCCATAGACAGAGGCAAAGGGCAAATTGTTGCCTATACAGAACTGGATGTGGCTAAAGGTACTGAAGCTTGGAGACTGTGAAAGAAGATGCAGGTAAATTCCAGATCATGAAGGATCTTGCTTGCCATGCTTTATAGAGTTCATATTTCATCCACCTGTTTCAACAATGCTAATTGATAACTTGTTCTAAACAGCATCTTGAAACTTGGGGGAAAGTGAAAATAAACAGGATATCCAAAGTCTTCTTACATTCTAGAAAACACATTGGTGAACTGCTGTATAAAATTAAGTCAGTGGTGACACATGGAATGTGATTGACTGTGATGTGGGTGCTAGTTCCAATAGGACAATGAAGAAACCCCTCATAAAAATGAAGGTTTAAGAACATGTTGCATTTGGACAAACCAGAAGGTGGTAAGGGGAGAGGGGAAGAAAACTTTGTCAATCAAGGCAGAGATGGATCCTCAATGTTTGAGATAACTAGAAAAAGCAAGTCATGTACTAAGTGCATTAATGGAAGAATGGTGAATAATGGTGAAGGTAGGCTTCGCCTATCTGTGTAACTATATAGGTAAAAATAGGATGCCTTCAACATTTTCCTCCTAGAGTTACATTGGCTATTTGGAGTCTTTTGTAGTTGCATTCAAAGTTTGGGCTTTTGCCCCATTTATATAGAATACCAATGGTGTTTTAGTAGATTGTACCAATACTTTATGAGGTAGTATAGATTTTTAATACTAATTCTTGCAACCCATATATATAAAACTTCTTCAACTACATTCATCAATATTTTGTTCTTTTCAATGCACAGGCCATTAGCCTTGATGGTACATGTATTCCTAAGTATTTTACTGAAGTTTGTTTTATGACAGCAGACTTTTGGGAATTATGAAAAGGGAGATAACATGATTTATGTTTTCAAAACATGACTTTGATGTTTTGTTCTGCAAATACATACATCTGTCAAAATTCATAAGCATAGACAAAATGTAATATATGAACGCCTTACTGTATGTTGACTACATCCCCAAAATAGTTTTAAAAAGTAATTTTTCCTGCTATATTGTCAAATAGAAGTGGCAGCTTGGCAGCCTTCATTTTTTCCTTAAGATCAGTTCAGTGTCACTGAAAACTGACAAGAGATATAGTCAGTTGTACACTTGTGAAAATTAAGTCAGAGAAAAGAACGCTGAATCTGAAAATATAAAATATGGGTGTACTACTGCCATCATCCATGTAGGAAGTGATGAAGGCCAAAATTTACTCATGTGAAGGAAGACATCAGTCAACAAGCCTCCCAAGACATAGAGATGACATGATTTGACCTACTCATTGAGATAGAAATTATAAAGAAGGAAATGACTTGAGGGGCATAGTTCTGTTTGTGATATATTGAGTTTGAGATATTTAGGAATTACAGAATAGAAAATGACTCCATAACTATTACTATAGGTTCAAGTACTTGGCTGTCATGTAATTTTCATATGTAAATCTGTGAATATTTAATAAGAAATCTCATCTAAAACTATGAGTATGACTGCTAACATCCTGAGGGTATCTTTATAATACCAAGACAAGTCTGCAATTTGAATGAATGGATACTCCTTGCCATAGCATATACCAAAGAAGTCTGTGCTAAGTTATTATTATGTGCTCAGTGGTAAGCTAGCTAGCATGTTGATGACTACTTTACATGGAATTGGCTCTTCTTGGGATATCACATAAAACTGTTACCAGAATTATTATACCCTTAAAAATCTATTAAGTCTCAATGCTATCTTATGGAATAGTCATTCATTATTTGCCAAAAAAATGTTGCCTAGAGTTGGTTTATTTTCACACACATTGTGTTATTGTTGAAATATAGCGTGTCCCTTAGATTTTTCTGACACTGAAATACATGCTAGGCATTATCCTTGGTTTGTGAACTTGATAAAGAATTCACTCTTGTGATTGGGTTCTATTATATGGAACAGCTGGCCTCTACATAAAAATATTATCCAAGAAGGCCTGGCCTAAAGACAGAAATTGTTTAAAATTAGGAACCTTTCTCTGGAACGGTAGGAATTCATAGGTATGTGTTTTGCTTTCCTGATAAAATACAGTGTGCATACTGGGCACTGTCCATGGTGGCTCTAGTGAAGGCCTGAAGACAGCCTACGGGAACTGAGAGTAGGTTTGGATCAGAAGTTAGCAAAAACTTAGACCTTAGTGCTACAATTCCAAGTCTATTAACCTCTGTGCATAGAAAAACACAAGATCCAGATGAGATCTACAACCCAAACCAACACCTTGTTTTTGGTCCTGTGAAACCCAGAGTCTCAATGTGCCTTGGCTTCTGAACTGCAGTCACTCAGAGATAAATGGATGTTGCTTTAAGCTGCTGTACTGGTGGCAATTTGTTATTCAGCAGTAGGAAGTTGGTATGCAATATTCAACAACTCCATGCTGAGAATCAAATAGGTTGAATAGCACGGCCTAGTGCTCAATGTTGCTAAATGGAACAGCAGAGATTGCAAACTCCATGCCCTGAACTCCAGATCCTCAGCTTCCTTCCTGTAGTTTATGCAAAAGAGGCACCCAGAATCAGCATGCATGAGATCCCAAATGTAGCTTAGCATTCTCACTGAAGCCTTCTCTTCTCTGCCTCTCAGCTGTCTGCCTCTGCTGCTATCTACAATACAAAGCATGCTTCCTCTCTGGCATTTGCTTATCTGATTCCCAAGAAAAGCATGAACACTATCTCATGTACCTATTAATCTCTGACCACTAAGACTGCCTACCAGAGGTAGGTAGATGAAACGGAGTCTTATTTTTAGTAACTGAACTGAATCCCTGATTTATTTCACTTTGTTTGTGAAACAACATCTAATGTTTTGGTTCACTATCTACCTGAACTAAATTCTGGGAGAGATGTTCTAGTAGAATCATGGGACATCCAGTTATGGTGTAAGCCAGTGCATGCTCACCTTGGCTGAAATTCATCCTTCCTCAGGTTCAATGGACTGGGCAACCAGGGATCTCTCTGTCCTTACAAAAGGATTCCAAGGTCTTAATGACTATTTGTGCATGAGCAGCTATATATTTCAGCTCTTCTGCACTCCATATAATCCTCTTAAGTATTCATTTTTATCAATAATATAGTATAATAATAATCTTGGGCCATTCTATTCCTTATGTTTTAGATTAATATAGTTATGCTTTATGGAAATGTTATAAAGATCAAGTGTAAAATACAGAAATATATGCAGACTCAGAATGCTATTAGATTAGCTACAAGTTAGCTGTCTATAAAGAGAAAATGTTTTAGATATTTGTAGCTTTAAGCATGCAGAAACTGTTAAGATAGTCAGAAACCAAATATATTTTCTCAGTGTTAAATCTCTCTCTTCATATATGTATATGTAAGTTCATGTATAAACATATCTCTGCAGACATACACAATTATACATATGTAGATATACATGCACAGAGTGTTGTGTAAGAATATACATATGTCTATACATATTTTTCTACAGTAAGATAGTCAATTTTCCCATCTTCAGTGCATTCTCACATCAATGTGGAAGGCTCTTAGGTGGTTTGTTTACTGTATTCAGTTAACACTCTGTATCATGGCATTCGCTCTTAGACAGGGATGGTGTTTTCATATAATATATGCAAAGATGTGTTGCCCTACTTTGGAAACCCAGAACTGCATTTGTCCCTTCTACATAAGAGGAATATAGGGGGCTACAGAAAAATACCAGACGAGATGCTGTGAATGGCTTAAAAAAGAGGGAGGGGAGTAGAAATATTCAGCTTCTGCAAAATCATTACCCTCATTAGTGACTGAAAGAAAGAAGAGAAATGAATGAGGGGGTTTTGAAGACTTACTTAAAGTACATTTTTATGCATTGGATAACATTGGGCAGCATTATGTTTTTTTAGAGCCACAAAAGGTTATGCAAACAGAAACCCACAAGGAATAGAAACACATTAGAATTTATACTCCTAAATTGTTCACTATGTAAATGAAGCTTTCAAATATATATGGTTTATGGAAATTGATGTCTTATATTTATTACTCAGCTCCCAGATTAAAATTGGAACCACACTGATTAGGTAACAGTACAAATCAATTCCCATAGAGAGAAGCAATAATAATACATCAAAATACAAATGTTCTGATTAAACATGTTGATGCATGAGAAGAAAGAAGATGTGTGCTTTTCTTGACTCTGATTTTGAATGCTAGTCAGGTCCACCCTTATTCTCCCTAAAACAATGGGCTGAAAGGAAACAGGCAGACTGGTTATGACACTCCCTATTTCAGGGAACACAGTGGTAGAAAAACGAGAAAGAGCAAGATCTGGGCTCCTTTCCCATGAATGAAATATCAAATCGTGGGAGCTGGTGTCACTGAATGAGGCAACACTTTAAGGCAACAATCAATGCAGCATTCAGCTCAAGAGAAGGCAGAAATGCAAACAGGCTGCACCAGGGGGGCCATGCTATGTTAAGGTTTCTCTTTTCCAGCTCTTTCAAACTTGGGGTGGGGGTAGGGAGGAGACTGAGAGAAGAAGTAGATCATTCTATTCCATTCACTCAGGTCAAAAACTTAAGAAGACTGACAGTATCTCAGATACCAATGATACCATTTGTCCAAGGCAAGGAAAACATTTTGTTAAAAGATGACAGAAAGGGCAAACTTAAATCCTCATGTTTTTGGGGAGTCAGCTTTCTAGAAGTATAATGTTAAAGCCTTTCACAGGAGCATCTTTACAGAAACTATGCTTAAAGGCCATGCCTCAATGATTTGAGGCCAGACATCCTTATATGAATATATGCAGTGGCCCTGAAAGGAAGAGTACTAACCGATGAAACAAAATGGCAAATCGACAAACAAGTTTTAAAAACTGGCAAAAGCTCCCTTGGCATGTACCCTGAGGGTACCTTTCTGGAGAAAGTCATCATTGCTTAGAGGTGAACTGATCAAAAGTTTCTTCTACTTACTACTGTATTTATTGTAGAGTCCAAATTCTGTATCAGCAGTATTTATTTTCATCAAGTTCTTTTTAACTAAGACGAGTATGCTGACTCTATTCATTTCACTTGGGAATGGTTTTGATGTCAGATACCTTTGCTCATATGTCAACTGTGCCACCCACAAGTATTGTTCCAGTACACCAAGAGAGTACCCCTCAGTCACATATGCATCTTAAGTGTCAACATATATTTAGAACAGAGAAAAGAAACACTTTACAGTCTGTCTGAAGGCTTACACTATACTGTAAATTAGATCTGGTAACATCGAAGCATTGACATTCCATCTGAACACTGTCAAGTGGTACAAAATATTTGTTTTCAACTCACTAGTCTCTGGGTCTAATATGGAGGAAATCTTGATGGGACCAAAACTTTTGTGGGTATGGCTGCCTTGGCAGCTCCAATTACAAATGAGTGAGAATTAAACACTGGAAACTGTGTTAGAAGGAGGTTGAAGCAAGCCTCTGAAAAAGCTATAGTTCAGCAATGGAGACAGGTCCCGTCAATAATGTTCTAATATAAGTAATATTAGCATTACTAAGAAGATAAGGAAAGCACATCAAGAGACCTGGCAAGTCACTGAGGGGTATGTGTACACTAATGCCTTCAAAGTCAACAATACGAGCATTGATTAAGGTTGAAATTGAAAAGATTCCTGAGGTCAGAAACTCAACCATGGCAAGGACTATGTTCTCCTTTTCAATGCCCAGCTGGCTTTAAAACAGAATAGTTGTCACCCCAGGCCCTGAAGATCTCAGCCATCACTATGTCCCAGCTGACTGCCCACTTATGCCCTACAGACCCTGAGCTCTGTTGTGAGATTTTCCACTACACATTTTGCCACATTCTCTTCCCACTCTGCTCTTTGGACCAGTCATATAGATTGCTTTTAGTTTTTGGTTTCACTGTGTTCCTACAGCTAGCTCCCACAGAAAATCCTGGCCACTTCCTGAAACAAGTGGCATAGCATTTGGTCATCCAAAGTGAACAAACTTCGCTTATGTGCAAATCAGTGTAGAGGAAGTGAAGGGCAGTTCCTACAAAAGAAACATTATGAACCAAGACATAAAAGGAGGAAGCAGGTATGTTGTTTTGCACTTTTGTCAGAGCACAGAAACACAAAGAACAAATGTGGGGTAGAAAATTGTACAAAGAGTGTTATGGCCAATGTGGGAGATTTAAAATATTTAAGACATGAGGACTTATTTTTATCAACAATGGAAACCCATGGAAGACTGGGGACCAGAGATCGTAACATCAGAGTTACTCCAAGAAAAGAGAAATGTGCTAGTTATGTGCTGGTTAGAGTATAAAAAGAAAGGGAAGGAAAGTTACAGCAATAACAGTGGTTCTTAAAACACTATGATGGTCTGAATCAAGACGGTATGGAGGGTATTCACCATCATTGTCTCAAAGAAAATGTGACTAGGCTGAGAAAGAGATATATTCTAGAAAGTTCAGCTTCTGTTTTTCCATAACCTAGTAGAATGCCCTATAAACATTACAGGAAGTAGTATAGAAGGGACAGCAGAGCACACAAAGTAGCCAGAGAGAGAAAAAGAGTATGTTCAGGCTATGAAAGACATTGCCCTGGACAACCGAGAAGTAGATGATGTGCCAACTTGTAGAACCAGGGCTTCAAAGAAGTCTGATGGCAAGGGCAAGGTCAATGGCAAAAACAGAAACACTGGAATCCCCAGCTTCCCAGCAGGGTCCCCTCTGTGCATAGCTGAGGTGAATTCAGTGACACCAGACAAAAAGAGAGACAAACATATCTCAACACAGAACTCTACAGCTGAGATCCCTTCAGTATCCCCTCATCACAGATGCTTGGAATTGCATGTGGCAAGACTCACAGCAGCATAATAGGGGGAAAACAGATATACCAAGCCTGAGTTTCTTGCCAACTTACATGGAATAAGCCCTAGAAGAGAAATCTGACTGATTTTGAGAAAGCGTGTAAATGTTCTGTTTATCATCCACCTGGATTTGTGTATTGGAGCTTATATATTCTTAACAGCTTATGCATTTTAATATGCAGGGCATATAGCATACCATGTGCTAAGCAATCTGTACTCAATAAGTGTGAGAATATAAATACGAGATGAGATTCAAGATGAGTACAATTTATAAAAAAAATTTCTCTACAGAAGATAATAGATATATTTGTCTATGTTCTGATAATTACTTATTCCCATCCAAGTGTCTTATTTCTTTGTTGTGAAAATTGCATTATTAGAACTCACACAAATAAAATACTGTTTGCTCATCTGAAAGTTCCTGGGTTTTATCCTTTTTTCTACTTGTTTTACTTAAAAAAATCACCAAGAGTATAATATTGTTCATAAAATTAAACCCCAAGAGCTAACAATTATTCCATTTAGTTACAACATTAGCTGATAGGAAACATAGAGTAAATAACACAATAAAAGAAAAAGCAAAAGGAAATTTAATTAAGGTTTAGCAGCGACACACAACTAATTTTTAAAGATCAGGCACTTGCTTGCTCTCCTTGCCAGTTTACATCCTCTATTAGGAACTATTGCATTATGTAACATCAAAATTGAGTCTATATACTGACAATATTTGGTTATTGATTTGACAGTGTTACATAAATTCAACCCATTCACTCATTCCTGTGCAGTGAACCATCCAAGAAATATCAAAGTGTTGTCCTGCTGAATATGCCCGCTCTGTTCACTTATCCATTTTTTCTGTTGGCAAATGCCCATAGAAAGGGACTGAGCATTTGCCAACAGAGATATCACTTCTGTCACAGTAAATTGATACCTCCCTATAAAATTTTGAATGAGAAGCTGGGATTGTACATGAAAACAAATTCTACTGATCCCAGAAAACAAAAATCTTCTTAATCTGGCCTGCAGCGAGTAACCTGTCTTAGGGACACAGAACTAAGGCATATGATGATAAAAGAGGAAGCACAACACTGTTTCTCCAGGATCAAGGCCTGAATCTGGAAACTGTCAGGAACTGGGGAAAGTTTCCTGCAGTGGGCCTTAAATGTCTGAGTTTACCACCACATTGCTCATGTAGTCCTGCTTGTCTATTTGTCTATTCTGTTTCCCTGTGTCCAAAACAAATTGCAGAGAAGAATTAAGATGATTCCATTTAGGACATTGCAATGGAGAAAATATCTACTAATGGGGAACACCCCAAAAATGTAGGAGGAAGTGTGGGGTTATATAAAATAAGAGAATCATTGGGACAGGCTGGTGGTAGGCGTGATCACAGAATGTGCAAGATGATGTAGGTCCTCTTTGGCTAGGGTTTTTTTTTTTTTCCCCCTCTAAAACAAAATAATTTTGGAAGTCTCTCAAGGTAACCAGATCCCAACTCTTGATTAACATTTTCAGGGTGGATAGGATTACAAAGGATCTCAAAGTTCAGGTTTTTTGTTTGTTTGTTTGTTTGTTTGTTTGTTTTTAACAGTACAACATCTAACAAAGAGTTGGAGAGCAGGAATCATGGCAACAAACATCCATGGCTTCTGATGAATTTGTGAGCCTGGGGATGATCTATAAAACATAAAAAGTGAAGAAGATGCAAAAATAAATGATAGTTACTTGGAAGATAACTACAATCACCATAGTCTATTAAAAAGTCAAAGTAGGGGTTGGGGATTTAGCTCAGTGGTAGAGCGCTTGCCTCACAAGGCCTTGGGTTCAGTCCTCAGCTCTGAAAAAAAAAAAAAAAACTCAAAATAAATTTCAGGAAGCATGCCAAGGACAATTTTAGGGAATTCCTGGCGGGGGTCAGGGGAGCAGATGACATTGGATCAATCCATTAAAATGACAATGAGTTGGTATTTTACAAAACTTCTTCAGGAAGATAAGGGTCATTGGTATTAGGCACTATATTAATATATTTCACTACATAAACTCACAAAAGAAACAGTAGGAGCTGAAAGATATTTCTTCAAAATATTCAGTTACCATTCTCTGAAATTTCATAATGAACTAAGAATAAAGGAAATCATCACAAATGTATTTAGCAGTATTTTTTAGAAAACTTTAGTAAGCATCATTCTTCATATTAAATGCTGAGCAAGTTCCCAGTATGACAGGATAACAAATTGTCTTATGGTTTTCATTTTCCTAAATTGCTTTGATTTCTCTGGTAGCCCCCAACTAATATGTAACAGGAACTGAGGTCTTTAATTTAGTACAATTTAATTAAAAATACAATAAGACCCAATAATTTAATAGTTTCACTAGATACAAGTCATTGTCGATTCTATCTCTACTCAATCGTTTTGTGTCTTTTCCTTTTCAACTTTGAATTTTTAGTTTGTTTTCTTTTTCCCTAGCTCTTGAGATAGCAGCCAGGGAACGAGGTTCTCAACAACAGTGTGACACTGGAAACAGAGGTTCCTTTTGGTTTCTGAGGAGCTGTGAGGCACTCAGGATGTGCCCTCTGAGGTGTGCATTCTCTTCCTATCTCCACTCAACCTGTGCTCCTTGGCCGACCCATTTGCAGTACCATGTCCAGTGCATGTTCTCACAGCTCTGTTTGGTTCAGCATCCCTTTCTGAGTGTACACTCGATCCTTCTTCGTTTCTGGATTAGGATGTTCCTCAGCCTCCTACCCTTCCACTACAGGTCTTGTGAAAAGCTTTCTAGAAATTAGCTCCACCCTCGGGCAACACTACAGCTGGAAAGCCCCATGGAATTCCTGGATGATTCTCCCTCTACCAAATCGAACTGCCCTGGGCTATGATCCCCGTTGCTGCAAATCCAGCCTACAGCAGAGTAGAGGGTGAATCCTTGAGAATCTAGGTTTCTACACAACAAGAATAACAAATGGAAAGGAAGACAGTGGCAAAGGAAAAGGTTGATAAAACAAGGGTGGGGAAACACTTCCATTAAAAAGAATTTAATTCAGGTGGAGGGAGTGAAGGCAAAGGACAGTGAAATGAGAGAGAGAGAGACAGAGAGAGAAAGAGAGAGAGAGAGACAGAGAGAGAAAGAGAGAGACAGAGACAGAGACAGAGACAGAGACAGAGGCAAGAGACAGAGAGACACAGAGAGAAAGACAGAGAATGATGAGATGAAGCATCTTTGCTCCAGTGGTTAAGGGTGGTTTCTTAGGAAGGGTCTCAGTTGAGACCTGGATGATACAAAGAGAGCAGACTGACAGCAGATGGAGAAAAGGCTATAAAGCAGCTGAACAGCAAGGACAAAGTGCAGGGTGCTTCTACAAGTGTCCTTGGCAGCTGGACTGAGATGACCTATTAGAAAGGCCATCTGGTGGTGTCCGTCAGCATTTGTACATTCCAAGACCCAAAAGTTTAAACTCCCAGTGTATATCCTGATGGAAAGGTGCACAAAAACATATGCATACCGAGCTTCGCAGTATAATACGAAAAATAGAAGCAACCTAGCAGTGGTAGAAAAAGCAAACAAAGAAGTATCATCGGCCTAAAATATGAGACATCAGTTAGTAAAAAAAAAAAAAAAAAAAAAAAAAAAAAAAACAGCAACTTGGGCTAGAAACCACTCAGCTTAAGAAAAAATAACAAAGATTGGTCAGCCTGCAGGAAATAGACTGAAAAAAATTCCAGGTTTCTAGCTCCTGAAATTCAGGGAGAATTTCACTCACACAGTGGGCCTTATGTGCTGGGTTTCCTGAAGCCGGGTAATTCACCAGGAATGAGACAAGCTGGGAGAGTGCTGAAATGTCCACAGCCAACCCAAGACTAACTTCAGTGCCACTTTCTCACAAGCCCTAGTCATTAGTGAATTGCCATGGAGAACCTACGAGGGAGAGTAGTCCAATTCCCGGTTCTAGTTTTAGGTTCTCTAAGTGAAATCTGAGAAAAGAGAGCCATACCAGATGAGTAGAGACACCAAGAGTATGGGAATAACCAAATCACTCGGTTAAGAAAAGCCAAGGCCCAATAATAAACAGCCAGGTTCAAACTCCAAAGTGAGAACAGAGATCACAGCTGAGGTGAAACTGATCAATCCAGCTTAGACATACATGAGCCAACTAATTCAGGAGAGTGATGTGAAACTATTGGAAAAGGCATTTCCTTAGTGAATACCAGAATACAGCAAATCTGAACCTAATGAGATTGGCCTAAAAATAAGTGGGTAGTTGAGCCCACAGTTTGAAATCTCTTCTTAATAGCTGGGTGTAAAGAAGAAAGAAATTCACAAACACGGTGAAGTCGCTTCCCTTAGCAGGAGCCAATGTGTGAATGCTATGCTCACCAAAACTCTTTAGAGATGAACCACATAACCCTGAGGTACCACGGGAAACTTTCTTCTTCCTGCAAAGCCCCTCACTTATTTCCCTAAATAACATACTATTTAAACTGTGATAATAGTGGATATCTCTTAAGAAGTAGAGAAGTGGGGTCCCTTGTTAAACCCCCAAGTACAGTGCTATACTGTGTCCAAACCAAGAGGGCATAGCCATAACTGATCTGTGGGAAATGAAGCCCTTCACATCCAATGTTGTTCTTAGGAGTAAAGGTTAAGAGATGGCTTCAACAACCATTTTATTAAGCAAACACAAACCAGGCAGAGAATGTTGGGAGGCAACAAAAGAGAAAAGCGAATCATTCAAGACCTTGATAAAATGCTGGATAGAAGGCAAGGACTTCCTAGGAGACTTTGTCCTCTGGGAGGATGCTAATAGAATGCAGGGAGTCTTCTGTCATATAGACACCACTTTCTACTGTGTGTAGAGAACCAAGAGGGAGAGAACAGCTGTGGGCTGCCAAGTGCTTCCTTCCTGCTGGCCTTTGTCACAAGGGCAGGTGTATTGACTGGTTTAGTCTTTGTTCATGTGACTTAGTTTGTGCTCAGTCTCAGAAGCATGCACACTCTTCCCTCAATGGAGTGGATTTATTAAGAGTCACATACCAGCTCTCAGAAGTATCTTCCAGCCAATCAATATGCTGAAAGGCTGTGAAACAGGCGGTTAGCCATCACAGCATGTCCAATTTCTTTGTGTTTTCACTTTTACATTTGCTAAAGGTCAGAGACTATATTTATCACCATCAGACATACATGGATATGGAAAAGAGATCTTTGTGAGTGCACTGTTTGAAATGGGGTGGCATGTGGAAAGGTTTCCTCTGGCTTCTGGAAACTTTACATTAAAGCACATTACACGTTTATATGCTCCATTCCATCAAAGGATTCCAAAGTACTTAAACAACTTTAATTAAGTTGCTCTAGTATCGCTCAGGAGCAAATCGATATTTTTCATACTACTTGTTACAGGCTAGGGAAATAAGCCCTGGCCCCCTAGCTCAGATTTAACATTCATTCCCTGAAATATGGAAAAAATCTTCTTGAATATATTTAATTACAAGAGAGTGAAATTTTTCCTGTTAATGCACCTTATGTTTTCTCCTCAGAAATATGGGGTTGGGGGAACAATCACTGAATAAGAAATATAAGAAAATAAGATTTGGAGAAGCCTGGGTATTAAAAAGAAAATAAACACATTTTCATCTCTCAGCATCACGGGGGGATATTTGGTGTAGGCTTTTATTTTTTTTACTGTGTAAACAAAACAAGTGCAGTCCTGTTTTCAGGCCCTCCTCCCAAAAGGCAAAAATTCTTCATTCATAAAGGCAACAGCCTCAACACTGTACCCCTGCCACTGTCCATGCTCCAACATGAGTCTTCAGAAGCCTTCAGAATGGTTGTCTTACAACACTGGGAAGCATGAGGGAGGAGGGTGTCATTCCCTTCTGTCCCTTTGTGGGATAATTGAGTTCTTTGTGGTTTAGGAATGAAAACAGGCATTCTCTGCTCACAAAAGGCCTAACTATCTAACTGGACTTCCACTATGGCCAGTGGAAGCTGGGCTGTATGCAGGATGTCAGGGGGGACAGGGAAAGGCATGTCGGCCTGCTCAGGGGGTATGTTGGGGACTCAGGAAAAATAATCTAGGAGAACAAGGCAAGTAAGCCACTCCACATCTCCACCTGGGGGCTGCTGTAGGAAGCAAATTGCTGTAATAACAACTATACTTCTGCCACCTTCCTCAACTCACCTTGGAGACTGATTCAAACTCCAGAACTGGAGGTGTTTTGCTGTTAAAGTGAAATGCTTGAGCAAGCAGCTCTCCCACGGTGGCTTTGGGAAGTTAGACCTTTTGCCTTTCCTGCTGGGAAAAGCACTGAACCTGAAAGCATCCCAGGCAAGCTGTATCTAGACTTGTAGTCTGACAACAGCTTCACTAAGCTTGAATAAAATCACTGCTGATTTGCAGGCTCAGCCCAGGGCATAAAGAGAGGAGAAATGGTCGTCTTGTGACACAATCAGCTGACATTTTAGACATTACACCCAGTTTAGGATTATACTCCTGTTTGACTGATTCATTGAATCTTTATCCCAGTGTTCTCTAGGATAGGTATGGTAGAGGGTAGTACCCAAGAGGAGGTTGGTATTATTCCCAGGGCATCCCCATTGCCAGAGCAAGGGAAGAGGGCAGCTTCCTCACCTGTGTGAACAGGTGTGATGGGATGAGTTGATGGCAGGGCCAACAGAAGACAGCCTTTTTTTTTTTTTTTCTGTTCAGAAAAAAAGGAATCAATGTCATGTCTTCACAGACCCATTTGGGAAGGTCTGCTCTGAAAGATACTGGAGAAACCGAGCCTATTCTCACTTGGTACAAAGAGAACACTTTGTAGACATGAGTCCATCAACAACATGCAATCAAGTCTGCACACATGAGCTGGCAGTTTTATGACCCAATTTAATTCTGACAGCATCTACCTGGAAGAACATCAGATATCACAGGTCAAGAGCTCAGAAGCAAGACTGTTTTCCACTTCAAATGCCCCCTTTAAGCCCCAGGTTGTAGGGCATCCTTCTCACCAGTTCCAAGTTGGGTTTCCCACAACCCTCCTCAAGGGGTTAAATTGCTAGGATGACTAATAGAAGTCAGGGGGAAAAGTACTTATCATCATCTTTTACTATAAGGAATATTTCAAAGGATACAGATGTGCCAGATATGCAGATAGATGTCTATGGTAAAGTGGGGACAGTGTGAGGCTTCCTGCCCTCCCTGAACTTCACCTTTCAGGAATTTCCATGTTCTCAGCAGTCTAGAAACCTAGAATCTCTATGAATAGATTCCTTTGGGTTTTTGTTAAGGTCAGACACATCCATAATTGAATAAATCACTGACTATCAGTAATCAATTCAGATTTTTTTATGTTTTATATTTTGAAAAATTTGTATATGAGTACTGTATCTACATCTGTTCCATCCCTCCTTCTGCCCATTCTAATTCCTTCCTGTTCCTTTTCTAATATTCATATCTCTTATTTAATTATATGTATTATCTATCTATCTCTCTCTCTCTCTCTCTCTCTCTCTCTATATATATATATATATATATATATATATATATATATATATATATCAAGAAAGATACACAGGCAGACAGACACACACACGCACACACCCTTATACAACCTATTGAGCCCATTTAACTTTGCTTATATGTTCATGTTTCCAGGCTGACTATTTGGGAATGGACCTCCTATGAGGGTGTTTATTTCTTGAGGCAACTGATCCTCAATTTCTCAGCAGCCATTGACCTATAGCTCTTCATCTTCATTCAGGTGACACAATCTCTCAGCAGGTGTCCTGAGACTCTGGCTCCTACAATCTTTCTTGTCCCTCTTCTAGGATTTTTTTTCCTGAGCTTAAAGGTTCAGGGGTCAGTTGCAGGATTTAATAGTTAGGGTTAGAAACCCCAGTGTAACTAATCCCTACATTTGACCAGCCGTGTAATAGCTGTAACAGTCTCTATCTGTTGCAAAATGAAGGGTTTTTATTTTTTAGTGAGGGGTGAGAACTACATTTACATTATGCACATAAGGATAGGTACTGAAAACAAAACAAACAAAAAACCATGCTGACAAGAATAAGGAGAAAAAGGAACCCTCCTTCACTGTCAGGGAGATCACCAATTGGTACAGCTACTGTGGAAATCAATGCATAGGATCCTCAAAAAACTTAAAGTAGACCTACCACATGATCCAGCTACACAACTTCCTGTTATATGCCCACAGAACTTAACATCCCACTGCAAAAATACTTGCTTAGTTGTGTTCATTGAAGTTCTGTTCACCAGAGTTAGGAAGTGGATAAATCCGAAAGGCCCCTCAATTGATAAATGGATAATGAAAATATAGTATAGATACACAATAGTATTCCACCCACTACAAAGAAAAATGAGATTTTGAAGTTTGCAGGCAAATGTGTGGAACTTGAAAATATCATGTGTGAATTAAACCAGACCCAGAAAAGTCACTTTTTTTTTGTCATTTGTGAATCTAGCTCTAAATCTTTAGATGGGAGTATAACTTGCAGTGACCTAACTGCAGACACCAAAAAGTGAAAAGAGACCAAGGGGTGAAGAATGGGAAAGGGGGAAGGGCTTTAATTGGCAAGGGGAGAGGGAGAGCAATACAAGTGCTATACAAGCTACTAAGAGGAAAAAAAACTATCAGTATGGTTACTCAGCTGTAAAGGCTGTTAACCTCAATGTGACTGATATGGCAAGATATCCCCAATGATGCAATTGTGGCACTTATAGTTCATAGGTAACCAACCAACCAAGTGTGATTAGACTTAAGGCCTACTAGACAGGAAGAAATTCATGCCTGGTACTGTAAACCTGGTCAACTAGGTGTGGTTGAAGAAAATAAACTCAAGAAGAGAACCTACTACTGCCAATTACAACTCAACTTTTAGTCCCACCTCTCCTTCACTGTCAAGAGATGGAGTTGAAAAGCCTAAGTCCTATACTCATGTCCCCATTCACAATCTATCTAGGAGCTACCAGTCACCAGGCATCTCATTAGCATAGCAAAGACAGCTATCACTCTCTAGAGAGTCTACGAATTAAAGAGATATGTTCCAGCAACCAGAAGCAGACTTCAAATATGTATTTCTTTTTATATGATAATATCATATTTACACATATGATAATCATGTATCCTGGTTAATACATTTTTTCTGATGTAATAATGGTCCTATGTATCCATTCAATATCTATTTAGGATGATTGTGTGTGTGTGTGTGTGTGTGTGTGTGTGTGTGAGTGTGTGTAGGCTTAGAGAGAGAATTGCTGTGGGATGTTCTGTATGGCAAATGTGTTGCTCTGATTGGTCAATAAATAACACACTGATTGGCCAGTGGCTAGGCAGGAAGTATAGGCGGGACTAACAGAGAGGAGAAAAGAAAGAACAGGAAGCCGCTGCCAGGACAAGCAGCATGTGAAGATGCCAGTAAGCCACTAGCCACGTGGCAAGGTATAGATTTATGGAAATGGATTAATTTAAGCTATAAGAGCAGTTAGCAAGAAGCCTGTCACGGCCATACAGTTTGTAAGCAATATAAGTCTCTGTGTTTACTTGGTTGGGTCTGAGCGGCTGTGGGACTGGCAGGTGACAGAGATTTGTCCTGACTGTGGGCAAGACAGGAAAACTCTAGCTACAGAGAATGGCTGTAATAAAGAAGGAAGGCAGTCATAATGAATGGAAAGAAAGTAGGGATTGGAGAGGAAGCTATTTTCTCACAATTACCTTGGACATGCCTAATATGTATACTAGAATAGAATGCCAGGTATAAGGATTTAAATTTCATCATGACTCCTGCACCCAATCTTTAAAATCAGCAGGTCCAAATATTAAATGATTAAGCACATAAACCACAATTATGTCAGAAACAATCAGTAGTATAAAGACTAGAGAACATCATATCCTCCATTCTCTTATATAGATTCTCATGTAAGCCACCTGTCTTCAAAAATGTATTACTGGGTTTGAATTTCTTCCAATCATGACTCATGTGGGCACAAAGTCAGATCTAATTTGATTTATAATAATTAAACAATGTGACATTTCTTACAGTCAGGTGCAGAGGTAGAAATTCATATGCACTCTAAGCAGTCAGGGGCCTCTGTTTGAATCACTGAAGTAATTAGTATGCAGGTGGCTATTGAGTCTGGGACCAGGTGGGTGAATCACAATTCTTTATCTCCTTCAGTAAGCATGTAAGCTTGGCATTTTCAGGGGACCAGGATTTCATCAGAGACTTTTAAGTTGAAGTGAGAAAATATGAAGAGAACTGCCCATAGGAGCCTACAGAAGCATGGCAGAGCCATTAACTTATTCAATTGATTCCACAAATATTTACTAAGCACCATTAACTCTTCCATGACTCTTAAGAGTATCTTCAGAATCAATTGTTTCAATACCATACTAAATCCCTCTGAGGAGTGCAACTTGTCTCCAAATGAAGAGTCACCTATGACAAAGAGGCCTCGGCAAGAGTAGTTGGGAGGTTAAGAGTAAATCAAGGAACTTCAACTCACTTGGACTCAGGGATTCCTCTAAGACAGAGCAGCTGAAATACAAAAAGCAAGTATCTATTTAGAATGAAAAGAATTAAAATGAGCCCATGAAAATTGAAAAGAGCCGATGGAAATCACAGATTTAAACAAATTATCTAATTGATTCATGTTCTACCCCTTCCTACGAAGAATGGAAGAGCAAAATGGTAGAAGCAAGGCAGGGCAGTTAAAGTAGCTGAAGAGAGTACACATCCACCTCTTATAAAAATGCTTCCATTAGTTAGGTGTCAGGATGCAAGAGGTATGTAACTACTATAGGAGACTTTTAGCATTGATATAACAAAGGCTTCAGGGATGACTATGGAGAAAGTTATGTTCACACTAAGATATCTGGGTTCTTGTATCAAGCTAAGTTACATGAGTCAGTGGACCAATGGAAGGGTTTAATGTCCTGCCTGCTATTTCGCACTTGAGTATCCTGGGTGTGATGACAACACAGTTTGAAATTATGAATGATTATGAACCATAAAAGGATATATGAACAACCAGAAGCAAGTAGAATTTGCAGGATTCCATAGGTTTGCAGTCCTGGACAGCTCTATAGTAGGTGGGGACCTTAGATGGGTCTAGGGCTTGAATGGAAGGATGAATTTTATTCTTAATTATGTGCTCACTTTTGCGAACCTGACATATCAACTAAAGTTATTGGGCTTGTTCTTTTATCCAAATTGGTATTCAGCTGGACACTCGTCAAAGACTATCTCACTGTAACAACAACAACAATAATAATCAGACAGCCATAGACTTTGAGGAGCACAGTGAACTATCCCTCTCCCATCAACAGTGAGACTCTCTGGCATTAGACCTGAGTGGTTACCCAGGAGTTAATTGGACAAGCCCTCTGTTTCATTTACTGGGGCCACCAAAGGGCCATTAAAGGGAAAGTGACCTCCAGCAGCAGTCAGGTTTGGGTAAGCTCACACCAGTGACCTTGAATAGGAGGCAGTATCTATATACTACCTTCTCTCTGACAGGCCCCAAAGCTCTTGGTATGCCATTGATTTAAGCCTTGCAGCTGTTGCATTAAAAATGTTTGCAGTATCACTAAATTCCCCTTGTTCTTGCCCCCTTCCCCAAATAATTATCAGCTACAGCACAGATATTAAAATGGTGCTTTAAAAAATTGAAATACAGTTCTAAAAACAGGCCATATAAATGCAGAATTAATTGCTGTATATGCTTCAAATTACCAAGAGGCTTTATTTTATTTCTGTCACAGCAGAAAGTGCTTCATCAGGGGGAATTCATGTGGAGATCCAGCCATGTCCTAGTTATTTTTTGTTTAATATGCTTAAGATGTTTAATTATTTTTGATTAATTCATTTCCCATTAAACTGCCCAAAGACTTTGACATGTTCTGTACTGTGTGGTGTACCAGTGGATTTGCTGTGTGGGCTTCTTGAAGGAGTCAACGTCAAAGCCTAGTAAGAAGGGTCAAATCAGATTTTGATGAAAACCCTAGCTCCATTACTTACCAGTTGTGTTAATTTAGATATTAAACAACTCTAAGCTATGTTTTCATCGTTTGAAAAATAATGAATTAGACTTCACGGGGTATTATGAGAATTAAATGAGAATATGAACCATTTAGAGCTGTAGCTGGTCCAGGCATGCACTCAACAAATGGTAATTATGGTTATTATTGTTCTGTGGAAGTGTGAAGTGTACTACACACTGAAGTAAAATATGTTCAGTCATCATTGCTTTGCCCTAAGGTAGTTGTGGACCTCTTGAGATAAGCCTGAGTCCTAACTTATTAGGTTAAACTGAAAGAAATCAAAGTAACCAAAGGATGTTAAATTGGCCTGGATTACCTTTGGACTTCAGCTCATTTTTAGACTTACATGAATATCTCCAAACAAGATTTAATATTTGTAAAAATGGTTTTCTTAATCTCTACAGACAGGCTTGCACCCAATTCATCTTCCACACAATATGAGAATTCTTCTGAGATGCCAGTAGCTGATGCTTCCAGAAGGCTTTAGCCTTCCCCTCTGGCATGTATCAAGAAATAAGCCCATCAGAAGAAGACAGCTGAGAACATGGGGGAACTCACAGGATGAAATACCAGCCTGTGAAAAGACCGTGATTCATAAGACCTCTTCCACAAACAAGAAAGAGGAGTGCTGAAGGGCATACGGGAAGGTAGTGGCAGGCTGGCCAGACCCAAGACTCCCAAGGCAACTTCACTCTTGTCAGCCTTCCTTGCTGCCTGAGTTTGCTGGCTTGTTTCAGTTAAGCAGTTTCTTAATTGAGAGTGAAGATGTAACATTCTTCGGGGTTAGGGAGAAAACTGGCACCAGGAAACCCCCCAGGATGACCCCAGCTAAGACTCCTAGCAATAGTGGAGAGGGTGCATGAACTAGCCATCTACTGTAATCAGATTGGTGACTACCCTAATTGTCATCTGCGATACTCTATCCAGTAACTGACGGAAGTAGATGCAGAGATCCACAGCCAAGCACTGGGCTGAGCTCCAGGAGTCTTGCTGAAGAAAAGGAAGAAAGATTGTGCAAACCATGGGGTCATGACATGGGAACCCACAGAGACATCTGACCTGAGCTCATGGGAGCTCATGGATTCCAGATCAACAATTAGGGAGCCTGGCTGGGATGACCTAGGTTCTCTGCATGTGTGTGACAATTCTGTAGCTTGGTCTCTTTGTAAGGGTCCTAGCAGTGAGATCAGGACCTGTCCCTGGCACTTAGCTGGCTTCTGGGAATATGTTCCCCATGCTGAATTATTACCTTGCTGAGCCTTGAAGCAAAGGGAGGAGCTCAGTCCTACCTCAACTTGATGTGTCATACTTTGTTCAAGCCCAGAGGCACCTCAGTGGATAGGCAGGGGTGTCCATGGGAAGTTTGGGGGTGGAAGGAGATAGGAAGGTAGAAGGGAGGGGAAACTGAGGTGGGTATATGAAATATATGAAATTAATGTGATTCAAATAAAAAAGGAAAAAATTCTTTGAAACAAGATCTTGGCAGTAGCTTAAGCAATGTAGAGATTAAACAGAAATGTCATTGCCTTTGGATTGACTACCCATGTGTGTCTCCAGAAAGGAACAAGAAGAAGTGCTAATTACAGACTCCTTATTCTATAGCCAGCGCCACACTGCCATGTACTTTCAAGGCTTTCTATGTTATAGGCTTCGCTAATCTGCATCTAAAAAACTCCAGAAAACTCCCACCGTGGTGGGAAGCCTTTGCTGATGTCACACATCTGCTAATGAATATCTTCACAGCTGCCAAGTGGTTTCCACCCTTTTCCCTTCAGTTATTATAGTGCTTGAAAATCGCCTTGTATCACCATTGGCTGAGCGATCTTACACAGTGTTAGGCTACCACAATGCGACACTCTTTTGGGGTGTCCAAGTGTATATCCCTCAGCTTTACTCATCATGCTGATGTGATTTCCCACATCGTACCATATTCCAGCAGGCTCTAAAAGAAGGGAAGTAAAGCTCCTTCATAGAAGCAAAACATACAGCTACAACAAAATGAGTTTTATACACTGAGAACGCTCTCTAAAGCTGTTCTTTGCTGATGACAATCTATGTCTTGAGACCAAATTAAGTTCACACCCTGGGCAGAATACTTATGGTACTGAAATTATGCACCCACTGCAATATTTCTATTGTGACCATGAACAAAATTTGTCTACTATGTTTCTCCTTGGCCTTGGAGTGGGATACCCATCCATCATCTTCCCAGAACTATCTAGACATAGTCCTTTTCTAGGATTTCCAGACATATTAGAATATTGATCTGAATTTATGTAAAATATGCAAATTATGCCTCATTAGATTTTTACATAACTCTTACAGGTAAGAAATATTTCTTCCATTTTCTTTTTCAGATACCAGTCCATGATTATAAAACTAGTAACCTTAAGTCAGGCACTGGAGTATGGGACTGACTCTAAGTTGACTTCACCCACTTTGGCACTGGGATTCTCACAGATAGTACTACTCAGGTTCTGGTGAGAGGGGAGTGTTTTACCAGTTCTTTGAGATCCCTATGGTCAATATGGTTTCCTGCTATGAACTAATACATTGCAGGATTCTGTGCTGCTTCCATTACCTTATAACCTATTTGGCTACCATCTGGATTACCTGGCATTCTTTCACAATGCACCCAGCATTGATGTGCATCTTATGCATTGAAGACAAGCAATTACCAAAGATACCGTACTATGTTTCTGAGTAGAACTTATGATTTAATAGGAATAAAAAGTGAAGCTCCCTCATGTCTTTGTACTGACTAGTAGAAACTTGAGATCCTGGTAGGTTTCAAAAAAAAAGGACATGAAGTTGGAAGGAGATGGGGGGGGGTGCGTGGACCTGAAAGACATTAGAAGAAATGGGGGTGGAGATGATAAAACACACTGTATGCATAAAATTCTCAAAGAATTAGTAAAAATATTATATGTTTTAAAAGACTTGACTTCCTATGTATCCTTGGGCTTTAACTTAGAATGAATTCTGGGAAGAGCATCAAAATACCCAGTTTGTTTCCTATTTCTTCAAGATTACATTCTTAAAACAAGTCATTCATGAAGAAGCTTAAATGAATTAACAAAAGGTAAAATGATAAATTGGAAATAAACTTCCATTCAAATACTAAAATATAATTCAACATCCAAAATGTCCCTTGACTTTGATTTAGCCATGTGTCACTACAGGCGTCTACCATTTACTGGGAGTCCCCATGTATTTTCCACATCCTGAGAATCCATACAAACAAGAGCTCTTAACATACTCCTACGGTATTTGAGCTTTAGGCATAGGGCTTCTAAGAATTTGTACTTTATGAAAAATTTTTCTGAACAAAATATTACTGAGGAAGGCAAGGTCAATAGGCAGACACCTCTTGCTTCTAATATTCCATGCTGAAATAACAAAGTTTTCTTAACATCCCAAAAGTGGTACTGTACTCAACCAATTTTATTTTCTTTTATGTGTATGGCTGTTTTGGCTCCATATCTATCTGTATACCATGCTCATGCCTGCTGCCTTCAGAGGCCAGAAGAGGGCATAGGATGCTTTGGTACTGGGTATCATGGATGGTGCTGGGAAATGAACCCAGGTCCTTTGGAAGAGTAGCAAGTGCTCTTAAACATGTTGAACTTCGTGGGTACTCTAGATTCTCCATCCAAGAGAGCAAACTATCTGATCCCAGATTTTCTGTGTTCACATGTCTGTCAGTTTTCATTCTTTCATTACCCCTAGTCAAGGTTCCCGCATCCAAAGCATGCAAGAACATGTTGCAGTTTGTTTGTTAGAAGATACACACACACACACACACACACACACACACACACACACACACACGCGCGCGCGCGTGTGTGTGTGTGTATGTATATATATATACACATATATATACATATATATGTATATATATACATGCATATATATATGAACAATATGGTTGCCTAAAAAGACCTCCACAATGAAATGACAACACCAGCTGATAGATGGAGAACTCCCACAGCCTTCTACTCCAGATGAAGAAATACCGATAATTAATTGTTACCAAGAAAGGGAAATCAGTCTTCTCCAGGGACAAACTCCCTGATAAGTTATCCAACCTGAAGCCCAAAACGCATACACATATGAGAAACATTAAATGGAATCTATCAACAGGGTGTATTTATGTATACACTCATGTATATGTGACTACAATAACTGAAGAAGATGAGGTCATGAATTTGAGAGGAAGGGAAAGGTTAAAAGGAGAAAAGGGAATGGTAGAAGACAGGAGTATGAAATTCTCAAACCTTTACTAGTGAGTCTCCTAGTAACATCAAAAGCTATACATGTAAAGTCTTAGCAACATGACTGCCTAAACATGAACTAAACAACAACAACAATAGACATGCTCACATGGTTGAGGAAAAGCCCATGAGGCCCCAACCTTATACCTATAAAGTCTTCCAAACATAACAGCCCAAATGTGAGCTGAACAATAATGATACCAACGATACCAACGAACATAGCAGATTGGATGGAGAAAAGCCCACTAGGCCTTAACCATACACAAAGAACTGTAGGCAACTAAGGAAAGCTGAGAGCATAAAAGGTTGTGTTCCCCATGGAAGAGCACTCCAACTGATTGTCCAGTACCAAACGGTCAGCTCTGAAACATACAAACCAGTAACATTTTACAGAATAAATGTATACATTATATATATTAAGAATATATATATATGCATATATATATGCATACAGTGACAATTAGGAAGAAAAAGATGTCATGAATTTCAAGGAGAGTGGAGCAGTATGTGGGAGGACTTGGAGGGAGAAAAGGAAAGGAAGAAATTGTAATGATATTATAATTTCAAAAATACAAAAGTGGAGAAAAATACAAATAAATTTTAATTAAAAAGTAAAGTTTCTAACCTTTTCAAAAACAAAGTCATAATATCTGGAGTTCAGTCAAATATCATCAAGTTTCACAACAGGCAAAATATGAAACCAACACAATTGTCTATTGGTGGATGAAAGGGTAATGAAACTGTGCTATGCAAATACCACAGAGTACTATCCATTCTCCTAAAAAACAAACAAACAAAAAAAAAACAAGAAAATACTGTTCTTCATTATAAACATGGATAAATCTGGAATACATTATATTAAGTTAAAGAAAATGGGCACAAAAAGACAATACTGTATGATCCCACATATATTGTTTACAAAATATAGTTGTACTCATAGAAGTATAGAGCAGCATGGCATTACCAGAATACGAAATTTCACTTAGTTAGGACTGAGTTGAGGAGCTGCACTGCATAACATGGTCCCTGCAGGTAAGGAGTCTGTCTTCTTCAAAACTGAGAGGCATTTTCATGAAAAATGTGACAGCCATGTGAGAGAATGCTAATTAAATCTCAATGTAGTCAGACAATTAATGGCTGACTATAATGAATAATCATGAATATAGTATGAACATGATGAATACATGTTTTAAACAAGTATATAATAGATTAATGGAAAATTGTCAGCTAAAAAAAATGCCAGATTTCCCAAGGAACAAAAAATTACGATGTACAACAATACAAAACCAATCATGTGAAACCAACTACCAAATGCATCAGTTTATGGAATTCACACACAAGGCTGTATGGGCAATTATCATAAATATACTCCATATTACCAATAGAATAGAAGAAGAGATGAATATGATGTTAAGAAAATTGGAATATCTAAATGGAACCCAGGGGAAACATTGAGAGACTGCAAATGAAATACCTAGGATAAGAAAGTATGCATTGTATAATCAACAGCAGGTTGTACACCACAGAAAAATTTTAGTAGTTTTAGACAGTAATAGAATTTGTCTAAGGGAAAGAGAAAAGCAGGAAGACAGAACAAGAAGATCAATGACACATAGGACTGCAGCCCATGATTCAAGCAACATATATTTGGGCTGTTGGTAAGAAGAAAGTCAAGGGCACAAAGAAAACACGATGTCATGCTTTCCTAATTTCTGAGAACTTGGAACCTACTAAGAATACAATTATCATAAGACAAAATAAGTAAACATCATAACTAAACTGCTGACAATGTGACAGAAAAGTCTGATGATCATCTGGAAGAAAGGACACACTAATTACAAAGGACCAAAGGAAGAATTTCACTAAATGTCAATTGAGAAATACACCACTTGGAAGACATTGCAGTAGCATCCTCAGATCCTAGAAGAAAAATAGTGGTTGGTCTACCCAGAATTTTATGTAAAGCAATAGTAGCTTTCAGAATATAGGTAAAATTTTTTTTCCTGATAAACTAAAGCTGAGAAAGTTTATCTCCAGAAGGAATGTACTATAAAAATTCAAGAAATTTCTTCAGGCTTAAAAAAATAACTCCAGTTATAAATTGAATCTATTCAAAGAAGTGAATTCTTAGAGTTCTAAGTCGTTTTTAAAGTTTATGATATATTTAATCTCTTTCAAATGTAATTGACAGCTTAAGAAAACCAGTAACGCTATACGATGGGACACAAAACATAGTGAAGCAGTAAAACATAAGGTGTGTCTTAAATTAGTTACACTGTTGGACCCAAATCTCTTGATGATACATGAAGTTATAACATTTTATTCACAGACTATAATAAGCTAAAGATGTGTGTTGTCATGATCAGAGCAACCACTAAAAACAGTTACTGAAAATGAGACAACAGTGAGAAAGGAAATAATGGAAACAGCAGAAATTGATAAAGTAGGAAATGCAAAATTGATAGAGAATATCACACTTCATTCAGTTTCTTTAACCCAACTAACAAAATTGAAAACACTTGACAGACTGACCAAAAACCAGTTGAAACAGTTTCAGTAGAGAGTGCATCAGGCCATCACTACAAATTCTTTAAATATCAGAAATATAATTAGACTCTGTGAATCACTTTATGGAAAATGTAGATATCATTGAAGGCAAGTAAAAATTATGTATAGAACACAAAGTACCAAAACATGCTCAAAATAAAAATAAATAGTCTTCTATCTAATTTAAATATTACAATCAGACCTTAAAAATTTTTCATAGCTAAAACTCCATAGTCAAATAGCATCATTGGTGGGTTTTCACACTTATGGAAGAGATATTAATTGCATGATGAAGCTTCCTCACCTAATTTTATGAGGATAACATTACCATATATCTAAAGGTTGATGAAAATATTGCAGTGAAAGAAAATTCAAGCCAATATCTTTGTGAATATAGACGTGCATGTCCATCACATACATGCATCACATACATGCATCATTGGCATTAGAGAGTTTTCCCAGAAATGCAAAGTTGGTCTGATACTTAGAAATTGTTATTCATTCTGTTAGCAATCAAGAACTAATAGCTTTAGGTCCAGTGAGAGACTGTGTCTCAAAATCAAGCAAAGAGCAACTGAGAAAAAACACTTGATGTCAACCTGTTATCTACATGCACCTAAATGCACATATGCACACAGACTTGTATTCACAGACATATTTCTCTTTCCCCACATACAAAGGGAAAGACTATATGATGATTTCAAGAGAGAATTTGACAGAGTTTGGTGCACATTCATAATAATTTCAGTAGACTAGAAAAGGAATTTGCTGAAAACAAAGGTACATCTCTAGCAAGATTGATTAATACTGCAATTAATGGTTAAAGATTGAGTTATTTCTCTATAGAAAATAAGTAGGCATGAATCTTCCTTATAACTTCTATTCAAAATTATTCTAGCATTCCTGAGACAGATAAAAACAAAATCAGAATGCTCACATATCAGAAAGGAAGCAACAAAATGCTTTTACCAATGACAGATTTGTATACTTAATATTGCAATAAATCTACCAAAAGGCAAGTAGAAATGATAAGAATGTTTAGCAGCTGTGGATATTGTGGTGTTGTACAAAATGTATAATGTTTGATGTTTGGCATAGAAAGTCTTTTGTTCACACACATTGATGTCACACTAATGTCAAGTTTCTGTAAAAAATTGTCCTAGCATTTGCTGTCAAATTTTGTGTCTCTCTTGAGGGCTGGACCCACAGACTAAGGTCTAAATGTCACTAATCTTTCATAAGCAAAGAAAACTTTGCTTTTATTTGGTTGAACTTAGTATATATTGGAGGCTGTACTGAGTTAAAATCCATGCACCCTGCCCCACCCTTATTTTATTTGTGCTTTAATTAATTTTGCCTGAAGATCAGAGGAAATAGCAAGCCATTTTAAATAAACAAAGAAGTCAGGCAGCGGTAGCACGTGCCCTTAATCCTTAATCCTACCACTTAGCAGCAGGATCAAACCATGACCATGCCTAACAGCAACTTTGAAGTCTCCAAAAAGATGATGGGATCCCACAATGATGATTCCACGTGGACTATGATAAATCCATTAAGCTGGTTAACAGCACCCAAAGATTGCCTTTGGACTACAAACTACTCAGGACAGTTTTGAGATGGCTAGCTGAGATGATCCACATTCACAGACTACTTGAACAAGAACTTGAGATAAGCCCTGCATTTTCCCACTAGGCAAAGACTGGACAACAAATGATACAGTTACCAGGACTTGACAATTAACCCAAAAATTTTCTGTTCAGGATCTCCTAAAGATGTCTTTGCCCCCAAAAAAGAGAAAGTAATTTTAAGAAAATGATGCCCACATTCCCAAAAGGTAGGGTAGATAGTTTTGGTCCTTCAACGGCTTATGAATAATTGTCATTGTTAGGATGGTTGGTTACAAGTTGTTATTGTTAATGGTTAAAAAAAAGATAAAAAAGATTAGATTCAGGGTTCTTGTTTAGAAAAAAAAAGAAAAATATAAAAAAGAGGATAGAAATAAAAGGTAGATTTGAATCTACTCTGAAAAATAAGAGATATAGAAATAATAAGATAAAAGGGTTGATTATTGAATCTACTCTGAAAAGAAAAAGGGTAGATATAGAAATGATAAGATAAAAGATAGATTATTGAATCTACTATGAACAGAAAAAAGATAGGGTATGGATATAAGATAAAAGGTAGATTATTGAATCTATTTTTAAAAAGAAACTACTTGTTTTAAATATTTTACATTGGATTGGAGTTTTGTATATTGTATACAATTTTAGAATGGACTCACAAAATAGGATAAATAATGAAATTTTTGTCTAAATTTATCAAATGTTAATGGACTGGACATTGTTAATTATATAGTGAAATTTATGTCAGAATCTGTCAAATGTTAATGGACTGGACATTGTTAATGTAATTCTTGACTCTATATATTATATATACTTATTGGATATAGTTTATCTTATATTAGTTATAAACTTCTCTTATTTCTAGACAAAAAAAGGGGAAATGTGGTGGTATTGTGTCCCCCCAATATATTGTGCACCCTAATAAACTTATCTGGGGTCAGAGAACAGAACAGCCTCTAGACAGACATAGAAGCCAGGCATGGTGGCATATACCTTTAATCCCAGGACTTGAGATCTCATGTCTTGCTTCGAAAACACACATGCCTTTAATCCCAGGAAGTGATGGCAGGAAACAGAAAGCGTGGGAATAAGGAACTAGAGGCTTTTAGGCTTTTCAAGCTTTTAGGCTTTTAGCAACAGTTCAGCTGAGATCCATTCAGATGAGGACTCAGAGGCTTTCAGTTTGAGGAAACAGGATCGGCTGAGAAGTTGGCCAGGTGAGGTTAGCTGTGGCTTGTTCTGCTTCTCTGATCATCCAGAATTTACCCCAATAGCTGACACTGAGTTTTTATTAATAAGACCATTTAAGATTCGTGTTACACCCCTCAGATTTGGCATCAGAAAACTATGCCTGTTTTTTAAAGCCTGTGAAATGTGATCCTGCGGCTCTCCAAACGAGAAAGGCTTAGCATCAATCATAGGACCTCCAGCACACCACACTTTTTATCTTCCTTTCTTTCTTTCTGTATGTCATACTTTTACTGCTTGTCTTGTCTGGCTGGTTGGAGACTTGCATGGCCTCTGGCCCGAGCATGTCCCTCTCTTTCTCCACTATTCTCTTCATTCCTCCTCTCCCCTCCTCTCCTCTCCTCTCCTCTCCCCTCCCCTCCCTCCCCCCCCCTCCCCTCCCCTCCCCTCCCTCCTCTCTTCTCCTCTCCTCTCCCCTCCCCTCTCCCCTCCCCTCCCCTCCCCTCCCCTCTCCCCTCCCCTCCTCTCCCCTCCCCTCTCCCCTCCCCTCCCTCCTCTCCTCTCCTCTCCCCTCCTCTCCTCCCTTCACCCCCTCCCCTCTTCCTTCCCCCCTCCCCTCCCTCTCCCCTCCCCCCTCCCCTCCCCTCCCCCCTCCCCCTCCCCTCCCCCCTCCCCCCTCCCCTCCCCTCCCCCCTCCCCCTCCCCTCCCTTCCTCTCCCCTCCCCTCCCCTCCCCTCTCTCTCTTCTCTTCTCTTCTCTTCTCTTCTCTTCTCTTCTCTTCTCTTCTCTTCTCCTATTTATTCTCTCTGCCTGTCAGCCCTGCCTATTCCTCTTCTGCCCAGCTTGGTCATTCAGCTCTTTATTAGACCAATCAGATGTCTTAGGCAGACAAGATGAAACAAATACAACACATCTTTACATAATTAAAACAATGCAGCATAAACAAATGTAATTCATTGTTACATCATTAACTAAGGCAGCAGAAACAAATGTAACACATCTTTGCCTAGTTAAAATAATATTCCACAAAATTTCCTTTTTGTCTAAATAAAAAAAAAAAGGTTTTAACTTTAACATAGTAAGACTATATACAATAAGAACAGTTATCAAAGCCAGGCGGTGGTGGCTCACGCCTTTAATCCCAGCACTCGGGAGGCAGAGCCAGGCAGATCTCTGTGAGTTCGAGGCCAGCCTGGGCTACCAAGTGAGTTCCAGGAAAGGTGCAAAGCTACACAGAGAAATCCTGTCTCGGAAAAACCAAAAAAAAAAAAAAAAAAGAAAAAGAAAGAATTACATTTACGATTTCCAGTCAACTTGTATTTGGTAAACTGAGAGAAAATACTCCATTATTAATCCTATCTCGGTGAGTCCAAAATTTTGCACCTAATTTACCTTTTATCATATAGCTAAAGAAAACTGTAACTATAACTATCTACTCTTTAACTTCATCAAAGACTCCAGAAGGATATCATATTACCTTAGTAAACAGAAGTGCAGTGTAAGCCACTTTCATAATGACAGAACTAGTAGGACTGGAAGCATCTCTCTTAGTTGATTGGTTGGTGCCCTCAGTTTCCAAGCCACAGTTTTAACATAAGTACCATAGAGGAAGTAGCCTACCCTGTCATCTATTCAGAAAGGAGAGCATGTAAAATAGACCACTTCCACATACAATCATCAATAAAGCACTCATTAAAACTTATGTCCTTTTAAAATAATAAAAGACACACTTTAAAAAAATAGATCTCAGAAAATACCATTATTTCAAAATATTCTCTCCCCTGCTCCCAAGGTATTTTCCCTTTGTGCACAGAACATCCAACAATTGCATTTCACAGAAACCATCAATTCTTTAAAAGAAACAAAGGGTTTGTATGTGTTTGCCAAGATTATGTCACAGGCTTTTAAAAACAGGCCTTTGGCCTAGGTTTCTGATTCTAGATCTGAGTAGCAGTGCCTCTGAATTTTGAATTTCTAACAAACTTCTGTGTGCAGCTGATACTATTTGTTGGAGGATCAGACTTGATGAGGTGTCACATCTTTTGAGATATAGCCATATCCCAACCTCATCACTGCTGTGGGATGGTCTGTATGACAAATTGCTCTGATTGGTCAATAAATAAAACACTGATTGGCCGGTGGCCAGGCAGGAAGTAGGTGGGACAAGGAGAGAGGAGAATTCTGGGAAGCGGAAGGCTAAGGCAGAGAGACACTGCCAGCTGCCGCCATGACCAGCAGCATGTGAAGACGCTGGTAAGCCACCAGCCACGTGGCAAGGTATAGATGTATAGAAATGGATTAATTTAAGCTATAAGAACAGTTAGCAAGAAGCTTGCCATGGCCATACAGTTTGTAAGCAATATAAGTGTCTGTGTTTACTTGTTTGGGTCTGAGCAGCTGTGGGACTGGCGGGTGACAAAGATTTGTCCTGACTGTGGGCAAGGCAGGAAAACTCTAGCTACACATCACCTAGTGTTGGGAGGCCCTGATGACCAGAGTTTGCAGTCTACCATAGCCTGGCAGCTTTCTCTAAGCTGGACAACATGGATGACTCCCTCCACACACAGTGGGCTTCTTGCTCTTTACCTGCCATTATTTGGAGGATGTCTCCTAGGCCTGAATGCATGATTTATCTCAAGCATAACCCTTGACATAGCTCCTTGCAAACACTCTTTCCCCTATGGACCACATAACTAAGTAGCATGCTCTAGCTCTTTTCATGGGACCATCCTTCCACTAACCAAGCCTTATGATAGGAATGTGCCACTTAATGCAAATTAGTTTGTCGCCCAAGCTTCCCAATCCTATATATTCCCTATACTCTGGAGTAATGTTGAGCTGATTCACTGTAATCATCTGAACCCTGTTCCCCACTTTGGCTTCCTGCCACTTTGCAGACCTGCCTCTGATGATCTTGAGGAGGAAGGAGGACCACAACCTAGTTCTTATGTTGTTAATAACAGGGACAGCACATAGGCACCTCCTTCCCTGCAGCACACAGGCACCTCCTTCCCTGCATCATATAAAAAGGCAGCTGAAAGTCAGGACACCGAGTAGCAGTTATAAATATTAACTGAGTAAACAAATGGACAATGTAAAACACATTCAGAACTATGCTAACATAGTGTAACAAAACACTGAAATATCAAGAATCTTAGCCAAAGTGTTACACCCCAGAATAAACAAAGAAACCATCCTAAAGGTCAGGCTCCCAGCATAACCTTTGGGCCACAGAGAGGAACTCTGTTTCATGTTTAATGTTTAATAAACACCTTTTCACTATTTCTAGGATTTGGAAGCTTAAATGGTAGCACATGCTTCACAGGAGTATCTTTCTTCACAACAGTGAAGTGCTTTGATAATTTTTATATGAAACACTTACAAATACTTAAAACATAAACCATATACTTGAACAAGATGACTCTCTCCCTCTTGGAACCTGATAATTCCCTAGTTCCTAGAAGAGGAACATCACCAGAAACAAAAGGCCCATCAGAATTCTGAAAGACAGAAAATGGTGACTGACAGCTGCCGTAACAAACCAAAGAGCTGGGTCCTGGATGGCTGCAGAAAGAAGGAGCAGCATTCTGACAGAACCCAGGGCGCAGTGAAGGCTCAGGATCGAGGATCCCAGATGCTTCAATGCCAATGAAAACTGAAGTCAAATTGGGATAATAGAAAGCTGAGTAACTTGAATTTTATCTTTAGACACTCTCTAGCCCTTTTCTGTAGATTCATATTTAAGATCCATAACATACTACATTTATTTAATTTACTTTTCTGTTTCTCTGTTTATCTGTGTGTGCACACCTGTATTAAGGTGCATGTGCACATGCATGTGTGTGTGTGCATGTGCACACTAGAGGTCAACTCCAAGATTTACTCCTCAGATGTCATCTACCATTTTTCATCTCTCAGAATGCCATGGGCCTCTTGTTTCTGTGCTTTAGTTAACTCCAGATCCAGTCAAGTCTACAAAGATTATTTATCACTTCAGTCTTCTTTATGTGAGTTTTGAGGGCTGACCTTAGGTTTCCATGTTTGGATAATGAACATGTCACTGACTTAATTACTTCTGCATCACTCATTTATTTACTTCTTTTCTTTTTCTTTTTTTATCTACTTATTAAATTTATTCTTTGACAGTTTCACACAAGCGTATAGTGGATTCTGATTCTTGTTACTCTCCACTCTCCCTTATCTCCCTCCTACACTTTTTACTTTCCCCAGCAAGTCCATTTCCCACAGTCATGTCTTTTGGTTATGTGTTGTGTTCTTCCACTAAGTTTAACTAAGGCTGTTTGTGTGATCTTGGGTGTGGAGACCACTAGAGTGTGGCAGGTTAACCAGTAGAGTCACAACTTAAGGTAACGGTTTGCCCCACCCCAATCCATGATTGGCGGTTGATAGACCAGTCTTATGCTGGCCCAGTTCAGGTACCTTCTATGACATTGCTGTATCATGCCCAGAAGACAACGTTTTCTAGACCTTATCCCTGTCTTCCAGCTCTTATATTCTCTCATCTTCCCTTCTTCTATAATGTTCCCTGAAGCTTAGGTGGAGTGGTATAAATGTTCTGTTTATGGCTGATTACTCAACTGTCTCTTATCCTCGGCATCTTGAGCAGCCATTCATCCCTGCATTGGTTGCCACTGGGAATGAAAGTGCCTTGTGAGTTCTTAGTCTAAGAGGCCCTGGAGACCCCCAAATCAATAGCGTCTCTTGCCATTCCTCTGGGTTGACCATCAGAAAAAGTTTGTAAGACCCTATTGCTGAAGACCCCATACATCTTAATGATAAGATACAGAGAAATCAAGATAGAATTTAGGCCTGTGGGGTACTGACTATTATTATTTAGCTAAGTTGACATGTTCCCCAGCTGCCTTCTAAATATTTACATTTATACTCACAAACATATGCTACTCTCAGCCTTAATCATAGAAGTTACCATTTATTTATTTTTCAGAGGCAATTATGTTGCCTAAATTGGTCCTGAACTACTCCCGTGATCTTCCTGCCTCAACTTCCTATGTAGCGTGTCTGACCCAGATGTTGTAAAGTTTGAAAAATATTCTTTTCATAAGACATAGATCAGTCAAAGATGTAAAGAAAAGTGGAGGGAGCATGGGAAACAAAATAAGGTTTTAGGGGATATACTGCTTTCAGAAAGCTGAGAAAAAAATTGTATTTCCTAAATAAGCCAACACAATTAGAATGTTTCAAAACTGACTAAGATTTGAATTAAATTATAAGAGAAGGTGGACTTGAGGGACTAAGTACAGGAACAAACCACTCCAGCTGGGCCTGGTGCCTGTCTGCCTCCACCTAGTAATATGCTCAACAAACATCCACAGCAAGCCACATCTGACCACCCTAGCCCAGTTTCAAGCCCGTATCATGGGTATCTTCTGTGAAATTACTAGACATTTCAAACTGTGACTGGCTTTGGGTTTGAGAAGCAAAAGCATAACTATGTACAGAGCTAGGCAGGGTCACCCCAAGTGTCACAAAGCAGCCAAGATTCTGCAGGCAAATATGGACCGTCACAATCATAGCAATAACAGCAAGTGAAGCATCTTTATTTCCTCTAAAGCATAAGTAATATTAACAGACAGTTTCTCAAGGACAGACATCAAACCATCAGAAGCAATTCAAAGAAGAAAATTACTGAGTTTGGACACTAGACACTACTGGAATTCTACCATAAAGCCGTAGCCTCTTGGGCCACCCCAGGACAAAAAAGAGACAAAGCTCATTTATGTCAGCCAGTGACATCTTCATTATCTCAGAAAGCTCTGCTCCTGCCTCTCAACTACTTCATCCCAGGCCACTGGTTCTACAGTCTGCATCCTTCCCAGTGATCGGAGCTTAGCTTTAGCATTACTGCTTTAAGAAGCAGTCTTCGGGCGGTGGTGGCGCACGCCTTTAATCCCAGCACTCGGGAGGCAGAGCCAGGCGGATCTCTGTGAGTTCGAGGCCAGCCTCAACTACCAAGTGAGTTCCAGGAAAGGCGCAAAGCTACACAGAGAAACCCTGTCTCAAAAAACCAAAAAAAAAAAAAAAAAAAAAAAAAAAAAAAGAGGCAGTTTTACAGTTATGATCCTGTGTCTCCCATCATCTTCAAGATAAAAAAAAATCCCAGCTTCATAATATGACATAGTAGGCTCTCATAATCAGGCTTTCCTGCCCAACTTAATCCTTCTCCATTGTGTTTATTCATCCCGAGCACCATATTCCACCTGCATCACTGTGTTCTAGCCTGAACACAGCAACCAGCTTTCTAAAACTCCTAGGGTTTTTTTGTTTTTTTTGTTTTTTTTAACATACTGCTTCTTTTTATTCCTGACAAATCTCAGCCTTCAAACCCATCTTAGGTCATTCAAACCCTGGACTTGTTTACTTTGCAATAAAAATTCCCATTTATATCTATAATTAATTACTAATGATTCCCCGGTACCTGAGAGTGCAGTGGGTACTGTGCTTGTGTTAACTGCGTTTAATCTCCACAACCCTGTTGCAAGGCTTAAACAAATGTAGTGATTTCTTCAACCGCATAGATACACCAAACATCAGATAATTTTTCTTCAAATCCCACTCACAGTTTTGTTTTGTTTCTCCTTAGCACTGTGAACTGTTTACATGAGTGAGTGCATGACAATGAACCCCTTGAGAGAAGGATCCCCATTTAGCTCCTTGGTGTGATAGCTACATCATATAGCATATAGCATATAGCCAAGGGGCTGCCTTATACAAAGTACTCAATAAATATTTGTTGGATGAATATTGGATGGCATATTTGTCTTATGCATTCATCATCATCTGTGTGTTTCTTTAAACAGTAAATTAGCCATGTCTGAATCCTGACACACCACTATGAGTTGCTTGAATAAGTGAATGCATTACACCTCACACTCTACCTCTCGGTTTTGCTTAGACTTACACTCTTTTAGTATTATAAATGTGTTACTACAGACCACAAACCTTTAAAGACTGTGAGCTGTTTTTACCATGTGCACTGGGTAACACAAGACTTGGCACATAGTAGATGCTTAAAATAAAAATAGAATGCTGTTTGTGTTGTTCCCTTTGCTGACTTAAGATAAAAAAATATATATATAAATCCTTGAAGTAGATTGGACAGAAAACTTGGTGCTGTTTACTCAGTACTTACAGTCTATCCCTTCAAGGGAAGTACATGTTTGGCTGTGGAGGTTTGAAAGCCATCCCACACGGACTGGCATAAGTGATATGCCAGGGACGCAAGACATTCCGCCAGGTTGCAGCTGCTCTGCTTTTCTTCAGTGACTGTTCCAGAAAAAGACATACCTGTTCCCCAAAGCTGGTGGAGACCAGCGTGCTGGTGAGTGAGGAGAACTGACATTTTAGGTCTGGAAATTAGAGGATTTGGCATCCTTGGGAAAGAAATGATGTGGCCTTTTAGCGCCTGCAAAAACCGCTGCCAAATGTCTTTCCCCTTGAAACAGAAACCATGTTCAAGTCTAGATAATTAGCACTGAGCTGTGCCAAGCCCACAAATCCTTCTCAGCAAAGAAGCCCCGTGGGGAGTTCAAATTTACATTTATAATCGTTTACCTTCGGAAACTGCTAGTTTCCAGAAGCCAGCTTCACGCTTATAACCTTGGGGTTACATCTGATTGAGTCTCCACCTAGCAATGTCGGCTTTGGAAACAAGCATAAGAGAGGCAGATGTTTCCTGTTGTAATTTAACAGAGGATGCTTGGAGGGGGAACAATGGAAGAGGAGACTAGCCAACTCTCAGAAGTAAGTTGGCCTTTGGAGGACCACATCGCCTGTCTATCTTGGACTCCCTAGTCCCCAAAATGAGCGAACTGTTTGTTATCTGATCCCTAGAGATTCTCAGAGACTCAAGATAGAGACACAGTTCTAGAGTCCATCTGCTCTTCCTTGCCTATCTAAGCAGAATCTAAACATACCAATGCCAAAATATTTAGCCAAGCAACAGAAGTAGCCAAGACCAATAATTCAAATAAAATAATAACCTACTAAAAATGCAGATTAATTTGCCTGACTTGTCATCTGATAGTCTAAATATCAAAAACATTCAGTGGTGTTATTCATGTCTAATTAATTCAGAATAAGTTCTCTGCTGTTTCATATCTTATGGCTTATAAGTTCAGAATCATTAATAAACTGTCCATGCCTTAAGCTTCTATTTCTTTTGCTTCCTGGGGAAATTCATGTCATTATTTGTTCATTTCTCTAATCTTCATCCAACAGGACAAAAAGCTTCACATTAGAGATAACTGATTGCATTGTATAGGGTGGGAGAGTGGATGCTAGCAAATTAGGTGGAGACAGAGGAATACTGGAATTTGACAGTACATGGGGAAGCTAATTGCCCCTCCTTCCTTCCTTAAGTGCCACAAGGTTAATATATTACTGCCAAAGCTTCTGAGGATGTTAAGAAACAGCGTTCCAGCTGCTCTAGTCGGTAAGGAAAGCCATGAGTCTTGTCAAGTCCTTTTGCTACTTCACAGCATAAAGCTGTCACTTCATTAATTAGATGAGCGCGTTGCCACGCGACTCCCGCGTGCTCACTCTTCATCACTGATCTTTGTCAATTTGGGCAATAAAACAGCAATTTAATAATCCCCCCTTACACATTAGTAACTGTTTTATGATGGAATTTCAGTTTCCTAGTGGCATTTGATTAATCAGTCTGGGGAGGCCTTAAATAGATATATTAGGAGTTTAATTAAAAGGCAGTCTGGAAAGAAACTAACCGTAAGGAGGACGGAGCTGAACGAAACACATTCACATGATTGTGGGATAAAATTAAGCATACTAGGTCAGTGTAGGTGAAAGGCAGTGGCAGAGTTCCTCTGGGCACTAAAGAACTCATGTGTGGTTTACAGGTGTATACAGTTGCTTCATCTGCACCTCCCACCTACTAGAATCTGTCTTCCCATTGTTGACAATGATCCCAGTGACTCAGATGCCTCCTTGAGAATCCTGGGGAGGGTACTGATAGGAGCCATTCTTGTGTTTCTTTGCAGGGAAGACCTTTTTCACTGAAGAGATTTGGAAGTGACTGGTACCTTTCCTGGGGAGCCATTAACCAAGCACACACCAGGAACTCTAGGCATGGGCAGAACAGCAACAGTCACTGGTTGGCTCTTAGATTCACGCAGTGGGTAAAGAGTAGCAAGATGACACAGAAGGTGCCCAGTTATAGATCTGCTGTGAGACATAACAAATAGGCATTGAATTGACTCACTCATCAACCATGCCGTCCATCAGACAATGGTTTTTAATCTTCTGTCCTTCAATGTACTCGGTTTCAAGAACTCTACTACCCTTTCCATTTCAAACACCTTTTACCTCTGTCCTAGGGCCTGATACCTCTCTTCATTATTTTGGTATAATTTGACAAGTACTTTGAGGTATTCAGAGGGAAAGATGTTCCTCACTGTCTAAGGAAAGATGCAGCCCAATCATGGTGGTGCAGACAGATAATTCCAGTGCTTGGGAAGCTGAGGGAAGAGAATCAGAATTTAAGGCCAGCTACAGCCACTGTGAGTCATAGATGATCCTCAGCTATACAAGACTCTGTCCCCCAAAGAGGGAAAGAAAGAATATGTGTGGTATGGATTTTTCTGATTAAGTTAACTTGAGAATACTAAACTAAATCATGTATCTTCGTAAGATCAAAATCCTGGGGTAGGAGTGGGAGAACCTTTCAAATCATGAAATAGAAGTAATGAAAACAGAGTCCATGAATTTGACAGGAAGGAAGGAGTAGTATATGGGAGAGTTTGGAGGAAGGAAATGGAAGGTGGAACATAAGACATTTTATTATAATCTCAGAAACATAAAAGAAATAGTTTGAAGAAGTCTAAGGGCTACATTGACAGGCACATCTGTTAACCACTGGATGGGAAATCAGTAACTGGGCTTAAACTTCTCACAGTGACTAAATTAGCACATTTCCCAGTGACTTTAGCCCTGTGCATGACCAGGCACGTGTACCCTTCCACAGCAGTTCTTGCTGAACTGTGATTGTCCTTTCTTGCCATCCTCACATGCAACCTTAAGCTTAAGTGGTATTCTGAACATCAACAACTCTTCTTTGTGAAATGAATGCCTTCTCATTCCAATATTATACTGAATAGTCTCCTATATCCTAAAGAGCCAGTGACTGACTTTTACTTACAATTGTAGGTGCTACAGCATAAACTTTTCAATTTATAGTTTATTCGTTTTCTTTGGGCATTTTTTATTATCAAGAGTTTTCCTTTTAATACAAGTAAATTTGTATATCTTTTCTTTATTTGGACACAACATTCAAGACCCTGCTTTAGAAAAATTTCATGCTTCTATATCATCTCTATTACCTAGCAAAACTTTAAATTTTTACTTTTGCTGTTGAGTCCTCAGTGCCTCAGACATTGCTTCTTCTGATGTGACATGCCCATCTGATTACCTAGTCAGAGGAATAAGGTAAGGAAGTTCAGGGCAAGGCTTGAAAAACAAAAAACAAAACCATCGTTATTAATAGATGATTGTGATTGTTTACTTAAAAAGAGTTCTATGCCATCAACAAAAAACTGACATAAAATATATTACAGAGTTTATTACATAAATTATACATACAGATAATAGATTTGAAGTATTTGAAATGAATCGTATGTAAAGATTTGTATTTCTATAGATCCATAATAAATGACAAGAAAATATAAATGTTCAAATAGTCACACAACATGAAAAATACTTAAGAATAAATCTTACCAAAGGTATGTAGGACCCAAAAGAAAGAGGCTAAAAATTCTCACTAAGATATCTTAGAAAGAGCATAAATAACTGGAGGGAATATTATGTTTATAATATCATCATACCATGGAGGTGTCAAATCAGTCCAAGCTGTTCTATAAATATAGTGAAATTCTAATCAAATTCCCAATTATTTTTCTATGCTGATTATTAAATTTTTAAAAATATATGAAGGTCAAGACTACATGGGACAAGGCCTCCCATGGGGAGTCAACAAAATCTGGCATAATTAATTGAGGCAAGACCAAGCCCCTCCCCTGAGGAGTGGATGGGGGGTGGGATGGGCAGAGGTGGGGGGGAGCAGAAGAAGGGGAGGGAGGAGGAACTGGAAGTAGTATGTAAAATGAAAAACAAAAACTTAAAAAAAATAAATTAAAAAAAAAGACTACATGGGGTGTGTTAAAGGCAGGTATGAAAAACTGCATCATAATATTACTACATCATAAAACAGAACTCAACAATAATGTGGTACTGTTAGGAACACATATAAACGACAGCATATTCACTAACACGAGCATAAGAACAGACAAACTGACAAATGGCATAGCCTAGGGGACCCATCCAGAGGCCAACACTGGCTGTGGAGGGATGGCTCAATGGTTAAGAGCGCTCACTGGCTGAATCAGTTCGCAGCACCCACGTGGTAATTCCCAACTCCAGCTCCAGAGGGTGTGATGTCCTCTTCTGGACTCCATGGGTTCCAGGCACACACAGCGCACATACACACATGCAAGCAAAAAACTCTTATCACATAAAACAGTTTCTTAAAGAAGGGAAATGCACAAGTAGAATTTCAAAAGAAGACAAAATGGTGCAGGGGAACAAGTAGAAACTACTAATTATAATGGAAACAGAACTGGGGGGGGTAGTTATGGTGTATGCAGGTGGCAATTAATTTAATTTCATTTACTTTTGATTGTGAACATAGCCTTTAACAGCTGAGCCATCTCTGCAGGCCTAATTTAATGTCATTTATATAATCAATTTTTTGTTAATTATTTTTCATTTATTTTACATACCAACCACATTTTCCCCTCCCTCCTTTCTTCCTGTTCCTTCCCCCCATCTCCTGTCTATCTCCCCCATCTACTCCTCCTCTGTTCAGAAATGGGCAGGCCTCTCATGGGAGTCAACAAAGCATAGTATATCACATTGAGGCAGGACCAAGCTCCTCCCCCTGCATCAAGGCTCAGGGAGGCATCCCAGCTTGGGGAATAGGTTCCATAAAGTCAGCTCATGTGCCAGGGACAGGTCTTGATCATACTGCTGGGGGCCCCACAAACAGATCAAGCTGCACAATTGTCATACACATGCAGAGGGCCTAGGTCAGTCCCATGCAGACTTCCTAGCTGCCATTCAAAGTCGGTGAGTTCATTATGTCAGGTCAGATGTCTCTGTAGGTTCCTCCATCATGACCTTGACACCCCTGGCTAGTACAATCTCTCCTCTCTTTCTTCAGAAGGACTCCCAGAGCTCAGCTCAGTGCTTGGCTGGGGATTATTGCATCTGCTTCCATCAGCTACTGGATAAAGGTTCTCTGTTGACAATTAGTGTAATCCCCAGTCTGATTACAGAAGACCCTCTCCACTATTGCCAGGAGTCTGAGCTGGGGCTGTCCTTGTGAATTCCTAAGAGTTTCCCTGGTACCAGGTTTCTCGCTAACCCCCCAATGGCCCCTCTATCAAGGTATCTCTTTGAGTACTCTTCCCCTCTATCCTGCCCCCAACTGGACTAACCAGATCCCTCATGTTCCCATCCTACCATCCCTCCCCCCCCCACCCCATGTTTACCCAGGAGATCTCATCTATTTCCCCTTCCCAGGGAAATCCATGCATCCCTCTTAGGGTCCTCTTTATTATATAGCTTCCCTGGGACTGTGGAGTGTAGCTTGGTTATCCTTTGCTTTACATCTCTTATCTACTTACGAGTGAGTACATACTATGTTTGCCTTTCTGGGTCTGGGATACTTCACTCAGGATGATTAACAAGAGCCTGTGTTGGAGAGGATGTGGAGTTTGCCACTGCTGGTAGGAGTGCAAACTTGTAAAGCCACTTTGGAAATCAGTATGGTGGTTTATCAGTAAATTGGGACTCAATCTACCTCAAGACCCAGATATACCACTCTTGGCCATATACCCAAAGGATGATCAATCATACCACAAGGACACTAGCTCAACTATGTTCATAGCAGCATTATTCATAATAGCCAGAGCATGGAAACAACCTGGATGCCCCTAAACTGAAGAATAGATAAAGAAAATGTGGTACATTTATACAACGGAATATTACTCAGCACTAAAAAACAATGACATTATGAAAATTTCAGGCAATTGTTGTTTATTAAAGTCATATGTCCAAGCACCGAGGTTTGCCTTCATTAAGAATATGCTACTGGAAGTCTATTTAGGGTAGATTCTAAATACTAGAAGGAGGCTAAGTGAAGGTCTCTCAGGGACATATGCTTCAGTAACAATAGGTGGGACAGTGACAACTTCGCCTTGGAAAGGGTTGGTGAATGCAATATGCAGTTTGAGAGCAAAGCTGAGCTCTGAAACAAAACCAAGAAAAAAAATAAAGAAAAAGGAAAACTTGAATGCCAATTCTAGCAGTCAGACTCTATCTTCCCCCAAGAAATATTAACAAAGGTTTGCAAGGTCCATCATGGTTAGCTTAGCTGAAGCATTCATATATCCTGGTCTGCCTTTGGCTCACAGTGGTTAATAAAAGCATGGCTCATTTGCTTGCGCCCACATTTAAGTGCATTTCCAACAAGTCCATTCATCACTGGCATGGCGGTCTCTCTCTTCACCTGTGAAAATTAACTCCTTGTAGTCTCAATATCTGAAAGCCATTTCCCATTAATTTATTTCAGACTGTAGTGTTATCCAGATAGAATTTTTATATATTGCCCATGGAAGCACTCATTTTAACATTCCTTCACTGGTATTTATTAAGGTGTCTCTTCAAGGCTTCCTAGATAGAACCCAGATGCAGTAAATGCCTCAAAGATTTTCTGTTCTTATCACCTGTGTCCAAATTCACTTGATTTATTTCATAATCTACTGCAGTTCTTTGGACCCTCTTTATTGCTTTGTTTTCTGTTTGTTGACCCAGACCGTCATTGTTAATGAGAGGTTTACTGCAACGTTTCACTGTTTGCATCAAATGAAATTAAAATTCCTCTTCATTCCCATCCTACACTATAGGATAATCTTTTATAATACTCCATAAAAATGGAGGCTTAGCATCCCACCCTAGGAGTTACTCAAGTAGCTGAGTGCCCTCTGATGGAGGGAACAGATCACGGGCCCCTCCCTATTATGAACCTTCAAAATGTATACAGCTTAGGAGGAAAAGGGTATTCATACTGAGAACTTAGAAAGAATCTTAATTAAGGGTCTGTTGAGACAGGGTCATGTTATATAACCCTGGTGGTCCTGGAACTCATTATGTAGACTAGGCTTTCCTTGACCTCACAGAGATCAGCCTGCCTCTGCCTCCCAAATGCTGGAAATAAAGGTGTGTGTCACCACACCCTGCTTAATTAGGGTTTCTAGCGCTGTGATAAAATGCCTCACCAACAGCAACTTGAGAAGGAAAGGATTTATTTCAGTTTCCCACTTTCAGGTCATACCCCATCACTGAGGGAAGTGGGAGCAAGGACTCGATGCAGGAACCTAGAGGCTAGGACTGAAGCAGAAACTATGGAGGAATACTACTTACTGACTTACACTCCATGGCTTGCTCAGCCTGCTTTCTTATAGTTCCCAGGACCACCACCTCAGGCACGGCACTGCGCACAGTGAGCTCGTCCTGTCCACACTAGCCACCAATCAAGAAAATTCCCCACAGGATAATCTGGTAGGGGATTTTCTCAACTGAAGTTCCCTCTTCCTAAATAACTCCAGTTTATGTCAAATTGACATAACACTAGCCAGCACAGAAAGCAATCCAAGTTAGCAAGTGCCACATTTCAGGCTATTCAAACATATTCAATTATATTCTACTGCAACTCCTTGGTTTCGTGCCACTTCTTATGAAATGCCATAACTTAACTCACGTATTGGATAAGATTTCAGCATCTGTCGCAGAATTATGCGAGAGTCATTTGAACTGATCTCAAGATTTGGAGTCTCTTCCCTCATGCTAGGATCTGTACAGTGATTAATACTTGTTTCACGAGTGTGACATTTGCAGATACTTTAAAGCAAACCAATGCTAGATCCTAGCCTGAATGCTTCTCTTGTTAAATTAGGACTCCATAAGAGCCAATCTGCCACTTTCAACAATCATTTCTGTGCCAGTCAGTGGCTCAAGGAAGAAGATGGGCTGGTGCCATGGAAACAGCTTAATAAAGAACTTATTTGTACACCCTAAAGGAACTGCAGTGTACAGAGTTAAGCATTTACAGGGTTAATTCCATGCAAAGCAGAAAGTAGAACCTCCATAAGCCATAAGATGTTAGAGTGATAAGCTTTATGCAGTGTATTGACTGAGCTTTATTGAAGAAGAACACTCCAATAGTAGTGTCCCTGTGAGGAGGCCATTGCCCCGGCCAAAAATACCTTCTACCCTCCAGTTCCCTGGATATTGAAAAGGCAAAAAAAGAAAAAGAAAAAGAAAAAACTCAATGAAAGAGAACTTCTCTTTGCCAGTGACAGGCAGTTTCTCAAGGTGAGAACTAAGGAGCAGGGGAAGGAACAGATCCACAGGAATGAAAAGAAGACACACAGCACATTCTCTGAGGCTCAGATGGCTTGTTTCAGTAACAGATCAATGAAAATAATCTTGAACTAAGAACAAAGATGCAATCCATGTATGGAATTCTCATACAATTAAAAAAAACATTTTTTTTGGTTCATAGTTCATGTGTTTTCATTCATTTGGTTATTTGTCCCTGTGCTTTATCCAACCTTGGTTTCAACAATTCTCGCTCATATAAACCCTCCTCTTTCTCACTAATTAGACCTTGATCTGGAGGAGGTGGCAATGGGGGTGGGCTGGGGGGAAGGGGAGAGGGGCAGGAAGGGAGAGAACAAGGGAATCTGTGGCTATTACATAGAACTGAATAGTATTGTAAAATAAAAAAAATAAAATATAAAAAAAATTTTTTTTAAATGTAGACAGAGAGCCTGTCTTGATGGAACTGATATTTCTAAGGAGACAGAGACAGATTATTGGCACAGAAGCACATAATTTCCCACGTGACTAAGTGTTTTAAGCCAAACCAAATAAACACACAGTGTGGGAAAGAGCAAGTTACAGTAGGTGAGAGAGGAGCTCTTTCAGAGAGCAGAGTCAGGAAAGCTTGGAGGGAGTAGTATGTAACCAGAAACATTGCTGTAGGAATACATCCCACAGAGCGGGGGTGGGAGGGTGGGGGATGGGGGAGTGGGGGTGGGATGGGGGGGTGAGGCATGTCCCAGGCAGAGAAGGCTACAAGTATAAGTGAGCAAAGTCAGGACCAGGATTGAGATAGTGAAAAGGCAGGGTGGTAAGGGACTGAATCTATAAAGTATGGCTTGTATGTGTGTTTAGGGATGACCATGTGGGACTGGATAACCGATCACAGAACTCATCCCTAGAGAAGACTGATTGATTGTACCTCTCTTATCAGCCATTAATTCACTGCCTATAGCTATTCATCTGTGGATGGAGCTCTGTGAGCTCCATCCTGGTATACACTGGTATGTCAAATGGTGTTATTATGCTGGCCTTATTTAGGAGATCATATTGTTGAGGTTGTATGGGTGAATCTTTCTTGTTAAATATAGAAGACACTAATTCACTATATATTCTGTTTATACCTAAGTCCTGAGTATCTAGGATAGTATTGGCTCATAGTACATCTTCAGCAAATATATTTAAAAAAAATAAAATATTGAATCTATTGTATCAGGTTTCTATACTCAATTACAATCAAACTATTATGAGACCTGGTTATTCTTTATGTACACAGTCTTTTTTAATTCCATTCTATGACACAAAAAAGGAATAATAAGTAATTTTAATAAAACACAAAATTCAATGCAAGTTTGAATTTAAATATTAAAAACACCAATCATAATAATTCCCAAGGTTTCAATATCACTGATTACTTAGTTCATTCTTTTATATTGTCTAATTTAATCTTTATAACAATCTTTTATCATTAGCTTCATTTTGCATATAAAAAAATGAAAACCAAATGGTTCTAAGGAACTGAAAGAAGTTCAAGCTGCTAAGAAATGTCAGAGGTGAGATGAGAACCTATGTTTACATAAGAGGTTTCATCAGGGTTTGCTTATTAGCTCTCAGTCCCGATGCTCACCTGAATCCTTCCCACTCTTGCTGTGCCGGTCCCGCACAAAAAAGAAAGTTGAAATTGATACCCACAGTTCATATTATAAAAATGTATGTTCTCCTTAGAAGTCATAGTGTAATTTGCAATACACATTTTCTGTCTCTGGCACTCTGAAATTGAGCAAGAAGGGAAGCTTGGCTCTGCAAATACAGTGCTCAGTTTTACCCAGGGATACTAATGGGTGTCAGGGACAGTAGACCTGATGGTGGTGATAGTGGCCAGTTCTACTTAGTGGAAAGATCTACAGGCAGAACATAATGAATTAAGACAGAAGGGCTGTGAATGTGGAGTTTATGGATATTTCATAGAGTTCAACTTGAATTTTGCTTCTATATCAGAACATTGTAATTTGAATTTGTTTCTATGTTTAGAACTAGTTTTCAAATTATTGTATTTACTATAAAAGCTTGGGTTTTTCCAAGCTTTAAAAATTTTGAAGCTAGAAGAGCAGGTAGTTGAGTATGTACATTTGTGAAGCATAGGACAAACACTGTTTACTTGCCACATTCCCTGAAATTTGCCCATAAATTTTCCTCTTTCTGCTTTGCTCATTTACCTTGTTTTCTTGACTTCAAGGTGGGTTTGGGCTGTGATGTCAGAGTTTGGTGTGCCCAGCAATCTGGAACAAGTGTGACAGAGCAGTTAGTCACGATGGAGGAGAAGCGGCACAGGTAAGTAGTCGTAACCTATAGACACAAACCATGTATCACCCGTGTATATAGAAGATTTCCTTGAAAAGAGTGTTGTTAATAACCATATTGCATAGGGCAGACTGGTGATCTAAACTGAGTTTATATCACTCACTCCTTATCAGAGAAACAACTTTCAGTAAATAGTGGACAGATGACAGCGAGCAACAACTGGTCACCACACAAAGAATAAGAGACTGCAGAGTGACCAGCCCTACATGGGACATCTATACCACTCTCCTCCCCAACAAGGCACTGGGGATCGTTGTGAAAGAGGGAGCAGAAAGATTGTAGTAAGAGCCAGGGAATGACTATTAAGGAAATTGTGTTATGGACCCAACATAGTAGTTACATAAATTAACTCACAGTGGTGATGCAGTGTGTACAAAACCTGTACAAACTCAAGCCAGACAAAATCTCAGCATGGAGGCAGAAGTAGGCACAAATTCCCACCTATATCTGGAAAGCTACTGGCAAATGACAGCGTGTGGGAGAGGAAGAATCCATTTCCTTTAAGGGTATATCCCCTGGTAGGTCACCCAAACTGCAGAGCAGATTCTACACCAACGAGTATTTGAACAGCACAAACTAGACTTGATGGGGAAGAAAAGAGGACACAAAGTTATTTCCCAAGCTCATTCCTAAACTATAAATTTGTTCCTTCTCATGTGATTTCTCTCCTGGTTATTTCTACCACAAAATTGGAAAGGTAAGATCATCCTCAGATTTTTCTTTTCTTTTCTATTTTGGGGTGGTGGTGGTACAGATTCTATTCAGCTAATCAGTCATCAGGTTTTACAAATTGCATCATCAATGTGTCTAAAATCAGTTTCCTGTGCTCACACAGAATTTTTAGTGTTGGAAAGTAACTGTACTTGTTATTCTGCTCACAGGCTCTCTCTTCCTAACCCATGCTAACTGCTGCCTAGATGAGCTTCTTCAGGCTTGATTTTGCCATTCTTCCACTTAAAACTGTTCAGTGATTCCAATTCATCTTCAGAGTAAGTCCAAGCACTAGCATTATTTAAAATGTCACTTAAAAATATTGTATGTTTTTTTCACATTTGTGGTTCTAAGATATCATATAGATACATAAGACCCTTTTTATGCATCCATGACATAAAAGTACAAGTGAGGTCAGTGAGATGTCTCAGTGGGTACAAGCACTTGCCAATGAAAATGTGGAGACCTGAGTCTAATTCCTGGATTCCACAGAAAAGGGAGAGAGCCAACTTTCAAATATGTACATGCACATACACACAATAATAATAATAATAATAATAATAATAATAAGAAGAAGAAGAAGAAGAAGAAGAAGAAGAAGAAGAAGAAGAAGAAGAAAAGAAGGAGTAGAAGGAGGAGGAAGAGGAGGAGGAGGAGGAGGAGGAGGAGGAGGAGGAGGAGGAGAAGAAGAAGAAGAAGAAGAAGAAGAAGAAGAAGTAGAAATTGTAGTAATAATAGACAACAAGTAATTTTTTTAACGTGGAAGTCAAGTTACCTCACTAGCACAGTCAGTAGGTAGCACATTTATCTCACAGAAATGCAGAAGTGAAACTGTCTAAGGAAACAACAGGAACTAACAAGAGTAGTTACAAGCTGTATTTTCTAATTATAAAACTACATAAAATAAAATGACATTTTAAGTTAAATAGCTCTTAAGTTATCAACCTAGTTCCCCACTTTATCTTAAGTACCGTGAGATATGTCAATCTAAGCAACAATCAAACACTTCAGATTCTACCGTAACGTAAGTGGCCATTTTTGTGTCTGAATACCTTACATGTATTTGTCCACCTATGTGACTCATATTAAAAGTATGTTAATGCTCATCTCTATGATGGAACTTCTGTGATGCTTCATCTTCCAATAAGTAGGATCAGGTCCTTCTTGTCCAATACTCAGAGCTGATGTATGCATTCATAACCAGTCAGACAAGGCACAGGGGATCAAGTGTTATTGGTCTGGTGCCTTTGAATCATGGGGCATATTTCCTGTGATACTGGGCACATGGCAACCATTCATGGTAGGCAAACTTCTGATATTTGGAAGCTGCTCTGACTAGCCTTCTCTGTCACTTCTGGGCACTAAATTATTTATTTTAGCAGTTATTTATTGTTTATTTATTTAGTTAGTTATTATTTAGTTGTTATTTATTTCAGGGAGCATCAGCTATTATTTAAATCTAATACTTGAAAAATTATAAATTTAGAAACATGACACCAAAAACAATTTATTAAAAATGACTAAGCTCCTTTTCTGAAATGAGATCCCTTAAAACCAAATTACTTCTATATAACTACTTTTAAAAATGCATGTGTTTGCCCTCAGTTTCTATGTCCTTTTCATAAAACACTAGTTTTAAAGTATCTAATAGGAGGACCATAAGATTCTGGTGTATCCCATCCCCACATGATGATCCATGGTCTCATCCCCCCAAATCTGGGCTTCTTAGAAGTACTGCTTTTTATTTAAAAAGTCTAATAGCCACTTCAAGAATTTGTGCTGAGATCCGCTGACTCCCCATGGGAGACCTCGATTTGGGGAATGTGGGGTTGTGGGGTGGCTTGGGAAAGAGGGCTGAGGGTGGCAGAAGGGAGGAGGGGGGTTATGGATAGTATATGGGGTGAGTAGAAAATTTTTTAATAAAGAAAAATGGAAAAAAAAGAATTTGGGGACTTTTCTGAATAGTTTTCGAAGTGGTTTGTCATCCTGCAGACCTTACCACAGCCATGTGTTAGGTATGGCTCTTCTTACAGGACTAGAATTCTTTCCATCCTAGCTTTTATGTTCTAGTATCTCTACTTTGATTTACATGCTGTGATGCTGGGATGTGGTTTAACCCATCTTATAAAGATATATTTTTCCTCACTTGCTAGAAATGGGAACTGAAAATTGATCTTCCTTCCTGTTTACAGCCCATGAAGTTTCTTGCGTTCTATCATAAAAATAGTGACTCAGAAAATTACTTCTTAATCACGTCATACTTAGTTCAGTGATTTCAGAATACCTTCATGTTGATGAAGCATATCAGAGTTGCCTAGGAACTATGTTAAAATTAAGATTCCTGGGCCTCAACTCAGCCCTTTAAAGCATCTCCATGGTTGATGCCCTTCATTCTGTGCTTTATACAGAAATGAAGGCAGCCCTGACTCCAACCTGGTAAGAGAATTTGTAAATGCACAATAACAAATATGGACCTAATGTCAGTAGTAGTCACTATTTTCTGAACTTAAAAGACATGAATGAATAGTTAACAACATAAAAAGATACAGAAAAGGCACTTTTGAGACTTCTAGAACTTTGACTATACTCAGGGGAAATATTGCCATCTGAAGAACTAAGGCCGATAAAACTCATGCAGTAGTTGAATGTCATAGACAACAGCAAGCCGACACATTTGTAGCGCCAACAAAAAGAAGTCAGACATAGTTTAAAAATTCACATATGTTAAGGCAAGAAAGAGCATGGAAGCAATGAGGATGAGATGATTTAAAAGTCCAGAAGGGATCAGTGTCTTCCAGATGATCTGACCATGTAGGAGTATTTGTCAATCCTGGGCATGCATGAGCTAAGGTTGATACTTACTAAGAGCCTCTTTGAGGGGAAATTGGAATCTAGTAAAATTTTAGAGATTTGTTTTATAGGACTAGTGTATTAGTCAGGTATTAGTCCCTATGTAAAAAAATAATACATAAAAATTGAAACAGATAAGGGGAAGAGGATTAAAGAAAATGAGCACGAGAGACATGATATGCTAAAAATCATTTCTTTTTTTTTTTACCGACCACAGTTTCCCCTCCCTCCTCTCCTCCCATTCCATCCCCCCAACTCCTATCTTCCCCTTCTCCATCTACTTACTCCTCCTCCATCTCCATTCAGAAAGGGGCAGACCTCCCATGGCCTTGAACATAGCGTGGCACATCAAGTTGAGGCAGGTCTCAGCTCTTCCCCTTGTATCAAGGCTGGGCAAGGTAATCCAGCATGGGGAATAGGTTCCCCAAAGCCAGCTAAGTGCTAAGTGATCTCACTCCTAGGAGTCTTACAAACAGACCAAGCGATACAACTGTCATCCACATGCAGAAGGCTTAGGTTGGTCCCATGCAAGCTCCCTAACTGTTGGTCCATAGTCCATGTGCTCCTACCAGCTCAGGCCAGCTGTCTCTGTGGGTCCCCCAATCACAACCTCGACCCCCCTGGCTGGTACAGTCCCTCCTCCCTTTCTTCAGCAAGACTCCTGGAGCTCAGCCCAGTGCTTGGCTGTGGATCTCTGCATCTGCTTCCATCAGTTACTAGATAAAGGCTCTCTGATGACAATTAAGGTAGTCACCAATCTAACTACAGTAGATGGTCAGTAGATTCAGGTACCATCTTCACTATTGCTAGGGATCTTAGCTAAGGTCATCCTTGTGGATTTCTGGGAGTTTCCCTGGCACCAGGTTTCTCCCTAGCCCGCCATCCTGCCTCCAAACTGCCTCTTGTACCCAGCCTACCCAACCTACTCCCTCAAGTTCCCATCCCCTCATCTCCACTCCAGCTCCTAGTTTACCCAGGAGATCTCTTCTATTTCCAGTTCCCAGGGAAATCCATGCATCCCTCTTTGGGCCCTCTTTGTTATCTAGCCTCCCTGGGCCTGTGGATTGCAGGTAGGTTATCCTGTACTTTATTTCTAATATCCACTTATGAGTGAGTATATATCATGTTTGTTTTTCTGGGTCTTGGTTACAACATCTGTTTGCCTATAAGTTTCATGATGTCATTGTTTTTTGTTTTTGTTTTTTTAACAGCTGAGTAATACTCCATTGTGTGAATGTACCAACTTTTCCTTATCCATTCTTCTGTTGAGGGGCATCAGGGTGTTTCCATGTTCTGGCTATTATGAATAAAGCTGCTATGAACATAGTTGAGCAAGTGTCCTTGTGGTATGATTGAGCATCCTTGGGGTATATGCCCAAGATTGGTATACCTGGATCTTGTGGTAGATGGATTCCCATTTTTCTGAGAAGCCACCATACTAATTTCCAAAGTGGCTCTATCAGTTTGTATTCCCACCAACACTGGAGAAGTGTTCCACATCCTCTCCTACATAAGTCATCAGTGTTTTTGATCTTAGCCATTCTGACAGGTGTAAGATGGTATCTCAGTAGCACAGACACTGAGATTGACAATTAGTAAATGAGACCTCCTGAAACTGAAAAGCTTCTGGAAGGCTAAGGACACTGTCAATAAGACAAAACAGCAGCCTAGAGCACGGGAAAAGATCTTCACCAACCCCACATCTGACAGAGGGCTGATCTCCAAAATATATAAAGAACCAAAAAAAAAACTAGACATCAAAACAAATAAAAATAGGTGGATTCTAAGATCTCCCTGGCCAGCCAGTCTAAACAAAAGAGTGACCTTGGGTTCTTGGAGAGACCTTGCCTCAATAAGTTAAGGTGGAGCACTACAGAGGGAGGTACCAGAACATCCTCTTCTGGTTCCCACATATTCATACATGCTTGCAGGTACACACGTACAAACACACACACAAACACACACACACACACACACACACACACACACACACACACACACACGCACACACGCACACGCACATGCAAATGACATGCACAAATGCACACGCACAGACACAGACACATACAGACAAACACTACACACACACAAAAAAAAAAATCACATACACACAAAAGAAAGTAGGAAATTGTTTTTAAAAACCGAAGGCAGTTCACATAGAAAATGATGAATTAAAATGGGCTGGGGAGATAGCTCAATCAGTGTCTAGTGCACAAGAGTGAGGACCTGTGTTTGGGTCCCCAGTAACCACATCAAAAGCAGAATGGGGCAGCAGGCTTCTGTAACCCTAGAGGTGGTGGTGGGGTAAAGATGGATAGCTAGATCTCATTTAGGTGCCAGCCCACCTAAATTTATGTATTCCTGGTTCAGTGAGAAGCACAGACTCAAAAACATAGGTAAAGAGTGCCTAAGAAAGTTATGCCTACCTAATAGTTGGTGAATGAATATCCAATAGCGTTATTCACAAAGGCCAAAACGTGGAAATAACCTCAGGGCCCACTATACAATTATCACTGATTTGAAACACCTGAGTGACACAGTCAACATACTGAACTGTGACTCTGTCCTCAACAAGGGCATTTTCAAGTCTACAGGAAATCATGGAACTTGGGCTGGAGAGAGATGGCTCAGAGGTTAAGAGCACTTCCTGCTTATCTAGGGATCCTGAGTTCAATTCCCAGCAACCACATGGTGGCTCACAACCATCTATAATGAAGTTTGGTGCCTTCTTCTGGCACACAGCATGTGGGCATGCATGCCAGAACACTGTATACATAATAAATAAATAAATAAATAAATAAATAAATAAATAAATAAATCTTAAGAAGAAAAAAAAAGCTGGGTGGTGGTGGTGCATGGCTTTAATCCCAGTACTTGGGAGGCAGAACCATGAGGATCTCTGTGAATTCGAAGCCAGCCTGATCTACAGAGAGAGTTCCAGAACAGGCTCCAAAGCTACACAAAGAAACCCTGTCACAAAAAAACAAAAACAACAACAACAACAACAACAACAACAACAACAACACAAATCACGGAACTTTTATGAACATAAAATTAAAAGTAGTAAAACCATTGAAAATGTTGCTGTTCCTTACTGTATGCTTTCTAGTGCTTAAAACACAGCCCCAGATATCTTATTTTTTGGAAATGAATACATTGCTGTTCTCAAAATTATCACAAGAAATACTAGAACAAAAATTAGGAAAATACGTTGAAAAGAACAGCAATGAAGAAGGCAATATCTACAATGTGAGTTGCAAACCACAAGCTAAGAGAGCTTTCCAACGAATATTTCAGGAGGCTGAAAACTGAATGAGTTTTGCTTAAGACAAAACAGAGCCAATCTGACCGTTCTATCTGCAATTGTATTCTCTGAGGAATACAAAAGAATGGAAGGCTAGCCCAGTGTGGTAGTACACGCCTTTAATCCCATCCCACGGGAGGCAGAGGCATGCAGATCTCTGTGAGTCTGAGGCCAGCCTGGACTACAGAGTGAGTTCCAGGATAACCAAAGGTACACAGAGAAGCCCTGTTTCGAAAAACCAAAAACCAAAAAACAAAACAAAACTCGAAAGGCAAAAGGCAGAGAAGTTGGTGAGAGACAAACATATAACAAAGAAAAGCCTCAAAGCACACATGAGTTCTTTCAAATAAACCCAAAATGGATAAAATCCTAAAAGAAGCTAATCAAGAAAATCTAGGGGCACAGTTTTGAGTAGGAAGAATTATGGTGGTCACTACTTCAGTGGACTTACTTCAGCAGAGGAAAGAATATTGTGATAGAAATTCAGTAAAGAAACTTAAACAAGACTCTAGACCACACAGACCAGCAGGCTTGGCTGCTTTTTTTTTCTTTACTAAATAAGATTAATGAACCATTACATAAACTAAGAAATCAGAGAAAGCAAAAGTAAACAAAAAATGCAAAGGGAGACTTTTCCTTAATAAAATACTAGAAAATTTAATTCAATAGCACATTAGAATTGCAGAATCTGACCTAGAGGACTTTTCCCAGGATGATTCAGAATGTGCAAATCATTCAGTGTGATGTACCACGTCAACAGGAAAACAGAAACCACATGATCGTTACAATGGATGATTTCAAAGCATGTTTGAAAACGTTTAACATCCTTTCATGAAAAAGGAAGACTCAACAAAATATCTGTACAGGGAATTTATCTCATCATAATAAAGGCTGCACGTGGAAACCATTGCACTAACCTCACCATCAGTGGGAGAACACCAACATCTTTTCCTCTACTGTGAGGTACAAGACAAGGATACCCACTCCCACTTCTTAAATATACAACTATCAGTCCTAGACAGAACACTTAGACAACAACTGAGAAATCCAAATTGGGCAAAGAAGTAAAATTAAGGACTGGAAAGAAGACTTGGTGCTTAAGAGAACATGATGCTCTTCCAGAGGACTCCAGTCAAGTTTTAAGCAGTAAGTTCAGGTGGCTAGCTACAATCTTTAACTCCAGATCCAGGGATCCCATGCCTCTGGCCTCCACAAGCACTAGCACTCATATGCAGCTATCCACATGTGGACACACATATACACATAAATAAGAATAATAAAAATTAGTATTTTCAAAAAAGAAGTATAATTACCTCTATCTACACATAACATGATCATACACCTGAAAATCCCAAAAGTCTGTGTGTGGAGGGCTCCTTGAATAATAAAACAAATTCAGTGAGATCGCAGGAAAAGGAGGAGGGGGAGAGGAAGACAATGGGGAGGAGGAGATCATGAAAATAAAGAATGGAATAAAAGGAAGAGGAGGGAGAAGATGATCACTAGAAAGAACTGGATTTGGCCAGGATGTAGAGAAAAGGGAATCTCTTGTGTCGTGTTCTTGGTGGGGGAATGTGATTTAGTATAGCCAGATGGAAAACATTATAAATTTCCCTTTAAAGATAAAAAACAAAGCTAACATGATTCAGTCAGCTCACTATCAGAGAATAGTAGCATATAGGAGAAAGAAATGGAAGGATGGAAAGAAGAGGAGAAGGAGGGGGAAGTGAAGAGGGAGAGGAGGGGAAAGGAGGAGGGGAGGATGGGAAGGAGGAATAAAATAATGAAAAACTGGTTGAGACTGGAATAAATTGGGAACAGCAAAAAGACAATATGACCTGACCTGATCCAAAAGCCCTGTGGTGGGTTGGCTCACAAAATTCTCTGCCTTTCCCAAGCTTAAAAGTCTGTGCTCTAACAGAGAGCTCCAAGCTGTTCTTAAGCTTGATGTAATGGGAAAAACAAATCCCTCCATCCCACCCACCCACCCCCTCCTTTTTTTTTTTTTTTTTTACATGCTAGATGCTGTTCTCCAAACAGCATCTAGCATGTAGCTCAGTATGGCCACTACCAAAACCCAATGAAAACTGTATAGAATAGTATTCAGGCTGGAGACAGGGAAGGGAGTGGATTGCATTTTGTCTTTGAAGGAGTTGTGAAGAAATACAATTATATATTTTAATTTAAAAATTGTGTATAACATAAAGGAGAGGTGTCTTGAGAGAGCAGCTAAAGAGTTTTTGTAGTCACCACATGAAATTGCTTCTGCGGACTTAGACCCCAAAATCATAGCTATGGGTAGTGGTGAGAACACAGGACCTGTTGTACCATCTTCACTCACTAGACTGTTTAGGTCTTCCCTGTGGGGGAGTGAGGGTTACAGAGGCATGCCAGGACCTCAAAACACAATTGGACTAAACACCTGTACAGCTTTGAAGGACATCAAGTTAATTAATCTATGTGGAGTAACATTCCTTCTGAGCCAGGAAACAGCTGTTCTAGCCAGCTCTGGCTCAAGATCACTAACACTGATCAACTGGCAATCAAGACACACAGAAGCACAACACTTATAGATGTCATGTAGCTCTTTTGCAGCTAAGCTACAGTCCTGGTCCAGTTAAGAGCCAGCAAGCCTTCTTTTATACAAAACTCACCCTACTTGAACTCCAATAATGTGGACACTCACAACCGTGTGTTATTTATTAAAATACAGCCCAAAATGAGAATCTAAATATGTGTGCATGAGGGAGCCTAACCATCCACACCCTTATATTCATAAGTACAAAATCAAAGAGAAATGGCAGAGAAGCTGTGGACATTACCAGAAACATAACATAGATTATCCCCATACTCTCACAGCCTGCAGCTTTGTGTAGATGAGAAGTATAAGCATAGAGAACATATTCATGCAGTCCACTATTTATAATTCATCTGCTTCATCTAGCTATATTCACTCTTGTGAGATCTTTGAGAAAGTAAGAGTCTTAGGCTGGAATTCAGTGTATAGTTTTAACATGTCTAAGGAATCTGGTATCTCAAGAAACATCATCAACAGAAAGCTTTTCTTTAAAAGCTTCTATATAAAAGTGGAAGAGGGAGTATGAGATAAGTCAGTTAGTAATGTGCTTGTTTTACATGAATGAGGACCTGATGAGTTCAGTTCCTAGAACTCCTGAAAAAGGAAGGGATGGCGGTGCGTGCATGTAATGCCAGTGATGGAGAAGTAGACACAACACATAGGACTAGATAGCCAGCAAGCCTAGTCTACTTGATGAACATTCATTCACACACACACACACACACACACACACACACACACACACACACACACACAAGCATGCACACACATAAACACGCACACATGCATGCACACACACACAAAGAAACCCAACTATAAAAGATATCCAACCCAATCAATGAAGAAATACCAACAAATATCCGACTCCTCAAAAATTCAGTATTCTTTAGCAACTGATGCTCCAAAGATAATGAAATAGATGAAATTCCAGATAAAGATTTGAAAAGATTTATTTATTTATTTATTTATTATTTTATGCTTACTCCAAGGTATATGCTCACCTTTGAAGATTTACAGCTAAGAACCATAGATGAAAGAGACCAACGTAGAAATTTTCTTTCTTAGTCTGGCCTACCTAACTCAATATAATAGTTTGTAGTTCCATCCATTTACCTGCAAATTTCATGATTTCATTTTCTTTATAACTAAATATAACTCCAGTGTTTTTGTGCCTTATTTTTATTACCCATTCATCATTTCAAGGACATGTAAGTTTTTCTTTTCCCTAATTTCTTAGCTATTGTAAAGGGAGCAGCAATGGATATAGCTCAGCAAATATCTGAGGAGTAGGATGTTGAATGCTTTGGTTTTATGCCAAAAAATAGTATAGCTGGGCCATATGGAAGATTTATTTTTAGTTTTTTTGTGAATTTTCCCACACTGATTTCTGTAGTGGCTATGCCAATTTGCAGCCCTACCATCAGTGAATAAGAATACCCTTTTCCCATAGCTCCTCTAACATTTATTGTAGGTTGTTTTGTTGGCCTTAGCCATTCTGAAAAGTATGAGATAAAAATCTGTTGTTTTAATTTGGATATCTCTAATTGACAAGGATGATGATCACCTTTTCAGATATGCTGTAGTCATTTTAAAATGAAGAAATTATTTTTAGTGATTTATAAGATTTAATTTGTTTATTGATATCATTACGAGTCATTTCTCCCCATTCAAAGTATAATTTCATTCTGCTTCAAAATTTGTGTGTGGAATTTTTTGTAGTAATTTTTATTTCTTCTTTTGCACACACACACACACACACACACACACAGTCTCTCTCTCTCTCTCTCTCTCTCTCTCTCTCTCTCTCTCTCTCTCTCATATCTATAGCCTGTTTTTAGTTGGGGTGTTGGTTTACACTCTTTGGGTTATTTTTATTAGTTATTTATATATTCTAGATATTAATTCTCTTCATAATATAGAGCTGCTATAATTTACTGCCATTCTTCTGTACTCAAATGATTGTTTTCCTGGCTGTGCAGAAGCTTTTCAGTTTTATGAATTCCCATTTGTCAGTTGTTTGCCTTGATTCTTGGGCAGGTGAAATCCTATTCAGAAAATATATCATGTAGCATACAACCTGTATTTTCTCTATCAGATACATTGTTTTGGGTTTTACATTGAGGTGCTTTATCCATTTAGAATTGACTTTTGTTCATGATGATGGATATCAGTCTACTTTCATTCTTCTTATGTAGACATTTAGTTTTCTCAGCACCACGTTGAAGAGCCTTCTTTTCACCATTCTAAGCTTTTGGCATCTTTGTCAGAGAACAGATGGCTGTGATCTATGTATTCCTGTTTGGGTCTTTTATTTTGTTCCATTGGTCTAATGTGTCATGTTGTGGCAGTGCCATACTATTTTTAGTACCTTAGTTCTGTAATATATCTTAAAATGTGGAAATGTAATCTTCAAATTTATTTCTTTTTTTTTCCCTCAGGATTGTTCAGTTATCTGGGGACTTTTTTGATTCTAATTAAATTTTGGATTGGATTTTTCTATTTATATGAAGAATATGTAGATTTTGTATTTGGGATTGTGTTTAATCTGTAATTGCTTTTGGTAGAATTGTCATTTTAAAATTAATTCTGCCAATCCATGAGCATAAGAGTTTGTTCTATTATCTAGTGTCTTCTTTAATCTCCTCAGGAATTTAATTTTCATTGTAGAATTCTCTCACTTGTTTGATTATGTTTATCCCTAGATGAACCTAACAGATATCTACAGATTATTCCATACAAATATCAAAGATTGTGCACTCTATACACCAGCCAATGGAAGTTTACCAACATGGACCACAATCTGGAACACAAAATATACCTCAACAAATTTACAAAACAAATGTAAATAGCTCTCTGAATACTATCTGATCATAATGCAATAAAACTTAAAATCAATAGCAAACAAAACTATGGTAAGTACACCAACTCAAGAAGGTTAAACAACTCATTACTCAATGATAAATAGAAAAAAGAAATCAATTATTCAATGAAAATACTTCCATAGAAATACATGAAGTACAGACATCACAACAAAACCTCTGGGACATATAAAAAGCAATCCTACATTTAAGAAAGATCACAATGATCACAAACAAATAAGTAACCTAATGATGCAAAACAAGAAAAAAAAAGAAAACAAACCAATCTCAAATCCAATAGGTGGAGAATTTTCTATAAAATTTAAGCAAAAATTAAAGAAATAGAAACAAAGAAAATCAATGAAACTAAGAGCTGCTTCTTTGAGAAGATAAAAAGAGCTATACACCATTGATCCCATTAACCCAAAACAGGAAGGAAAGAACCAGAAATAACAGAACCCAAAATGAACAATGAAACATTATAATAGATCTCAAAGAAATTTAGGTAAGTATAAGGAATTAATTTTAAAACCGATACCCCATTAAATTGGAAAATCTAAAGTAAATGGATGAATTTCTGGATTCATTCTAATTACTAGAATCAAACCATGATGAGATCAATGAAAGAGAGACCTTGTAACAATTCAAAAGATTGAAACACTAATTAAAAGGTTTCTAACAAGGGCTGGAGAGATGGCTCAGTGGTTAAGAGCACAGACTGTTCTTCCAAAGGTCCTGAGTTCAATTCCCAGCAACCACATGGTGGCTCACAACCATCTGTAATGAGATCTGGTGCCCTCTTCTGGCCTGCAGGGACATACGCAGATAAAACACTGTATACATAATAAATAAATATATATTTTTTTTTTAAAAAAAAGGTTTCTAACAAAACTAAATTAATAAAGTGCCCAGACTCAGATGGTTCACAGCAGAATTCTGTCAGATTTTGAAAGAAAATCTACAACCAATACTTATTAAATTAAAAAAAAACCCAAAAGCAAAACTCAGAAACAGAGGGAGTACTCTCTAACTTCTCTAATAAGCCAATATTTCTCTAATACCAAAACCATATAAAGATAAAACAAAATTTTAAATCTATAGGCAAATATCCCTGATGAACATTTATGCAAAAATCCTCAATAAAATTATAAACTAAATGCCAAAATTGTCTCTAGCTAAAAATAAAATTGGCTTATCCCAGAGATGAAGGAGTGGTTTAAAAGTAATTAGTAATTGTTTTAAAATACACCTAAATATGCTTCTTAAAAAATAAAAAAAATCAAAAAATAAATAACTGTAACCAAGTGTATGGAAACAAACAAACTCTAAAATGAAATCTTGTAGAACATGAAGACAAGGATTGTGAAAAAGAACATAATAAAAGACTAAAGAATTTCCTGTAAATGATGTACTGGTGGTTATCCAGGGAATTGCCAAGTTTATTCCCTGGCATAGACAAAGAATTGAACATTCAGGAAAGACAGGGTAATTACTGTTATAAAAATGAATTTATTACTAAAATCAATCTATATATTCAGTGCAATCTATATTAAAATACCAGTGGTGTTCTTTCTAAAACTAAATTATATACATATATGTATAAAATGCAGCCCATACTGGTGGGGAAGGCATGGCTGTGACAGATGCAACTTGATTCAGGTAGCTATGTTGCAGATGAATTTGAAGAAAGATGAGAATCTGGTGGGGAGAGTAGAAAGTTTTAACCTTCAAGCTCATCACTGTGGTTCTACATCTGCCAGCTCAGTTCTACCGTCTGAAAATTCCCACCATCTCTCAACGCAGTTCCATCAACTGGGGACCGAGTGTTCAAATACATGAACCTGTGGGGACATCTCATGTTAAAACTACAACAATAGGGAAACCCAAGAAACTGAAAATGGCAAAGCAATCCTGATCAAAAGAGCAATGCTAGGAGTATCATAAAATCCAACTCTACATTACAAAATGAAGCTGCAGAAGGAGGAAGAAGAGGAAAAGGAGGAGGAAAAAGTGGAAGAGGAGGGTAAGCAGAAAAGGGAAGGGGAGAAGGGTGGAGGAGGATAAAGTTAGAGGAGGAGAGAATGGGGAGGAGAGAGAAAACAGTAAAAAACCCCCAAATCCAGGATGATATTAGCATACACACATGGAGACCAATAGGACACAGGAATAGAAGACTCATAAATAAACCCAACCACATAGTAGAGCCCACGTACCATCATTCAAATGAATTTTATTTATTTTTATGTTTTGGATGTTCAGCCTGCATGTATGTTGGTACACCATGTACATGCCTAGTACCCAATGAAACCAGAAGAGGGTACTTTCCCTGGAACTGGAGTTACCAAAGGTTGTGAATCACTGTATGGGTACTGGAAATCAAACTGAGGTCTGTTGGAACAGCAGCCAATGTTCTTAATTGCTGAGCCATCTCTCCAATTCCACTGTCAAAATTTTGACATAGTGATGTAGTGTTTTCATCTGTAAGTGTGTTGAGGCCCTATTAGGAAGTGGGATGAAATATGAATATATAAGTTGGGCACATTTGGCAGCATCAGATTCTCAACAAGGATCAGAAAACATTTACATATATGTATTATATGTTTTCAGGGCTGACATTTTGGTATTAGAAAACCAACTGGTGTGGTTTTCTCTGGTGAATATTACTTTATCATTAGAAGTTTTCCTGTGTCCTGCCCAGTCCTGCAGCCACTCAGTCCCGAATAAACATAGAGGCTTATATTATTTTCAAACTATGGCCATGGCAGACTTCTTGCTAGCTAGCTCTTCTATCTTAAATTTGTGAGACCAAAATGAGCCATCTTAGAAATAAGACCAAAATGCTCTCACCCCAAAACTAAAGGCCTAAGACTGCTTCTTTTAGCTACAGGCCATAAGTTACTGGAACAGGCCAGAAGTTACTGAGACCAGTCAGTTCAGATTCCAGAAACCAGGAAGTGTAAAAGTACAGAGCCACAAGATAGTCACGAGGTAATGCCTGCCAGACTATGGAATGTCCTCTCCCTGGTTTCCAGGGTAACTGATCACAGAAATGCCTCCACCTGAGGGCAGCCAATGAGAAATGGTGGCGGGCAACCACTCCCTTAGAAGTAATTTCTAGAAGTCCCTAGAAGCGAGCCAATCAGAATTGTACCCGTACTAGCACCCCTAAATGATGTAACCTTGTGACTTTTCCCTTTAAAAACTGAGCTTGCAGACAGGTGGACGCTTCCTCCAGCCTCCACTGCGTTGGATGTATTGGACCAAGTCCCTGCCTAGGCTTGTATTGCTTTTGGATATCCAGAATTAAACCTTGCTTTTGCATTCTGGCATGCTCGTCTTTGGTGGTCTCTCTGGGGGTCACAATCTGCGCACAACATTTGGGGGCTCTCTGGGATCCCCAGAGACCCCCCGCCAGGACACCTAAGAGCTCCGGAGGTCCGTCTGCACTGATCGGTAAGAGCGCTCAATTTTCTTGTCTTTGCTTTCCTTTTACTTTCATTTTCTTATCCGAAGCCGGCGGTTGAATCTGACAGGCTCACCTTGGCGGACGCGCCTGTAAGGTGACCTGGAGGAGTTGGAAGACGTTCCAACCCCTCATCAGGACGCAGGGGGCCTTACAGGTCCCCCCGTCATAGGACGCCCGAGAGGGGTCCGTCTGTTAGGATGCCCGTGAGGGGTCCATCTGTTTGGATCCGTCTGGGGATCGGGAGATGCCCGTGAGGGGTCCGTCTGTTTGGATCCATCTGGGGATCGGGAGATTGTCCCTGTCCCATCTGTAGGTCTTTGGCATTATTGAGGCTCCCTCTCCGGACTCTCATCTGTCTGCCTGGACCATCTGTAGGGCCCTTGTTCTTCCTTTTTGTCTGCCTATCTTGTTCGTTCATCAGTGTTATTTGTTATACCTTCATAAATGTATAAATGTGTGAGAACTGTGGCCACATGTGTGAGTGTTTTATGCCTGAGCTTGTGTATGCATTGGGACTTGTGGGCCGGATTGCCAGCGGAAGGGATGGAGATCCCTTTGGTGGTTGAACTGGCACAGACTAACCTAACATTGCCTCCTTGCTCTCTCTGACCAGAGCATAGGCAGCAGGCAGCAGAAAGCTTGCAATGAGTCCGGCAGGCAGCGGCTGCACAGCTGCTACTTCGGGGACCCAGGGTGCTGCTGAGAGGGCTAGGCGGCCTGTGAGCGTCACGGGGCCTAGATGCAGCGGGTTCGGGGCCCCAGCTTGCTCAAAAAGCTGTGGAGTAGAGGCTTGGCTGCATGGGAACTAGGCATGGCTTTGTGCTAGAGCGGGCTGTGAGCACTGTGGGGCCCAGATATGGCCGGCAGGTTCTGGCTGGGCTCCTGTGTGGACATGGGGCAGAGCTGGCAGGAGCCAGCAGGAGCCTCAAGGAGTTCAGTGTGGGGGCTGGTGGAGAAACTGCCCCTCCAGGGTCACAGCTGAGGAGTGGCCTACAGGTCTGTGGGCCCAGCCAGGGCATGGAGTCACTTTCAGTCTGCCGTTCTCGTGTACTTGAGGGTCTGAGGTTAACAGCAATCTTTTGTTTCCATGGTGCATGCTTTCACCCGCTTTCCCCGTCCTCCTCTTCCATGCTGTTGGGTGGGGCTCCCAAGACCTGCCCTGGGGCTAATACCTGATCAAGGTCTGGCTCCAAGAATGGAATGTCACCAACAGTTTCTTGTCTGCGGTACAGTGCTGATGCAAATTGAGAGTTATTCTTGTTATGGTGTATGCATGTATTTCTGTTCTTGTTTAAACTATTGTAACTTTACAATATATTCTAGAGTACTGAGGGAAATCACAAGAAAGACTTTGGTAAGAGTTTCTGTTTTGGAGGAAAAGAAAAAAGTGAAATTTGTCTGGAGTAAATGTCTGAGGGATCAAAGGAACGGACTGAGGGTACATGGAAGGTCGTAGAAGGTCAGAGGGGATGTGATGTAAACTGTTTGTTATGGTTTCTTATACCTGCAAATACTGAATTTGAAAGTTGATTCCGGTTGGTTTTCATCTTAAGAATGGCTAATGATTCTGCAAACTGCTTATGTGTGTATGTATACAGGCATGTGACTTGAAAATGTAAGCAAGCTTTAACTGTATGTATGTGTGTAACTTGGATCCAACTGTGTGTATGTGTGCAAGTAAGTATTGTTTAGAAAAACGAGCTTTAAATAGCAACCACGTGGCTCCCTCCATCTTGGCTAGTGACCTCATGGGCAGCCATGTGGCTGGTAGCCATCTTTTTACTAAGGTTATAAAGATCTACTCGGGTTAACATCTAATACTTATGTCTTTACCAAGTGTTCAACAGCAAGTTTCTAGAGAATTTAAATAGATGGCAACATATGTTTAATAAATAAGGTATTTGATTAATATTAAAGCTGCACATCAATGCTTTTATTCACAGGAATATACCTTGCTCTGGCAGCCAAACTTTGCAACATAAAGGAATCATAGGAAACAGCTGAGGTTTGCAAATGTATGGCAGGACTAGAGTTCCAAAAAGAGTAGTTGCAGTGGTGGAAGACATTTGAGAGATCTCAGTCTTTTAAGAACAGTTTTTATAGTTAAAAACCAATGGCTTAAAAAATGTTTCTTCTTACCCAAGGTACGTTCAGGCTTAAGAATGTTGTATAATGATATTTTGTTTTGGTTTCCTCACTGAACCTGTATTTGATGCTAGAAGAGCTTCAACTTAAAAGCATTGTTTTTAGGCTTCTTATTATAGACTGTTAGAGAACATAAATAGTCAGTCATATGTAATCAAGTTTTTTAATTGTAGTCAGGGTAAGTAAGTACTGATGTAAGTTTACTCATTTACTCAGTCTCTTGCATATGTTTTTAGGGTTGAGCTTGAAACAAGTAATTAGAAACAAAGTTTGTCTATTCAGATATGCCTGGATAGCCCTCATACTTCAGAGATCTGCAGAATATGGCATTTAAATGTTGATCTAAAAGCTTACTATATCAGACAGGCTTCCAGATCCTAGCAGTGACCCAAGGTCTCCAAAGAAGATTACGTACGAGGCACCACAACGTCTCTGCCTGAAATATGACAACACTGACCACAGGGCAAGATGCCCCAGTGCAACGCCTGCCGCCAGGACCCAGCCCAGACTGTGGACAAGCAGTAGGACACTGGAATTGATTGCACCCTTTTGCATGACCAAGGTCAGTCTTCCATGTCCCTATTCCACAGGAAAAATACTCTGCCTTATGGACCTGATGGCAGAAGAAGATTGATGCTGTTCTGACTGGTGCCTCCAACGGTATGGAGACCTGGGTAGGGATTAGTCCCTGTAATTTATAGGATTGGAAGCTTCTTGGTCTGCACTCAGATTAGTTTATCCTTCTCAGATCTCTGACAGTACTGATGGCCAGGCTAGCTCTAACTTTGTCAGCATGGCAGCATCAACCAGATCCTCATACAAGGCTATAGCTTTCTTGTTAGCTCACTTTTAGGAAAATGTTCTAAGATATAAAAGTTTAAGTAAGTCATAAAGGTTCAGATATGAGTCCAAAATGAGATAAGTTTCAGATTACTCTCCTGTTCTATAGTTCAGAGCTTAACATTTAGGAGCCCTGATGAGCTGGTAGAGCAATGACTACTTACTATTCAGTCACAAACTCAACATTTTGGATTTGTTTTAGATGTCATCTAAATATGTCTAAATGTAAACCTAAAAGTGCTTCTCATCAGGTCAAAAATCTCTGTCCAATTTATACCTGGCTTTCTGGACAGAAGGAAAATGCACAAGCTTTTAACCCAAATCTGTAGTTCTTGTTGGGACTCAAAGGCATGAGTCCACTTCTGCTGTTTTACAGATACCCATTACCTGCTTTGTTTACAATATGGATTTCAGTACAGATTGGTAATACTAATGTATCTAAAACTTTTATGTCATTTTGTAAGTAGGCCTCAAAGGATCAAAAGAGTCATAAAAACCTAGACCCACTTCACAGAGGTCAAAAGGAAAGATGGTATTTTTCCTCTTTCCTGGTCTTGGGACTACTGCTTTTCCCATTACTAAGGGTATGGACCTAAGGGTTCCAAATAAGTTCATAAATTTTAACTTCTGTTCCTAGTTTAAATTTGTCTCAACAGATTTCTACTCAGCTGGCAGTCACCTCCAGGTTTCAGTCACTGACTCCACTGCTCCAGACGACTGTGTGCTCTAGACGACTGTGAGCTCCAGACTTGCTAAAAGCTGACGTGGACCAGCCCAGCTAACATGGTTCTTCCCTGTCCCTATGGGGTCAGGCAGCAATATGCTTCTGACCAATTCCCCCTTGCCCAGTCTTTGACTAGCTTTTCAGCCTTTTGGGCCCCCTGACATCGGCGCCCCAATGCCAGCTCGAAGCAGCTCCAGAAGAGAATACATCACCCATATTCCCTGTTCAGAAGAGGCTGAAATGCTGAGTCAAAATGAAACTCCCTGGCATAGAGACAAGATGGCTAACTATACATGGCCATTATTAGAGAGGGATACTTAGGAGCTAACTGTCCAAAACCCATGATTGGGTTTCATTAGGCACATGAGAAGGGGGAAATGTGAGACCAAAATGAGCCATCTTAGAAATAAGACCAAAATGCTCTCACCCCAAAACTAAAGGCCTAAGACTGCTTCTTTTAGCTACAGGCCATAAGTTACTGGAACAGGCCAGAAGTTACTGAGACCAGTCAGTTCAGATTCCAGAAACCAGGAAGTGTAAAAGTACAGAGCCACAAGATAGTCACGAGGTAATGCCTGCCAGACTATGGAATGTCCTCTCCCTGGTTTCCAGGGTAACTGATCACAGAAATGCCTCCACCTGAGGGCAGCCAATGAGAAATGGTGGCGGGCAACCACTCCCTTAGAAGTAATTTCTAGAAGTCCCTAGAAGCGAGCCAATCAGAATTGTACCCGTACTAGCACCCCTAAATGATGTAACCTTGTGACTTTTCCCTTTAAAAACTGAGCTTGCAGACAGGTGGACGCTTCCTCCAGCCTCCACTGCGTTGGATGTATTGGACCAAGTCCCTGCCTAGGCTTGTATTGCTTTTGGATATCCAGAATTAAACCTTGCTTTTGCATTCCGGCATGCTCGTCTTTGGTGGTCTCTCTGGGGGTCACGATCTGGGCACAACAAATTAACCCATTTTTATAAATCTATACCTTACCACGTGGCTTGTGGCTTACTGGTACTTTACATCTTGCTTATCCTGGCAGGGGACAGCATCTCCCCACTTTCCTTTATCCTCTCCTATCTCTCTTGGATTTTCCCACCTGACTCCATCCTGCCCTGCCATAAGCCAATATAGCTTTATTTATCAACCAATCAGAGCAACACATATTCATAGCATACAGCAAGTCATCCCACAGCACTGTTTCACCCATTCTTAGCATTCATTAGTTGCTTTTTATTGATTCGCCAGGGTCCAAGGGGGCTTTGCCACGACTGGCATGGGATATCAGGGGAAAAAAAAATCTACATACACTATGTTCTTATGTCTGTTAACTTTATTCCTCTAAGACAAAATTACATCAATTCAGCTATAGTTCCACCAGTCATTCAAGGCAGGAATAACCTATGTGATACCAAAATGAGCCATCTTAGAAATAAGACCAAAATGCTTTTCACCCTAAAATTAAGGCCTAAGGTTTCTCCTTCTAGGAATAGGCCAATAGTTACTGAAACAAGTCAGTCCAGATTCCAGATACCAGGAAGTGTAAACAGAAACAGAGTCACAAGATAGTCACGAGGTAATGCCTGCCAGACTATGGAATGTCCTCTCCCTGGTTTCTAGGGTAACTGACCACAGAAATGCCCCCACCTGAGGGCAGCCAATGAGAAATGGTGGCGGGCAACCACTCCCTTAGAAGTAATTTCTAGAAGTCCCTAGAAGCGAGCCAATCAGAATTGTACCCGTACTAGTACCCCTAAATGATGTAACCTTGTGATTTTTCCCATTAAAAGCTGAGCTTGCAGATAGGTGGGCACTTCCTCCAGCCTCCACTGCATTGGATGTATTGGACGAGGTCCCTGCCTAGGCTTGTATATCCAGAATTAAACCTTGCTTTTGCATTCCAGCATGCTCATCTTTGGTGGTCTCTCTGGGGGGTCACAATCTGGGCACAACACCTAGAAATAACAAGCTTTATATCCGTCTACTGTATTTCTCTAGGATGAAATCCTGTCTCCATAACTGCAGTTCCGTCCAGCTCCCTGGCTCATATACCAGCTAAAGACTAACTCTTATGCTGTCAACCTCATCTTCGTCCTCTGTATCCTCTTTCTCCATCTCTGCTACTCTCTACTCCTGGCACTCAGAAAACTATTTGAGATCTGCTTACCCTCTATGGAACCTCTGTTGTCCTCTCTTCTCTCTCGCCATGCTGCCATGCTGTTCTGTCCCTGTTTACAGAAAATGCCTGTCTTTTCTTTCCCTGGGCATGTGGTTCCCTGCCTCCTCAGGAATGCTGTTTTATCTCTCACCTTGATATGTAAAAACCTCTTTTGTTCTCAGTCAAAATGCTCTGGAGAATTACTAGGCCTCCTCAAGGTGAGGGTGTGGTCTGAGCTTCATTAGCACAGGAAACAAAGTTATGTGTCTCTGTGTCTCCCCCAGCTTGTCTTTTAAGCTTGGCAGGGCAGTTAGTAACTTAGTAGGTACAGCAGGTCTGGGGAGCTGAATTGTTTACCAATTGGTTTGGGCATACAAGGGTTTCATAGCAGAAGACAGCTGGAATATTAAAGACTGACTAACACCAAACACTCATAATAAATGGCTTTGCCTTTTGACAGATCCTTGGCCAGTCAAAATTCAGTTTTAATACACAGCTGAATCTCTCTGATATATTCTTGTGGCCCTCAAGAGCTTTGAGTTCTTTCTCTAGAGTTGAAGCTTCATGGGCTTTCCCCCTTCCACATTAGGATGTCTATTCGTGTTATTCTTCATTGGGTCATGTTTAGGCAGCCATATTGGGTATAGCTTTGGGCATTTATAGTAGACCATCTCACAGAAAACTCCCCATTACTCTGACTCTTAACAGTCTTTCTACCCCTCTTCCATAATGACTCGAACCTTAGATTCAGGGGTTCTATCAGTTGGAACTGGGCTCTACAACTCATTTATGTTGGAATATATACATTTAAACACACAGAAGCATGTGCACACACTATACATATGTAAAAATAAAGAAAAAGGGCCATGGATTTGAAAAAGAGCAAAGGGGTATGTGAACAGATTTGGAGGGAAGAAAGGGAGAGGGAAATTACATAATTATACTAATCTCAAAAAGATATTTAAAAAATAACAACAGACTGGAGAAGCAGTGGAGTAGAATGAGATCTCTCTCTTGTGTTGTATAAAACTCAACTCAATGTTGATTAAATACCTTACTATAAAGTCTGGAACTACTACAGGAAATAAAGGGAAACATCTCAAGTCAGTCACAGCTGATGCCTTTCTGAAAAGACTTTAGCAGTTCAGGAAATATTAGAGAGAACAGACAAATGGTTTTGCATCAAACTAAAAATCATTTGCACAACAAAGGGAGCAATGGAGTAAAGAAACAGCTTACAGAAAAGGAGACAAGCTTCGCCAACTCTTCACCCAAGAGGAGATGAGTATACAAATTATTAATTGAGACATTAATATAACAATTTAAAGCTCTTGAAGACCAAAGGGCAAATAATCCACTCTACAAATGTGCAAATGAACTACAGACACATTTTTCAAAAGAAATGTAGATACCCACAAAATATAAAAAGCATTCAGCATCTTTAGCCATCAGGGGAAAATACAAGTCACAACTACACTGAGATACCACTTCACTCCAGTCACAATGACAATATAAAATGATTGTTGACCAAGATGTAAGAGGAAGAGACATCTGTTAACAGCTGGTGAAAATGTTAACTTAGTGTGGCCATTATGGAAAGAAGTGTGGGCTTCCTCTAAAAATAAAACCACCAGATGATCCCCATATATCACCCTTTAGGCTACACTCAAAGGAATCAAAATCAGGATACACTGGAGATACATGCACATCCATGTACAAATCAGCCCTATTCATGATAGACGAATCATAGAATACCTTTGAACTTAAGATTTTTCTGCTATCACCTACAGAGTCCTGGAATTATAGATGTTTGCTTTAAGATCTGCCTTAAGAACAAACAATATAAGTAGAATATAATAAGCCTGCTTATTCCAAATTAATTTCCAAATTATTGTAGCAATCATAGTTGCATCATATATAATTGTATGTATGTTAACTGACACATAGAAATACACTTCAGTTTTCTAAATCTCAAATTTCATGTTCAATTCTGGCTACTTCAAAACACTAAATAAAGGATGAGTGAATAAATTAAATGGTTCCAACTCCTGGCCTTCTGTAAATGAAGGTCAAGTGATTCCACATGAATACAACTCAGTGGATGGGTGCTAGCATCCCATGTAGCCTAGTAACCTAAAAGGAGGTGGTAATACTCACATCATAATGACCAAAAGAAAATGTGAGAAAGAAGAGACTTGTGAATTAATTCTGCCCTCCCACATTTCCATGAATTGCTGGAGGGTACTTTTTTTCCACAAAGAATAAGGCACAGGGAGAGATCTGCCAGTTAGCCAGTTGACATATCTGGGTACTTTCTCAAGACTAGTCATGAAGCAGTGCCAGCTGCTGTGGATATTACTCTATACAAATAAAACACTGATGGCCAGTAACTAGGCAGGAAGTAGGTGGCCAGGCAGGAAGTAGGTGGGACAAGGAGAGAGGAGAATTCTGGGAAGTAGAAGGCTGAGGAGGAGACACTACAGCCACCGCCAGGACAAGCAGCATGTGAAGACTCTGGTAAGCCACCAGCCACGTGGCAAGGTATAGATTTATAAAAATGGGTTAATTTAAGATATAAGAACAGCTAGCAAGAAGCCTGCCACGGCCATACAGTTTATAAGTAATATAAGCATCTGAGTGATGATTATTTTATAAGTGGATTGTGGGACTGCGGGGCTTGGGGAACCTGGAGAGAAGCCCTCCAGCAACAACTGGCGCCCAACGGCTCAAGTTTCCACCTTAAACCTGAGAATATTTAATAACCAATTCTAAACAGAGCCAAAACCAGGTTCCTGCTTCTTGTCTCATATGGGCAGCTAGACGCCGCAAAACGCAGGTTTGAACACTGGCGGGTTCCTGGCGTGTGCATTTGACCTGCAGTTTGGCGGGAATGAGGCATCTGCCAGCGGCACATTAAGCTGTGTGGTAGATTTAGTCTTTACTAGTATTTAAAAAAAAAAAAAAAAAAGAGGTTTCTGGGCTACACGCTGCTTTGATAAAAGCTTAGACCCACTATTTCTGAGACTTGATGACTCCCGGAGCTGGGAGAAAACGTACCACGGCCATGTTGAAAAGCTGAAGGGGGTGAAGCCAGCAGCCACAGCGCCATTTTCAGGCTTAGAAGGCTATAGTCAATAAGACTGATTCCAATGAAATAGTTTATAATACATGTAAAAATATACGTAGGCTTAAAAGACAAAAAAAATACCATTATATAAACAAATAGTATCTAAAAATAAATTGTTTTAAAAAACCAATAAAGGTAATAAGCCACATAAAGATGGCTATCACACAAAAAATCTGGATTATGTTGTCTTTGATATTCCTAACTAAAGAAAAACATTTGATTGTAAAAGCTATTCAGTTATGCCAAAATGTAAATTTTAAAGGTACCTTGACTTCAAAATTTGGATATAAGGATATGTTGCTTTGGAAAAGAAGTTCTGCTTTTGTTTCCACAGAAAGCCAGAGGCTGTGGATTTGTTCCAGATTAAGATAAATCAGGTTTCACCAGCCAAGACCCCCTGAAAGGTCTCCAATGGCACCATGGCCCAGATGATCCAACATCCAGAGCGGTTTCAAGGCAACTGGTTCACACAATACAGCCTCACAGACTACCCCATAGGCCTAAAATTTTCTTTGCGTCCCCATAAGATACAGCGCCCCCCTCCAGCAGGAAGTAGTAAGAGATGCTACGCCCAAATTCCCAAATATACCAAGCTGGCTTTGGTATATTTAGAGGTGGAATTGGCTCATTCCTCCTCTAAACCCAGACATATTGCTTTAAAAAAAAAAATGGTTAAGAGATTCTTGTGTCCCAAATCAGAAGAGCCCTCTGGTGTGGGACAGAGAAAAACCAATATTTTTATTTAAAACACGTTGATTAGAAATGTGATCTCTTTCTAAAAAAGAAAAGGGGATATGATATAGATATATAGGAGGATATAGAGATGATAAGATAAAAGGGTAGATTAATGAACCTACTTTTAAAGAACAACTTGTTTAAAATATTTTACATTGGTATAAATTTTAGTTTATTGATACAAACTTGAAGTTAATTTTGTTATACTGTATATATATATATATATATATATATATATATATTTCTATTCTTGTTTGAGGTATTATGTTTATGTAACTCATTTAAAATTGTAATGATAATTAAAAAGAGATTAATAATTAGTCATCTATGATAATCATATTTGTAGCCATGTTAGTTGTCTTCTAGGTATACATAGATATATTTCAGATAGATAGGTAATCTTCAAACACTTCATAGACCTAGAGAATATGGCATTTAAATAACTTAGAATTCTGTTGACGTGAGACACAATTGCTCCTGGCTGCACCAATTTGATCCCGAGAGAATGTTGGGCTTCTAAGACATTTCCATTTGGAAGTTTGTCTTTTTGGCACAAAATGGCCTACTGGACAAAGAACTGCCCTTGCCTTGATGGCTGACAGTACAAATACAATGCTGTCCTTTCTGGACAAGCGGGACACAAGGAAAGCGACCACTGTACTCTGCCAAGACAGAGTAAGATGGTCTCTCAAAATTCCTGCTTCTAAAAATGGTCTGTCAGATACTCTAGGCCTGTAGCCAATTTAAATGCACCAACAATGCTGAGAAACGTTAGGTGACTGTCCAGGCTTCCAGCTGTCTTGGTCTACTTTTGCAAGATTCAAGAAAGTTGCTTGCATCCATCTACCATTTCTCAGGTACCATTATGTTCCTTCTCAGGTCTTTAATGTGGTTGAAAACTAGATAGTTGTAATTTCCTCAGTTATGATAAAAGATAAGTTAGATATAAAACCTTAAACTCACAAATATAAGATAGATAGGACATCTTCTTTAATATTGTAACTGTCATTCTTGCTTGATAATTGTTTTGTTATACGTAATTTTACCATGTTAAAGTTAAAACCTTACTTTTTAAAAAAAGAAAAAAAGGGGAAATGCTGTGGATATTACTCTATATAAATAAAACACTGATGGCCAGTAACTAGGCAGGAAGTAGGTGGCCAGGCAGGAAGTAGGTGGGACAAGGAGAGAGGAGAATTCTGGGAAGCGGAAGGCTGGGTAGAGACACTGCAGCCACCGCCAGGACAAGCAGCATGTAGAGACTCTGGTAAGCCACCAGCCACGTGGCAAGGTATAGATTTATAGAAATGGGTTAATTTAAGATATAAGAACAGCTAGCAAGAATCCTGCCACGGCCATACAGTTTATAAGTAATATAAGCGTCTGAGTGATTATTTTATAAGTGGATTGTGGGACTGCGGGGCTTGGGGAACCTGGAGAGAAGCCCTCCAGCAACAGCCAGCTTGGAAAAACATTGCTTCTAACCTCCTGTCCAACTTCCATCTCACTCCTAAGTGCCCTAGTTGTACCTCCTGAGTAAACAATCAGTATTTGCATCTTATTTTAGGCTATTTTCTCTAAATGCTTGGAAATAGAATAACATTCGTTAATGGCGAAGGGATACAAACCCACTGTAATTTTCTTCTTCCCACTCCCACAGCCTATCCTTGGTCCATCCAGGTCTCTTTTGTCCTACTCTTCCTTTGGATTATTGAACTGTGATTATTTTGGAAACCCACTCAAGTGATTTGAACCTCATTTTCTGAACTCTACTGATCAACAAAGAGCTCAGGAGAAATTAACTTGACAAAACCATCAAGCATCAGAGCCAGGACTCTAAATAGAAACTGTCTGCCCTAGAGACAGGTCTTTTCCTAATTAAAATGGCACTTGATTCCAGTCTATTGCCAATCAATGATGACTCAGGTCCAGTTCATATGCTCACAGGACCATCTTGGTCAAGGGAGAGAGAAATTCTCCTAGGTGCAATGGCCAAGGGAAAAGAATCCTTGAACAAGGAAGACCAGAAAGGCTTTCCAGAGGATGGTCTTTGCTCTAATCATAGAGAAATATCTAGTAATACTGTAAGTGTTGACATAAACTGATCAGGTGAATGAGAATGGAAGGACATCCCAGGAAGAGAGAATGCTGGTCAGTGCTCAGAAAAGTCAGCATGCTTGTTCCATAGTACAGAATAAAAGTCTGTGAACCCCCAAGTTAGGAGTACAGATCCAACCACAGGATGGACTAGGGAAGGAAAAACTCCTCAAAGATGGCTCAAAGCAAAGCATTATTCTGAGATTAGATGTGTCTCCACCACCCAGCCATGAACCATGTTTGTTCCAAGTGCTGAACACTAAAGACTCTGGAGGCTTCGTGCCTCTGTTGTGGAGTGGGAAGTCTACAGGAAAAATGTTGAGTATGTCTAGTGGTTCTAGGCTTAAGAAATAAACATATGATTTCAAACTTATTCTATGCCTCCATAAAGATTATAACATTGCCTATACTAGCTCCATTCTTTATATTTACATGAATATACTGCTAATAGACAACATGTATCTGAAGTGTGCACCTAGATACCATTTACCAAAACAGCATAGACATTATAATCGTAGGTGGGTTGGGTGAGTTGGGTGGGCTGGAGTTGGTTGTCTCTTAACTGGCAATTGGCTCTAGGAACTGAGGTCTGAGGTATTAGAAATCTATTCTATTCTCAGCAGGGTCACATATCCTTTCATGGAGCAAGCCATATTTGTTTCAGTGGATAAGACCTGGTCTCCATCTGATTCCCAATCTTGTCCTAGCACAGCTTTCCAGGTAGTGCCAGATGCCAGATTGCTGGTTGGGATACAAGAAGAAAGATCTGTTAGGTAAAAACCCATCATTTTCTAAGGAACAGAGACAGAGACATGGGAAGAAAATAGAGTTGACAATGGTGGCCAAAATAGGCCTCTACTCTATTGCTGTCACTCTTAGTGGAGAAAAGACTCGATCAGAAATGGCTTGGGGGTATTTATTTATTTATTTATTTATTTATTTATTTATCTAATGTGTATGTGCATATGTTTTGTGACTGTATACTATGCATGTTTGGGTATATGCAAATGTTATAAGAAGGTAAAGGATACCTTGGAGGTAGTTATAGGTGATCCTAAGCTGCACTGAAAGCCAAACTCACACCCTCTGGAAGAGTGGCAAGAGCTCTTAACCATTGAGCATTCTCTCCAGTGCTGAACTGTGCTATTTTAAGGAACAAAAACATGTAATTCCTTAGTTAGTTTTCTTGCTGTGATGCATATAACGAGGGCAACACATTATAAAGTGCAATTTAAACAATAACACATTTATTTCCCATTTAGATCATTTGAGGAAAAGAATGTGCTATCATATTTGAGAACCTTTGTCCTTCTCCCTAGATGCAGCCACTATCTTAAATTTTGGTAATGATTGCATAATGTTTATTGTTTTGATCATATATGTATCTATATGACCAAAGCTTAAATAATGTAGTGATTGGTTTGGGGTAGTTTGCTGGTTTTTTTGTCAGATAGTCAGTAAACCTGTAGGAAGACTTATTTGCAGTCTTACTGAACTTTAGAGAAAAGAAGAAAAGAAATTCTGACATTTGTAATAATGTATATTCACCTAAATAAGATTTTGCTGAGGGAAACCAGCAGAAATAGAAAGAAAATTACTTCATGATCTCACTTCATGATCATTTTTCAGAAAATTTGAAATGGTCAAACTCACAGAAACAGAAAATAAAATAGTGATGCCAGAGGCAGAATGTAATGAACAGAGACATCGCTGAAAGAGCGGAAGGTCAGTAAATGCACAAAAGCTGATACAGACCATGGTCTCTGGGAAACACGATGGTGAAGAGATCATTCGTTCATGTAGACAGTCTCAGGTGTTCTTGTGATCAAAATAAGTAAATAAAAGCAGAAAAAGGAAAGAAGAAAAAGATAACAATAAAGGTGTTAATTGACTTAACTTTGGTGATAATTTTACAAAATATGTGTGAATATATCAAGTTGCAGAACTTAAATATGTGTCGTGTTTTTCTTACATTACCTCAGTAAAGCAGGGGAAAATTTTAAATGTAAGTCATTCTTTTGGCTCTTGTAGTAACAAAAGATAACATTAACATTGTTAATAAATTTGTACTAATATATCTGAGAATTTGAATGATATGAGAAAAGTCCTTAAGAAATAAAAACTGACAGAGAAAATTAATATATGAAGTTTATGTTTAATAAGGAAATAATTCTTTTATCAAAATCATGCAAATGAATTAATTTGTGGAATAAATTAAACTATTTTTGCATGAAGTCTAAGAGGAAAATAGGAAAATAGTGAACTTCTTGGCTCCATGAGGCTGGCATAACCTCAGATCTAAAACTTTTCAAACATATAAAAAAAGAAAAAAAATTAAAACCCTTTTCTCATGTACTCTATAGATGCAAAAATCTTTGGCAAGTTAAGATCAACAGTATATGTCTTCGAGTTTCTATTGCCCTGATAAAACACTATAAACACAAAACCATCTAGCATAATGGACACCTTGTCAATTTGACACACAAGCAGATCGCTATCGAGCTAGAATCTTTCCTTTCTCATTTGTCCCCTAAATATCATGATATTAATATTAATATCACAATATAAGATCTTGAGACTTTTTTTAAAGTCTCAGTCTTTAAACAAAAATCACATTGAAAGTTGTCTTTAAAACATCCAAAGTCTCTTTCAAAGTTCAAAGCCTTTACAAAATATCCAAAGGCATCCTAACATATCTAAAAATCTCTCTAAACTACCCAAAGTTTCTGTAAAATTTTCAAAGTCTCCCTGAAAATCCAAAGTCCATTTAAAAGTTCAAAGTCTCTCAACTGTGGGTTCCTGTAAAAAAATTTTGAAAATCACTAAACACTACTGTATTCCAAAGACAAGACCCAAGGCAGAGTTATAACCAAATCAAAGCAAAACCAAAGATCAACAGCATACAGTAAAATGGTGCCTGATGCCTGGGATCTACTTATGACTTTCTGGGCTCCAAAGGGTTCATTGATACAGCTCTGTAATTCATAGCACAGATAGCTTTTCTCTTTGGATCAGGTTGCCTCTATTCCATACACGTTGTTGCCCTTGGTGGACACCCCATGGTACTGACATCTGCAAAATGCTGGGGTCTCTGCCCAAAACTGAGCTGCATCTTCACCAATAACCTCTTCTGAACTCTGGCAGTGCCTTATGGTACCAACCATCAACTTTTCAACATGACCTCTTCAATCCTGGGTCTACCACTGCAACTGAGGCTGCACCTTCACCACTGGCCTCTCCTGACCTCTCTTCAAGGATTCTAGCCCTGCCAAACAGTGCCAAGACTCAGATACTCTTCATGACCTCATCATATTTTAAAAACTAATAATCTTTGGGTGATTTGTACACTACCAAGTTCAGGTGCCAGCATGAGATACAGCTTTGACCCCGTTTGGAACCCAGTTTCATTGTGCTGATTCCGAGAAAATGTCCTAAATAAAATTGTTATGAAAAATATCTGGTATAGAAAAGAATTCTAGTGCAAAGACTATAATATGCTGTTCCCAAATATACTACCTCAGGCAATGTGAAGATTTTATTCTGAACTGAAGAGAATTGAGAAAAAAGCAAAGATGAACCTTCTGTGTTCACTATAATGGATTAAAAACCTAGGTCATCAGTCTTCAGGCACCCACTGTGTCTTTGCCAAGACAAAGGGTGGAGTGTCCATACACAAAACAGCATGCATCTGATAACACCATGCTGAGTCCTAACCATCTTTGGTGTTTCCTGAAGTCTTCTATTATATTTGTTAAATGTTTAGGTTTCTAGGAAATGATAGTTTTATAATGGGTTTGTTTTGCTGCTTTTTTTCCTTTTATTTTATTTTACAATACCATTCATTTTTGCTGCTTTTTAATAGATTTTTTTAAATCAGTTTCAGAATAGTAAAACCAGCAAGATTGAGTGTATCTAGGCAGAAAGAGAGTTTCCATATACTCTGCCTTAAGTTTTTTCTATTAAAATTATTTGTGGAGAAAAAGGAGGCTATAGGAATTCCACATTGAAGAAAATGAGGTAGAGTTATGACTATCTGGTCCTTGATTAATGAAATACTTTAAGTTTTACTACTTTTAACAAGATGTTGGCTGTGTGCTTGTATACATTGCCATATCTTTTTAAATTGATGCTGGTCAAACTGGATAGCTGCATTTAAAAGAATGAAACTTGACCCTTATCTCTTACCCTATGCAAAATTCACCATCAAATAGCTCAATGACCTCAACATAAGACCTGAACCTTGAGGATAAAATAAGGAATATACTTGAAATTATAGACAAGGAAAAGGATTTTTTCTGAACAGGAATCTAATAGCACTGGTGTTAAGAGCAACAATTAATCAGTAGCTCAGGAAACCAAAGCAGCTTATGAACAGCAAAGAATACCATCTTTTGAGTGAAGAGGTGGCCAACAGATGGATTGTTTTTACCCAGATCTACATTTGATAAAGGGTTAGTATCTAGAATATATAAAGAACTCAAAAGCTAGGCATCAAGAAAACAACCAATCCAAATTAATCAATCCAATTTTAAGCTGTATATAAGGGACAACAATGTCCCTACTAGACACCACAGGCTAATAAAGAAAAGTCTCAATACTAGGAATGGGTTAATCTTTTGGTGCGTTTGGTAAGTGCCAGTATACCCCCACACATTCCAGACTATTGCCAATGTTATTGGTTACCTCCAGAAAGTGATAGTAAGACTCTCTTGCTGAAGACACTACATATCTTGCATAAATAACAAACATCTGTCAGAGATCAAGACTCAACATAATATTCTTGTGAAAGGGTATCCAAACTGATCAGAATAGAATCCAGTACTATGTGAATACCCAAGGACACAACACTTTACCTTTTAGTTTAAAATTCCACTAAATATGGATGAACTGAATATTACAAAAGTTATAATAATATCTCCAAAATGTCAGTTTTCTTAGGAAATATTGAATGCATTAAAAAAAATCACAAAGCTTATAATGGTGTGCCATGCCACAGCCCCCATACTTGGTAGGCTGAGGCAGACAGATTGCTACAATTTGCAATCTAGGATGGGCTTTATAGTTGTATTGTAGTACAGCCTGGGATATAGAATGAGAATCTTCCTTTAAAAAAATAATGAAAGGAAGGAAAAGCAACAAAATATTATAATAGTTGTCTAATAAAATAATACTTGATATATAAATAAGAGCAATAATGCCTTGATCTATAAATTTATAGAAATAGTGCCTGCACTGAAAAACAGGGTTGAACATAAAAAGATAGTTAAACCTGTTTGTGCTTCCAAAGTCAAAACTGTGCCACAGACAGGAATGCAGTGACCAGAAGAGACAGAATCGCTGTGCTGTATTGATGATATTGAATTTTTACAGCTTAGCTCTGGTCCTATAGCTGTAATAAACTCAAAGCTGAGGACTTATGCCATTATGCCAGGGTGCATTTTGGCATACATAATTCAATAAAAAGTTAAACAAATATCATGTTAAATGAATTTAAAGCAACCTAAAGAATTAAAGCTCAAAGTCAAAGAAATAATTCAGAAGCAACTGTAAATATTTAAATATCCACAGATTGAATGAAAGGTGAACACATATATTTTTATAGGCAATCAAACAAAAATTCATGAGACTCTAGAGTCCTAACATTGTGATGGATGCCCAGATGAATTTTCATAATCCCTTTACTAAAGACATTTACAGTATCCAAGACAGTACAAATCCATTAGTGTCATTAAAAGATCCAATATAATGAAAGGCATTTGATAAATAAAAATAAATCACTATAGGATCTTTTAGTCAAGAGTGGAAAGAGAGAAAGCCCTTGGGCAGAGGGTGTTGTAAACCACAGTGATATCTTGGTGAAATTTCACCAGCTGAAGGCAAAGCAACTCAGTAATTTAGGCTTGTTTATTTCAGTTCTCATTTAATTTATTATAAGAGATAATAGTTGATAGCATAACATTTTCTCGCAAGTTAAATCAATGTCTCCCCCTTCCCCCATCCCAGTTATGTTTCAGATTTATAATACCTCCTATTGAAACCCTATAGCTGTATACACAGCTCAGAACTTTCCTCTTGAGATCTCCTTCCTAGTATACTTAAGGTTATGTTGAGTTATTCTTTATCCTTCAGATTGTTCATACTTGTTCAAAATTATACCAGGTCAGCAAGATGATATGTACAATATCATACCCAGTTCTATATCTTTAACTATTTAAGTGATTAGCCATAGTAATTGATCATTTGAAATTATAAATATTCAGCAATTTTGATCACTGTAGCTGTCAAAATGTATTATATGTTAAGGTATATATATTTTTGTTGTCTGGCTTTGATGTGTAGTATAATTACAATAAAAAGGATAATTTAAAGATGCACACATCGTTTCACTTAAGAAAATAGTTATTCTCTATGAATTTCTTTTTGGGGGGATGTTTCAAGACAGGGTTTCTCTGTGTAGCTTTGGAGCCTATCCTGGAACTCGCTCTGTAGACCAGGCTGGCACAGAGATCTACCTGCCTCTGCCTCCCGAGTGCTGGGATTAAAGGTATGTGCCACCACCTCCTGGCTCTCTATGAATTAGGATCCTTCTCTGTGTCGGATAACTGATGAGAGATATTGGTGGCAGTACTAGTCCTGTTTGGACTTATACACATTGTTTGTATCCCTTCTGCTTCACTTATATTGCAAAGAATAAAGATGCTGTGAGATGCTGGGGAAATTTTAAAGCGTAGGAAGAAGATAATATTCTAGTCATTTCTCTTCCTTTTCTCCTCTCAGTAGTATCTTCAGAAGCTAATGCATCTCTCATCAGGACAACGTCCAGGGAAATGCAGTCTATCCTCCATGGCTTTCATCTGGGACTGCCTGATTCCTGCCTCTGGTAATGACATCTACTTCCTCTCTTCTTCTTGATTCTTTCTGAGTGGACTTAATTCCAGTCCTTGGATATTTATCATTTAATTATGGTTGGGATGATACAATGTTCTCTACTAAGCACATGTGTATAAATATCTGGGCCCCAGCTGGTATGCTGTTTGGAGAGGCTGTGGAACCTTTCAGACATGGGCATAGATGCCTGATATAGGCCCGAAGAGGTGGGCCATGGAAGCTATATTGCTCTTTTTCCAGCCTACGTGCTCTGATTCAGAACTATCAAAATACGAGGAACAAAGCAAAAAACTCCAATCACCACAGCTTGAGCTGCTTCAGCCACCGTGTGTGTTTTCCTACCATGATGTACAGCATTTCTTAAATTGTGATCCAAAATAAGTTTTTTTCCCCCGCAATTGTTTCTGTCAAGTATTCCATCACAGCACCGAGAACAGTAAATGTACTCCATATAACCAATCCTCTGCATTTTAGTCTCTCTCTTCTAAATATTTTAAATACTCTTTGTCCAATAGATCCCAACTCATGTAGCACACCATGTTTAAAATAACATATCTTTTACTCAAACAAGCATGAGCTGATCATTGCATTAATGTCATAAGGAATAAGAATTCATTTTCTTTATTTGATGCAATTAACAGCTCATGACTCAGAAATGACTGTCTGTTAAATTAGCCAACGAGGCTCTGCTTGGTATAAACCAGCATGTTCTCATACATCTATCATATTTGCTACAACATTTTTTTTTAAAAGCATGAACCAACAATTCCCTTTCAATACACACAAAGGCTGAGTTTAGAATGAGGCATCATGTTCATAGACTGCTGTGGTTGAGTGGAGCTGGAAAGAGGCTGTGCACTTGAGCAGCCTTCTTGGCTCAGAAAGGCTGCCAGTGTTTAATCCAAAATATTTTGAAGGGAGATACTTGGTGAGGGAGAATTTGCTTGGCATGCACAGGGTCTTACATTTGATCTTCAGCTCTGCCAAAGTAGCAATAAAACAAAATATTTGTCAAAATATTCTGAGAATTCTCATTTGAATATCTTGTTTTGTAAATCCATAAGCAGAGAACTAGAAAGATGAGAAGACTTGCCCAGAGCCAACAAGGAGACTCAAAATACTATGACTCTTGGCTCTCAAAACCATACTCCCCTAAGACTGAGAGTTCAAATCTACTACTACAATCTGTTTTCTAATTATTCCCATTCTTATCCTGAAAGGAAAGAATTAAGCAGCTGTGATCCTCCATTTCAGGTTTTTATTTCATAATGGAAACACCTATGTGTTACATGCCTCAAAAACCTTATAGGTAATTGAAAAAGAAATACTTTCAGTCTCAGTCAACGCATGTTGTGAGCAACTAAGCTTTAAAGCATGCTTCCTTCTGCAGCTTGTATTCAGCTATGTGAACAGATAAGCTAGACCTAAAGTTTAAGCAGGTATGATCATTTACTTTCATCATTTATTCAGTCACTTAACAAATATACTTTGAGAATCCTCATGATATTACAGTTTGGGTTTGGGTGATAGAGCAATGAGTAAGAAAGCTATGTTCCCAGTTTCCTAGAGACTTTAAGCCATACATAGACAAGACATAAGTAACTGAGAAAAAATACAGTAAATACTAAAGATGAAACCAACGAGATGTTGTGGTGAATGTTAAAGTGAAAGAATGTTGTATATAATTATGTGTAATTTGTACAATGCAACTTTAGGAAGAGTCACTAGTGTTATGGGTACCGCAGAATTATTGCAAAGAGCAAATTCTGGCAGATGACAGTGAAATGCCTTTTTCAAACAGACTTCATCCTAAGACTACTTTCTAAAAGATGGAAGAGCAAAGTTTTTGAGGAAGTGATGGTTTTCCCCCAATTTGCCCAAAGGCACCATGGGAACTTATGAAGGTCCTGTATAGTGGAAGTAAACTTTTAGATGCCTGTCAGGTGAGACCACTTGTGTGGAGCCACATGTCAGCTGAGGACAGATCAGCTGGTCATTTGGAGAAACAGGTGAGAACACTGTAGCCTCTCTCCTTCTGTTTTATTATGTGGCATTGTATTCTAATGGTGACAAATCATGATGCTCTTCACAAAGGAATGTAACTTCCATCAGCACTTTGTCCTTTGAATACTTTTTGTTCCCTCTAATGAAGATGTAATCACCCTTTTTCCTCCAGCACAGTTATAGGGGTTTTCATCAAGGCTAGGACTGTAATCTTGGACTGCAGTAATCGAATTGACTAACCTTGTTAACAAGATGGACTGAATATCTTGTAATTTGACCTAAATGGGTCAATAAGAGAACCACCACTTGTTGTATTCATCCCTTCCCTCTTCCTTCCTTGTGTGCAGCAGGTACTGTACATTCAGTGATCAAACCATTAGCATGCCTTATTCTTAATGCCATTGCGATGATCATAACTACTAACATTTGCAAATATTGATTAAAATGTCAAGGACTATGAGAAGAGATTTTATAACCTTAACTGCTTAAACTTTACATTAATCTAGACCAGGGATTTTACTCTTGTTGTAGAGGAATCTGAGGCTTAGTACACTGTGCTGTGTGGTTTTTTCATCAACTTGACACAAGTAGAGACATCTGGGAAGAGGAAACCTCAACTGAGAAAATGCCTCTCTCAGATTGACATCTGTAGGACATTTTCTTGATTATTTATTTATGTAATGGGGCCCAGGCCTCTGTGGGGAGTGTCAGCCCTGGGTCCTGTGTCCTGTGTTGTATGAGAAAGCAAGCCAAGAAATTCATAAGGAGTAATCCAGTAAGCAACATTTCTCCATGGCCTCTGCTTCAGTTCCTGCTTTTAAGTTACTGCCTTGAGTTTCTGCCTTACTTCCCCTGAAGTCAAGCAGCCAGGCTCCAGAAAACATTCTCAATATTTAGTAATTCACCATCCATAGAAAGTCTTCAGAGAATATTCTCCTCATGAGAAGCAGAATGGTGTGGTGATGATAGAATTTGTTAAGTGAAGATTCCCACTCCCAGGTTCCCTTCTCAATACTAAGAAAAATTTCCCACCTTTTGGAGGTACAATGTGCTCCTCTGTACTTACTTATATAGGTTACTCACCGTCTTGATTGCAGAAAGAAGTCTCCATGTTCCCTTATTCCTTAGAATGAAATATTCTTCATAATCTCCTAGAAGAGTCTAAGTGCATGCAAAGGGATGTGCAGGATATGCCTAAAAGTTTCTTCATGCATCTAAGCCCATACTTCCTATAAAATTCTAGTGTAGTTCCTTAACCATCTGAAGCCTAAGAGGGAAAGAACATCAATTAACCAGAAAGCTTTTTTCCCTTCTCATACTTCCAAAAAAACTTTGCTAGAATATCTAAACTATTATGTGACGGATGATTACAGAAACTTGTAAACCTCAAGTAAAAGAAAAATCTGCATCATGATATTAATTTGATAAAAAGACAATTTAAAGCCAAGAGAGTATTTAGACATGTCATTTTATTAAACATCATAAACTGCTGTGTTATAGGCACAGCGGAACCAATAAAGCATTAATATAGCATCATGCAATAGCCAAGAGCGGAATAACAACCAGTTTTGATCAAGAACAGGTGTGAGAACAACGCAAAAAGCAAATTGTTCAATTAATGAGAACACAGTTAAACACTCTTGTCTATCAGTAGGTAATAAATCATTGTATCCCAGTGGGGAAAGCTATAATAATTCCATTAAAAAAAAAGCAGCTCAGCTACTACACAACACTCTGTAGTAAAATCCTTTTGTCAGCCTCATCTTGGTACCTTTGCCCCTAAGATAACCAGTATTCTCTGTGTCCAGCCCCAAGTCAATGTCCAGGAAGGAATATTTCAGTGAGCAGATTAATGGCTCACACATCAGACTGTGTAACACCAGGAAGCTGGTGGCTCATGCTGACTGGTGTAATGGGGCAAGCACAGGAAATTGCAATGGAACTGGATAGATGTTCAAGGGAAGCCAAGGAAAATTAATAGTGACTCAAGAAAATATGCAACCAGACACTTTCAATCTTTTAAATTAACACTGGAATTTATTTTCCCAGACAAATGTGCTCCATGAGTCTCTATGGCGGAAATCTCCTCTCCATCTCAGCTAAACTCCAAAACAAGCAAGCACAGCAAAATCATACTTGAAAAGCTAGAATGGAAAATATAGAACCTAGGCAGGTCTCTGTCTGCAATCAAGGCACCTCTAAGCTGGGACAGGAGAGCAGCAAAGTCTTTGAGGTCAGCCTAGGTTTCATAGTGGGTGCCAGACTAGCCTGGCTTGTAAAGTGAGGCCTGGCCTCAAAAATAACATATATATATATATATATATATATATATATATATATATATATATATATATATAGAGAGAGAGAGAGAGAGAGAGAGAGAGAGAAACATAGATATAGATAGATACATAGATGTGTGTGTGTGTGTGTGTGTGTGTGTGTGTGTGTGTGTGTGTGTGGTATGTGTGGGGTAGGTAGGTGTGTATGTAGTAAAATAAAGCCTGAGTGCCAAAGTTCAACTAACTGAGATAACATGTAAATGAGTTTCCTTTTTGCTTGAATTTGTAGTATTCACTCACCTTTCCATTTTTACAGCTGTAAAATAATGTGATTGCTTAAATGTTGCCCAGACTCTAGGACACATCTTTACCTGACTTGAGGGACATATATGAATATTCAATGAAGTAATAACTCACTAGTTCAACAGCAAGGATATAGATAACCGGTAGATTATTGAATCTACTCTGAACAAAAGGAGATATAGAAATAATAAGATATAAGGGTAGATTATTGATTCTAATCTGAAATGGAAAAAGGGAAGATATAGAAATGATAAAATAAAAGGTAGATTTTGTTTAATCTATTCAAAAAAGAAAAAAGAGAATATGGATATGATAAGATTAAAAAAGTAGATTACTGAATCTACTTTTTAAAAGGAAATACTTGTTTTAAATATTTTACATTGGGTTGGATTTTTGTATGTTGTATACAAATTTTGTGGTGAACTCACCAAAATAGGATAAATAATGAAATTTTTTGCCTGAATTTGTTAAATGTTAGTGGATAGACATTGTTAATGTAATTCTTGACTGTATATATTGCATATAGTCTTTCTTATATTAGTTATAACTTTTTATTTTAGACAAAAAGGGGAGAAATTTGACTGATATATTGTATACACTAATAAACTTGTCAGGGGGTTAGAGAACAGAACAGCTGCTAGATTAGACACAAAGGCCAGACACACACCTTTAATCCTATCTATCACTCAGGAGGCAAAGATGCATCTGGATCTCTGTGAGTTCAAGGCCACACTGCGAACAGAGCCAGGGGTGATGGTACATGCCTTAAATCCCAGTGCTAGTTAACCATAGAGGTCTGGAGGTCTGTACAGACAGACAGGAAGTGATAGAGGTGGGTGGAAAGGGGACATGATGTAGCTGGGTGAAGAGAGGAGGTAAGATGGCAGGGCACAGAAAGGATACAGATGTGAATATACAGAAAGTAGCTCTCTCTGGAGGCTGAGGAGTTGGTGAGGTGAGGTTAGTTGTGGCTTGTCCTATTCCTCTGATCTCTTAGTTTTCACTCCAGTATCTATCTGGCTCTGGGTTTTTTGTTTTGTTTTGTTTTTAATTAATAAGACCATTGTGGCCGGGCAGTGGCGGTGGCGGCGCACGCCTTTAATCCCAGCACTCAGGAGGCAGAGCCAGGTGAATCTCTATGAGTTCGAGGCCAGCCTGGGCTACCAAGTGAGTTCCAGGAAAGGCGCAAAGCTACATAGAGAAATCTTGACTCGAAAAAAGACCGTTTAGTAATTTGTCTTGCGAAGGTGAGTATTACTACTGACTTTTTTCATGTTGTTGCTATACGAGTCAGGGTATTCCCATATAGCTCAGGGTGTTCTGTCAAACTCAGGATCCTTCTGCCTCAGCTCCTAAGTACTGTGTTCTAGGCAGGCAACTTCTCTCAGCTTACCACTCTGTCTTTTATTTATTTTTTTTTAACCTTATTAACAAGTTCAATATCTGACTCTCCCTGTGCTGCCCAATGGTAATCACGGAGCTGTCACATTGAACTCTTGTATAAAGTCACTTGATTTCTCTCTCTGAGCTTTAATTTCTCTGATACTTTTCTTTAAATTCTACCTGTGCCACCAGCTTTCTTGTGAATACCTATTTATGCTCTATGTGACTTGACCTGTAAAGGTTTTCCTTCCTAACATTAACAATTTTCTTGATTTTCATTGAAATTCTTGTCCTTTCCTTTCAAATACTCTCTCAGCACCTATTCTGAATGTAGGCTAGAGAAAGAGATGGGAAAAACAATCCCTAACCTTAAAACCCAGGGGAGTTGGCATTTGAATAAAAATTGAATTTACCCCTAGTTAACCCTTTAATTCACCAGGTCTTATGTTTCAGTCCCTAGTCAATGCCTATGGGACTCTAAGAAACCAAGGCCAAGGCTCCACAAGGATACAAAATATACCACTTAAAGCTGCCTAGTGTTGTCCGTATTACTAACTGATTTGACTTGAACGGATTAGTTTTACAATATTAGGGCTAACAAACACATTGCTCTTCTGTTAAAATCTACATTAAGGAACACTGCTTATTATTTTGATAATGGATGCCTACACTTGACCCCCAGAATTTTGTATGTGTGCGCATGTTTGCCTCTGTGTGTGTGTGTGTGTGTGTGTGTGTGTGTGTGTGTGTGTGTGTGTGTGCATGTGTTTGTATGGAGAGGGGAACATCTGTGAAAATGTTGAAGCCAGAGATTGACATGCAGGGTATCTTTCTCTAGCATTCTCCACCATCTTGTTTGAAACAAGGTCTCTTACTGAACTTGATGATGAGAATAGAAGACAGAAATGCCCTGTCATGTGGGAGAGATGATGCTAAAAGAGAAACAGTTTGGCTAAAGGCAGGAAAGGTCCTTAGCTTTGTTTAGCTGTTTCTTCCTTGTCAGAGGCCAGAGATGTCAGAAGTACAGAAGCCCCTTGGTTCTGCCCCAACCAGAGGCCAGAGATGACAGAGAAGGGTGTGATTTCTTATCTCTCTTCCCCAGTGTGAGACTCCTTCCTGGAAACTACATAAGGATAAGACTAAAACTGAAAGGTACCTGGACACCTTGCAAGTTGGCCAACTGTACTGAACAGTTTATTCTCCTTGCCTCCATTTACTAAGGCCTTATTAACTCCAACGAGATAACCCTCAATGTTATTCCATTTCTGGGGACTCATCAATAGTATATACATATATAATATTTATCAACTTTCATCCTGTTGAAGAGAAACCAAATCTCTCACCTCAACAGGAATGAGAAAGAGGTTATTAAGAAGCCAAACCTAAGTGTCCATGGCCGAAGAACACAGATTCAGGTTACTCCAAATACCACGTTCGAACTAGGCAGTAGTTTGTGGTGGTTTGAATAGGCATAGCCCCCATAGACTCACATGTTTGAACGCTTGGCCTATAGAGAGTGGCACTATTAGGAGGTGTGACTTTGTTGGAGTAGGTGTGGCCTTGTTGGAAGAAGTGTGTCACTGGAGATGGGCTTTGAAGTCTCATATGCACAAGCCACGCCCAATGGGATAGTTCACTTCCTGTTGCCTGTGGATCAAGATGTAGAACTCTCAGCTACCTCTCTAGCATCATGTCTACCTGCACACTGCCATGCTTCCCATCATGGCAACAATGAACTGAACCTCTGAAACTGTAAGCCAAGCCCAATTGAATGTTTTCCTTTGTGAGAGTTGCTGTGGTCACGGTGTCTCATCACAACAATAGAAACCGTGAGACATAATTTCACAATGTCTTATAGTAATAAAACAATGAAATTCATAAATCAAGACACTTAAAAATACACTGTTGGAGACATCTGGCAGAGGGATTTGAAGCTAAGTAAGGAAATCTCTGTCGTAGACCTCAAATGATAACTGACAATATTCTTAGCCTTTGTGTTGGTAGAAGCTAAGGGTCCATTTGTACATTCCCAAAGGATGTTGAGTTCTTGCTTTCTTTTAAGCTCCTATTTATGAATCCATAGTAAACTTCCTTCAAAACCTCACCCTTTATTTTCTATGACTTTTTTTTCCTTCAAATTCATAATACAAGAACCTGGAGGCTACTGGCTCAGTAGATGTTTGTGTTGTAACTGTGAGCATCAGACAACTTTGTCCTCAGGTAAAACCTACCTGAGGAGCAAGAAAGAGTGCTGGTCAAATTCAAAGAAATCTCCTGTGTCATGCTTGTTCACCAGTTAGTAAAACGTGCTAACCAATGTGCTAAATTACTGACATGCTGACTTGCCTGGCTTTTTATGTGAGTACTAGGAATATAAACCATAAGTGCTCATGCTTGTGGAGAAAGCACTTTCCTCCTGAACCATCTCTCCAGTCCTTTGTGTGGTTATTTCAATTAGAATATTTTACTTTGAGTTGTGGTATGGCTTTGTTAAGCAAAACCTTGACGGTTTTCATAGACCTGGCATGATTTTACTCAGTAGCCCAGCAACCCCATATAATTTGTTTTATTTTTTGTCCTGTTTAACAGCATGTAAATTATAGTTAAACTAAGAAAATGTGTTCCTTCTTAACTGAAACATAAGCACCACTCATTTTCTTAGATTTATTCCTTGCTATGAGTATTTTTCAGCATTTTTCTAGTCATGTTACAGACTATAGCCTATGTAAGGAAACTCTCAAATAAAACCAACCCAGTATAATATATAATACAAATTACACAGCCACATACATATTACATTCATATAATATATATTCATATAGTATATATGTATATCTGTGCATATATACACAAAAACAAATATATATGTATAAAATACCTGTAATTTGTACAATGAAGGAGGAGACATTCAGAACTGCATCTTCTAATACTTGAATAATATCAAGTTTTTAGCAGGAAATTAACATCATAGTTTAATGAGAAACACGTATCATGCATCAAATAATTAATAGTTACCTTTGAGGATTATGGATTTTACCAATTAGAAAGTTCTGGACAAACATATTACATATCCATGGACTGAATTTTATTTATTTCATCTAACCATCAACTCTCTTTTCCAGTGACCTTAAGAATGATAAATCTAGGATTATTCTTTGCCCTGGGGTGGATTTATAACATGTTTTGTATTTCTAGAAAATAAACTGATTTTTTTTTATTAGAAGCTGTGGTTTGAAGCTGAGTCCCTATACTCATTAACTGCTACTGTTGTACAAGACATTTAACCTGTTTGTGGCTTAGCATAGCATTTTCATCCATGTAGATGGTACTAGCAATATTAATAATAACTGTCCTCAGTTTGGAAAGGCTTTTTTAAATGTAATTTTTAGTATTTAATTGGTACGATAAAATACATATAATAGAAAGTGTGACTTTTACCTATTTTTAACGTAAAGTACTATAGCATTAACTTCTATCTTAGGGTTTCTATTACTGTGAAGAGACACCATGACCACAGCAACTCTTATAAAAGAAAAACATTTAATTGGAGTGGCTTACATTTTCAGAGGTTTAGTCCATTGTCAATCCTGATACAATATAATGGTGTACAGACAGATATGGTGCTAGGAAAGTAGCTGAGTATCCTACATCTTATCTCACAGGCAACAGGAAGTGGTCTTTCTCACTGGGCTTGGCTTGCACATGAGCCCCACCGCCACAGTGGCATACTTCCTCCAACAAGGCCACACCTACTCCAACAAGGCCACACCTCCTAATAATGCCACTCCCTTTGGGGACTGTTTTCTTTCAAACCACCATAGATACAATTGAACTATTATCATCCTGTTAAGAAGAAATTAAATCTCTCATGTCAACAGGAATGAAAGAGAGAGAGTTTATTAAGAAGTCAAACCTAAGTTCCTATGGCCTAGGAACACAGATTCAGCTTACCCCACACACCATATTCCAATCAGGAAGTGGTTTCACAAAGTTTTTAACAGTAATAAAACAATAAAAGTCATAAACCAAGACACTTCAAAAAAATATGCTGTTGAAAACATCAGATATGGAAACAAGATAATAGCGAAGTAGGGCATTCTCTGTCACCGACTTTAAGTGGTAGCTGATGATATTAGCCTTTGAGGTGGTGGAAACTGGATGCCCATTTGTACATCCCCAAATGGATTTTACTTGATAGTCACAAGGCTATCATGTCACACATAGAGGTGGTCAACAAACGACACTAAATCCCGAAATTAGTTGAGGTGTATATTAGAAAATATGATTGTCTACGTAGAAAATCCCACAGAATCTATTTTAAAAAAAAGTCCCAGAGCATCAACATTACAGGATATGAAATAAACATAAAAATATAATTGTATTTTTGTCAGAAGTAAAACATGTGGGGATCAAAAATATAACACCATTTCTAATTGCTTGTAAAAATTAAATGCATAGTTGTATCTCTAACAAAATGTGTGAAGGAGAACTTCTCATATGTAAGAATTTTGCAACGCTAGCAGAGAAACAAAAACAAAGTAAGTGGAAGTATGCACAAAGTCTATTGACTGGAAGAATCTACCTAATAAAGATATTATTTCCCTCCAGCTATTATAGGTAGGTTTGATGCAATTCTATCAAAATCTTAGCAGCACTACTTTTACATGCAGAGGCTACTCTGAAATTGAAATGGAAAACCAGAGAAACTAGAATAGCTAAAGCAGTTTTTAAGAAGAAAATTAAAGTGGGAACAATCTAGTCTCAAGACTTATTATATAAGTACCAGTTTGCGGTGGTTTAAAGAAAATGGCCTCCAAAGGGAGTGGCACTATTAGGAGGTATGGTCTTGTTAGAAGTATGTCACTGGTGTAGTGGGCTTTGAAGTTTCTTTTCCTCAGGCTTCCCTCTCTGTGACAGTAGACTTCCTGTTGCCTGCAAGATGTAGCGCTCTCAGATCCAGCACTACATCTGCCTGCATGCCACTATGCTCTCTATCATGATGATAATGGACTGAAACTATAAGCAAGCCACCACAATTAAATATTTTCTTTGTAAGAGTTGCTGTGGTGATGGTATCTCTTCACAACAATAAAAACCCTAAGACATATGTTATGATTGTGTGATACGTCAAAGTTTTCTTTCTTGTTGTTTTTGCTATTTATTTATTTATTTATTTATTTATTTATTTATTTATTTTGGAGGCATTGTCTCACTATGTAGCCCTGTCTTCCTTAAAACTCACTATGTAGACTGGGTTGGCCTGAACCTAGAGAGGTCTACCTGCCTCTGCCTAAAGAGTACTAGTATTAAAGACCATGTGCCAAATTCTAAATGGAAATTGTTTTTAGAGTGATACATTTTGTGACTTTAGTCTGGTCTCAGAACCTTATCCTGAATGAATATATTTGAATAAAGATCCTCAGCAAATTACTAGATACAGCCAGAATACTCCATTTTAACTCTGAGCGGACTATTTTTGTAAGCATTATGGATATATTAGAAGTGTCATCAACTAGGGATGTACTATATAACAACACATAAATATATTCTATTAAATTAACTCCACATATTTAAAGAAAATGTCTACTTTTTCTCTAATGCATCATTAATTAATTTCATCCATTGTGTTGAAAGGCATTATTGTAGATACTGTCCTAAATACTAATAAGTAGGAACATAGACATGTCTACATTGAGAATGATTACCCAAGTGAGTGGAAACAAAATAGAAGTCTATCTGACAGTGAAGACTCACAGGTTCTCTTTATATCCTATTGTTTTCTTTAATTTGGTGTCAATGTAATTCATGTTATAAATGATCAATTGTAATATGTCAGAGAAGATAGTGTGATCTGTGCATAGGCCATGGAATTGAATCATCTAGAAAGAGCACACCAGTGTATGGCATGCTGACTCTCACAAAGGTACCGAACAATTGCGTGGAACAAGAAGAACCTTGTCAACAAACTGTGCTTGACGTGTCCGTTCCTGCACTGACTTCCCTTCATGAAGGACTGCGGCTGTGAGCTGAAAGAAACCCTTTCCTCCTGAAGCTGCTTTTGATCATGGTGTTTATCACAGAATGGAAAGCAAAGTAATACTGCAGCCAAGACTTAGATCAATGGAGCAGTAGCTCAGTGGTTGGACATTTGTTTGCCTTGTAGATATGAAGCCCTAAATTCAACCCAAACATTGCTGAATATAATTGATTTGAAATAGATCGCATGAATACAGGTAGAATTATAACACTGTTATAAAGAATATGTAGGAGCTCCTCAGTATCTCAGCTAGATAAAATGATCTTGACCTTCACAATGAAAGGACAAACCAAACAAGGAAATAAAAACATTGTGAATTTCTTCATTAATGACATTTATTTATTTATTTATTTATTTATTTATTTATTTATTGGAAAAGCTGTTAAAAGGAGGAAACAACAAATTATAGACTTGGAGAAAATACTCAGACAGTGTTATCTGAAAAACAACTAGTACCTAGAATTTATTTTAAAAGCAAAAACTTAATGTGACAAAATAAACATTCCATTCAGAAAATGAGGAAAAGATGGGATGTATATTTCAATAATATAAATATACAGATAACAAATATAAAGACATGTTCAAAATCATTTAGCTATCAAATAATTCAAATTAAATAATATCACATACCTTTCATAAGACAAAAACAAAATGTAATGGCTACACCAAGTGTTGGAGCAGGTGGTGGGAAACTGGGTCAGTTGCACAGTGTGACTCTCAGTACTAAACATTTTGGACACTGTGGAAACAGCTGGCAGTTTCTTTAAATATTTTGTTTTCCATTTTGTTATCTTGCTTGACCATTGGCTTCTCTTAGTTCAATAGAGCTGCTGTGTCAACACCACAGGGCAGGTAGCTAAGCCACAGAAATAATTTTTTCACCGCCCTGGAGACTGAAATTCCAAGATCAAAGTATCAGCTGGTTTGAATTGCTTTGACTCCTACTATTCATGACATTCACATGGCTTCTTCTGTCTGCATTGTGTGTGTCCTCATCTCAAAAACCACCGATCATACTCATCCAAAGGACCCATTTTAAGTTATTTGGCCCTTTAAGTACAGGCAACTTCTAAGGTACTTGGGGTTAGAATTTCAATTAAGACTTTTTAGAACAAAATTCAGACATAATATAAAGCTATGTTTTCTCAAAGGATTCTTTCTATAATTGTCTTGATTTCTCCCAAAGACTAATACAATACATTTGTGAAATAAGGAGGGGAAAAAAAAAAGATTTCCATCTCCTTAGAAATCAACTGGTAAACTCCTGAGCATTTACCTAGAAAAATAAAAATGCAGCATTATATGAACTTGTACACAAACTCTAAAAGCCTCTTAATTGTAACAACAAAGATGCCCTTCGATGAGTGAACAAATAATGAGATAGTTGTACCAAAAAAAGCAAAAGAAAACAAACAAAAAACCCCACTTCTCATATATAAAATGAAACAAGTTTATAGTACAATGACCTATATAAGTAAGTCTTCACAGAATTATGCAGAACCAAAAATAATCCAATTTCAAATAATTACATGATCTTTGAGTCCATTATATCCGTCTTAGGGCGACAGAATTGTAGAAATGGAGAAGAGAACAGTGACTGCCAGTAGGCCAGCAGGGGTGGGATTACAATGCTCCATATCTTGCCTGAGTCAAAGTCTGTGTCTTGGTTGTCATTTCCTAATGCATTTAAATAAATTATTGGTGGGGAGAAGAGGCAAGCAGATAAAGGATACATGGGGAATTTCTTTGTATTTCTTACAAATGCTCTTTAATCTATCATTTTCTCAAATAACAAGCTTATTTTTAAAAGTCACCATAAAAATTACTGACACACAGTGCAAGCTTCTTGGTGTACGGAATGCCAAAATCACCCATGTTTCAAAATCACTGCCTGGGCCAGGAATCAGAAATGCAAAAGGAAGAGTTAGGGAGCCAAAGCCAAAGCTGAAAGGATGCAGGAAGGGTTAGAAGGAGGAACAGACTAAATGAGCAGAGACAGAAGACTTCAAATGGCTATCTCAAATCAGCAAAGCCATGTCCCCTCTGCTACAGTGACTGGAGTATCTGCCTTACAGAACAGACCCAAGGCAAAAGTCAGAAAATATTTTTTTTTAATTTGACTTATTGCCGAAATTTGGCATAATCTAGAATTGAAAGCATCCACCACCATTCCTCTGTGCAAATGGAAAAATTCAACCAAGTGCCTCAGTGAGGAGGTAACAAGATTCAGCATGCGGTGCAGCTAAGAATAAAAAAATAAAGGCTGGCACGACTGTAACTATTTTCCTGAAACGTCACTGCAAAATCTGAGCAGAAATAACGTTTCTATTTTAGACTCCTAGAGTATGAATTTAGACCTCATGTAGAAAACACCACTTAAAAGGAAACAAATTGGGCAGAAACTCACATCTCATCTTCTTTTTCACAAGGAGGGTAATTTGATTCTAACTACACACCAAGAGCCTGTGTAGAAACTAACACTATTATCTAGAAAACTGGTTTATTTTTGCAACTTGTCTTGGCATTTCCTGACCAGAATATGATAATCAGAGTATCTTGCTCTTCCAAAGAAAGAGAGAGAGACCTCTTAGATGTTCAGTTTTATGTACCAACTTGGCAGAGCCACAGGACACAGATATTTGGTCAGTCATTAGTCTGGCTGTTTCTGTGAAGATATTTTTTACACAAGATTAATATTTGAATCAATAGATTTTTTTTGAGCAAAGAAGATTACCATACATTATATGGGTGAACCTCAGTCAATCAATTAAAGCTCTGAGTGAAATAACAGAAAAATCACCTCCCCTGTGGACAGGGAAGTGCTACCCCTGTCCTGCTTCTAGGCTCAAGCAACATCTGGTCCTCCATGATTCCAACCTGGTGGTCTCCCATGTACGTGAGTCATGCATTGAGTAACAGAGGGGGAGTGTTCTGAGAAATACATCATTTAGCAATTCCATCATTGTGGGAACAGCAGCAGGTAGTTTTTCACAACCCCAGGTGGTACAGCCCATCACATACCTGGTTACCAACCTCTACAACATACATCTGTACTGTAGACAACATAATACAATGGCAACACTTCTTCTTAGTTAGGGTCTCTATTCCTGTGAAGAGAGACACCATAACCATGGCAACTCTTATACAGGAAAGCATTTAATGGAGTGGCTTACATTTTCAGAGGTTTAGTCTATTATCACCATGGTGGGCTATGGTGGCATGCAGACAGACACAGTGCTGGAGAAGTAGCTGAGAATCTTACATCTTGTAAGCAACAGGAAGTGAACTGTCTCATTGGGAGTGGCTTATGAGATCTCAAAGCCCACCTCTACAGGGACACACTTCCTCCAACAAGGCCATACCTCATAACAGGGCAACTACCTTTGGGGGCCATTTTCTTTCAACCACCACAATTTATGAACATGGGTACAGTAATAATATTGTTACATGATAAAAATCTATAAGCAAAACTGGTAAGGGCACCCACCATGCACAAAGTTCAGGAGAGCCAGTGAGTGAATGGTGACTGTGAAGGCCATGGCCACCACTGTGCTTTGCTCTGGGCTCTCCTTACACCATATACACTGAGTGGGTTAAGTTCCTAATAAATATTACTTCAACAGTAGATTAATCATATCCTCATGTTCTAGTTTGATTTCTGTTTCACTGTGACCACAAGCAACTTAGAAAGAAAGCGTTTGTTCAGTTTTCAGTTTACAATCCAGGGAAGGAATTCAAGGTACAAAACTGTTGGCAAGGTACAAAACCCACAGGGCAGCATTGCTACTGCCTTGTTTCCAGCTCATGTTTAGCTACTTTCTTATAGAAACCAAGCCAAACTGCCTAGAAGTGGTACCTTCCACAGTAAGCTGGACCATTCCACCTAAGTCCACAGGCCAATCAGATGGAGGCAATTTCTCAACTGACGTTCCCACTCCCTGGTTGTCTCTGGTTTGTGTCCATTTGACAAAAACTAAACAACACACCATATTTAACATATTTCATGTTATATATTTTAATTTTTTTGAACTTTTGGATTTTTAAACAATCAGTTTAAAACAAACACATGTGTAGCTGGAGAATTTTCTCTCTGAGTTCCACCAAGCCCCGGCAGTCCGACAACCCACTTATAAAATAAATACACAGACGCTTATATTATTTAAACTGTTTGTCCTAATGGCTCAGGCTTCTAGCTATCTAGTTATTACATTTTAAATTAGTCAATTTCTATAAATCTATACCTTGCCACATGGCTCGTGGCTTACCCGCATCTTCACATGCTGCTTGTCATGGTGGTGGCTGGCAGTGTCTCTCTCCTCAGCCTTCCACTTCCCAGAATTCTCTCAATTCTTCTGTTAGTCCCGCCTATACTTCCTGACTGGCCACTGGCCAATCAGTGTTTTATTTATTGACCAATCAGAGCAATTTGACATACAGACCATCCCACAGCACACATGTACACTTCAGCAAACATATTTATGTAATTTTTCTATGAACATTTTATTTGAATTTTTAATTACCTTATTTCTGGCATAAAGATAAGACAGGAATGTTGTGTGATATTTTGTTTGTGTTCTGACAAATCAAGCTTGCCTGGAGATCAGAGGGTGGAGCTAGCCACTAGTTAATCATAGAAGTCTGGAGGTCTGTACAGAAAGGAGACAGGAAGTGACAAGATGGGGCAGGATCTCGGCCTTTTTGGTTGGAGGATCTGGAGGTGTAAGAAGTGACTGTGGCTGCTCCCTTGCTTCTCTGATCTTTCAGGTTTTACCTCGATATCTGACTCCTGGTTTTTATTGATAAGATTAATTAGATTTTTGCTTCATCGGAATACATACATTAATTAACTTTGTCCCATCAACAGGGTCACAATCTTCAATGTCACCAGCTGCCACTTCTGCCTTTCCACTGTCAAGTATTCAGAGACAGTAACATACATGGGGCTGCCATCTTCCACATTAGCAAAGGCTGCTTCCAGACTATAGACTACTAGACCTGCCTGAAGCTGTTTGAAAGTCAACATTTCATTTTGAAAGTCAAAATATTTATTTTAATAAATTTAAAAGCACACTATGAAATAGTGCTAAAATATAGTGAAATGTAAGAATTAGCAACATACTTATTATCATCATCAAGTATTACAGTTGTCCAATGATGAACGGATAAAGAAAATGTGGTATACATATGCAATGGAATACTGTCCACCCATAACAAAGAATAAAACTTGACCTGTCATTTGCAAAAGCATGGGTGGAATGGAGGCTCATTATCTTATGTGAAATAAGAAAGACAGAAAGATATGATGTCAATTATAAGAGGACCCTAGCAAGCAAATCTCATAGAAATTGAGAGTATAATGAAGTTGGTAATAGAATGGTTACCAAAAGATGAGAAGAGTTGGTGGATAGTGATGGGAAATGGTTTGTTAATTAATATTAAGTTACAATGAGATAGAAGCAAGAGGTTCTGCCATGCTAATGCCTAGTAGGGTGATTATAGGGGGTTATAGCGGACTGCACAATTTAAATATCAGAGGAAAGAACTTTGAAAGTTTTTAACAAAATTAATAGCACAGTTCTGAGGCAAGAAATATGTTTAAGCTTATCAAACACTATATAATATGTACATAATATCAGAACAATGTCAATTAAAAATGTGAAAATCCCAATTTCAATTTTATTCAGATCCCTCTTGTGGCATTAGCTTAACAAGCACAAGGACCTGAGGGGCAATATGCGTGTTGGCCCCCAAGAACCTCCTCTAAGGAACTCTGAAAGAGAAAACAAAATGGTGAAGTCTGACCAAACCCTGAGGAGACACAGAACATTTGCTGGGACAAGTTTGTTGCTGTCACCATTTTAGAACTTTGGTAGACTTGGGTTTTTAGAAAAACATGTTTGGACTTTCTGTCATTAAAGCCATGACTGTATTTGTTCTTCAGGCCCATTTTTCATTATTATTTTTATTAAGAGATTTTCTATTCATTTTACATATCAACCTCAGATTCCCCTGTCCTCCCTCCTCCCCCACTCCAGTCTTCCTACCTCCTCCAGGGCAAGGTCTTCCATGGGGAGTCAGCAAATCCTGGTACATTCAGTCGAGGCAGGTCCAAGCCCCTCCTCCCTGCACCAAGGCTGTGCAAAATGTCTCAGAGATGCAGAGTGCTAGGGAGGTCCCCAGGAATACACAAAGATGACCCCACCCCCATTTTCAACAAAGTTGCATCTCAGTTAGTAGGTCTGATATCTCGAAACCTGCTGTGATAATTCTGCTGTGCAGTTATAAGTGCCATTCTCGATCACAGAGCAGCATCATTGCTAGGACTGAAAACAGGCCATGGACTTAATTTCCACAGTGCTGTTACTGGCTTGCAGACTCAGTGTATCCCCCAAGACATCACACACTAAAATTTCATCACCAAAATGTGGAACTCTGAAATCAAACTTAATCCAGTTGGGTTTAGAGGCAAGGATTTGGGTAGTGAATAGAATCAGGTAATTATCATTAGGGCTGTGTCTCTATGATTTAATTCTAGTAAGCAAGAAAGGCACAGACTAGAAACACAAACACATACACAGATATGCTTTCCCTGTCTTTGGACATGCAATGCTCTGAACTTTTTTGGAATTGTTCCAGTAGCAAGCTCCTACTGAATATGGCTCCTTTAGACCAGACCCATGAACCAAAATAAACTTTAGTAATTTATTCTGTGTTAGTAGAAACAATTAGATACATAGAAAATTGGTGACAGACTAGCACAGATGATTTTATTTTTGAAGATATAAGCACCAATTTAATTTGACAGTAGATGGAGCTTGTGGAAATATAGATCAGCCAAGCCAATCAGAGCTCACAAAACTAAAATAGAATAGTCAGTGGAAAGCAAAGTATCATGGGCTGCACATGACTGATGTTTAGCTGGCAGCTCTGTCTGCGTCTCTCAAACTCACAAGTGACAACATTACGATGGCTGCACTGCCAGTTTCATTATAATGTTCTGGGACTGCCATCATGTACATAGTGCATAACTCACAGAGACATTACAATATATGCATGACTGCACACATATACACTCATGTGCATGTACACACACAAATTGTTCTTTCTCTGGAATAGAGCTTTTTGTGTTGAGATTTAGTAATAGAACTTGGCAGTCAGAGGGGTTTTATAGAAACAGAGTGTTAATGATGGGCCATGTGAATTGGTTCTGGGGTTTCTAGTATCTCAATGGAAGTAGAATACATTGATTCTCTGATCTAATTAGATTTAAATGCACCCATTACTATTTCTGGCAGTAAAGGAAATACATATAGTCTATTTTAGGATGTAGCAAGAAGGATATGGGACATGGAATCATTATATACTCCTATTCAATGACTTACAAATTTACAGGCAGGTTCTGGGTGTCTATAAACATGATAGCTTTGAATGTATTTGTCAAATTAAGGAGCGTAAAGTGAAATGGGCTGGTTGCTCTTAATTTCACTGAACAAACTGGGGAGAGATTAGAATCAGCTCAAGGATTCACGTTTCTGGCCAAGTGCTCTCTAAATGATTTGAAACTGTATTTGCCTGTCCTTCAAAGAGACTCAGATCTGTAACCACTGGGGTTGAGCCTGCAAAGCAAAGCAAAACAAAATAAAACAACAGAATTTCATCATCCACGTAGTTGAATTACAGTTGAAATTGAACTCCCAGACCCTCAGAGTTCCTGATAGTTAAGTGAGGACACAGATGAAGAATAAATAGGATTAAGAAATGGGAATGGATGCATGTGGGAAGATATGAGCTTGGAGACTTTGATGGTTAATTAAGAATGCCCTGTGGGATTATAAATTTAAGGTGTGTGTGTGTGTGTGTGTGTTGTGTGTGTGTGTGTGTGTGTGAGAGAGAGAGAGAGAGAGAGAGAGAGAGAGAGAGAGAGAGAGAGAGAGAGAGAGAGAGAATGTGATATAGCAGGAGTAGGGTCCTGTGCAAGGGAACCAGTTTCCCCTATAATTGCCTGTACCTTCAGGGTCAGCATGACTATTATATATATAATATATATATATATATATATATATATATATATATATAACCTATTGGGTAATGTAGCATTGCTATGCATACCCAAGCTTTAGATCTTGTTGGGCAAGCTACATCCTGCTGATAATGGACAACCCCAGCACACAGGTAATTTGATGACTTGTGGCTTAACAATGATCTCCAGTAAGGCTAGTAGCAGTTCAAGTCTGCTTCTCAAATGGAATGTAGTTGTCTACAAAGGGTGGTAGAGCTTTACTCCAGAATCCTAAAGGATTCTGTGCTGCTGACAGAGAAGTACATTGGTTTCCTAGACCCTGGGGCCTAAGTGGCAGAATAATTTGTGTGGCAACTGGGGCTTGAGTCTCTACGTGGTGGCCAGGGACAGTTTATAAAGTTCACTTCATTTATTTCTCAGTGAATGGTTATGGTCATTTAATATCTTGTATCTTTATAATCTACAGTTTTCTTCTTTTTGCCTAGCACTTAATTGTTTCAGGAAAAAAGGTAACCCCAGTGGCTGTTACTCAATTGTGGTCAGAAGAAAGGGAGGACTTCTATGTTATCTTGAAGATTGTCAGTATGGTAAGGGAATAGCTTTGGACTTGGCAACAAGCCATAAGGCTTTTCCTACACTGTAAGATAGAAGAGAGGAAACTGGACTTGAGGATTAAGTGTGGCTGAACACAGACTCACCTTGTATCCATCGCACATCACAGCCTATCTCATCAAAGATTCTTTTGGAAGCTTCCTCTTTATGCTATGCAGGGAGCATGCACATGAGGTCGTTGCTAATTTTGAAGCTTCACAAGTGTGGTCCATTAGTCTCTGAATCCCCAGAGGCATGTCAACTTCTTTCACTGGTTTTTGGATCACATTTTTACCTACCTTAAAATTGATAGTTCTCTCAGAATATACTGTTTGGTAAACTTCAATGGTCGAATACATCCTTGGTCTTGTTTTGTGAAACCTAGGGAATAGTGATAAGCCAAGAGTCAGGAAACCAATCTCCCAAAGCCTTTGTATATTCTCCATAGGCCATCCTGTAGTCATGGACTTAGATCATTTTAAGCCCTAACACATAGACAACCGGAAATGTGTTTTAACAATTTTTTTCACACATAGAACACTTTTTTTTTTCCCTTTTCTCTAGTCCACTTTCCGTTTCTGTAATAAAATGTTCTGACCAAGGCATCTTAGAAAGGAAAGGGCTTACGTCAGTTTATACTTCCAGGTAACAGTCCATCACTGAGGAAACTCAGAGCGGAAACTCAAGCACAGAACCTGGAAACAGAATAGAAGTGGAGACCACAGAGGAATGGTGCTTACTAGCTTCTTCCCCTAGCCGTCTTATATAGCCCACACTTGTACACTCAAGGATGGCACTACCCACAGTGGGCTGGGAGATCTGAAACAACAATCAAGACAAGCTAATTCCCCACAAGTCAATCCAATCTGGACAATCTCTCCCTTAAGTTTGTCCTATTCTTCTAAGTGATCCTCGCTTGTATCAAGTTGACCACAAAACTAACCAGAACATCCTCCAAATAATGTAAAAGGTAATCACAATGTTACACCACATGTTCTGTTGAAGAAATAAATACACAACTCTTGGGGGTCACTCAGGTTTGGTAGCATGTTATTTCATTTGTCAAGGGTTCACAAAAGTTTAATGGGCAATGGAAAAGTCTGTGAACTCATCAAAAATTGAGCTAAACTTGAAAGAACAGTGAATCACATCAACAGTGAAAGAATCACAAAGATAGAAGAATGCCAGGAGCAGACACCTAAGAAGAAAACTACCTTCAACCTGAAACTCTGAATGCAGAACAAACAACAACAAACACAACTGTTGCGCACATGGTGATCTGCACATTTCCAAGCCCTCAGTAAAAGGACTTAGCAAAGGGGTCTATTTTATTTACTGGGAAAGAAAATGGAAGCACAAGCAAATGGAATTTTAAAAGATGAATGTAGGCATGGCAGCTACGTTATTAGAGTTCAGGTGAGGGTTGTCTAATTGCAGTGCTACTAATGATGAACTTTGTCAGAGCTAAAACCAAGAAGAAACTACAATAGCACAGGCATTGATATTAGAAGTGGACTTCAGTAGAGTTCACAAATTTCAAAAGTCACACGCCACTCAGATACCAAAATGGGCTAGCCTTGGACTTTCACATAACTCTTCAAAGAAACTAAGTGAACACCTATAATAGAAAATTAAATGGGTATTATTTCAAGAAGATGGGTGAAAAGAACATCAGTAGTTTAAAATAGATTAAATTATTTAAATCTATTATATATAAAGTATATATATATAATAGATTAAAATTTTAAATAAAAATGAAAAAAGACTTAATTACATTAAGTTCAAATATAATTGTGAGAAAGAACATACCCACTGAGACCCAAGAGCTGACACAATAGTCACCAATAGGCCACATTGTTAAAGTAGAACTGGCCCAGAGCAAGGCTCTGATGGTTTCATGTTGGACAGAAATTATCTCACAGAAGGCAAGCATCAGGCACGATCACTTTGAGCTCATGACAATGAGCCACAGAAACCAGACAAATACATAAATACCAACCAACCCCCTCTCCAGGCACAAAGGAGGGAATGCCAACTCTTTAAGATTTTTTTACTTAAATCATATCTTTAAAAAAAACATAAAACTCTACTGTTCTCACTAAGGCTATCACTTGTCAAATACTGTTATCAAAAGATTACTTTTCTTACAGCACTATGTCTGTAATAAACCTCCATCCTTAAAATCTCCCCAGGAAAAACACAGATCTAATAGGAGGTTCGTAATACAGCCACCAACCAAGGTGTAGCCCAGTCCCCATGAGGTACACTTGCTTGGTGTTTCACCGTTGTCCAAGAGCACTGGCCTCCAGAATCATAGAAATTGGAAGGGAATTAGTTCACTATCCCATCCCCTTGTTCTTGGGTCAGCTTTAAAAATCATCTCACAAATCATTCCCAACTCCTCATAATTCCTGATGTTTTCATTGTTTTTTCAAAAGTTTAGAGCGCTATAATAAGAATTTCCAAGGATGAGCATCCTCCCTCATAAATGTGATCCCTATGTCCTTTTCCATATACTATGGTTACAAACTTTAGCAGCTTTATTCATATTGATCAACATATAGCTTATTAGGTATATTTCAGTGTTACACAAGAAGCTATTCTTCAGTATATATTTTAAATTAATATTTATTCTATATAAGATTTTATGTAGATTCTAATGTGCATGTAAGAGTCTATGTATAAGCATGCATATTTAGTTTTCATATGTGTGTTCAAAATTTGCTAACATATTAATTTATGTTGTACTAAAGTATACAATTACTTGATTTTTGTGTGTAATTTACAATTTTTTCACTTTTTTCTTTTCTTTTTAGATTATCACATAATTATATTATTTCTCCTTTCCTTTTCCTGCCTCCAATTCTCCCATATACTCTTCCTTGCTCTCTTTTAAATTCATGGCTTTTTTCATTAATTGTTCTTACATGCATATATGGATATATATATACACATATATCCTAATTTATTATATATAAACATATATGATATATATATATGTATATATATATATCTTCTTAAATATAACCCATTCAGTCCATATGATGTTCTTTGTAGGTATGTTTTCAGGGCTGACCATTTTGGTCCTGGTAAATAGTTGGCATACTCTTTCCTGGGGAAGATTATTTCTCCCATTCTCTCAATATCAACATTCCTTGGTTATCTGCAGGGTTTTGTGTGTGTGTGGTGTGTGTGTGTGTGTGTGTGTGTGTGTGTGTGTATGTGTGTGGTTTTCTGTTTTGTTTTGTTTGTAGAGTTGAGGCCTCATGAGATTTACACCATCCTCTGGAGCTAGGACCCAGGCTGGATCTGGTGGGCTGGCAAGAAGTTGTAGATGGGTTGGTCAGAGTGACTCACCAGGCTAGACCCTGGAAAAAGTTGGAGGGAGGAGTCATATTTTATATTTTTAACAGAATTCAATGCTTGCTTGCATTCCCCTTACTTTCTTGATTTCATTCTAATACTTAGAACGAATGGTTCTTTTTCTAATGAGCATTTTAGCATATTTGAGTAAATATCTGACCACATTGTAAATTGTCATACAGAATATACAGCTCTTGTCTGTGGGAGCCCATTTTCAGGTTCCTTGTGGCTTTACCCAGCAGGTCCGCATAGAGGATGATTAGGGCCACGGGCCTGAGTGCAGGTGTCTGAGATGGTCTGCACTTGGCTGTGCTGGGGGAGGAGGTCTTTTACTCCACCCCTTGGCATCTCTATAAAAACCCAGGGGCAGAGATAGTTGGGGCCATTGGAAAAGGTTCCAGGTCCTCTCAAGGCTATCCTTTATTTTCTATCTGTTTACCTCCACAATCTAAATCCTTCTATCTAATATTTCCTGCTGCTCGCACTCAAGAAAACTCCGGGGAGCTGTAGGGTTGGTGGGTAAATGCCAACTTGTCCTTACTCCCTAAATAGCATCAGCTTGCAGTTACTTCATTTCATTCTCGTTGTTTATTAAAAATGTTTTTACAGGTAAATGACGCTTTCTATAATAATCTACTACTTTTAGACCATGTAATAAAAAATGGATCCTGTGTGATGATGATTTGTTTTCTCACTTCTCTTAATTTTAAATTATTTCCCCAAGCTTCTTAGAAATCGGTACTTTCTCCAAAGTGCACTAATGTATAGATGTGTGCATTCTCTTTTTTATGTATACATTCTCTTTTTGTTTTTTACTTCATGTGTATGAGTGTTTTGCTTATATAACTGCCTGATGGTGTGGATGGTGGAACTGGGCAGTGAATCCCTTGTAATTGGGTTATGGGTGGCTGTGAGCCTGCATATGGGTATTGGAAATCCAGTCCATATCTTCTTTATAGGAGACGTAAGTGTTCTTAACCACTGAGCCATCTTTCTATCTTCCAACCTCCGTAATACCTACTAATTATTATGAATATGCTTCTCTGTGTCTACTAAGCCCTTAATGCATAAGAGTTTCCACTATTGCCACACAATGCCAAGCATACTCAAGAATGAATTGTAGCCCATTGAAGCATTAACCTCATTTATCACTTTTCTCTAAACACTACTATTGTTCTGTCCAATTTCCTGAACACATTTGAAAGCATTTTTGAGGGAGTGCTTATTCTACTTTAATCTGGTGTATGGAGGTTCATAACTGTTATGTCTTCATTGAGAACTTTTTCATCAAAATGAAATCACCATCTTGTCCATTTGCTGCTTAGGGAAATTGATTTTGTTTTGATGCATGTGGCCACTTTTGCTGTTATTTGCTGTTGGCATTGCATGATTAATCTTTGTCTGGATTTTTAACTTTTTATTGAAATTCCTTTACAGTTGTTTCTTGTAAAAACATATGACTTTTGTGTTTTGGTTATTATAACTCATTTGAGATTTTTTTTTCAGCCATACAGGGTGACATATCATAAATACTTCTTAAGCCTTGGGTTTTTCATGCTTCTATTTCCTTTACTATAAAGTATCTGTTTTATAAATTTCCTTTATTTTTTATTTTCCTAATAAGCGGGTAGTAGACATATTGGATTAATAGTGAATACTTTCAACTATTATACATTAAAAAATCATAGACGTTTTCAACAAATCAATGTAACAAAGGAAATAACTCAGTTTCCATAAGTAAGAAAGAAAAGGGTACCCTTTTACAACCTATGTACTCTAGACACCTACTCCTGACACATACTTTGAGGAAATCTGACTTAGAACTAAGCAAAGATGTCATTTACTTCATAAATCTTCTCTATCAGAAATTACCTCTAATATTTTAACTATGATATCATCTGATTTAAAAATTCCTTAGTGTTAACTCTGTCTTCAATTGTTTTCAAGTTTTGTTAATATTTTATACTGGGACAAAAAATAGTATAGTTTTCTCATTCTTTAGTTCTTTATTGTCACTTATTTCTAGGATATTCAGAGGTGCATTTGAAGACCTAACTCCACAGAACCATACTATGTATGTGTAGCATATGTTCTCATTAGGTTCAAATGACCCCTTACTCCTGGGCCTTTGAAAGCCTATACCTAGAACACCCAATGTTCCAGTTTGTAAGACCAAGGTGGACTTCGTTTCTGTGTGCTCGCTTGTAATGTTCGCATGCATAAAGAAGGTCTGGTGTGCTCTAGAAGAAAGCTCTGCAGGCAGGCTTCATGAGAAGATGGAAAACATTTTGTCTGTGCTACCTACTGCAGTAGTTCCAGTCATGATTGCTCACTTAAAATATGGCTTCAGAAAATTATTTTTTGTTCACTTTAAGTCCCTAATTTAAACTAAAATATTTCTATAGGATGGTGACTCCAGTATTGGAAAAAAAAAAAAGTCTTCAGTGTTCCAGGGTATTGAGGGGTAAATACTATTCTGTGTTTTATCTTGCCTGCCCATTAAAAAAAAATAGCCTTCTTAATGCTCTCCACTCTAAGCAACTGCATTTTCCCCCAGGTTCCTTCAGATATTACAGATCTGGAAACTTACTGATTTATGATCACTTTTCCTGTTGGATTCCTTTCAGTGGCTGCTGATTGTCCCTCCCTTCCGATCACTAGTGGAATTTCCCATTTTTTTTTACTCTGTCTTCTTCTTCCCAACTTCTCCTTTCTTACACTATAAGACTGGAGCTGTTTCTCTGCCACTCCTATTCACAAATTGCGTGAGGGAAGGGCTAGAGCTTTGCTTTACACTGAAGTTCTGCTGCCTGAATAGTTGGCACTTTTCAAAAGATGAGACGAGTTGGTCTGGAAGCTTGGCTATTTAGAAGATCTTTGTAGAGCAGTTCCATGCTTCACTCCCCATGGTCTTCTCTCTCTCCCTTTGGTGTCTTCAGCACTTGTGGAGGAGCTGAACTGCTAGGCTGCCACACACTTAATTTCCAGGTCTTTCTTGTTCCTGCCCCTTATGTTTCTCACTCTGCCAACGTGAGAACCTCATCACACCACCCTGCTTGATTTGGGCTATACCATCAGACGCTGATATTTCCCCTGTTCCTTTTCTTAGCAATGTTTATACTTCTGGCTCCTTGCCAGCCAAGACAAGGCTTTACACACTGCCTCAGGTCAGTTTTTTCAAGACGGTTCAAACTCAGATGGCCAAGAGGGCTCATAAAAAGTACCCCAATTTTCTTTTTCGTTCTCATGTATTCCAGAAACACTTTGGATCACAAATTTGGATGGAGACCTTCACCAAAAGTTGAAAATTTCTGAAGAATAACTGGGTTCCATGACAAATCTTTCCACTAATGATCCTGCTCTTTATTTGATTTTATAACCTATGTGTTATTTTTTGTTGTTGTTGTTTTGTTTTGTTTTTAAATAGGCTCTGTTTGCCCAAGGTTGACCTTGAGTTCCAGAGCTCTAGTGGATTGTCTTGCCTCAGATTGCTGGGTAGCTGGGACTATTTGTGTTTTCTACTCCAGGGAACTGCAGAGCATGTCTTGATAGCAGCAGCTACTAGAATGTGCCCCTCTCTCCAGGCATATGCTAAGTTGAAGTCTCTTCCATGTTCTACTTTCTAATTCACTAAACTGGGGCGAGGACTAGATCTATAACTGCTAGTGAGCCATCCCAACACTGGGTCACATTCTGAGGAGTATGTTATTGCTTTTGTAACTGTCACCATACCTACAGAGCAGTCATTCTTAACCTGTGGGTTGTGACCCCTTTGGGGAGTTGACTGATCCTTTCACGAGGGTCACATATCAGATATGATTCAACACAGTAGCAAAATCACAGTTACGAAGTAGCAACAAAATTAATTTTGTGGTTGGGGGTCACCACAACATGAGGAACTGTATTAAAGGATGGAAACATTAGGAAGGCTGAGAACCACTGCTACAGAGCAATACTATCAATGTTGTCTGTGCCATTGCAGTAGCTCTAGGATTTGTGTTATTTGAATTCCAGTTTCTGTGAGAGCTCTAAGGTGATCTACCTAGCATCACACCTTTGTGTGACTGGCAAGGCTAGTTTGCACTCTTATTAGTGGTATTGTGCTAAAACCTTTTAGCCTCCCTGGATTCTTGCTGTATGTTCCTTGGCAGAGTCTTATTTTTGTTCCCCAATAACTGTTTTGGATAGAACTGCAGGTTTCCTAAGACTTCACTCAGAGGCCAGAAAGAGTGGTGTTTAAGAGTTCTACACATGACATTTATTACACAAGGACTCCCCTAGCTCTCAGACTACACTGATTAGTTGCTCTTGTGGAATGTTGTCCTCTGAACATGACATGGCCACTGCAGTCTTGGAATCAGAACAGCTGTGATTACCAGTCCCCAAAAGATTGGAATCATCAATATTCCATTATGGGAAGGGGAGGGTTCATGAGAGGAGCACATAAGTCATAGTTACTGGTAAGCCATCCATAATGCAGTACTCATTTGGCTCTGAGTGGCTCATGAAACAGTGTACAAGATGTAGGAGGTCATCCTTTTCAACAAGGAAATTCTAATCAGTAATTGCTAAGGAGAGATTCAGTAGTTCAGAAAGGTAGTTCCTCAAAAACAACTATGTTGCTGTAAGTAGCAGCCCTTCTCTTCATTCCCCTATAACTAATCCCAGCTAAACTCATTGGTTTATCAGAGCAGACATGGGTGGAACAATCCCTCTGCTCTGTTATTAGTTATCTATCTGGAGTGAGTAGCTCACTGAGATGGAGAGGGACAGGTAGGAGGGTTGTTCAAATTCCAGGAATTGGTCCTACTAAAGCTGTCTGCTTTTGCTTTCCTGCCTTCCTTCCTCTGTCCTGTTGCCTAGGCTAGTTCTTCATTTCTTAATGCCTCCATGTCTGTGGGTGAGAGGAGTTCATAAAGGTGGACCACAGATCTGTTGGTACTTACATACGAGATTAGGAGAGCAAGAGCTCATGGGAATGGCTATTTTTTCAGTTCAGCATTCTTACAAAAGTATGGTTATCTGATAACTTTACTTTTGCTTGGGTGCTCTTTTGATTGTTTTGGCTCAAGCTTTTTGAAAATTTGAGAAAATATACTTTGTACCAATACTTCTCTTTTGCATGTTCTTAGGGGATGTTAGTGTATTAGTCACTTTTTATTGCTCTCATAAAACATTGTACAAAACAACTTACAGGAAGAAAGATATATTTTGGCTCACTGTTTTGGAAGACTCAGTTCATGCTCACTTGTCTCCACTGCTGCTGGTCATGTATAGTAAGATAGATATCATGGAGAGGAGGATATGATGAAGCAAAGTGGCTCTATCTCATGGAGAACAGAGAAGCAAGATAGTCTTTAAAGTAATGCCATGGGGATCTGCTTTCTCCAGGGAGGACCAAGATCCTTAAGTTTGTAGTACCCCCTAAATATCACCAACAGCTGAAAACTGAGTATTCAACACATAAGCCTATGAGAGAACACTTCATATTCAAACATAATATACATCTGCATAGTTTATCCATATGTATTTTTCATTTTATGTTGGTCTTTTGCATTCCTCTCACCATTTTGGGGAAGAATTTCTTTACTATGTCACTCACAATTCAGTATAATACAAGACTGATTCTGCCTTTTCACCCAATTAATACTGATTTTGTCACCCTACTACATTTATATTTACAATGAAGTCTTTATTTTTTATTATGCAGAATTGCTTAAATTAATTTCATGGATGTATACAATGTATTTTGAATGTATTTTCCCACACATCCAGTATCTCATTCCTCCTCACTTCCATTAATCCCCTGTATTCCATAGACAAATTCACTTATACTTTAATATTATCAGGTCATATTATATATTTGTTATACCTAGGACCAACAAATGAGGGAAAACTTGATATTTACCATCTAAAACTGATTTAATTTGTTTGATGTGATAATTCCACTTGTATATATTTTCTTGCATGGACATAACTTTATTCTTCATGGATGAAAAAAATCCCATTGTATATGTGAACTACATTTTCTTCATCCACCCCATCTCGATTGGCTGTATAACTCAGCTTTCACAAACAGTTTTACAGTCTTAATGCATAATTATCTCTGTGCTAGGTTAACTTTGAGTCTTTTGATTAAATACTGATAAGTTTGTTTGAGTGGTAGTCAATGAACTGCCATACTGATTTCCATAGTTGTTAGTCTACTTTGGATCCCAGTGATCAATGTATAAGAAGAAAAAAAAAGTGACAGAGTAGGTTACCTTTTTTAGAGTTGTTCACTTGTGACGTCCCAAGAACCCCTAAACATCACAGGCTATTACATCACTCTTGGTTACCCTTGAGAAAATAACAATAAGACCTTGTTGCCAAAGACATCACATACTTGAGACATGTAACATAGAGAAAGTTGGTACTAAACAGGAAGCTTCATCCCATTGGCTAGCTTGCATAGTGCTGAGAGGTGTTATACATACTACTGGTAGAGAAAAGTAATCATCAATATTACCAGCTGTGAACCCTGTGAGCTACAAAAAAGACTACCCTGGTAATACATGCTCACTGACACAATAGTGCCATAAATATCATGGGAGTAACCAAATTTCTGATTGGATTCAAGTACCACTGTACACAATAAAGCCCATACCTGACAATGCTGCCTATAACCTATGGCTAGGCAAGCAATAGGTCCTAGAGGATAATATACCACTATTATCCAAATAAACTGACATAGAATTAAATTTATTACTAATGAGTTTTCAGTATATCCATAGATTGGTGCATCTGCCATCCTCGTTAGATACACTTCTTTCTTCAGTAGAGAGCAGTTAATCCAGAAACCTACAACTAGTCAACATACAGAGAACAAGAAACTGAAGAGTGGTCAGTTCAAATTGGAGAATCTATGTCATAGTCCTCCCTGCAAGAATCAGGAATTATTTCGAAAGAGGAGTAAAAAAGATTGGAAGAGCCAGAGGTGGTAAATGACTACAAGGAAACACTTTTCCATCCATAAAAGTGCAGCTAGACATGTGAACTCACAGAGAAGACAGCGAACAAGGGATCTGCAAAAGCTCTAGCCAGACAAATCCTAACATGGAGTTGAGAGTTTGGAACTAAGTCCCAATTCTAGTTGAGTATCTATTGGGCAACTGATAGCTGTTAGAAGAAGGAGAGTTCATTTTTAAGGGTGTGGTCCCTGGTAGATTGACTATGCTCCTATGGATGGCCACATACCACAGGCTATATTGACAGCACAAATTAGAGTCAAGGAGTTTAGAAAAATAGTCACAAAGTTGGGTGGATGGGGAAGGCAAGTATGGAACTGGGAGGAAAGGAGAGAAGTGAATATGATCAAAATACATTCATGGTATGAAACTCTCAAAAAATGAATAAAATGGAGGAAACAGAGGTCCTCTTTGCCTACATCCTCACCAGAATGGACTGGTATTTGTTTTCTTAATGACTGACATTGTGGCTGAGGTAAGCAAGAATCTCAATGTAGTTTTTTTTTTTTAACTTTTATTTCTCTGATAGCTAGTATTATCATATATTTTTTGGCCACTTGTGTTCTATCTTTTGAGAACTGTGTATTCATTTCATTCACCCACTTATTGAAGGGGTTGATTAACTTTTCTTGTATTTTTTTCCTCTGTGTATTCTATATAATCATTCTCCATCATATGCTTGGCTAGCAAAGACATTTTCCCCGTTCTGTAAACCATCTTTTCGACCATCTGACTGCTTCTCTTGCTGTTTAGAAGCCTTTCTTAATTTCACGAGGCACCATTTGTCAATTAAAATTATTTCCAAAGTGACTGGAGTCCTATTCAAAAAGTTCTTGCCCATGGTGATATTGTGAAGTATTTTCCTTATTTCCCCCCATCAGTTTTATAGTTTTATGTCCTACATTCAGTTCTTTGATCCATTTGAAATTAATTTTCACACACGTTCAAAGATAGAGATCTAACTTTCTTTTACATTCAGATATCCAGTTGTGCCAGCATCATTTGTCAAAGAGATGTCTTTTCTTCTATGTGTATTTTTAGAACTTTTGTAAAAATCAGATATTTGTGGCTGCATGGATTTATTTTCAAGTCTTCTCAGTTGCCCTGGTTTGTTTCTGTGCCAGTTCCATCCATGCTGTTTTTGTTAATATTGTTCCAATGTACAACTTAAAATCAGGTATGGTGATACTCCAAGCATTGTTTTTTGCCCAGGGTAACTTGAACTATTTGGGGGCCTTTAATACTTCCATAAGAATTTGGGAATTTTTTTTCTAATTCTATAAATAATGACATTAAATTTTTGATGGGCATTACACTGAATTTGAAGATTGCTTTTGGTAGTATTTGTACAATATTGATTTTTCCGCTCCATAAGCTTAGAAAGCTCATCTTCTAGGATCTTTGATTTCTTTCTTTAATATTTTACAATTATCTTTATAGAGGTCTTTCATGTTTTTAGCTTGTTTCTGTTGAAAAATCTGCTATAATTCTGATGCGATTACTTTCACATGAGGAGGCGTGCTTATCTTGAGGTTTTCAGTGTTTTTTCTTTGTTTTCTATGCTTTGTTTTTATGCTTAGTGATAATTAACATTGGGAAGCTCCTTTTTTTTTTATCCTGTCCATTTGGGGATTACACACCTCTTGAATATGTAGGTTCGCCTCTTTCACTAGAGTTGGGAGGTTTTCTAGTACGAGGTTATTAAGGATTGTTTATCCATTCAGGCTAGTGTTCTTCTGTATTCAGGATGTGTAATTGTCTTTTAACAGTATCCCAGTGAACTCATGTGTGTTGTTCATATTTTCTTAGTTTTTGTCTTTGTTGGTACCTAAAGGTTCTACTGTATCTGTGTCATTTTCCATCTTTGAGAGTATGCCTTTGACTATTGGTAAAGCAGCCTTCATTTACCACGTTCTGTTCTTTTCTTTGTTTATATGTGTGTTGAGTTGCTGACTTTTAAGGGTCCATGTTTTCCTACTTTTGTCCAAATATATTTCTGATTTTAAAACCCATTTTGTGAATTTTCTTCAGAATATAAACATTATATTTTGATGAACTTACACCTCTATCCTTTTCTTTTTTAAATTTTATTATATGTGTCTTTCACATCATGTATCTTAGTCCTATTCATTTCTTCATCCCTTCTCCTTCACCCTCTGCCCCTGTATGTGCCCCAAATAAAACAAACTTTAAGGGAAAACATAAATAAAATAAAAAGGGAAATGCTTAAAATTCTTGTTGTGGAAGTTGTGAGTTATGCTATGTATCCGTTTGTCCATAGATCTTTACTTGCAAGTATCCTTTTCTTAGTAATGTATTGTTTGAATCTTTTATGTATGTGTGAGTACACACACCTGAAAATTATTTTCTGATTCTTTTATGCACGTATGAGTGCACCTTTTGTGTGTGGTGTATGTGCGCTTATGTGTGGGTGTGTGCCCACAGAGATACAAAAGCAAGGCATCTATTGTCCCCCTCTTCCAATTTCTACTTTATTCTTTTGAGGGAGGGTGTCTCCATAATCCTGGGGTTTGGAGATTTTATGTAGGTTGATCGCTAACAAGCTTGGCTTTGCCTCTGAAATGTTGGCAGTACAGGTGTACTTGAGACTATGGCTGCCCAGCTTGTTATTTGGGTGCCGAGATCTGAATTTAGGTCCTCATGGTTCCATAGCAAGCACTCCCAGCCACTGAACCTTCCCTCCAGCCACTGTTATAAATCATTTTAAAATACTTTTATTTATCTTTTACACCTTGAATTTTTATTTATTATTCTATGGAATATTGTCATGGATTCCCATCTTTGTTTTTGTTTTACTTTCCTTTGTTCCTTTGATATTTATTTCCTCCTTTCAGGAAAGATAGGTCTGATCCATTCACCTAAATTCAAAAGTATATACTGGTTATTTTGAGCTATTGAAAACTTTCTGATTCATTGTATATACAAAAAGAAGCACTAAGCAATCAATGGGCATATGCCTATATTCAACATCCAATGTGCTATAACTTTCTTTTAAGCATGGCTGTTTTGAATAGTCTTTCCTCCTTGATTTGATTACCTTACTATTAAGAGCATCTTAATGCATACAATTTGTAGCAATACATAGACTTTCATTTACTGGACATAAGAGGAAAATTATCTGTGTGGAATTCTCCTAAAACTTTTAGTTTTTTCTTTGGAAAAAATCTGAGGTTTAACCTGGAAAAAAACACCCTCTTTTCATTAATGCTATCCATCATATTATCTATTTGAAAGTATTTGGTAGCATTATATCAAATGATGAGAAAATGGATTGTTGACCTAGAACTGATAAATAAAAGTGAGCATTCTCCCTTATAAAAATTGAAATGGAAGGTTTTCTTTCTATGAGATGTGTGTGTGTGTGTGTGTGTGCAAGGATTTGATTGACTCAACCCCCATGAACATTTCCTCTGTGTGGCCATGTTATCAGCCTTAAGAACATATCTGAGTTGCTATACACAGAAATGCCTTATTAAATGGTCTGTGCCCCAGCGCTAAGGACCTAGCAAGTTATCCCGGAATTTTTTGTGGTGTGTTATTCTTTCTCAGTGATATAGTAAATAAGAGACAAATTAGACAAGTAGCTGGAGTTACCCTCCTTTTCATTATGATAAAATTGCACTGAAAGAAATCATTTTGGGGCTCCACCACCGCTGCCACCCACTGGACTCTGTAACCTACAAGACCCACTATGCAGCCCAAATCCACCAAACCCATCATCCTCTCCTTAGCTAAACATCTCCTAAAACATTAGCAGCCCCTCAAGACACAAGCATCACCTGCATCAGTTGGAAAAAGAGGTAAGTTACTGGTCTTTCAGCTAAACTACCCCCAATCTCTAGGCCCTACCCCCAGGGCATATCCCAGGCTCTTCCCTGTCCTATCTTAGCTGCAGCAGCTGGCCAGCAGGTAGGAGTCCTATGGGCAGGCTGCTCCACCACCACTGACACCATTGGACTCTGTAACCGACCCACTCTGACACCCCAAACCACCGAACCCATCACCCTCCTCCTGGCCAGCCATCCCCTGCAACATGAAAGGCCTCGAGAGGCATGAGCTCCACCCACACCAGTTAGAAGGACAGACTCACTCTGCTGCCCAATCCCACCTACTCCAGCATCCTCCCCATGAACAGCCCTCTCCAACATCAGCAGATCCTATAGGCAAAAGTATTGCTCATACCAGTTGGAAAAACAGGCACATGCAAAACCTACACCAATTGGAAGAACAGACTCCATGGGTATAGGCACAACCCACACTAGTGGGAAGAACGGACCCCAAAGGCACAAGTAAAACCCACACCAGCCAGAAGAACTGGACGATATGCTGTATCTAGGCACCCAAACCCCCACAAACCTAAGTTGATACAACCCTACATGATTAGACAACCCGCCAATCACCAGAACCTATGGTGGTATTATATTTGCACTGAAATGTGAAGGGGAAATATGGTGGCATTTTATTTGTACTGAAATGTGATTTTCATTGTATGTTAATAAATAAAGTTGCCCGGAGATCAGAGCTATTAGAGCCATAGCAAGAGCATGGTGGTGGTGGTGGTGGTGGCGGCGGTGGCGCGGCGGCAACTCATGCCTTTAATCCCAGCACTTGGTAGAAGAGCTAGGTAGATCTCTGTGTGTTCAGGGATACAGCCAGCATTGGAGACATATGCCTTTAAGACCTGGAGGGCGGTACTTACAGGCAGTGACGAGGAAATCATGTGTTTGGGTTTACAACCAGTGAGAAGGCAGAACAGAAAGACTATTTAAAGACAGACACACAGGAAGTAGCTCTCTTTCAGGGAAGCTAGGAGCACTGTAGGAGGTAAGATTTTAGCTATGAGCTCTGACCTCTCAGCTTTCTCTTTTACATTGGTTCTGTGTTTATTGTTTTAATAAGAAGGTTGGTTACATCTACAAGAACCATTGGCCATTCAGGCCAAAGGAAGATAAAGGAAACAGACGGTAAAGAAACAAAACACCCATCCAACAAAGACATCACAAGAATCAACACCTGTACCTATAACTACCCCAAAACCAGGTGGATAAAAACAGTTGTGTAGGAACACATTCAACAACATAAAGAACAATATGTCACCACCAGAACCTAGTGATTCTGCAACAGCAAGACCTGAATATCCCAATGCAGATGAAACAGAAGAAAATGACCTTAAAAATGACTTCATGAAGATGATAGAGGCCCTTAAAGAGGAAATGAAAAATTCCCTTAAATTAATTGAGGAAAAGACAAAAAAAATCAAAGAAATCAATAAATCCCTTCAAGAAAGCCAAACAAACAAACAAAAACAACCAAATGGATGTAGAAAACAGTTCAAGACGTGAAAACTGAAATAGAGGGAATAAACAAAACAGAAACCAGAGAATTCTGGAAAATCTGAGAAAATGAACAAGAACTATAAATGCAAGCATAACCAACAGAATACTAGAGATGAAAAAGAGGCATTGAAGATGCAATAGGGAAATAGATTTATCAATCAAAGAAAATGTTAAATCCAATGCATTCTTAAAGGAAAACATCCAGGAAATCTGGGACACCATGAGAAGATCAAACCTAAGAATAATAAGGATAGAAGGAGAAGAATTCCAGCTCAAAGGCACAGAAAATATATTCAACAAAATTATAGAAGAAAGATTTCCCAATCTAAAGAAGGACATGCCTATGAAGGCAGACTAGGAAAGGGAAACTCCTAAGCAGGGAGCTACAGCTAGGTAGGAAGAATGAGTTCTAATGCTCTCTTCTTCAAAGTAGTAAGCTATTGGGAACATGAATTTATTTTCTATTTTGTGATAGCTAAAATGGACTTTAAAGTTCACAAACACTCAGGATGCTGGATATATGAATTATCTTGATTTGTTCATTGCGCAATATTTACATGTTTTGGAACATCATGTCATTTTGCTTAAGTATGAAGAGTTAGTATTTGTCAGTTAAAAATAAATCAAAACTGCACAAAGCTTTGGCTGTCGTGGAGTCTAAAGCATATGACAATAGCTCAAGAAAATGGAATTAAAGGAAGCCTTAGGAAGGTATGAGTGGCTTAGAACAATGTATCCACTGGTCCTGATGACCTAATGAGGATGAATAGGTGAAAGAGAACATCAAGGCATTCCAGAGAGACACAATTTTCAAGAGTGACCTTCTGGGGAAAGTGAGAAGAAACAGGATCCAGAACACAAACAGGGGATTCCATTTTATATGCTACTGCTAAAGAAGGCAGATGAAAACAGTGGGTACATGTGCGTTTATAGCCTTACTGAGAGATTTCAGACCACCAACTCATCTTTCCCTGTATGCAACTGAAATAAAGATGATTACATGAGCCAGGTAGTGGTGGTGTATGCCTTTTAATCCCAGCACTTGGGAGGCTGAGCCAGGCGGATCTCTGTGAGTTCGAGGCCAGCCTGGTCTACAGAGCAAGATCCAGGACAGGCACCAAAACTACACAGAGAAAGATGATTACATGCTCAGGTCAGCCATCAAAACTATCATAATTATATAAAAATGTAATAAAGTCATAGAATGACTAAAATAGTCAGATTTACCCCTGCTACTTGGTTGGCGAGTCCATGGATTACAACTTTTTCTGGAGGACAGGTGTCAGACTTTAGGTAGTTGCAGTAAATCCCAGTCAGCAGCTGAATTAAATTTATCTCTAATCACCCATAGAGTATACACCTGCTGCAGCATCATTTCTTATCAGTATTATAAAAGCTCCTTTGTTTTATTGATACGAATTTGAGGTTGTCATCCTTATGTTTTAAATGTGTAAAGAAAGGAAATTCCCCCACCCACACCACGTGGAAGAAGAATAAAATGCCATTTGAATACAGAATAATACAGAACAATTGTCCAAAAATGCCAGAGAACAAAAGAACAGTGTGGCTTGGGATGCTGTATTTTGGTATATTTTTTTTAAAGTATACATGTTTATGTTATTTTTCAGAGCAGTTCCCTGGATTTAAGTCAGACTGGCCTAGCTGGCTGACATTGACATATCCCCATAGATATGACAGCCACAGCCCACCAGTCACCAGCTTACAGTAATGTTTATGAATATCTTTGAACTCAATCACACAGTAAGCAAGACATACAGGAGAAGAAAAAGCAATATCAGCTGTGAAATAACATTCTATTTTTTTTTTCATATTTCCTCTACACAAAGTCAAGAATTAAGTGAACATACTAATGGGAGGAAGCTGCTACCATTAGGAAAGAGTGAACTGTGTTATATTTAAGGAAAACTTCAAGAGGCATCACATGGGAGAGGATTTTCTGTCGTTAAAATGAAGTGTCATTTTAGGTTTCCTCCTACATATGTCAATTTAATTATAAAACAGATTTTATACATCAGAAGCAATAATGGGGTACTGGATGAGTGTGTGTGTGTGTGTGTGTGTGTGTGTGTGTGCATGCATGTGTAATTTTTAAATATTCAACATGAAGATTTCTGCACTCCAGAGAATTAATCAAACTGTCAGATCCAAGACCAAAAACTGAGAAGTACACCCAGTGGTGTGTCATGGTAACTTAGCAACCAGAGCTGAAGAGGGTAAGACAGAAATTGCTGTCATTTCCTAATATTTAAGACTGTCTACCTTAGACTCTCCTTGCTCCCTCCCACAGCCACATTCTGATCCCTCTAGGTTGTACTTCACTAAATCATATCTTTCATATTTTTAGTGATATTATGCATGACAATTTGTATTTGCGGAAAATGAAAATCACTTCCTAGAGACTTAACTGGAGAGCATCTGTGGATCTTTCATTGACCAGGGCAGGTAATGCCAACTGGACTCATACTCACGAAGATGCTTAGCAACTCCTTTATTTGAGTTCACACCTAGGGGCTTAGACAGTCCTGTGACAGGCTCTGAAAAGCAAGTTCTCCTGTCAAAATTACAGTTTTGCAGCAGTTCATGGATGGGCATCAGCACAGGACCATCCCATAGTAGATTTTATTTATCTATTTAGAGCAAACAAACCAAGCCCCAAAATACAGAAAGTAGTTCTTGACCTTGATGCCTGGGAAACATGTATAAATGAATTGTTTAAAAACAAAAGAAAAAAAAAAAAAGGCATTATTGGAGTCATTAGACTTGTACACAGTGTCCCAGATAGCCTTGAATTAGTAAGAAGATAGAAGGTTTATATTCTGTTGTCAATTGTTGTGGGGCTACTTTATACCTTTCATCTCAATGTGGATGTGTGTTTGTTTATTTATTTAGGAAGCATTACCTGAGCATCCTTGTGAGCAGTTTCCACATGCTCGGAAAGGAATAGGTAATGTTCTTTACCATCAGAGATCTCAAATAGATCACCCCCATAATACAAAATATTGCACACCAACACAGAACTTTACTTTCTCCGAGTCTCGTTACCTTTAACCTTCAAATATTGATCCTGGGACACACCAATAATTCTGCCTGGCCTCTATGTTAGAGGTATCCAATTGAGAGGTGTCAAAATCTTGACTGTGGGACACAATCCTCTGGACAAGAAAAAAACCAATATTAGACTTCTTCTGTATTTTTTCAGAGAAAGGAAAAGAATTATAAATAAGATGGCATTTGAACATTTTTATTTCTATCTTACTTTCCAGAAATCGTGTGTGTGTGTGTGTGTGTGTGTGTGTGTCTGTGTTTGTGTCTATGTGTCTGTGTGTATGTATGTAAGTAGGCTAGAAGAAAAGCAAGAGTTTACCACACACATAAACTGTGACATCCTTACTGCTTCTGGGCTGCTACAATGTAACACAGTTCACATTTGCTCACATCAGTATATTTATAAGCTGCACATCCAGATGCAACACTCTCACCTTCTATTTTTGAGAGCTCAAAGTTGGTCAGAGGACATAGCAAGAGTTGGCGGTGGTGGCCACCTTTAATCCCATAGATCTCTGTGTGTTCAGATAGCATTGGAGACATATGCCTTTAAGACCTAGGGCTGTACATTCAGACACGAGGCAGTCAGTGCAACAACTAAACAAAAAGTATCTAATAGAGTTGACAAGCTCCCCTCCTGCATCTTCTCTACAAGCTTTACAAGGTGAAAACAAGGGTGATGTAAGGGCTCTTACAAGAAATCCTGGGATTTGCAGAAAATACATAAAAGTACTTTGGAATATGTATTAATACTTACTATTTATGAATATAAATTGTGCTCTCCATAGAGCTCCATCCTAAATTATTTTCATTCTTACTGTATAACTTAATACCTTGTTTATATTTGTATATTATCTGTGCATTTGAGTGAGCCACATACTGAAATATATGATGACATGTCAACAATCTGAAAGTTTGGAGGCTACAACTTGAAGTCGGGCTTCCTGTTTGGGTTGAAGACCATCCAGGTTCACTGGCTGGCTGCATACAGCCACACTCAGCCATGTGGACCTATTTATCCCACTAGTCAGTATTGATATACCTTTCGCTTTGTCCTCTTATCTTTGAACAAAGCAAATTATGTATCAAATCTGGAGGGAAAGTTCTGGATTATAATGAAAAACAACATTTCATAAGTAACTCAATGATTACTCCTTTCTGCTAAATTTGCAATATGACACTTCTCTATAGGATTTTCTTACTTTTACTTTAAAGGCCTGACAACTGTGTCAGATAAGGCCGCGAACTTCAAGATCAGCTGTTCTCTAAATCTTTTGGATCAGCTGTAGCTTTAGGTGCCAGTCTCCATCTGCCTCAGAAGAGGCTTCTTTGATGAGGGGTGAGAGCTCCACCTCTCTGCTTATTAGGATAAGTGTTTAGAACACAGTTAGGAACTAAAGTAGTATAGAGAAGGGACAGTAGTTAGGCTTTCCTCTAGGGTCCATGTTTCATTCATTACCCATGGGCAGTTGGCTAGGTTTACAGTTCCAAGCATAAATTCCCTCCTACAGAATGAGTTTTAAGTCCAACCATACAGATATTGGTTATTCCCAGGATAGAAGTGCCATCATTCCATCTTTCAGGATGTCTTGACATTCTGTTCATTGTTGTGGTCCATAGGCATTACAGCTCCTTTTCTCTTTTAGAAGCTTGCATAGGTCTTCCTGGTGCTATGAAAGCTAGTCCCTAGAGAGGAGACTTCTAGGTCAGTTCCATGTCATTTCCTCTAAGTTCTGTGTGGCATCTTCAGCGGTAATATCTTAACCTTCAATTTCTTGGAAGAAACCAAAGGCGGCAGCAATAATCTATACTGTTTTGGGTGTCTCATAGACTATCTTGTTCAACAGCTAAAAGGAGGTTTCCCATATTTGACACTGTGGGATTAGATAATCTATGGATCTTAGAGTATTGCTGCCCCCAAGTTTTATAACTTCATTTGAGATAGATGATAGATAGATAGATAGATAGATAGAGATGTGTGTGTAATTGTATGTAGACAATAATATGATTTCCTATGAATTTTTCAAACACCCCTGGTGTTACTTATCCCATCTCCCTTATTCTCCCTCTGTGTGCTCTTCTCTCCCTCTCCCCCATCCCAGTGAAACTGATTCCCCATTATTTCCACTTCTGTTTCATAGCACCTGTCTTCTACAATTACCCTCTCTTGAGTCCTTCCATCCCTACTGTGGTCCCCTTTTTACTTCCTGGTATCTGCTCTTATTCCAGTTATTATACATCACAACTGAAATTTTAGAGCTAGAAACCAAAAGTAAGAGAGAACATGCTATCATGCTATGCTTGCCTTCTGGGTCTAAATTGCCTCACTCAGTATATATATTCTCTGATAGAGGATTAATATACAAAATATAAAAAGAACTCAAAAATAGAGCTAAAAACAATAAAATTTTAAAAATAAGTTGTAGATCTAAACAGAGAATTCTTAAAAGAAGAAATAAAAATGGCTAAGAAGTCTTTTGAAATTCAACACCCTTAGCAATTGGAGAAAGGCAGACTGAAACTCCTTTGAGATTTTTACCTTACCCCATTGGCAATAGCTAAGGTCAACTGAATAACTAACGACAAATGCTGATGAGGGAAAGTTGTTGGTGAGACTGAAAACTTAAGTAGCCTCTATGGAAATCAGTGAGCATAGCTCTCCAAAAGCTCAAACTAGTTCTCTACAACCCAGCTATCCTGCTCCATGGCATATGCCCAAAAGGACTCAAAGGATAAAGAAAATCACACACACACACACACACACACACACACACACACACACTTTGGAATAGTATTCAGCTATAAGGAAAGATAAAATCATGAAATTTGAAAGTAAATTTTGTAAGGGACATAATAGGCAGAAATCCTGAGTGAGGTTTTCTTTCAAATAATCAGAGAATTTTCACGCAGTTACAATGTCATTTGATGCATGAAAATTTACAGAGCAAAGATTTGGTTTGTACTGTACTGTAACTTGTGGTGGTATTGTGTTCCCCAAAATATTGTTACTCTAATAAATTTATCTGGGGTCAGAGAACAGACAGCCACTAGACACAAAGGCTAGAAAATGTTGGCACTCACACCTTTAATCCTAGCATTCCAGAGATAGAAATCCCTCTGGATCTCTGTGAGTTCAAGGCCACACTGGAAATAGTCAAGCATGGTGACACGCCTTTAATCCCAGGAAGCCAGCCTTTAATCCAGGAGTGGTGGTAGAAAGCAGAAAGATATATAAGGTGTGAGGACCAGAAACTAGAAGCTTTTGGCTGGTTAAGCTTTTGGCTGGTTAAGCATTTGGCTGGTTAAGCATGTGGCTGATTAAGCATTCAGGCTTTAAGCAGCAGTTTAGCTGAGAGCTATTGGGATGAGGACACAGAAGCTTCTAGTCTGAGGAAACAGGACCAGCTGAGGAATTGGCAAGGTGAGATAGCTGTGGCTTGTTCTGTCTCTCTGATCTACCAGCATGGACCCCAATAACTGACCTCGGGTTTGATTTTATTAATAAGAACTTTTAAGATTCCTGCTACAGTAACTAGATCATACATTAACTTTAGAATTTCATTCTATATCTTTAACAATGTGTGTGTGTGTGTGTGTGTGTGTGTGTGTGTGTGTGTGTGTGTGTGTGTGTGATTACTAGAAATGAAACCCCAAGAAAGGGAGAGCACTCCAGTGCCCCTGCAGATACTTAGGCATGGCAGTGGTGGTCTCTCCAAGTGTAAGTATATTCAAGCAAAGCAAGTCGCTGTGGTCCGGGCTCTGTTAGGAACCTCAGTCAACATCGAATTGCTACATCTACCAGGATCTTGGAGGCAACTGCTTGCTTTCACCTTATACTATCTGGACTCCAGTTACTTAATTTGTAAATTGTTTGAATAGTATAGATTCAATGTTGTGAATACTTTACTCCTTTAATTTCTTTACAGATCTTACTCCTTTAGACTCACATGATTTCATTTGTTGTGAAGTCCTCATAGCCATGTAGGATAATTGGAGGAAAAGATTCCACTGTACATCACTTAGATATGCATTTTAGATAAGACCTAGTACCACACTGCCTTTTGTAACTTGATTACTTTGCCTAAACCTGAAATTGTTAGGTGTCCTTTTTCCTGTTTCCAACAAAGACAGATCCAAGAGCAATTTGCTGTAAGAAATGAGAAACTCTCTTTTGTCAAACTTTCTTATGCCTGCTGTTCTTGGAAGCAGAGAAAAAATACTCTATAAATGCAGATATAAAAAGCAACAGCTGCCCTTGTCCAAGTTCCTATTACATGTGACCTGGTTTTCCAAATCTCTGTGATGTCTGGACCCTTGTTTCCCAGCAAGATCCATAACTAACTGCTTTCAAGAGACTCCATCTAGGTCTGTTTGCAAATCATACCCAGTCTGCCCATTAGGCGGACATCTGGCATGGGGACCACCGCACAGCATCCTCCTGGACCTTCGATCTGAGGCAGGAACCAAACTGTCTTTTGTCAGAATTCATCTGAAGATACAAAGGTCAGCATTGGGTGGGATAAACGGGCTTGTTTCTGACACTAAAACTAAACAGAAAATGTGCGGGGGATGGTGGGTGGCCTGAGGCTGATTTAGTTTTCTGGGAAAAGACAAAGAGTACGTAGTGCATTGACTGTCCTTGTAAAAGTATTGCAAGGGGTGAGCGTGATTGTGTATGACTATATGAAGATGGGAGGGGCAGCTGAGCATGTAATTAATACTCCAAACTACACTACCACTAATTTATTCTTTAATGATTCCCATGCTCCTCCATTTCCATTTTAGTGTCTTTTAAACAGAGGGTTCCCCCCCTCCAAGAAACAATATGGACTTCCAGTCTATTTCACTATCATTTGTACTTGCTCTTTGCGAGAGTCATTTATTGAAGCTACTTCCTGACCTTTTGAGTAAAATCAATACTCTAGGTGCTAAATTAGAAATATTGAGTAAGGATGCTTCTGTAACTCAAAAAGAAAATCTTCAGCAATTCCCTGTGGGTTTTGGAGAAATTATAAAGCCTCTGCTTAAATTTTAAGGTCCTTAAAAGTTAAATTACTTTAAACGTTACAGTAAGAATTATTTAAATCAGTGTATTATTGTTATTGATGATCTCCAACTTAGTGATTAAAAAATATCTATTGATTTAGTTTATATTTCTAAGGTTTGGAAATGTGGGATGAGTTCATTATTTAGATCTTTTGGGCATGACTGGACACCACATGTAGCCAAATGCATGTCAGCTGAGGTTAACTACTAAGTTGTCACTTGTCTGTCACATATAGTGATTGTGAGACCAGGCTACATTTCTTTCATCTTCTAGCAAACTTGCCCAAATATGTGCATCTGCTTCCAAAAGTCTAAGGAATCTATTAGTGACCTTGACTTAGAATAAATAGCCAAGATTCAATTCACAAGGGAAGGAACCTCACTCTATGATTTCATGGGAAGGGCTACATACTACTATATACTACTACATACTACATACTAGAAGGAGTGTTACTACAAACGAGGATCATTTTGCATTCAATTCACCAATCATGATACAAACCACGTGTTTGATAATTTGCACACATTTCACCAATTTTAACAATTTAACTATCTTGTTCTTGTTTCAGAGTTGATAATACTGATGCTTAGGGACCCACCCTAAGTGACTTGTCCATGATCAGGTGTGTTAGAAGATGACCAACTTAAAAACAAAATAAAATTAATCTTTCTTTAAAAAAAAAAAAGAAGATGACCAACTTGCCTTGAACCAGGATTCATGCGACCCCACACTTTTAACGTTTACTTCATGCTTTTCTATTTGCATACTTTAAAATTCTATTATTAAATAACAATATTCCTTTTCCTCTCAGTTCAAAACCTCTTAATATTTTATTAACCCAATCTGTTTAATTTATTCCAGTTTTTCAAACAAAAGGAGACTGAGATGTTTGGATTTGTTTTTTCAAGAATAAAACACACTCTCACTTTCTTAAGTTGAAAATAAACATCACTGCTATTGATTTATGTAATACTAAAAACATTTATTGGGTGGGAATTTTAAGCCACTGGTAGAATCCATTCTTAACTCAGGACTTTGACACTAACTATCACCTCCATGAAACAAAATAAGGGGCCTATGGAGATAACTCAGTTAGTAAAATGTTTGATACACCAACAGGTGACTTGACTTTGAGTCCTCAGTACCCAAGTAAAAATCTGGGCATAGCAGTGAACACCTATGGTAAAATACTCTGTCTCAAAATGTAGGCTGGAGGGGCTGGAGCTATGACTCAGGGGGTAAGAGCACACCCTGCTTTTTCAGGAGACACAAATTCAGTTCTTAGAACCCTTGCTGGATGTCTCACAACCACTTGTAACTCAAGCTCTATGGAGAGTGAATGCCCTCCCTCACTGGCTTCTGGGGACACTCATACACACAAGGCACACATTTACACACACACACACACACACACACACACACACACACACACACACATGCTAAATAAAAACAAAAATAAAAATTTAAAAAGCAAAGTGGAGCTAATTGGGGAAGATACTCAACATTGATCGCTGGTTTCTACATGCATGTACACTTGTATGCATATGAATGCTCACACACACACACACACACACACACACACACACACATGCACAAGGGGGGGGAGTCGAAAGCATTGCCTGTGAAATAGCTCTGCTTTTAATTACATCACAATGACATCTGAAGCAGTGGTCTAGGGCTGAGATTTTAGCAGCCCATGGTGCTGGGTCCTCCCTGCTGACCAAAAAAAAAAAAATCTTTCCAGTTTTCAAACTGCTTGCCTTTAATGATGTGAAAGCTGCAGAAGGGAATTCATGTCTTCATGATCCTGAATTCCCTTAAGATCAGCCTTGGCATTTCCTATAATGGTCTGTCCTTGTCTCTAATAACATGTAGGAGAAAGCTGCACAGGGGTTCCACTCTTTTCCTGATTACCATGATTATCATTTCCTTTTAATTGAGTTAAAGCTCTTGGGTCAGAAGCATGTCTCAGTCTCATGAAAGCATCACCTGATGCTCATGACATTCTCTCCCCATATCTGGTGGCACAAGAGAACAAGTCCAAGGAAGTTCTGGTTTGGGGCTTGTATTTAAGGAGACATTGGCTCAACAGCTTCGGGCTAGATTTCAGGACAAATAATGCAAAGCTTGGCATGGATTTTCTTGCCACCTTTTATGAGAAGAATGAAGCTCGAGCATTCCAGACCAAATTTGTGAGCCCAGGATAAGGGCACAAATAGCTTGTGTTTGGCGTGCTGCTGTACAAGGTGCACGGCACAAAAAAATTGTCATGATCAGCAGATACTGATCCGTCACCACATCACTGAGGTTGTGCACAATGCTCAGGGCCAGAAATTGTTTAAAATCTGTTTGCTGGATTTGTGCTTGGAGCAGATCTCAAGCAGGAATGAGTACCTCAACAGGCTCCTAGGACAAGGAATATATTCCCAAGGAATATAAAGAAATACTCAAAAAGCATGATCTTTGACAGGTCTGCCTCATTGAGTTCTTACTACTCCAATCCATGCTAATGCTAAGTTTTCTACCATCTATGGACTAAGTATTTCAAATATACAACTTCTCCCATCTGGTACTCTCTTTTGAGTGAGACATCAGGATATTCACATACTGATAAAGAGTTGGAATGCTCGTTACAAGTTTTATGGCAATGCTGTCCAAGAAGAAATGCTTAGTTGTTCACGACAGCAATGATAATAATTATTACTGTACTATTTTGCTAACTCTGCTATAAGAAAGAACAGCTCCAGCAGCTTAAAAAGCTGCTGAAAGCTAGAGTTTGGAAATCATGTTGTCTAAGATTTTATTTCATTCAGAGTTGCCCCTCTCTCTTGAATGGCGTTTGTTGTATCCTTACAACAGTCTTTCCTTCGCAAGAAAATACCACTTCTGTCTCCAGAGATGTCCCAGTCTCTTCTTTGGTTCTGGTCATTCAGTCCACCCTTCAAGCCTCATTTTAACATAGACATCCCCTTTAAAGACATCTGCGAATGTAGTTACATTCTGTGGTATTGGGGACACAACTCAGTCCATAACAATCACCATTCTTCACTTCTGTCACATGTGACACTGATTACTTTATATTAATTCAGTTCAGGATTTCTCAGACTCAACACTGTGGACATTTTTACCTGATAATTCCTCGTGGGGAATTACTAATCAGAAGTCATCTTGTGTAATTAATATGTTTGAAGTCATTCCTGTCTTTTACCTATTAGAGGCTGGAAGTACCTGTTACCTAGGTATGGCAATGGAAGTTGTCTGAAGACATTGTCACACTCCCACACTCCCCTTGAGGAACAGAACTTCCGTACTGAGAATCATTGATTAAGTGTAATCTTAGAGTATTTCAGGATAACTTTTATTATCACCCCTCTGGAAAGGAAATCACTGTAACTAAAAAAGGTTGAAAGACTGACCAAGGCCACATAACGAGTTAGTGAATTTAAACCTAGTTATGATCTCAGGACATTCATCTGGTCCTTAGTGGTTACCATAAGTATTCAGCTCCACCACTGTCTCTAGCGCAGTTAAAACAAATGGAAATGCTGTCCTGAAAGTAATCAGATCAAATTTTGATTATATTTTCCTCAAATAGTACACACTCCTTGCCCTACTCTCGAAGTGTATCCACTCCTGAAGTACCTGGCAATCACTTTTAAAGATGAAAATGAAGTCCAAGAAGATAATTAGAGACACTACTTTTGACTACACAAAGAATCAGGTATGCAATTAAGATTTAAATTCTGACTTGTAAAGGTTTGTTAAAAACTTTAAAAAGTCTTTGATCATGTACCCACATGACAACTGCAGAGTAATGATGAGTTTTTCTTATGAACTCGTGTGTTCACCAAATATAACCTGCTCTTTCAATAACCTCTAGAAAGGAGAGAAAGGTAAGTGATTGAGTGGCAGTGAGTCCCACAAATGTGAGGGAGGGATCCTTTCCTAACTCTGGGAGAAAATCTTTGCTCCCCCACCATGAAGCCCAAGACTTGATTAACTTTATCCTCACATACCAATAAATGTTGCCTTGCCCATAAAAACAGTCAGCCCTAGTATAAATCCAACACCAGTATTTAATTCCTTGACCTTCCATGTCAGAGATTCCCAGAAGCAAGCTACCTGCTCTGCAAAGTGTCTTCTTTTTATTGGCTCTAAATTTACCATCTGATCACTTTGCAGCTCCTATACTCATCCTGTCATGAGACAACATAAAACAAGAACTGTTCCAGAGACCTTCGTGTTTTGGAACATCTTTATCTATCCAATTCTCACTGTTCTCTTTGCCGTAACTCTTCCATGTGGTAATGAATCTCCTAGTAAAGGTGCAGAGTGTTTTTTTTTTTTTTAAATTTGGAGTCAAAACTAATGAAAGAGAAATCCTCATTTCAACTGAGAATGAATCTTCAAGAATATTGCTTCATCATTATCCATTACTTTATTAAAAATATAATACCTTACAAAATGTCTGATCCCCATTGTTTCTGGTTACAGCCTTTTAAAAATGTTATATCCAAAAGAATGAATTTTGGAGAGAATTTTTTTAATTCCACATGAGAGTGCAAGTGTTTATTTATAAGTATATATTTTAAACAGTGTGCAATAACAACTTCTCCCTATTCCTTTTCTCTTGCAAAGACTTACGGTACGGCTCTGAAATTTTCAATTCTCTTTTCTTACACTATAGTTTTATTATAAATTTAACAGGGAAAGAAAGATATAATGGTCAATGTGCCCTGGCAGCATCTATACCTGCATTGTCTAAACTAAAAGCTGTGATGTTTCTTTCTGCAGAGATCCAAATAGAGCCTGGTGTGCCACAAATCACAGAGTCACTATTACCAGGGAGCCCCCATTCCATCTCTCAGGTGGGAGAGGGCTATAAAGTAATACTGTGAATCATTGGTCTATATTAAAAACAAAAACAAAACTGTTTTGTTGCATGGGGTTTCTTAGAAGGTCAGGTTTTAGCTTTCTTCTTTGGGGATCCTATGTCCTGCATATATATCATTATCCAAGTAAATCCCTCATCCCACATATCCTTCCCCAATTTTCTTTTTTTTCTTCCTTTTCTTTCTTTCTTTTTTTTTTTTTTTTTACAGGGCTTCTCTGCGTAGCTTTGTGCCTTTCCTGGAGCTCACTCGGTAGCCCAGGCTGGCCTCGAAGTCACAGAGATCCGCCTGGCTCTGCCTCCCGAGTGCTGGGATTAAAGGCGTGAGCCACCACCACCACCACCACCACCACCACCACCACCACCACCACCACCACCACCACCACCACTACCCGGCTTCCTTCCCCAGTTTTCATACGCAATTTTAGGCCCGGCCTCCATTGCCTCCTCTATGCCTGCAAGGCCAAGTTAGTCAGTTTTCCAGACAATGTGGCCTCCTAGCACCTCAGGTTTTTACCTCAACTTTTTTTTTTTGTTTGTTTGTTTTTTTTTTTTTTTTTTTTTTTTTTTTGGTTTTTTCGAGACAGGGTTTCTCTGTGTAGCTTTGCGCCTTTCCTGGAGCTCACTTGGTAGCCCAGGCTGGCCTCGAACTCACAAAGATCCGCCTGCCTCTGCCTCCCAAGTGCTGGGATTAAAGGCTTGTGCCACCACCGCCTGGCTTTTGTTTTGTTTTGTTTTTTAATGCTTGGTTCATAATCATTCCCCAAACCGTTCCTCTTCTTACAGGACTTTGAGCTTCACAGTTGGGGTGGGTGACTCACCGCCTTCATGTCCCAAGATCAAATAAAATATGTCTGACACATCACGGCATATCACCTGCACTTCTTGGTGTCTAGGAGGCTGTCCAGCTCATTTCGCTGAGTACCCAGACAGTAAAGTTAGACCACGTGTGGAAGCACTGGCGCTTGCCTTGCTCTGCCGTCAGCCGGGCAAGTCAGACACACCACTAGCAACAGGCTCCAAACAATAGTACTGTTGTGAAAATGATGAAAGCTTCCAGGAAAGCACTTCTTTAACATCCATGGCCATAGCAACAAGAAAACTAAGTCAGAGAAGCTATGAGAAAATAACTAAAATGATTTGAAATAATGTGCTCTTGATAACAGTAATGCTTCAGTAAGGAACGTTGTCGCCTAAGTGAATCAACATGGAAAATGGTCTAACAATGCCCATAAAGAGCAAAATCTCCAAAGCAGAAGTTCTTTCTCTTTGTTTTATACAGGGAGCAGAGGGCACACGTGCGTATGCGTGTATGTGTGTGTGTGTGTGTGTGTGTGTGTGTGTGTGTGTGTGTGTGTGTGTGTGTTTAGAAAACAACTTTGGGTGCCATTCCTTAGACATCATCTCATCCTTGTCTTTTGAAGCAGGGTGAGAGACGCATAACCTGTTTTCTGCCCAAAAGGCTAGGAGTCAATGTGGTTAATGACCCGGTGACCTTTGAAATATTGATATGGCTGAGACCACACCATATCCTTCCTAAGACTCTTGTCATGAGCTTGTTTCTCTCAGTCAATCTATAGGACCTATCTTTATTGAAGATGCCTCATGTACTTTACAAAGAGTTTCAATGTAATCATGTCTTAAGCTTTCTTGTGCACACAGGATTTAGTTATTTATTACCAGAAAAATAAAATCACCAAATTGTACTGAAATATGCCCAAAATAAATTGCTGAGGGTCAGACTCTTGAAGTTTGAGCCAACATCGGCTACTAAGTTGTGTTAAATAAACTACCTTCTTGCCTCCTATGAATTGGTATCTTCTGGCCATGGTGGTCACAGAGACCCTACACCTAAAGAAAGATACCAAAGTAGAAATGTGTAAGCCTGGAAAGTACAGGGTATGTGGAAATCCAGGAACCATGGGGGAGCTGAGGATTGGCAGGTGCGGGTTTTTGTAGGTTCCTGACTTGTCCCTGGCAGAATGAGTTGGGGATGAACTGTCAAGGGGAATGCTTTTTCCCCCTACCTATTGAAGGTCTATCTGGAATCAGCAGACTGAGTAAAATCCCTTGCTAGAATTTAGGTTAAGTCATCATCACCAAATTTAATAGAGTAATGACAAACTCATGGCATTGAGATGTCCCCGTCAGCACTCAAATTCCCAGATCCGATCAGAACTCATTTTGCTTCTCTGTTATCTAGCTGTTTCCTAAATCCTTTGGAGAGAAGCTATGACTTTTAGAATAACTTGGTGGATGGTGAAATAAATAGAATTTATGAATATACCCTATCTTTGAGGAATACTCCCAATCCTGGGAAACTGAACAAATTAAATCTAAACTCAGGTTTAGGTGTGGCTGCCAGCAAAACTGAAGCAGGGTAAAGCTGTGTGGTGCGGCCTGTGCCTGTAATTTTTGCATTTGGGTGTCAGAGGCATGAACTGTGAGTTTTCATGAGTTTCCTAGTCTAGTGAGATTCAAGCATTTCTGAATGATAGAATGAGACCATGACTAAAATAAATAAACGAATAAATAATAAATAAATAAATAAATAAATAAATAAAATTAGCCTTACAGAAAGGACAGCAGAATGATAGCATGCCCTGTGATTGTGCCAATGACAGCTAGGTATGTTCCAAAATTGGTCTCAGTCTTGCCCAGGGTATAAACAAAGCAACATTTGCTACATTTGTAGGTTAAGTGTACATGTTCTCCTAAGTGTACATGTTCTCCTGAGTGCAGGCCAATGGAATGGGTATAAATGAAACATTTTTCACTGCTAAACTTGGCCCATTAAAAAAAAAAATGAGTTACTTTGTTCCCTCTATGGTGGCCAGAGGCAGACAACATTGTGGAATCACCTGGAAAGTACTGGGTCCTGAAGGGTCACAGAGAGTGTCTCCATTCTCCCCACTTATTATAAGCATATATACCTGAATGCTGAATATGAAAAACTGTTAAGCTATGTGGACTCAGGACTTTGTCAGAGCAGGTTCTTCCACACATCCCGGGCAGTTTGAGAACTCTTAAGTGTCTTGAACCTCATGGCCTTGGTGCTTTCATCTATAAAAGGGAGTGGGAGGTGGCTACTGTCTGTGTCTAACTCACTTCAGCAGGTTTGGGAGCTAGGAGGGGATATAAATGATCAACAATCTGAAACCTCCAAAGCTGGCATCAGGCATTGACACGCCAGTGCTTGATGAGTTCTAGCACAAGCCTCCAATAATATCCCTAACATCTCTGTCTCATCTGCCAGCAAAATATGTTCCAGCTACCTTCTAACTTCTTCTTCACAGTGCAATCAGCTAGATTCCCAATGTAGTTAGGAGAAAGGAACTTCTACGCAGTCTTTTTCAGGAAACATGAGTATGAATTCACCACATTTCTTCCCTCCTCACCGTTTGCTGTTCGGATTTTGTATTTTGAATCGAGGAAGGAGAACACCCAGATCAGTCCTCATACAAGGCAAAAGACAGACAGGAAAAGGGTTTCCTCCACCCGATCTTCCCCAGCAAAAGCTCCAGCCAGCCTTTGGGGGACTAAGTAGAAATCTCTGGGACTTAACTGGAGGAAAGCAAACATGTTCACCTAATGCCACATGTCTGCACAGAGCTATCCTGGACTTTTGATAACATGCAAGCTGTGTGCATCTCCTATCAAAAGGCATGTGTTCCCTTTGTAAGAATCAAACTGCAGTCAATGCTCAGCTTACTAAGACTAAAGTACCTTATGGCTTAATTTTTTTTTATTTTATAAAAATTTTAATTTTACATATCAGTCACGGATTCCCCTGTCCTCCCTCCTCCCACTCACCCCCGCTTTCCCCCTCAATCCACCCCCCTTTCCCACCTCCTCCAAGGCAAGGACTCCCCTGGGGATTCAGCTCAGCCTGATAGATTCAATCAAGGCAGGTCCAGTCCCCTCCTCCCTTCACCCAGGCTGAGCAAAGTGTCCCTGCATAGGCCCTAGGTTCCAAAAAGCCAGCTCATGTACTAAGGACAGGTCCTGGTCCCACTGCCTGGGGCCTCCCAAACTGTTCAAGTTGATCAACTGTCTCACTTATCCAGAGGGCCTGATCCAGTTCCATGGGGGCTTCTCAGCTATTGGTTCATAGTTCATGTGTTTCCACTAGTTTGGCTATTTGTCCCTGTGCTTTTTTCCAATCATGGTCTCAATATCTCTTGCTCATATAATCCCTCCTGGAGCTCCACCTGGGGCTTGGCCTTGGATCTCTGCATCTGCTTCCCTCAGTCACTGGATGAGAGTTCTATCACAACAGTTAGGGTGTTCAGCCATTCAATCAACAGAGTAGGTCAGTTCGGGCTTTCTCTCGACCATTGCTAGTAGTATAATGTGGAGGTATCTTTGTGGATTTCTGGGGACCTCTCTAGCACTTTGCTTCTTCCTATTCCCATGGGGTCTTCACTTATCATGGTCTCTCTTTCCTTGTTCTCCCTCTCTGTTCCTGATCCAGCTGGGACCTCCCACTCCCCTAAGCTCTCTTTCCCCCCCACCCTTGCCCTTCATTATCCCCCATCATGTCCAGTTTGCTCATGTAGATCTCCATTTCTCTGTCGCTGGGTGATCCCTGTGTCTTTCTTTGGGTCCTCTTTACTAGGTAGCCTCCCTGGAGTTGTGAGTTGCATTCTGGTCATCCTTTGCTTTATATCTAGTATCCACCTATGAGTGACTACATACCATGTTTGTCTTTCTGAGTCTGGGTTACCTCATTAGGATGATTTTTTTTCTAGATCCATTTTTTTCTCTACATTTTATATATATGGACCAAATGAAAAATTATGATTAGTTTCAGCGTGTCTCCAACAGAATCTAGATCTCTTGACTTCTTCCTGGAATTTCTATTGCCCCAGAACACTTTCTATTATCCACCAATGAGTGATTTTCTGAAATACAGGGCCTATAAAAACACATTTTTCCCACTACCCTTGAAAATAATGTTTCTGAGCCTACAAATGCCAAAATACCACCTATGCCCTAGAAGACAGTGTGTGCCGCTTTATGTGACTTCATCTTGGTGAGGGAGAGAGTCAAAAGAGAGGTAACAGATAAAGAAGCCATTCGTTCTTTTGTATGCCTAGTGCATGTTAGCATAATAGAGAACAAACACATGCATAGGAAATCCATAATTTCTTAAATTTCTAGTGAGATTTGCCTCACCAAAAATACAAGTCTAAACATCAAATTTGGGGTGATGATAGTCAGCCTTTCCACTCAGCCATAGACAAGCATGTGGGATGTTGTAAAGTGTGTTATTGATAAGTAGGTAGATATAGGACTCTGCAGTAGAATGACACAAGTCATAGTCCATAGCACTGTCTTCTGGCTTAGGTTGCTACATGCTAGCAGAACTGTAGAGACATGACGTCACTGCAGATGCTTCCTTTCACAGAAGGCCATAGGAATGTACAAATACTAAAGATGCTAGATCTTATCTTATTTCTGCTTCACCCAAACCCTCCAATGTCAGTCGGATATCTGCTCTCATCACAGTGGGTTACATTCGGTGAATCTGACTCTATAAGCAGATCACCGTTGTTGGTGCTGATATGCTATTCCCACCCTATGTCTTCCTTACCCTTCGTCACTGATACACTTACCTTACCTGCCACCTGGTTCTTGAAGACATTTGCTAATATCACATGAAGAACTATTCTGTAGCATAATATTACAGAAGCTAGCCATAATTCATTGATTCCTTTAATTAACATGCATATTTTTTATAAACTAGGTTAATACCTGAGAATCAAAGATGAAGCCCCATTTTTAAAGGGGCTAAAATTCATGAGAAAGTCTTAGTTTTGCCTGCAGAGAACTGATAGATGTAAAGAGACCATCTTTTCTTCCTAGGCATAGCATGCTTTGGAGATACAACCGTGTCAATATACGCTATCCTATCCTTCCTTCTTCCACCTCACATCTTGGATCCCTCCTGTCTTTTCATTTTAATTAAATAGTTGATTTCTTCCTGGGGATTCTTGCTGTAGCCAGTCTTCTGTCTTCTTGTGGGCCTAACCTGTCTTTGTCTATCAGATCCTATAGAGAGAATACAGTGCTCCTCAGTCCAGACTTGGTTCATTTCCTGTACATCACAGGTTTCTGGAGAGTTTTGTTATCAAGGGTACATCCCATGCTCTGGCCCAACCACAACCACATACATATGTGCATTCATAACCCAAGATCTCTATGCAAATGTCACCTTGCTTCCAGCCTAAGTCAAGGCTCTTTCTACATTTAGAGTCACAAATAGTCCATTCCCAGACCTCTGCTTCTCCTGTTCTTACAGCCTGTCAATCTAGAACCTTTGGTCTGGAGTTTCTCCTAAGGAAGAGAATACTTGCTTGCTGTATCCATCTGATTTTTAAGGCTGATCTGGTACCTTTTCCTTTTTATTTCTCTTCCTGCATGTGTCTCTTGCTTCGTCTGTTGCAGAAAAATGAAGAAAGATGTGGCACTTAGTTTAAATTCAGTGTGTTGCCCTCATTTGCCTCCCTGGATCATACCTGATTGTTCAATGCCACCTCCATCAAAGACGACTGGGGGAAGAAATAGTGACTCTTACTTTTCCTACATCTCCTCATTCCTTTCCTTTTCACACTCTTCATATCATGAGATGTGTTGAAGGCATAACATTCTTTGGGCTATCCTCTTCCCTTTTGAAAACAAGACTTACACTTTATTTTAATAGTCCCTGTCACTTTGAATTAATTCTGACCATCAGAAGATATCACTGCATATCTGTTGTCCCTATAATGGCATTTAAATTTCTTCTGATAGACAGGACTGCCTAGCGATCTGAATTTCACCTCCTCTCTAACTTGACCCATCCCCTTTCATTACACAGCACATCACATTTCACCCAAGCTGAATCTTTTCTCTCTAAAGCACTGCAAATGCTTCCTTGTCTCAAGAATCTTGTATACATCTACCTCTTCCTTGAATGTCTGCACAGATCTTGATACAGCTGTCTTCTCCTGGGGCTTCAGCTCAGATATCCTCCACAAGGTCTTCCTGTATGTCCACCCATAGTTAGCCTATGCTTTTTCCTTTGTCTTTTACAGCAGTCATCATCACTTAAGATATTTTGTTCATGTATTTCCTTGTTTGTTTTTGGGAGATAAGCTCTTATTCAGCTCATATTTCAGTGCTCAGACAGTACCTGATACACAAATAATAATAAATATTTCCTTTCATGTCCTCCCAGATGATATAATCCACTTACAGCCACTGATGTTCATAACATTCTGAGCATATGTTCAGGTCATGTTAATGGCCTAGTCAACATCCTTTCACACAGTTCCTTGACTTCTCCTCAAATATACTCCATCATTTCTCTACCACAGTGAACCATTCTTAAGGCCACAACCTGTCATCATCTCACAGTGCTATCTCATTTCTTTCTATCCTTTCTAAATCCTTGTGATATGTATTGAAGTTCTTATTGAATTTTAGAGCCTTGAATCATTTTTTTGTACTTCATGACAAACCTCCTAAACTTTATTTCTTTCTCATCTGTTCAAATGACTATTTTTATACCTAAACATTTTGGGTGCAATCCCCAGCTTTTTCAGAAAGTCCCTTTGCTACATAACTGAACACCATACTTACCTTCACATTGCACTTGGAGTTCCCAGATCATTGTAGTGGATTTGGTGCTGACGACACTTGGCTCTGTCTTGTCCAGGGCTGAGAGCAGATCTAGACTCTCAGTTCTCCTCGGAAGCCATTTAGTTCACATCAAATGACTAATATGTGCTTGTTCCTTCTTAAAAACAAAACAAAACAACAAAAAAAAACCTCTTTTCCTTGAAACTATCACCAGCCTTGCTCTCAAGACGGAAATCACTCATCTCTTCTGCACAGAACAAAAGCAATGTTACTAGCTTCCAATTGACACAGACTCTTCCGATTCACTATCCATTAGCTATGAAAGGATCTGAAGCATTTGTCCTTCCATTTTCTTCCACAGCATCTCATTGGACAAGACTTTGTTTACTTTCAATTCCTATTACACTTTCCAATCAGGTCTTATAATTCATTGACTAACTAAATGAAGTAGCCAGTAAGTAATTAAATGCATAGTAGCAGAAATGTAATAGGATGTTTTAATATTACAAAGACTCATAAAAATCTGTTGCAGTTATACTTAAATACTAAATACTAAATCCTTTTGACACTGTAAGATTAGTAAGAGCATTTAGCTTGCTGTCACATTGAGTCATTTATGACTACATGAGACACACTTTTCTAATCTTGACTCTGCTACTGTCTATCATTGGCTCTCTAGCCTTCAATAATTTCATCTGAAAATGAGGACTCTGATAGTCTCTAGTTTCTCGAGCTCTAAAAATATGATTCTTTTATTCCCTTGTCACTGTAGCAAATTGCAAGCTAAAACTGAGGTGTTTAATATAGAACATGTGACTTTAGTGATGGAACCAAACATCTACATGGGGATTCTAGAAAGGAAGACACTATGAAGGCTGCACTGGGGGTGACACACTGAATTTTTTAGATCATTTGTCAAAGCCCAGTTATCATGGGAGACATGGCAACTTGAGGTCTGGACCTCATTGTATATTCTTTTTTTTTTTAACTTCAAAGTCATTAGTAGTAAGACAGATTAAGACAAATACATGTATGAGGAAACTCATGTGACTTCTATAAAAGATGTACTTTTTTTTTGGTTTTTGAAGATAAGGTTTCTCTGTATAACCCTGGCTGTCCTGTACTTGCTCTGTAGACTAGGATGGCTTCAAACTCACAGAGACCCACCTGCATCTGCGACTCCTATAAAAGATGTATTTTTATGTTTAAGGCCAAGGGAAAACAAAAAAAGGGGTTTTACACGGTGACATGCCATTTCCCTTAGTTAGTGCCAATACTTTGACAATAGTAAATACAGAGAGACCACTGAGTTTTCCAATAATTTCCAATGAACTGCATAACAATATGAATTATTTATTTTGAGTATCAAAGCTCTTAATTCACTGTAGTTAATCACTTTTTAATTGCAGCCAAGGAACATGAAGGAAAGAGCTGAGGAGGGGCAAAGTCACTGTCTTCTAATTTTCTGAGAGTATTAATTGATGTTCCCACCCACCACAGACTGAAAACCTGATTTTAATTATTACTTGTAAAACTTGTTGCATTTCTTTCTGTCACTTTGTCTTTGCTGATGCTTCTTATTAAGCCCCAGAGAAACAGAGTGTTTCATGTGCTATGACTGGAGAGCTCTGACATTAGCAGAAGGGCACAAATAAACAGCTCTGCTTCTTCCTCGTGGATGTTGTGACCTTCAGCAAGTTCAAAGGTTGGCAGTGAATTTAACGATAAAGTAGATGAAAAGTAGCTATTTTTGACAAAAAAAGAATGTTTACAATATTTATATTATGTTATATATGTTATAGTCTTGAATCACAAATACAAATCTTTAGACCTTTCTGCACAATGCAATGCAACGTGATAGGCCTTTTGGTGAGTAAAGAAAAGGACCAAGAGTTAGGAAATCACTGAGTCTGTGGATTTACAGTATTTTACAAAAAAATCGAGATGAGCAGTTCATTACCACATGGGATAGACTGTTGTAGAGGAATATAATCCTCCTTTGGGCACCTGAAAGGAATCCAAAGCCCTGCCTTTCCATAAGGAAAGGAAACTGGGAATGGATCAGTCTGTTCCCACAGGAAGCAAAGATGTGTCAGTATCTGATAGATGTCAGACAAAAATGGCTGTCCACTTGCCATTTGTAAACTGGTCCTGCACTATCACTGCTTACTAAATATGATTGTTTAAAAGTAGAGGCAGAAGAAATGAGTGACATCACAGGGGAAAGACAAGTCGACCTTTTGGATGATTTAGAATGACTTTCAGTATCATCATTTAGCTCATATTGTCTTAGTGGACATGGAGTTTCTAATGCTTTGCAAATGGCAGAGCTACCTTCCTTAATATGTAAATGGCCAAACTTGGACAAGTATGAAGCAGGTAGTTCCATATGCTTACAAAATGCACTTCATTAAATATCACATGGATTGATCATAGCTCTTGTTGACTACGGAAGGCTAATAGTGTGTTGGGGTGGTGGTGGAGGCAAAACAAACACTCTTAAAAGGGGACAGAGCAATTCTTTCCCTCTGCCACCACAGAAAGGTATGTGGCATTGATTCACCTTTTGTTCACTTGCATAAATGTTTGTATCACCACACTGAGGTATTTCTATCAAATTTCCATGAGCCACGTATTTCAAAACACCTATGAAATTACCCCAGCCTCATTCTTGCAGCCCCATGTGATATGAAACACGAAGTACAAACCAAAACAATTTCCAGTTTCTTTCTTCCCTAACAAGCAAGAAACCTATTTTCATACCTGAATATTCTGTTGTAATGTGTGTAATTTTGTAGTCCCACTGGAAAGAATATTTTCCTCTTTGTGCAAAGACATAACAGATGCAATTAGAGGATATTATATTGTCACATGCATCAAAGGAACAGAGTTAGTATTAAATCTTCCACATGGCACTCAGACAGTAAGGCAGCTAAAGAGAAATGGCATTCATCAGGATTGTTTCACCTTGCAACCCCAGGAACCTCCTTATATCAGTGGGAAGGCTTTAGGAAAAGTTAAGTGTAGAATAAGCCATAAATTGTCAGAGGAGCTGAGGGAGGGCTGGTCACTCCTGTCTCCTTAAGTACTTGGTGAAGTGCAGGTTCCTCATGCTTTGTTGATCCTCCAGACAATGTGGGTATGGGAAGAGCAGGTTTGATTGATGAGACAGCCCATTTAAGATTGCAGACAATAGCAGGTGATGATGCAGAATAACAATGACTCAAGAATAGCTCATATACAATCTTGCAAATCTTGATTACAGGACACCTACAAATGACTTGGATTGGAGGTAGCACAGTGCATATTTTATCAGCAGCTTGGTGCATCCTGTGTAGGGTCATCAACTGCCAATCTTCATTGCATTAATATTCTAGATCTTATATTCATTCACATGAAAAAATAATGAAACTTCAAAACAATGTAATTACATTACAATACAACTAAACCTACCTGTTCAGACACTCCCTGTGCTTTGGATAATGCTTCATGTCATTCAACGAGACATGGTTTTATGCTCCATTAGATATTTTAAAAAGAAAAAGAAACAAAAGCCCAGAGAAATCATAATGCCTTTAGAATTATTCTGACGGATGGTTCTCAAGTCCCCAAATATACAATTCCTGCTTAGAATTTTCTCCTCTATGAATAGAAATAGAAGCTGATTTGAAAACAAATAGAGTTTGTCCTCACTCTGAATCAACTTATGTCCCTAAATGTATCTTTAAATTTATTAAGCACCTATTATAAGTCAGATATTTTATATATGTCATTCATTCATGAGAAACATCTTATCTATTAAGTGCCAGACACTGGTCAGAGTACAATGATATAGGAGTAAACAATGCCAACAGACCCTTCCACTCATGGAACTTCCCTTGTATTTGTGTAAGATCACTAATGAACACAGAAATAAATAACTAAAGACAAATACAGAATTTAAAACATACTATAATGAGAACCAACTGAACATTCCAAGTGAGTCAGACAGCCTTCATATATAAAACAAGCTATTAGGCATTTTTGAAGACAGAAATGAATAACAAAGCCCTTGAACTCCAGCAGATGGCAGAAGTATAGCGAAACACAAATGATCTACCATTTTGTACTATAGTATTATGCATATGGATGATCACAGAGTTTTATATAGAAGCTCAGTGGTTCGTATCTTATATGTGGCATTTGACCAGTGTGAGCTAACTAGTAAGGGAGATATTTCCATAGATTTAATGAATGAGAGTGAGAACATGAACTTGAGCTGCAGTGGCCAGGATGGAGAAAGGAGGTGTTCTGTGCTCAGTGAACAGATAACAGGCCTGTAGGGAGAAAGTAAATGCAAGAAGGAAGGAAGGTAACTATATTGAGGAGAGAGGACAATTACTGATCTTAGAGTGCATGACAGGCAGTAAGTATAATTAAAGAGAAATCTGTTGATGCTTTAATGCCATTCTTACCTGTGAATGCTTCAGCTTTCTGTGTTAGATGTGAGAGGTTTCCTTAATTTAAAAGACAGAGATGTGAGTGTCTTGAAGAAAATGCCAAGGACATGGATTGTCTGATGGGAATATGGATGAGAACAAATAAAAAAAAACCTTAAAGTAATTACAAGCCTCACCTACTATGGATTTGTAAGGACATTAAAATATCTATTTGGCTAATTGATCTCCACCAATGCCAAGCAGCCAGTAAGGTTAAAAAAGAACTCAACAGTGGGTTGATAAAGGAAAGGAACTGTGGAAATACTGCAGTTCCAGGTCACTGAAAACACTGATAAACATGAATGAGGTGATGGGGGCAGTGTAGGCTAGGTAGAGAAATAAAGGATCCAAGAGATGGCTGATGATCTGGAAGGCAGTAGAAAAGTCAAAGGGCCCTTCGTTCTCTGTAGCCAGAGTGCTTGGAGTGAGGACATAAGGAATAAAAGTTAAAATTATGCAGCATGGTGTTTAGTTGAAGAGTTCTGATTGGATATAGTTCTGATTTCTGGGTGGTGATGAGGGTTGAGATGGGAAATGTGTACTGCTTGAGGGTGAGCTCTTCAGAGTAGAACAAACGAAGTTAAGAGCAGCATTTTGGGATGATCAAAATTACACACTGAAGTCATTTGTGATTATGTACAGGATAGAATTAATTGTTGTGCCTTTGGGGGAAGGAAGAACTCTTGGATAGATGGCTAGAAAAGAACATGAAATCAGTTAACTTTTTTGTTCTGAGCTATGGATAGTAGCACTATCCATGAGTGCGAGGGATTGAGAGTATGTCACACTTTTGAATGTGGGAAAGACCTGTAACTTGCTTTCTGACCAAGAAAAGTTAATCAGTTAACTTAAGAATTTAAAAAGGAACTTATATTGTGTTGCTGCAACTTGTTAGCTGAGCCCTTAGAAGATTTGATTGTTCATCAGTGATGTTAGTCAATCTTCTTTCTGTCTATGTGAAGGTACTTGAGAAAAGTCACTTACAGGGAAGAGTTATTATTTTATGGTCATGGTTCTAGAGGCCTCAGTGCATAGTAGTGTGGAGGGTGTGGTGGAGCAGAACATTTCTCACTGTGGAAGCAGGGCAGAAGAATGGCTGTTCTTGAAGGCCTTCTCCTTTTTCTCCTTTATTCCACTTCTACCCCCAGTCAATGGAATGGTGCTTCCCACATTCAGAATAAGTTTTTTCCTCCTTTACTTCATCTTCTCCAAAAATGACCTTATAGACCATACACAGGAATGTCCTTTACTAATCATCTCCAAGGCAGAGCACAATCTAATCAAGTTGACAAGATTAGCCATCAGAAAAGAAATCATGAAATGTCCTTCTGTTGGCCTATAAGCACCCAAGAGCTGTGTTTTGAATTATTGATTGAGAAGAGGAGCTTGGATGCATTCAGGCTCTTCCCCTACCATCACAAAGAAATGAATTCTGCCAACCACCATGTGGCATTGGAAAAGAATCCCAAACTACCATAAAACACCATCTCTGGATGGTGCCTTGATTGCAGCTTTGTGCAATCCTGAACAGGGACTCAGCTAAGCTGTGTCCAGGCTGATGACCCATGGAAACTGTGAGGTAACAAGTGCAACTAGGGAAACAATAAACTTCACTAAGCAACCCACCTTAGGTTAAGAGACTACAGTGTTGTTGTAAATCTTGTACAGAATTCTACTTACCAAGTTTTCCAGTTTTTTTTTTTTTCATTCTGGTTTGAACTTGAATTCACATGAACAAATAGGAGATTGTTTCTAAATTAGGAGAGTGGGTTAGAATGAGAGCAGCAGGCTGTGCAGTAGATGAATATAGAACAATGGGATGGAACTCAGTCTAATTTTCATTACTCCTACTTTCCTTAGTCAACCTCTCTGCAAAGTGGTTCACAAACAAGGAAAGCAAGTGTGTCCAGTCAGGAGGGCTGGATGTGCTGACAATCAATACCTAGAGAAGGAGGCTGGGTTAGGAGAGAGGAAAAAAAAAGAAAAGAAAAGCTTAAAGAAGCAAAGTGTGAGTGCAAATGAATGTGTGAGAATAAGAAATGGCAAACAAAGGAGAAGGGAGGATCAGCTCTTTGGCTGCTTTAGTGAAACATGTGATAGTTTTGAGTATTCACCTTCTTAACATAACGTCTCTTGCCAATGAGTATGGGAGAATGCTTCCAACCAGCAAGCAATGACAGGGTAGAATCCTTTCATCCTGAATTCTGCCCCTGCAAGGAGTATATAAACTTTCCAAGACACCAAATATATCCACCTAAATGTATCATCTATTTAATTTTATCTTATCTATTGACGTCATTATAAATGAACAAGACCAACAACAAAAACTAATGGTCATGAAACAAGAAGAAAAGAAAACAAAATAATGCTTTTCTGTAATGTGCAAATTTGTATCACTTCTACTTACATAAAACATACTTAATATTTCACTTCTCCTCTAAAAGTTAAAATCAGAACCAGAATTCAAAACTTTATGAAATTCCTAAGTATTTGATGCTAAATTATGCATAATACTTTGGGACATGGTTAATGATTAGTTAAACATACCATAGAGCATTTTGAAGTATGCAGCAATTCAGTAAGCCACAGGAATGTGGTGGAGCATTTGATTTATTATTTATACTTGAGCTCCTGAAATAAAGAGATTTTTGTTCCAGATATCTTCTCTTTCTGCTGGGGCTCATGATTATAGGAGAAGGGAAGGTGGAGCTGATTTCCAATTCAAGGTAGGGAAAATGTCTTTATTTATTAAACTCCAAATACCCAGGTGGCCCATTCAGTAAAGTAGGAATCCAACCAATGGTCAATATGATGTTTTACCATTATACAGAACTTGAAGGTGATTTAAAATTTAAAATGTGTAATAAAAATACAATCAACTTATCCATTAAACAAATATTTTATACATATATATATATATATACACATATGTATATATATATGTATACTTTGAAACTTTCATTCAAAGTGATCTTGACATATCTTTCATTCAAATTCAATCAGTTCTTTACCCTTTAACTTCTCCTCTTATAAATGCTACCTGACTAATAAATAGTGTAATGGCATTATCAAAAGACCTTTGCCCAGGTAAGAACTAACGTGAGGTAAGCAAAACTACTAGCAATATTTCAATATGAGTTTAGAATTCTTTGTTACTAAAAGGAAAATGGCTTGTCAGTAACTCTACAACTCCCATCTTTGTCAAAAAAAAAAAAAAGAGAGGAAAAAAAAAAAGAAAAATCAATCACTTTAGACTTTTCTGGCAACTATTGTTTTCCATACCCTTTAATCATCTCTTTCTGTTTGGACTCCCTCCAATTTGTAGCATCTATTTTGGCATGCTGACTTAAAATGGGTGCAATGTGCTGTGAAGGTCTTGGCCAGTTTTAAATAGCATAGTTTCTATGTCTTATTAAAACCAGAGTCATTGATAATGAGTAACTCAAGTGCAGCTGGATGAGCCCTTTTAAAAGGAGAGAAGGGACAGTGAGTACTCTGCTTGCTGGCCAGAAGAAGCCACTGAAGGTTCTTAGAACACCATTAGCTCTCTAGACATCTCTGATAGTGTTAGCTCATAGAAAAAGCACTTTAAGCCCAGTGTTTATTTATAGACTCTCCTTCAATAAAGTGACACGAGGCTCTCAAATGCTGCTCCAATCACCACATGATGAATTGCAAGTTAGATGAGCCTATGGCACTTCTGATTCTGATATTAACTCCAAAGAATCACTTCAGACATGTGTATCTGCTTCCTCCAAACTGTAGATAAATCAAATAATGGGTGTTTGACTTCGAATTTTAGAGCTGATCTACAGCATGGTTTTGTTCCTGGTAGATACAGTCATCAGCTGGAATTTTCTCAAGCAAAGTAATTAAGCTGCACAGGAGTATAGCATCCCAGCCTAAGGGGAGACAAGATCCCAATTACAGAGGGCTTTGCATTTATTTTTACTCATCTCTAATGGTCTTCTGCATGCATTACATATTGTCATGGTTAAAAACAAAACTCAACACAAGTTGTTTACATTCCTTTAAGATTCCATTGTCAAACGGTGGAACTGAAAAGAATCCTTGATTTAAATATTGCACGAGTATTAGAGTTTTCAAAGGGTGATTACAGATGGGATTTGTATCTGAGCCGTTTTCCCCAAACAAGTTCTCAGCTGCAGGCCACTTAAGTGCAGTTAATTCATTAGAACAAGAACTTGAGTTAAATACATTAGCAGTGAACTGCTCATCTGTAATAAGGCTGACACTTGCTAGTTATTTCTTGCATAGTTATTATTCAACATATACTCCAGAGTCCTGGCTGCAGAAAAGAGAAACAAAGAGAAAAACAGTCCATCCTTTAGTATATAGGCTTGAGAATATTCTTCCCATGGCACTGGCCTATGTTAAGTATCTCACTGTTGATGCCTTAGAGACAGGCCATGGTTAGATTACACTGAGCATACTTGAATATTACCAGCTCATTCTGAGAAAACTGGAGATCTACAGGAACCTCAGTAGAGAAAATGCACCTCTCAGATTCCATGTAGGCAAGTCTGTAGTGCGTTTTTATGATTAATGGTTGGTATGTGTAGACACATCCCACAGCAAGGGTGGGGGCACTCTTGGGCAAGTGGTCCTAATTGTATAAGAAAATGGGCTGAGCAAGCCATGAAGAGCAATCCAGTAAGCAACACTTCTCCATGGCCTCTACCTAGGTTTCTGCCCCAGCTTCTGCCAGTGGACTGTGACCCAGAGTATTCTAGCCTTTCCTCCCCACATTGTTTGGGTTGGTGTTTTATCACAGCAATATCAATCATATATAGACATAGGCTTTGTGAGGATAGGAATTATTTTCTGCTCAATCCTCCATGTCAAAACCAGAGACTGGTGCATAATGAATACTCAACACTTAACCAGTTGAGTGAATAAACTCTCATTTTTGTACATTGGAAAATACTGGTGTAGTAGATACATCTTCAGACATAGATAAAGCTTTGCTTGAATCCCAGTTCTGAAAATTGCTAGTTATGTGACTTTGGGCCAGTCTAAGATCATTTGGTAATTAAATTTTTTCATGTTTCAAATGAGAATCATAAGTCTTAAAATAAGTATTGGTTAGCTTGGTGAATGAAAGTGTCAAGTCCCTTTTGATAATATGTTTAGAACAGTGCTTCCTCCAATAAGTAGCATTAGTATGACTGTAGATAACTTAGGACAGTTTAACCCAATGGTTGTCTTTCCTAGACACTGGCATTCACTGGGTAGTTGAATTTTTATTATTTTCTCACTAGTGACACACAGTATGATGCTCTAATGTACAGTGCCTATCTGTGACTAGTGTAAATATGTTCTAAGCATCTTTAAGGCAGGCGAGCTGAGTTATGATGTTAGTGAGGTAGGTAGAGATAATGCAATCTTGACAATGATATTTTCACTTTACAAAGGTGTGTAAGAGCATAATCCCACCACAAATTTGGGATCCTCTATATTAGGACTTGGAGGCTGATAATATTGCTCCAGTAGGGTTCAGGTTTTTTTAGTGATGGTGAGGGAACATATGAGAGAGCAGTTAGACACAATGAGTTCAGTGGTTGATCTCAAGTAAGAACCAAAATTCTTGTGCTTGGATTATTCATTGACAACAATTGAACGCCCAGGTCAAGAGAGGTAGCAGAAATGTGACAATAGAGGGAAACTGGTCTCATGAGTGGTGCCAGCAAGTGTCACGAGGCACTGAGCAGCCCTGCTCCCCACAGAGTTCTGCTTTTCACTCAAGTTGCCAAGGGCTTTGCTGTGTAATGCTTAGATTTTTTTTCCTCCTAAACCTGGGATTGTCTTCTTTCTCTGTATTTGGAATTGAGTTATGACACTAAACCCTGTCTTAGAATGTGTGGTCCTAGCCCAGTGTAAACCATCATCATGAATGTAACATAAGGCCCATACATCTCTTGGGTAGCCTTCTGAATTGTTGGTAGTTGATTCCAGTCCCTAGTATAACTGTTGGTGGATAAAGCAGCTGAGCCAAAAGGCCTAAAGTTTAGCATCATCTGATGACAATCACTTTGATTTCTTTCACTTGGGAAAATGAAAGCATCATCAGTTTGTTCCTACTGCTTGTAGAGTAAAGATATTCACAAACTTTTGCATTCCTGTGGATCTACTGGTCCCTTTAGTACAGTTTCTATTAAGGAGGTACATTTCATGTCATTGTAAATAATTTATGGAATGCTAACCTTTATCTATGATATGAAGAAGTCATTGAATAAGGTATCTTATATCACAGCGGTCAGTTTATTAAGTTCTTAAGTTTTAAGATTCTGTCCTCTCCATTGTGGTTTCATTGCACGTGCACTACATGTGTGAGTAAGATGAGCTGCAGAGAAGATTCAGTGTGCAAGAACCTAACCTCTGCTGGTGGGAAATTGGGATAGACAGGAGCCCAAACGCCTCAATGTGTGTTATCTCAGTCTGTCTGCCACCTTCTGCCTTTAGAGCCAGTATTATCATCCTGCAAAGGTGTTGAAACCTAAAGCAGGCAAAAAAGAGTGACAGCCATAGAGAACTGCTGAAACAAAATCTGTAAATATTTTCTGTAAAACTTGAGGAGCAAAACCAAAGATTCTACTATTGTCTACACACACACACACACACACACACACACACACACACAGAGAGAGAGAGAGAGAGAGAGAGAGAGAGAGAGAGAGAGAAAGAGAGAGAGAGAGAGAGAGAGAGAGTCCCCTAGACATGGCAGTGAAAACGCATACTGCCTGAACAGTACAGGTATAATGACAATACCAGTTGACATACCGACAGGGACAGAAGAAATTCTACAAGTCCCACGAGGATGAAGAACTATGTGTCAATGGCTCTTAAGAGATGGGTCATAAAACTAAGAGCTAAGTGGAAGTACAGAGACAGTTCTGTGCTTGTACCTACCACACATGCACGTGGTCTCTACCACGAACCTCCTGAACCACAGAACAGAACTTAGGAGCAGGGTTCCAGCAGCAGTACTGCAGGTGATGAGTCTGGTTTTGATCATCTATTGATATGTAACAATACATACATAAGTGGTTGTTTTAATGAGAATGGCTCCCATAAGTTCCTCTATTTGAATGTTTGACTCCCAGTTGGTGGACTGCTTAGAAAGGATTAAGAGGTGTGGCCTCAATGGAGGAGGTGTGTCACCGGGGGTGGACTTCAAGGTTTAAAAATCCCTTGCCTGTCCAAGTCTCACCCTCCTTCTGCTCGCTGCTGCCTATGGATTAGATGCAATCTCAAAGCTACTGTTCCAGTACCATGTCTTCCTTCCTGCCTATCTGCTGCTATTCTTCCTGCCATGACGGTTGTGAACTCATGCTCTGGAACTGTAAGCAAGTTCCCCATAAAATTCTTTCTCTAATAAGCTGCCTTGGTCATGATGTCTCTTCACAGCAATAGAATAGTAACTAAGAAACACCTTAAAAATTTGTGTAAATATCCATTACCTTATAGTTTTCAGCTTCATCTTCTTGTCCAGGTGACTTTTGCCATAGGTCCTAGGATAAGATGCCATTTTGTGATGCCACAGTTAATAAAACTCAGTTTTATTTTTGTCACACTAGAAGCCATCAATTATCAATAGCTCCTCAGCTGGGTGGCAGTGGTGGATGCCTTTAATCCCAGCACTCGGGAGGCAAAGGCAGGAAGATCTCTGTGAGTTGGAGTGAGTTCCAGGAAAGGCTACAAAGCTACATAGAGAAACACTGTTTCAAAAAAAAATAGCTAGGGATAGGGACTAGCTTGATATTATACAGGACTTGTGCATACAACCACAGCTGCTGTGAGTGGTGTGCGTGCAGCATTCCTCTCATGTCCAGGAGACATTGTCACTCTGGTCTTCCCTAACCTCTAGCTCTTGCAATCATTCTTCCCCCTCTACTACAATGGTCTTTCAGCCTTTGGGGTTGGTATATAATATTGATTGCCATTTGTAGCTAAGCCTTCCATTGGCACTTACCCTCTGCACTTTGAGCACTTGTGAATTTCTGCACTAACCACTATCCACTGCACAAAAAAGGCTTCTCTGATAAGGTCTCAGAGGTCCACTAATTGATGATTATTGAGATACAAATTTAGAGGGAATTTTGATACTATGTGCATTTACAAACATAATAGTAATAGATTTACCCCTGTAACCTATGAGCTCCTCAACCACAGGTTCTTGGCCAGATTAACAATGCTAGACATGTATTTCTTCCAGGGAACAGACCTGAAATCCAATTGGAAAGTGGTTGGTTACCCCCATAATGTGTGTTCCACCGTTAGACTCATGGGCATATCTTGCCAAATTGGTCATTATTGTAGTTCACAGGCTTCATAGATGTGCATGACTATTGATGATATTCTATCCCCACTCCTGCATAGATTCTTCCAGTGCTGTTAAGGCCAGCCAGCAAGGGGGAAGATTTGCAGTCAGTATCAACTTGATTTCCCTATATTCTGAAACCAATGTGTGTGGTATGGTGTCTTCAGCAACAGGCTCCCACCATCAACTTCAGTCTATGAGGAAGAGAGAACAGTAGGGGATAGGGTAAGAGGAGAGACAAAATTCAAACAACCATGAAATTCTGGTGGCCTAACTAAGAGAAATGGCAATAGCCTGTATTGTTTTGGCGATCCCTGGGTCATCCCTAACCAAAAACTTAATCAAGGTATCCCATACCTTGGGCCTTTTGTTTGGTTTCCTATGTTTTCTGAGAAGAACATTATCCTCTATGAAATGTAATTCTAATTAAGGTTTCTATGTAGCCTCTCCAAACATTCCCTATAGTTTATAATCTCTCAGAAAAGTTTCAGTTTCACCTGAAATATACATTCAAATTCATTAACCACTTTTCCTAAGATCAACCACTACCACTGAGGTCTGAAAACTACCACTTTCTACTCCCAGGACATGGCTGCAGCTTTCCACCTGCCCATCTATGCTTCTCTTCTACTGTAGCCCCATAAGGTCTATTCTCAGTACATAATGCCCTGTGTTCCTATTTTCTGTGAACCAGTGTATCCCATTCTTCAGCTTTGTCTACTTTTGTTTTATTCAGAGGAAAAAATCTATATCCATAAGGGACTCAGATGCTTCTGTGTAGTCTGATTTTATCTCTTCTATGACCTCATCCCTTACAGTTCTCTCTTCGGTGCAGGATGATCCAGATCTGGCTGAATTTTTCTGCAGCTCCTACACACACACACACACACACACACACACACACAGAGAGAGAGAGAGAGAGAGAGAGAGAGAGAGAGAGAGAGAGAGAGAGAGAGAAGCACATACACAGAGGCACATACACCTGTCCTCAGTACCTCATCCTGCCAACAAATATTCTATTCTTTATTCTTAGATCCCCATGTGATTTGTTCTGTCTCCAGTGTTATGCTCTCAGTGATACCTAATTTACCTTAAATCATCTCAATGGGGGCTGGAGAGATGCTGACTTTGGAAGAGCACTGACTGCTCTTCCAAAGGACCCGGATTCAATTCCCAGCACCCATATGGCAGCTCACAACTGTCTGTAACTCCAGTTCCAGGAGATCCAAAACCCTCACACAGACATACATGCAGGCAAAATACCCATGCACATAAAATAAAAATAAATAAAATAAAAATTTAAAAAAATCATCTCAATGATAGCCTTAAACCATCTAATCTTGCACTTTTTCTCCATAGCTATTACAACATCACCTAACAAACTACCCATTCCATTTATTTCAATAGGACACAACTTTCAAAGACTTTTCATTTTCATGTATAATCGCGCATTGTTTGTATCCAGTACCAACTCTAACACACAACAATAATTCAAGAACAGCCTTTTGTGCCTTGCCCTTTATCATTCTGGAATGCTCTCCTCTCTCACTCTCCCCAGACTATGGGAATCTTACACTAACTGTTTTACCTTCACTAATCAAGACATGACTACTCACAAGCCCATTTTCACCAACTCAGCACGGCACTGATTGTCCTTACTTTGAGTCCTCTCCTCTCCTGGTTCTAGCCCAGGTAATATTGTCATATCTGACTCTGCATTCCATCTTCTTCCATCTCCTTCATGTGCTCATCTCTTGCTTCTTCAAATAATCCTTCGGAAACTGTGTTCACTTTCTCCTCTCTGAACTACTCTTTCGACCCCTCTTGCACTTCCACAACATGCAGTTCATACATTGTTAATTCATGAACAACTATTAACCCATGGAAATAAACCTCTTAGCCCCACGCATCTGACAAAAGATTCTACTTCAGAGAAACACAATGCTTTTGTAAAGGGCATATGATTGCTTTCAGTTTGTACAGTAATAAGTTCTAGGAAGAAACAGCTGAGCTACATAAGGAACTCTGTTCTGATACTCACACAGTTATTATATTCTCTTTATAAAACGAAATCCACTTTTCCACATGGGAAGGAAATCCTAAGATGTTAAAAATTTTTTAAAAGGCTCCACTGAGACTTAGCAACTTGCCATGATACTCTAAATTATTTCAGAACATGTAAGGCATCATAAAACACTGCGATTTATATGCTGCTGCAAGTGTTTCTCGAACCGTTTGCCAATTAGTTCATTTCTGAGCCCCCTTCTCATATCCCTGAAGGTAAGGAAAAATGCCTTTATCTGCAAGCTGTGTATTAAACAATATCAAAAGCAGTCATGTTGGCTAAATATGACCATCGGAACAGTTCTATATTTTCTGATATTTTGAAATGTTTGTGATTTCATCAAGTTATTATAAAAAGAATTATGCACAAAGACTTGGTACTTATGCAAATTCAACTTAATCCTCTCTATTTTTTTCTGCATTAATCTGCTTACTGTGTTGTGACTCATATTTTCCTGAAGGGTGACATAGATTGTAGCTCCTTTGATTAGTTCACCCATGTCTCTCCCCACTCATTTTTGAGACATGCCATTTACTTCTCTCGGGTTCAAATCAGTCTTCTTAGGTTGTTAAAGACATACTTGTACACACAAATTCTAAACTCTTGAGTCAAAAGTACCAGTGTTCACAACAGTAATTTTCTTCTTAGAACAAGAAAAATAGTATTTAAACAAAGCAGAATATTTCTCCAAATATACTCACATTGAATTAACACTGCCATCATAGAGCACCCAATTCTAATTAAGAGAAATTCATAAATAAACTCAATAGAGTCCGCTTTGTGATTTCTGACTCCCCCTAAAGAAAACATTACTTACAAGATTCTTTATTTAATTTTTTTTAAATTTATATTTTAAATTTTTTCAAGGATATATGTACAATATGAAAGATATTTCTCACATAAGTCATATTGACCTTTCCTCTCAATTTTGGTATTATCTCCAAGGGAAAAGGGAATTTATGGCTTCACTTTTGGTTTTTATTGGCTCTGTTTGTAAGGCATCATCTTAATGCCGTGGTTCTCAACCTTGCTAATGCTGCAAACCTTTAATACAATTCCTCATGTTGTGGTGAATCCCCAACCATAACATTATTTTTGTTGCTACTCCATAGCTGTGATTTTGTTACTGTTATGAATTGTAATGTAAATATTTGATATTCAGGATAGCTGATAGTATAGAGGTCGAGACCCACAGGTTGAGAACAGCTGTCTCAAAGGCTCCTGGTAAGTTGTAATATTCATCACCTGGACTAGAAAATACAAACCACACATATGCACATGGTTTTAGACTAGTAGGGCTTCAAGAAAAGTCTGACCCATGTGTCTATGACATCTTCTTTACTTCAGCATTTATGAAAAGGACACTCCTCAACAACAGATCTCCTTCTGGAAAGGATTCTGTTCTTATTGCTGCTGTAACCAATTACTAAAAGTTTAGTGGCTAAATGCCTTGTAGATATGTGGGTCTGGAGTCTGGATGAACCTTAAGGACCTCAAATCTAAATTGGGCCATGCTACATTTTGTCTGAAGACTAAAGGAACATTTGTTCCTTACCTTTGCAGCTTGTAGATGCTTCTCCACCTGTATTCCTTGACCTGTGGTTCCTTCTAGTAATGATACTACTGATGCCTCTTTCAGGACTCTGTTACCACTGGGCCAACATAGGTGACTTAGGTTAATGTGCTCACCTTACTGTTTCTAACTTCATCACACTTGCATAGTTCCTCTGGCCATCTAATGAAGCACATGCACAGATTTTAAACATTGGGCTAAAGGCATTAGTCTGCCGACCACTGATAATGTTCTCAGGTAACAGGGGAGGGAACATAGCAATGAAGGACTTTTTTAAAAAGTAGTATTCCACTGTGCTTATGATCATAAACTCTGGTACCAGGTTACTGAATGTTAAATTCAAATGGCACTAGTTAATAGCTGTGGAATACTGAACAAATTGTTTAAACTCTGCTCTTCATTTTGTTTTCAATTTCTGTAAAAACAGAAATATTAGCAGCTCATTCTTACTATTATTTTGAAGAATTACTAAATGCATACTTGTGAAGGCACTTAGAATAATTCCTATATTTACTGTTATTTACAGTTCTCATTGTTTGAGGAGGATTAATTCAATCCAAACTTGTTTTGCTAATATACATAATTTGCACAAGTAACAGAATTCAAAACTCATCACATTGAGACTCTTCTGTATTATTTAACCAACATCTAGTAAAGGTGTCTTCAAAATGTAAACCCATCTATTTTTAATAGTGAGAATTATTAATTATCTTGGCAATACCCTCAACAGCTAACAGCCTTCTTGTTTTAGTAACAAGAATCCTATGAATATAGTTTTGTCCTTCTCTGAACATGTTATAGCTTGATAGGCTCAGAAAATATTCTGTAAAGGACAAATGTTTTGACAAGGTCACACAAGTCTGAGGACACTCAGAGACCAAACACATAAGAGCATGGATTTGTCCTAGACTTCTGGTCCAGGTGATCATGTATGCCACTATTTAAATGATTGCATAACTTTAAGTCTCTAATGTCAATGAACTCAAAATTTACATTTATTGACAGGTTCAGTGCTACTAGTGTGTTGATTTATTCTTCAATACAATCACTCCATTTGCTCACCAGATGACCATTAGAATGACCACATTGAATGCAACCTTCAAGAACCCAAGACCTGTTGGGTTTGATTATGAGAAATATTTTGCTAGGTCCTGATTTTAAAATATTCTTACAAATTGTCCCAGTCTAGGACCAGGATTATAACAGTACATGTTTATCACCTATAGCTATGATCATTCTTCCTCCCTCTACCCCCTAGTGAATTTTGTTGAATTTTGTGTTAGCTGATATGCCAAACACCAAGTACCAAGAGCAAACTATGTTATATGGACAGCCACTCAGTCAAGGCCATGTTGCTGTGTCTTTCTGGTGAAATTAAGATGTCCTATTAAAAGCTAATACCGCCCTCCTTCCCCAGCTGAAAAAAAAAAGAATATAATTGTGAAGTTGAAGAACTAAAATGAAACACTGAGACTATTGGAGCAAAAGTTCTCATTTTAAAGCTGTCCAATGAACCAAAAGGGAAATCTTAAATGTACAAATGTAATTAATGTAATTTTAGGATCCTGAAGATAATTCAATGGGCTTTGTTCGTTTGCTTGTTTTGTTGTAGACCCAGGATATTTTGTTGAAAATTCAACACAATTCCATTTACTCTAAGCTCTTTCCTTTCAATGTTAGATTCTTCAGGAAAGGCAAACAAATGTTTGTCATCCAGCAGTCCTTGAGGGCTATGGCATCCTTTCTCTAAAACATGTGTGTTGTCATGTTGTTGCCAGAGTTAGATGGCCTTGTTATCTTAGCATAGTTTCAGTGGCTATTCTATGGGAAGAGTATGCATTTCCCTAAAAGTATGCATACCAATGCTTATTACACTGTCAAGCTTCAACTTCGCAATTTTCTCCTTTTAGTGACACATTTTTTTTTTTCAAAAGTCAGTTTTGAAAGAAAATACAATGAGTGCTCTTCCTACTACCATATCTGCTATTGTGTTCCTGGTGAGGCCCTGGATAAGCTATTGCAATATTATATTTACCTCCATCCTTTATAAAGAGAGGACAATAACACAGACCAAAATAGTCATTGCAAAATAATGATAAGGTTTGCTTGCAGCTGCTAATTGTCAGAATGTTATATCTGATTACCAGTTAGATCTCTTTTGAGATGGCATTCCTGTGTCTTTCTCACTATCTGCTGACTTCCTGCAGACTGTACACTTGCCTAGTTCTTCATCAAGTGACCAGATGTGAAGCAAGTATTCTTTTTATATTTTTCTGTCCCTCTGTGTTACAAGTCTTCTCAAGTGTTCTCTTTCTTCTTCAACACATGAGCAGCCCTAAACTTAGCCAGTCCTGCTGAATGCCTGCCTTGTCATAGGGGATTTCAGAAAGTGTCCATAGTCCTCAACTAACCCTATGAAGGAGATGCTACTTCACTATTTCAATGATGACCAAGGCTCAGCAATATTAAGAAAGTTGCCTAAAGTAATTCAATGAATGTATCAATGTCAGGTCTTGAACCTAGCTAGCATTTCACTTAGTTCCTCAGAATGTTTGGAAGACCAGGGTATGCAACCAAGGATATGGATTCTGAGAGAGCCAACACTTTAAGCCATCTTTTTCCTCATTTTGACAGACAGAGGTAAACATCATGGTACTTCTGAAATAATCCATGGCTTTATTACTAGTGAAAAACAAACATTGCTAATATTTGTACCTCATTCTCATTTAAGATGAGGACAAACAGAATATCATTGTTTACTTTTTAAAAGAAAATCATCCACAAAACACATTGTAAAAGCTATAGAAAACAGTACCTATACGTGATAACATCAAGTGCTATAGAAGATAGCTAAAAAAAAGACTGTAAAGCCAGTCATACAATATGATTTTTACCAGCCATCAACAATAACAAGAGAGTGTTCTCAGAACCCAGTATCCTAATTACTTTCTTAAAGCCCTAGCCAAAAAGGTAAACCAAGACTGTGACATTTGAGGCTGGAGAGAGATGGCTCAGCCATTAAGAGGTCTAAGATCAGCTGTTTTCCTGATTCCAGTGTTAGCAGTCCCAGAGCAAACTACTGAAGTGTTAGCATGGAAGCGTCAATCAGAAGCAATGGAGAAGCTGGATTAAAACAGCTTCTTTACCATCTATGATTAAAAAAACAAAACAAAACAAAAAACAACCTCACATGTACTCAAAGTTGGATCACAGTGTGGGCAAGACCTGCAGGCACTTTCTCCCGTTTTCTCCTACTTCTTTGGTCATTACTCATTCTTTTATGCTGGTTCCCCTGTCTTCTTCTTCTTCTTCTTCTTCTTCTTCTTCTTCTTCTTCTTCTTCTTCTTCTTCTTCTTCTTCTTCTTCTTCATCATCATCATCATCATCATAATCAATATTATTACAATGCCCAGGCCCCTGCTAATACTAGTCAACCCCTTAGATGCATTTTCCCAGATCAAGGTTATAAAGACCACTGGAATATTGACAACTCTCAAATTGCTCTCTCCAGCCACATTCTGGTCCCTGAACATCATCCTTGTTCTCTTACTGACTCACTGTATTCCCTTGTATTGACTCTGGTTATGTTATTAAAGAACCTTCACTGAAATTCCTGATCTCCTCCTAGTCCAAACATTCTGTGTCGACATGTATCTTGCCACTCACACTTAATATACTGAGATGTTCATCCATCATTGAAGTATACCTACCAATGTGGAGGCCTCCTCTTTCCCACATCACACAGCCCTTCACAAGCAAATGTCATTGGCTCATCTTCAACGTTTATCCAGAATCTATTCCTCTTTTCCTCTGCTATAATCTAATCACCATACCATTGACCAGGAACACTTATTGAGATTACTGGAAGAGCTTCCTAAACCCCACTGCTTCTGTCCTGAATCCACTGGTGTCTATCCGCAAGAAAGTAGACAGACCATCCTGTTTAAATAGTAGTCAGGTAATGTCACCACTGCTTACAATCTTCCAGTTCTTTCATATCTCAAAGCAAAAGAACAGGCTATAGCTGGTACACTCACCTCTCCCTGTTACTTACAAACTCAATCTATGCTTCTCATCACTGCTATCTAGCCACAGGAGTTTTCTTGTTAACCTTAAACATTCTAGGCATCAGTCTCTTTACAGCCCTGCCTAAAATATTCCTCCCAGTGTCAAACAGCACACCTCCTCATCTCTTTTTGGTCTGTCTATTCTGCTCAATGTAAGTGTGGTTTATCTGGGTATCCTATATAAATGTGTAACCTCTATGCACACATCTACACACACACACACACACTTTGCTATGCCACCTGCCTGCTTTATTTCTCCCATAGCACATATCTCCATCTGGCACATAGAGAACTCTTAACTGATTTTACATATGGAGTTCTACTCCCATGAGTGTGTGCATGCTCCAGTAGAGATAGAGGTTTTCATTGTTCATTCACTTTTATATTCCAGCAATCAGCACAATGCCCTGGACATCATAGAAACTTCATTATGTTGTTAGATAGTGATTATAGGATGTCTTTTTTTAAACCATAGCTGATGAGGACTATAAATTTTATATTTTATCAGGTCTTGAGTGTTTGTCCTAACCATGATTTTATCCACTGAACACTTAGCACATGTTTCCAATGATCTGTTCTATACTATGTACTGTAAGGTATCAAGGATTTTAGTGAATATAAGGCCATATTCCTTTATTTTCTTATAAAATACATAAAGAGAGATAGACATTAGGATCTAAGCCCATAGAAATTATTGTACGAGTATGACCTAAGTGTATTGTATAAGTGAAGATAGATTTTACAGAGTGCTAAAATCACCTAAAATATGCTGAAAGGCTAGATATGTTCATAATATTTTAAATATTTATTTGACCTGAGACCAAAAGAATGACTACCAAAGCTGTTTCAGATATAATAAATAGGAAGTATGCAAAGGCCTACCGGTGGAGAGACAATGGAAGAAGACAGAGATTCATGTGGCTCAAGTGGTACATAGAATCTTGGAGGAAGAATACTACAGTAAAGAGGACAGACGTTTGCATCTGGAGGGAAGAATATTACAGTAAAGAGGCCAGATGTTTGCAAAAGCCTTACATAAAATTTAAAGTACCTGGTCTTTATCCTAAGAATAATGGAGGAACCCTCATTACTTAAGCAAGCAAAAGAACCATCACTTGATATTCTGGGGAAATGTGTTCAGAATATGGCAGGACAAGGGACTGAGGAAGAGCCTGACTATATGTGGGGACACTATTGTCAGATATGATTGACATATGTTTCCATATGGGAATGACTTATGGCACTTCTAAGGAAAAACAAAATCGAACTCCCATGGGGGGAAAAAATGTATCAGTCAAGAATTCAGTCAAACAATAAAAAGTTCCATAATCCACTGTCAAGCACCACAAAAATGTCTGGCAGTGGGGTTCCACTGGCAGGTCACAGCAGGTGTAGGACAAGCTGACGTGGGAGCTGGTGTGGGAGCCCAGAAAAGAAGGGGCACAGTTTAATTGGCTTGCTTGCATATGGCAGATCACATTGTAAGTGCCCTTCTGCTTATCAGAACGAGTTGTCGATACCAATAAAAGCGATTAACAAATGAATTCATGAAGAATCCTCCATGTGCTTGCCCCCAAATTTAGGTGCTGAGTCCTTTAAGGACAATTTTGAGTGGCACATGACCGTGAACAGGATTAGTAACTTTGATAGGAGAGGCAAGTCCTGTTATTTAAATCCTTTCTAAGACAGTATTTACCAGCATCAAAATAGTTGCTATGGGCTACAGTAAACAGACACAGTGCAAAGGGCAGAGTGATGGGGACACTTTGGCAACAGGAAGTCAGAAACCATCAAGAAACAGAATTCGTGAAAACAACATGGATTTCATAGGGAAGCCAACATCAGGGCAAGTGGGTAGCCTCCTAGCAATGGCAAAATAAATAAATAAATAAATAAATAAATAAATAAATAAATAAATAAATAAATTGAATTTATATGAAACATTTTATACCTTAGCTGCAGCTTTGAAATGATTCTGGACAATTTCTTAGAAATTTGGATACTGAGGAGCAATGGAAGACATGTTTCTGCCTCTGCAACATTTGTCCTGAAAGAAAAGCCAAAACTACTGGGTGGTCGAGGTAATGCTTTAGCTTCTAAAATGCTGACTTTATGGATCACTTTTAACTGTTGAATGATTACTTTTTATATTGCAAGTTTTATGTTTATTTCAATTTCTGTATGTGTATCTGTGTACACATGTCACATGAATTCAGGTACCCACAGAAGAAGGTATTAGACCTCCTGGAGCTGGAGTCTCAGATGTTTGTGAGCCACCCAATATGAGTGGTAGGAACCAAACTCTGGAAAAGCTGTAAGCACCCTTAACCACTCAGCCAGATCTCCAGTCCCAGACTTTAATTGCTAAAGGATCCTTCTTTGTTATTCATTTTGTGTCCAGCATGTCTGTTTTTTATTCTTTCCTATTAGCAGATGCCTTTGCCAGGCAGTGATCACATTTTTTTATGTAACTAAAATATAAAATCTTGTCACAATTAATCATCTTAATTTTACAGAACATGTATAAACTTAATATTTTCCACCCCAGAAAAGTATGCACTACCTATGACTGTGACAACTCATTAAATATGTAGATATTATTAAAATGACAAGTGCCCTTCATAAAATATGTAAGCAGAAAATTATAAAAGACAAGACGATTTCAGAATTTCCAAAGGAGTAACAAGCATTCTGAATTCTTATTCTCAAATCCTGAAGATTATTGCCCCTAAGAATTGGGGAACTCTGGCAGAAGGATGGGAAATTAGAGGCATTAACTTAGTACCAAAAGATATGAAAACAGAGAAATGCAAGAAATATGCAGAAATGAACCACAGGAACTGTAGATGCTGGGACTGGTGTGGAGAAGAGTAGCAAGAAGAGACTCTGAGCTTCTGAGTTTTGAAGAGGTGGGTGCCAGTTATTTAGAGGGAGGCCACTGAAAAAATCCAGGGTGTAGAGCAGTCTACAGGAAGAAACCCAAGTACAGCATAGATCACTGTTGCCAGAACCTAGGGATAGAGAAAAAGCTCAGATGAGTGCATGCTGAGCTCACAATATCTATTTTAACATCCTAAGTAAGGTGGTAGGTAAGACACTGGCTCTTAGGAGGCAGGAGCTCAGAGAAATATGGGCCCAAGAAATAGTCTAAGAGTCGGTGACACTCTGAGGGTATTTATCTGAATTTATGGCTGTGGAAGAGAGTACAGATGTAGATGAGAGCTACAGGCAACCTAATCGGTAACATTTCTTCCTGCCACACACAACTGTGCACACATATTATCGTCACTCATGAGTTTTCAGCCCACTGATGTTATAACTATTAAGAGAAATGGGAAGAGTGTCAAACTCTCTTTGGTATCTTAGAAATATTGAGGATGACAGGAAAGCAATTGGAATTTTGTGTCTGTCAAGTTTTATTCAAAAGGCCACACGCTCAGTGAAACCCTTGACATTGCAGTCGTCTCCCAGCCTTATGAATTTAATAATACTATATTTTGCTATCTCCACAATGCCTCATGCAATTCTACATTACTCAACATATTATATGCTTATTTTAACCTCCTACTAAACAATAAATATCTTAAGTAGATATCTATATTTTGGTCTTTATCATAGCTATCATAACACCTACCACCATTCTTTCTACATTTTATACCTTGTATAAAAAAAGTATGTTGTATAACCATATATCCTCAAACAAACAATAAACTAAGAGCAGTTAATGTACCCTTTATTATTATCTTGTTTTCTGCTTATCCCAGTGGTTTGTATATAACTGATCTTTCATAAATGAATTATTGATGAATTAATTTAGAGAATGTTTTTCAATCTTTATCATGTTATTTTTGTATCCCTTATTACTCATTGTGCATAGTGATGAATGCCATAAAGATGTTTTAATCTTATCATGCCATGTACTTTTGTAGCTGAAGTTTTCCTGTGTCCACCTGGCTCCTGCAGCCACTCAGACCCAAGTAAACACACAGAGAGTTATATCACTTATAAACTGTATGGCTGTGGCATGCTTCCTGCTATCTAGTTCTCATATCTTAAATTAACCCATTTCTATTAATCTATAAGTTGCCACATAGCTTGTGGCTTACCAGTACTTTTACATCTTGCTTCCTCTGTGTCTGGCTGGTGATGCCTGACTCAGCCTTCCATTTCCCAGCATTCTCCTCGCTGTTTATCCTGCCTATTCTATACTCCCTGACTGGCTACTGGCCAATCAGCATTTTATTTATCAATCAATCAGAGCAACACATTAACAGCATACAGAAAGACATCCCCAGAATACTTTGCTCATATTTGTCCCATGCACTCCTTTTTCTCTCCTACCCTATCCCACTCTCCTAGGAGTTTTGTTTCTAACTTTGTGACACAGATATATGCATGTTTCTGTCTGTATAAGATCTAGGACTCACCAATGAGAACAAAAGTGCTTCTTCCTGTCTGACATATTTTGCATAATATTGTATCCATTTCTTGAAAGAAACATAATTTCATTCTCTATTGCTGAATAAAACCCTTTTGTATATTAACAGGTTTTCCTTATCCATTCATCGACCATGTCGACTACATAATGTGGCTACTGTGCATAGTGAGCACATTTTTTTTAAGAAATTATATTGTTTCCAGTTGAAAATATAGCAGAGGGACACTTGATACACATATTTTGTTTTTAAAAATACAAAATGAAATATCCAAACACATTAGCTATCAACAAGCACAGAAAACAATTACTTGCCTTCTTTATTTCTGAAGTCTCATAAAAATAAGATATTGTTTTATAAAATACTTGACTCTCTGAAAAGCATTCTATGTCCCAGGAATCCCATAATTCAACACCTTATGGTAATTCTCAAATCATTAATTTCTTTGATTATTTTTCAAAGTAGACTTTGGATATATTTACATATGAATTATATATGTACATTCCAATACACATGCTTATATATATTCTAATATGATCATTACTTGAAGCAATACTTCATAAACATTAGTTAAATGTAACAAAAGTGTGATGGCTTGAATGAGAACGGCTCCCAAAGGCTCGTATGTTTGAATGTTTGGTCCCCAGCTAATGGACTGTTTAGGAAGAATTAGGAGGTGAGGCCTTGCTAAAGGAGGTATGTCATTAGAGATGGGCTTTGAGGTTTGAAAAGCCCATGCCAGACCCAGTCTCATGCACTTGCTCTGTCTCTGTCTCTGTCTCTCTGTCTCTGTCTCTGTCTCTGTCTCTCCTGTCTCTCTCTCTCTCTCTCTCTCTCTCTCTCTCTCTCTCTCTCTCTCTCTCTCCCCCCTGCAGTTTGAAGACCAGATGTGAGGTCTCAGCTACTATTTCGGCACCATGCCTGCCTGTTGCCATGTTCCCATCGTGATGATCATGGACTAACACTCTGAAACTGTAAGCCAGCCCCCAGTTAAATGCTTTTTAAAAATAAACTGTCTTGGTTATCCCATCTCTTCACAGCAATGGAACAATAACTAAGACAAGTGGCTAAGCCTCATGGTGCATACCTTTAATCTAGCATTCAGGAGGCTGAGACAACAGCAATGTGAATTGAAGGCAGTCTGGGCTACATAGCGAGATTCTTTCTCAAAACAAAATACATTTAGGATCACATTGATCACGTATAATTCCATAAGTAATTTAAAAGGACATAGTTATAATCAATAGTAATAATCAATGCATGATCATAAAACATGATATAATGAATATTCAGTCAAAATAACTTGCCTTATGTTTTTATTTTTTTAAATACCACTTTATGTATAATGCTAAAATGATGTGAATATGGTGCATAAGAATAACAAATTGCTGAGAAAAATGATGATATTCAGTACCAAAGCAGTAAAAAGGAGTCAAGGTTCTATTTTTCATCTTACTGAAATTTAAAATACAGTCAACGCCTAGGTATACAGTAGTGTGATCTTAAAGTCATCAAACTAATCCAGTGAATTAGTGATAATTGCTTCTCCCATTCTTACTAACAAGCTAGAAGTTCATTTCTACCAGAAGCAATCTTCCTAAAACAGATTCTTTCATTTGTATAGCTTCACTTATCACCCTTTAAGACCAGAAAACATGAACATGTATACATTAGTATGTAGATATACATGTATTTATATTTGAATAAGTATATGTAAAAACTATAATGAAAGTGAATATGTGCAAATTACAAGTCATTGTCACCAAGAACAAGAGTGCCATAGAAAGTACAAGAACCTATAGATGCTGATGCTCATGGTGGTGGAGTAGACAGTGTCAACATAACTTTATTAAATATGTTTTAAAATTTTGTACTGCATTCATATTTCTATATTGTGTTTTATGCCTTCATGCCACAAAGTGTGTGTATGTGTGTACGTTACAAGACAGCTTGTGAGAGTCAGTTCGCTGTTTCTGCCATGTGGGTTTTAGGGAATCATCAGACTTGGCAGCAGGTACCTTTAACTGCTTAGCCATCTTACCAGACTATGAAATACATTTTTGAAATTCCTGAATTGTGGATTGACTGAGTTTGGAATTATGCCCTAGCAAAATACTACAAATATTTATCAAGCCCACAAGTGAAAAGTATATACATTGTTCCCCAAAGATTAGAACCTAATTCTACTGTAAATGTCAATTAGATAAGGAGGCTTCCTGTTTTGCCTTCATTTGAAAACTTCTATACAAAATGTGGGCTCCTCTCAAGCCTCACTCTGGTAGATAGTGAGCTGATTGTAGGTCTGTGCAAAACAGTTCATTCAGCAAGACTGGTGACTGTGACTCTTCCTTTGGGAAGACAATTGCCTGGGGTGAGCCCCTGACTGTGCAGAAATAACAGTCCGCCATGCTGATCCCAGCAACAGATTAGCTGCATCACTTTTAATTATCTCAGCTCCACTGCAATGAAGGAAGCGCCTCTCATTTTACTCACACAGAAACCATCCAGGCTGACAACTCCTCAAAGCCTTAGCAGGGCTCTCCAGCCCCTGGAGAGACCCAGTCATGTACAATGAACTGTAATGGATCTAGCTGCTAAACTAAGCCTGATAATCCTAGCCCTTGAGGCTCCCAGTGCTGCTGAGCCGTGGAGTGGATTCTACGTGGATGCTATTTCAGCATTTGCTGCTGGAGGAAAATCATCTTCAATTACCACCACTGTCTAAAGAGATGCATGCACACTCACCTGTCGCCCTCACCTGTATACATGAGACAGAAGACACACATGAACGCCCATTATTCCTGGTCTAAGTGGAGAGTCACCACAGCATAAATGAATGCCATGATGCTGAATCCGACCAACAGATGCTTACAGTGGGTTAGAGGGATTTAAGCTGACAACTTAAGACAAAATAAAACATCTTCATTGCACTTGGTAGAGATATATTTTGAGGATGATATTTTCCCTCCTTCATTTCTACCATCCAGTCATCCACTCCTTATATATTCCATCAGTATCTACGAAGATCTTACAGATCTGGCTATGACCCAGACCTAAAAGGTTTCAATTCTGGCTCTCTATCACCATTGCAACATGACATATCAACTCGAAGAGAACCACCTGAACTTAGTGAGGCTTCACAGTATCCATTCATACAGAAACTGGGGCCTCACTTTTGAAGGCTTATTCTCTGTCTTTGATAAAAAATAGAATTACCAAGTAGCACAGTGTCCCCCGGCCAGCACATTCACTCCAATGATCAGTGGGAAGCCAGATTATTGTTATAAGGATGCTTTCTAAATACAGATAGCATGAAATTATTTGATTTTAAAGCCACAAGTACCACACACTCAGATCTGAGACCTCATCCTCATAACAAAGATACATAAATACATATGTTTAAGGAAACAGCCAGCGGGGTCAAGTAATTGGGCAGGTTTCTGGGTAGTTCTATGATCATTAGTAAAGGCAGCCTCAATGGTGCTTCTTTGCTAGGTTTCTTTTAGAGGCTAATCGAAATAGTCATTTTTCTTCCCTTATCAAATTCAAACATAGTAGTAGTTTTATATCTCGAACAATGGTTGATACCTGGAAATATCCCATATTCTGAATGGGGGCCATGCACACCTTGGTTTTGCTCATATATGCCAAATGAAAAGGCACTTCTCAGAGAAATAAGATTTTCAAATTGCATGAGTATCTTAGAGTTTTATTGCTGTGAATAGACACCATGATCATGTGTCTCATAAAGGAAAGCATTTAATTGGGGCTGGATTATAGTTCAGGGTCCATGATCAGCATGGCAGAAAGCATGGTGGCAGGCAGGCAGACAAGGTGCTGGAGAGGTGACTGAGAGTTCTACATCTGCATCCGTAGGCAGCGGGAAGAGAGAGTGAGACACTCAGATAAAGGGCCATATATCCACCACCATCCTGTTTTCTAGTAACCTTCAATGACTTACCTACATAATGATCTTTCTGTGGTGACAAACTCCTTAGTATTTTAAATAAAATAATCATACTACGTGCATGGATTTTCTGCAGCTTCTTACACACAACGCAATTAATTTAGGATTCAACTTTATTGTTGTGTGGATCTTCATCTCATTTTGTTGGTAAATGAGTAACAAACAATTGCAAATAAAATAGTTTAATTGTTTGTTTGTCAATGGATATTTGGAATATTTTCAGTTTTTATCTTTATGAAAAATCTGCTCTCCTACAAGCTTTCACATTCTGAGGAAAATTATCCAGACTAGCAAGTGATATTTTAGATGTCTGCCTAAGAGTTTTAAGAAAATGCTTTACTTTTCTAAAGTCACCAGTAGAATGTAAGGATTCTAGTTACTCATTGTCATTGTTACAATTTAGTATGACCAGCCTATGAGTTCATCTATTCCTACATGTATGTACAGATATCTCATTATGTTTTTTACTTGTAAATCCCTAAATATTAATAATATGCCCCATACAATTAGATACTTACTCTATATTGTTTAGAGATTGCATATATGTGTCTCTTTAATCTTGTTATTGGGCTATGGTTTTCTTATTGCTGTGTATTGAGTTCTTTAAGTAATTTCAGCATATGATTTGGAAACATTCAGTCACATTCAAGAAATCTAGTATGTAAATTTATTGTTATAATGGATAATTCTGCTCATATATAAAATTATTATTTAATTCAACTTTATAAAGGTGTTTTTATTCTGTGAACTCTTCCATAAAATCATAGTTGTGGGTCTTACATCTTTGTTTAATATCAATTTAGTTAACTTTTGTGCATATGTGTGAAATACACATCAATATCTTTTTTCCACTTTCTTTGTTTTCCTTTATCATTTTTATCTTTTCTTTCTTTGGCGTTTTTATTAACATAATAATTATGCCTAATAATTATACATAATATTTCATCATTATCACAATTTTCACATATGTGCGTAATATATCTTGATCATATTAAGCCCTACTACCCTCTTGTCCCCTCTATTTCCCATTAGTCCTCTCTCTTTCTAGCTTTGCTTCTTTCTATTTTCCTCTTCATGTGTATTTGTGTGTGTGTGTGTGTGTGTGAAAGAGAGAGAGAGAGAGAGAGAGAGAGAGAGAGAGAGAGAGAGAGAGAGTCCAAATGAGTTTCATCAGAGCTCTTTACAAGGGTATGTATGGATAAGGTTGAGTGTTTGTTCACAGGAAAATGGGTAACTTACCAGTGGCAACACCACTAAAGAAAATATCTCTTCTAACTCATCCACATTTAGCAGCATGTAAGTCCTTAAAACAGTGAGCTTCTATATGCTTTCCTGCTTCCATTACAATGTAGTGAGAGACACAACTATATGTGGCTGTCATGCCTGTGATCATTGCTTCTTTGGGTTCAATGGCATAACAATTGTAACATTCTCAGACGCCAGCACTCCATACCATCCCTTTCTCTTCCCCTGGATTTTACATTCTTTCTGCCCTTTTTTCTGTGGTGTCCCGTGAGCTTGAAAGGAGTACCAGGGATTCTCCTTTCTGGGCATTCTGTAGTCATTTATTTTCTGTATGTTGACCACATAGGCATCTTTGCAGGCACAGCTGACCAGTACAGAAAGAAGCTTCTCTGGTCACAACTGACAAGAGTTTTGTTCCATTGCCTTAAACATAGTTATTTAGAAGACAATTTGCTGTTTTGCTAAATGGACATGATGTGCACCTGTCAAATTGCCATTTCTTTTTTTTTATATAGCCATTCAGTAATAAAGGGCTTCATTTCTCCACTGAATTACTTCTGTAGTTTGATTGAAAAGAAGTTATCCACATGTGTGTTTGACTATCAGCTTTGCAATATGCTTTCTTGGTCAGTGTGTCTGCTTTCCCAGCAATACTGCTTTGCTTTGATGACTGTGGCTTTCTCTTTCTTAGAATCAGGTATAGTTACTCTTTTATACTCATTCTTTTGAAAAGCTGTTTGGTAAATTGTAAATCTTGCATTTTTGCATGACTTTCAGAATCTAGATATTAATTTTCCTGATGAACTTGTAGCCATTCTATTGTGGTTAGAAAACATATTTTGTGTAAATTGAATTGTTTTAATTTTTGAGACTTATTTTATGTCCAGAGTATTGACTGCCTCGATAAATATGTCCTGTTTTTTTGGGAAAAATACATATATTATTCCGAGTGAAATGCAATTCAATGAAGTTGTCTTCACGCTTGTTCAAATCTATATCTGTACTGATTTTTTTAAACGTGCTCATTCTATAAACTCCACAGTGGGTTATTAAATCTCTCATGGAAACTGTGGGTTGTTATGTTAGCTTTTTTGTAGAAATGGCAGCTTTTGGTTTATACTTTGCAGAGCTTATCTATTACATAGACATTCAGGAATATTACATTATCATGATGAATTAATCCTTTTGTCATTATATTATAATCTTTGCCCACAGCAATCTTCTTCACTCTGATATCTTTATTCTTGGATCCTCTGTCTTATACTTTGTATATTTAGATTTGGTATTACATTCCTTTGAGGTAGAAAATCATTGAATCTTGCTCTTTTTCTTTGGTGATCCTGACATCTATTGCCTTTTACATTGTGTATGTAGACTGCCTATGTTCAATGTGATTAATCCTATGGGTGAAGAAAATGTAGTGTTTTTCTGTATCCTAATTATCCCATCTAATCTTTGTCTCTTCCCCCCTCTACTTTTAGATTAATTAGATTTTTTACTTTATTCACTTAATTTACTCATAATCTATATTTTATGTGTTGGACTTATATATATGATGTATCTCTGTCTATCTTCAGGTGATATATTTTAATTACAAGTGGCATAATATTTCTACAAGTAATATAATAATCACATAATTACATAATTTCATTTCTCCCCTTCTGGATTTTACACTATTATAGTAGCATATTTAAATTTTATATAAATTATAAACTAAACTCCATGTTATTATTTAGTTTTAAAAGATTAAATTATCCTTTAAATATATTTATATAATTTTATATTCTTAATGCTTTGAAAGCCTTTATACATTTATACAATGTATACTGATCACATCCATCTACCACTACCTCCTTACAACTTCCCTTAAGTGCCACATCCCATTTTCTTCTCAACTTCATGTCTTCTGTTTTTTTACTGTTATTAATAACCCTGAGTCCAATTATTGCTGCTTATATGCACATGGATGTGAGGTCAGCCACTTAGGAATGAGCAACCTATCACCTATGTCCCCCAAAGAGAGTGATAGTTCTTGCCTCAGCAGCCATCTATTGCCAACAACTCCTTCACTACAGGTGGTGCCTAGGGGCCCTCTCCTCCATCCATGCTGAAATTTTCTAGTTTGGTCTTATGGAGGTCATGCACAGGTAACTATAGTTGCTCTGTGTTGATGTGTGCAGTAGCCACGTCATGTCTAGAGGACAATGCTTCATAGCTCTCTTCTATCTGTCAGCTCCTGTATTCTTCCACTTCCCACTCACCCCCTGCCACTTCCACACGGTTCTCTAAGCCTTATATGCTGGAAGATTGATGTAGATGACTCTTGATGTAGATGACTCATCCTCATCTGAGCACTCAGTGTTATCTATACTCAGCACCTTGATCCATTATAAATCTGCAATAACTGTTACCCACTTTAAAAAGATGCTTCTCTGACCAAAATCTACAGCAGAACAAATCGATTGATGTGAACAGAAATATTTAGAATGCAGTTTGGCAAAATGACCCTTTAGAAAAACAACAGCAATGCACCTCCCCTAGGGAACACAATCTTCAAGTCATGGGCTTTGGACCATATGTACAGTATCAGGCATAACATTCCTCCTGTGGAGCAAGCCCCATATCCAGTCAGAAAGTGGTTGGTTAACTGCATAACAATCATCCTACTATTACACCAGTGGGTATAACTTGCCTGGTAGATTGGCATTGTACCATAAAGAGTTCAGTTCTGGGTAAGACCATTGATGCTTTGATCCCTGAACAGCCTGCATAGTGCCTCCTGGAATAATTCAAACTAGCCCACAGAGACAGAATTTCCTGCTCAGTTGGAGATTTGCTTGCCACCCAAAGTGAGTGGCACTTAAGCAATAGCATCTTCCTAGCTAGTTATAATGGATAACCAAGAGATATGTTCATGTTGTTTGAGGTTCTCCTAAAGCCTCCCTGACCAATAACTTATAAGGAAATATGCTCATACCTGGCATTAAGAGTTTTCACTTAATAATACATCTCTTTCTGTGCCTGGATGACATCATTCAGAATAAAATTTTCAGTTTCAGCCGTTCATTTTGAAATGTCATAATTTCATTTTTCTCTACAGCTGAATAATATTTCATTGTGTATATATATCATGATTTCATTATCCACTCATTCATTGTTGGACATTTTGGTTGATTCTATTTTCTAGCTATTGTGAATAAAGTAGAAATGGACATGAATGTGCAAGTATCTCTGAAGTATGCTATAGAATGCTTTTAGTACATGGCCTAGAGTGATACAGCTGGACAGTATGTTAGCTGTATATCTGTTTTTTGAGAAACTTCCAGGCTGATTTCTACAATGGGACTAGTGTACACTACCACTTAAAGTATATATGGGTTCCCCTTTCCCCATATTCACGATCATTTCTTATCATTTGTGTTTATGACCTTGGCAACTTTGACCGGTGTGAACTGAAATCTTAAAATCATTTTAATCTGCAATTTCCTTAAAATTAAGGATGTTAAACACTTTTATAAGGGTTTGTTAACTATTTTTACTTTTTGGTTTGAGACTTTTCATAGCTTATTTCTTATATTGGATTGCTTGGGGAATTGGATTTGGAGGAGATGAAGGAGATTGAAGGTCTGAAGGTCACCTATCTGCTTCCTTGGCCAGCATGGCTGGTATGTTTCCAAGGAATGCTTGCCTTAATAAACTTAATACAGTCAGAAACACAATAGAGTTTTATAAAACAAATAGAGTCAATAACACAAACCACATGATCATCTCATTAGAAGTATGTATAAAGAGCCTTTGAAATATCCAGAATACCTTCACCGTAAAAGTCCTAGAGAATTGAGGGTACAGGGACAAAACTCAACATAATAAAGGTAGTATATAGCCAGAATACAGCTAACATCATTCCAAGTGTGGGAAAACTCAAAGCATTTCCAATAACATCAGATATATTTACAAGTATATCCACTGTCTCCTTTCCTATTCAATATTGTGCTTGAACTCTTAGAACAATAAGAGAAGGAAGTGAGATAATGTGGATACAAATAGGAAAGAAAGAAATCAAAGTAATTTTATTTACAGATGACCTGATTCTATACATAAAAGACCCTAAAGCCCGTGCATGAAAACTCCTACAGCCGACAAATACCTTCAACAAATTAGTAGGATATAAACTTAACGTATGAAAATCAGTAGCCTTCCTATATACAAGTGATAGACAGACAGAAAAAGAAACCAGGGAACATAATGGAATAAAGGGGTGAAGTGTAATAATGGAACAAGAGGTATTAAATGGAATGAGTGATCGAGGGCAGTGTAAGAGAAGGAAAATGGAGAGGGGGAAATAGATAGCACTCAAGACCTTTTGAATAAGTCTGTATTTAAACCCACTTTATTATATAAACTTCCTAAAATATATACATTTATGTGTACAAAATGTGTTTAAATGGAGTTATCTTACAATGATGTGGCAATGTCCTTACTAGACACCAGAAACTAACAAGTGAAAAGTCCAGTGCCCGTGGTCATTCATAGATTTATTACTCTGTAGTTAATGTCATTTTTTTCTTTCTGAATTCTTTTAAGAGTTCTTCTTGCCCCCAACTTTGTGGTATTTGATTATGATTGGCCCAGGTATTTAATTCATGTTTCTTGTGCTTGATGCTCATTAAGCTGCTTAGACTGATAGATTGTATAGTTTTAATAAAGGCTTGAAAATTTCAGCCATTATTCTCTTTTCCTTGCCTACCCACCAAACTTTCTCTTTTTGAAAGGCTTTAATTATATTTATATCATGCTTCCTAAAATATTTTCAGAGTGAAAGGGCAGTCTAATGCTTTTTCTTACTGTTCTCTTTCCCTTCAGTGTTTCAGGTGTATTTTATGTTTTTAATTGAAATGAAATTATATCACTTCCCCCCCACCTTCCTCCATCCAGCCCCTCCCATCTACCCTCCCTCAAGCCCATCACAAACCCCAATTCTCAAGGTAATAGCCTCTTTTTATTTGACTATTATTGTTACATACACACACATACGTGTATATATATAGTCTGCTGAGTCTGTTTTTGTTGTGTGTATATTGTTATATTGTTTCAGAAATGATTACCCTGCACTGGACAATCAATAAGTGAGCTCATCCCTGGGAGAGGCTAATTCTACTTGTCCCAACCCTCTCTTACAGCAAATGAGACCATCACAGAAAACCACAACTGGACACAATGCAGAAACCAACAGTACTTCAGTTTTGAGAATTTCTCTTATTGTAACTTTAGGGATTTTAGTAATTTCTTCTTTGATGTCAAGCTAACCACTAATCCTGTCCTGAGTTTTTTTCCTCTCACGCCTTGAAATTTGCAATCTAGAAATTCAATATGGGCATTGGTTTTTGTCTTCTATGACACCATTTATTCTTGAACTTATGTGATATAATTATTATGACTGTCTTAATGTTGACTGCATTAATTCTGAAACTTAGAACGTGTATTCTGGGTTGGTTTTGATTGACTGACTTCTCTTTTAGTATGATGCCTTTGTTCTTACTTTTTTGCATGCTTTGCGATGTTTTATTGGAATGGAACTATTACTTGCATATTTTACACACTAGATATTTGTTGTTGTTGTTTTTGTTACTAGAAATAAGGCTATGCTTTGCTCTAAAATACAAATAGTTGATTAGGAATAAGTATAATTATTTTTGTATAAATTTAAGATTTATAAAACTGAACCAAATCAGTGCTCAGTGTGTTCCACTGTTAAAGATAAACCCTCTTGCATATTCTCTTTGCTGCCAGTGTGCATTGTGAGATTTCCTTCTTTGGCTGAAATGGGCACTCTGCCTATCTCTGACGGCAGGACTATTACTTTTTATCATTCCCCATGGGTCTTTCCAAACTTGACTTGTTTTCAGTATATACTTCTACTGAATACTTAATGGAAGCTCTCTGCAATCTTTCTTTTCTGTGACATGTGTAGTTTTCTCCTTTCTAGTCCCTGTCCTTTTCCTTAATTTCTTTTATTATGTCAGACTTGATAGTCTGTCTCTTCAATTCTGGAATTTTCCCAGGCTTCTCCTCATTTTCTCTTTAATATCTTGCCCTGCAAGCTTTTTCTATGTCTTTTTGTAAGTTTTAACCTTTTTTTTAATTTCACACGAGTTCAATTATGATTTTTATCGTTATTTCTTCACCAAAAGCATAAATATTGACATTTATTTACCTATTTATTTCTTCATAATAAAAAATAGGAAGAAAAGAACTAGATGCTGAACACTTCCTCTACTATGAATAAGAGCTGAGAATTTCATGCATGGCTTGTACTTTCCAAGTCCTGTTCTTACTAAGAACCACAGATAGGCCCTAAGACCAGATCTCCAGACTGAAAACATCCCCTCTCTGCACCTTTTCAGGTAGTTTCATTGTGAGGAGTTAATGAACAGATTGGTTGAGTTCAGAGTTGGCGTGAACATGTCATTAATATTTTAGGTGTTTTCTTCTCTAATTGCTTAAACAGAAAACACACTTGACATTAGCATGGTTTCATGGAAAGAAGAGGGAATGCTGAAGAGAAGCTTCTAATCTCTGTCTGTAGGTTTTGTGAGCCCTGGAAGCAGGTATTGGCAGGATGTCAATAGATGAGCCCTACAGAGAAAGCATTTCTTCTGTTTCCGTTTTCAGAAGTGCTGACAGAACACACTTTGAGGCAGAACATGATGGTAACAGAAGAAGAGCTTCTAGGAATCACCTACCCAACTGAAGCCATGATTGCGAACAGGTATAACCATGGTTGTGAACAGGTATTCACATATGGAAGTCCCTTCCAAGAGCTAAAGAACTCAATGAGAAAGCACAGAGCATGGTTTTGACGTAAGAATAAGAGAAGATGTATTAAAGAAAGCAGGAAAGACAGAACTGCCTGTGTCATCCTTCTAACACCTAGCTATGCTCTGGAGAAGGATACACTACTGGGAAAGAGAAAGAATCAAGCTGAGACCATAGGCTTGCCTGGAGTCTTCTAAGAATCGACTGTGATTTCAGTCATTCTAAATAGTACACCTCTCTGTCTATGGCACAACCCTGGGCCTGGGCTTCATCTTCTAATGTTCAAAAAGTGACCACAGCCTAACCAAATACTCTTGGCAAAATCCTCCCATTGTCATCTAGTGCTGTAATAGTAGGCAGTGATCAATCACACCTTGAAAAAATTAACGTCCTACTTAGAATTTCTGCAAGAGCAGGAGCAAACAAGTCAGAGTAGGAAAAACTGAAATCAGTTTGCAGCTTTTCAGTTGGAGACATTATCATGTAACAGTATAAATCAAGACTTTCTGAGCTATTAGGACCTTACCAAGTGTACAGAATAAGACACTGGAAACTGTTGTAGAGCAAGTTACATATAAGAACTCCTGAGAAGATAATTTTGAGTAGCTATTAGAAGAAAATAAAGAGAAACAACCTAATACTCTACAAAGAAAGGTAATAGGAGAATGAGATAGCTCTTAAAGAAATGAGAAACCCACGTACTAAAAAGTATATGACAGGAGATGAAACTGGCATCAAAAGCATCTGCAGCAGAATCCAAGCAACAAAAGAGTCACAGGAGCCAAACCACTGCACATGCGCAGCTGGAAGAACACAAAGACAAAGGCGTGACGAGAATGCATAGTTATTGGAGCACAGGGGAAGGCACTGACGGTGGAATGCCCACAAGGTGGAGGTTCCAGAGGACATTGGGAACACCAAAGATGTAGAAATCTTCCTCAAAGAAATGATGCCAGAAAATTCTATCTTGAGAGGAAACAGCCATAAACAGATTTAAGAAGGTCAAAGGCCACCATTTGGATTTAGCCCAACCAAATCTATACCAAAATGTATTGTAATTACCCAAAGGATAAAGACAAAGACAAGATTCTCAAAGCAACTGGGAAAAAAGAAACAACACACACACAGATGTCTCAGTTTCCTGACAGCACAGTTCTCAACAGAAACCTTAGGGGTTGGGAGAGTGAAGATATTTGTAGTGTTGAAGGTACAGGGTGGGGGAGTCTGAGCTCTTCACATTTAATGAAAGAGACCAAAAGAACAGCAAGGAAACATCAAACATCAGAAGGCATATATTTTGAGAGGGCCATTATTCCACTCAGCCTGTCACACACTGCAACAGTTCTGTTGTAACTTGATCTGTTTGGATCAGTAGAGTTTGAAAATTATTGTTTCCCAGGAAAACAATGATTAAACCACTCTGTGTGTTTAGGGCCTATGTTAAGTAACAGACTTGGAAATGTAATATTTTTCTATGTAAAGAAATACAGACACATTGTAATTACTGGCTACAAAATGCATATGACAGCAGAGAAGCTGAATTTATAAATAAATAAATAAATAAATAAATAAATAAATAAATAAATAAATAAATAAAAACCAATGCAACTGTAACCTCAAAGAACCTTCCATTCTGTGGGTTACACTCACCAAAAGGTTGGAAAACAGGAAACGTATATTCCGGAAATGACACTAAAAAGGAACACATCCAATGGTTGTGGTATTAGGTTTAACAATCTGAAGTCAGTTATTCATTAGTCAAACAAAATTTTATACAATTAAGTGGGTAGTGGTGACATATGCCTTTGATCCCAGCAATTGGAAGGTAGAGGCAGGTGGATCTCTACAAGTTGGAGCCCAGTCTGGTCTACACAGTGAGTTCCAGGACAACCAGGACTGCACAGAAACCCTGTTTCGAAAAATATATATATACTATTAACTTCACAATTAAATCTAACACTAGTATATCCTTTTACATGTATTTTTGGTATGTTTTATTATGACATGTTGCAAACACACACAAACAGGAATGTTACAATAAGTATTGTTATGGCTGGGTGGTGATATTGTATGCCTTTCATCCCAGGATTCAAGAGACAGAGGCAAGCTGATCTCTAAGTTTGAGGCCAGCCTGGTCTACATAGTGAGTTCCAGTACAGTCAAGGCTTCACAGAGAAACCTTGTCTAAAACAACATCAACAACAAAAATGTAGCCATCTCTTAATTTGTAGAATAGTATATTAGTGAGGAAACATGTTTCTTTGATATTTTTAAAATAAGTACAAAAGTTTCGTAGGGGATGATGTGCATTCTTCTCTCAATGTCACTCTCACTTGTGAAGCTTCAGGAATTATTTTCTGCAGACTTCAGTGCTTGTTAATGGGATACAAATTTGCCTTTACCTTAGGAAAACAAAATCGATATGCAGGGGGATTTGGTCCATTGTTCCACTCGCTGTTTTTTCATTAAAATATATCCCATATGGTAGTTTAATTACATTCTACTCAAAAGTCCAAACGGCCTTTGAGCATTTTATCTTTAAGGTGGGAAGATAAGCAAAACTAATCTTGGGGGCTTATTAGTGACCCAATACCTTCCTCACATTGATAAAAACCACTTCACATCCCAAGGCAAAGAATCAAATCAGCTCATGTGAGCTTGCACAATTGATGTGGCATAGTTAGCTTACTTAGTCTTAATCTCTTTTATCTCCCTTTCCTGTTTAGTCTGAAATATACATTTGTGGAACTGACTACATCTTTGGGATTTTTTTTTATTAGTATGTGCTAGTCATACGTAATGAAGCGGATCACAACATCTTCATACATGTATATATTATAATGTATTTTACATATCTATCCTATAACCCTTTCTTGTCCCCCTCTCTCTCCTGTCATTTTCCTTCCTCTTTTCAACTCTGATCACCCTTCTTGTCCATGACATGTATGGCCCTGTAAAACGCACAATACTCATTTCATGCAAATAAAAAAATCAGCATGAAAATTAAGGAAAAATCTTTCATGGGGTTATTTTTAAAAAGTCAAGCAGTTACCTTGGTCATTGGCTATAAAGTAGAGCTATTCATATAGAAAAATGGGAACTAATACAAGTACGGGTAGGGAACAAGTGGAGGTTTCAAAGGTTTAAGTATGTATTTTAAATATACATATATGATGTATGTATTGAAATTATAATATCATTTCCCCATTGTCTTTCCTCCTTTCAAGTCCTTCCGTGTACCGCTTCTTGCTCTTTTTCAAATTCATGGCATTTTTTCTCCTGTATCTCTTTGGACTGGGCTCTATAATTCTGTACTTTCATTGGTTGTGGTTTTCTCTAATGATCTCAGTCTGTTGCAAAAAAAAAAAATAAAAACAGTTCCTAGTTCATGGGTGGGGACTACACTTATCTGTGGGTAGAGGTATGAATATTTAGAATGTAGTTAGGGATTATGCTGGTTTAGTAACGTGGTGGTTGTAGGTTCTCTTCCAAGATCCACGACTTCACTGACCCTAAGTAGTTGGCTAGGTTTCCAGTACCAGGCTTGATTTCCTCTTATTGGGACCAATAAAGAGCTGTTGGTGACATAAGGTTTGTGTGACACTACTACATCCTTTGGATTACCATGCCATGCTGATTGTTCTGTAGTTCATAGGCATTATGGCTGGATGGACTATTGATTGCTTAATTCTAGAAGTTTCCTGGTGCCTTTTGGCCCCATAAAAGCTAATACTCAATGAAAATGCATTCAGGTCCTTTCTAGCTCAGGGGTTTCTGAGCCCTGAATTTGAAATTCATGTCATCTTCAGCAATAGGACCTTCCCTTCAATCTCTGGGGGCCAACCAAAAGCAATAGCAATAGTAATATTTTGGTAGTTGTTTGGACAACCATGACCTTTAACTCAAAGGAGGGCATCTCATGCCTGGTGTTGAGTTTTTTTAGATGATCTTTGGTTCTTGAGGGGAACATTGTCAGCCAGACAGGAAAATTTAATTTAAACTGCATAGCTTTAAGTACATCTACCCCTGGTAAATGAATGAGTCAAATGGTTGTTTCTTTGTCTGATCATGATTAAAGTTCACAGAACTCTTTCATCTGTACAAATAGCCATTTCAGTATGAATTATTCTGACAGCCTTGAAAGTTTACTGGGAGATAGTTAGAAAGTTTTTTTTTTTTTTTTCTGGAAATAAGGAAGAACTGAAGGATATTCTGCACAAAATTTTAAAACCTTCAAACTTTTACATTGCATTTAAGATCTATGAACTTTGATTCCAATCCAATGCTTTCCTTGCCAAAAAAAAAAAAAAAAAAAAAAAAAAAAAAAAAAGCCAAATTTCCACTGTGGTTAAAACAATTTCAAAGTTAGAAAATAAGAGACTTGACTTTCAAAGTACAGATAGACAAAGGATAATTGACTACTTGTGTTCAAATGCCTACTTTTTAACTAAATGGGAGAGAGGGAGACAGTGTTTTCTACAAAACACTAAAATGATCTGAAAACAGCTTACAGTGGTATCACCAAACTTTCCTTTTTGTTGTTGTTGTTGTTGTTGTTGTTAGACCAGTTTTTAGAACAGAAATGATTGTGATCTTCCTTGGCTCTCTTAAGATTTTGTATATGGGTGTTTCAGTGCATACAATTGTAAATGGATTGTACCTTGGCATAAGCCGAAAGCTTTCATTTGGCAAGTGATTGGATATATATCAAGACTTTATGATCCAGTATGTGAGTTTAAGGATAAATGGTCATAAGTAAGGGATGGACAATGAAGCTTTCTAAAATCTGAGTCCAAATGATATCATTCTCCAAATACCATGTGATATTTTTCTTGTATTACCTCTGGCTCACTGGCACTTGTTCAATTGACATCACTAATATTCATAACTCTGTCACTTCTTTGCCTCTCTTGCTCTTCCTTTCCTTCTCACCTCTCTCAGTCTGGTGGTCTCTCCTGGTGTTTTATCTGTCTCCAGCTTCAATATTTTTCTTTAGTGTACCCCAGACCTACATCTCAGGGCAGAGGCATTCATCCACTGAGACCTTAAGGCTGGCATGGGCTTATGACTGAATCTCTCCTTTGGAATTGCACCTCCACTAACGAAAGCTAGTTTGCTTATAGTCACATCCCTGCTCAAGAAGCAGCATACATCCAGTGACTGGTGATATGACCATTCAAAACTCCAAACATTTGTCTACTGGTAATGACATCTCTGTAGACTGATGTTAGTTTTGGGCTCCTGGTGAGTTATTAGAGGACTGTGCTATAATCACATGACATTTCTCCTTTCTTCCAGCCTCATCCTATCTTCTATACCTATCCTATCTTCTATACCTTCTCATAAGTTTGTTCCCCAGGTTGTTGTCTTATAAAATGTCTGCACACACACACACACACACACACACACACACACGCACCACGCACGCACGCACGCACGCACACGCACACGCACACACACACATCAGAATCTAGCGCAGAGAATGGGCACTCAGTGAGTGGCCCATGGAGTTGTGCTCAAAGCAAACTCTGAAATCAGATTTTGGATTTGGATCATGTGTCTCTAAGCTGGCAATGAGAACAATACCACTGGTGGAACTCAGAGTTATAGATCTGGCAGGTAGCAATGGTACAGTTGTAAAACTCCTACTGCTAGTAAACTGAGACAGGGTATCCATGAAAGAGAGTACCCAAACAGTAGCTGAGAGATGTAGGAAAACACAGATTATTAAAACTTTAAGATTTGATGCTACAGATGTTTAAAACATCCTAGAAGGATAATAGAAGGCCTAGCGTGATTAATCCTCAGTTTAACGCAAATTGATGGAAAACTTCCTCAGCCACTTGCTAAGAGTCTTTAATCTAAAGCAGCTGGAGATCAAAGAGAGCTGGTTATCAGGCCCAGGAATTCAATGACAGTGACAGACAATATAAAGTAGAATTTTGAAAACTTGGAGAGTCGTCCGCTCAACGATTAGCACCTTGAATGGTAAGTAATGTGATTTTGAGACTTGAGAAAACAGGACTTCGAAATTTTGGAGTGTTCAGATTTTCTGTGAACATTCTGGTTTACTATTGTGGCCTTATCATCTCCAGGAAAAACCTGTTTTTCCTGGATCACTTAAGAAGAATCAACTTCCAGGCTGACTAAGGTTGTTGGCAGAATCTATTTCCTTGTAAACATGGGACTCGATTTATTTTTCTTAATTAGCTACATGCTGCTCTTCACTGTGAGAGGACATCCATGTGTCCAAAGATCGTCTTCAGTATAGAAGCTTGGCCTGCCAGGACCAGCAATAACTTCCTAAGTGTAATCTCTGCAGGATCAGGTGTAGGGGGACAGACCTGTCATCCCAGAACTTGAAAAGAGAGGAAGGAACAGCACAAGTCACTGACTGTCAGTCTCTCCCTGCAATAAGTTTATCTGTGAAGTTTACCTAGTGCAGTCTGTTCCCTTCTCCATGGTTTTCCTTCAAGCAGCAATGCTCACTGTTTTAAAACTCATGATCAGGGACCTTAATGTTGTCAAGAAATTTCATGATACTGACTTTGTGCACTTGTTCACTTCACACTCTGCTGTGGGATGATCTGTATGTCCTGTGGGAGCCCTTCTTGGGTTCTTTGTGGTGTTACCCAGCAGGTCCGTATAGAGGATGATTAGGACCATGGGCCTGAGTGCAGGTGTTTGAGATGGTCTGCACTTGGCTGTGCTGGGGGATGGTCTGTATGTCAAGTTGTTCTGATTGATCAATAAATAAAACCCGATCTGCTGTGGCTAGGCAGGAAGGATAGGCGGGACTAACAGAGAGGAGAAATAAAAGGACAGGAAGGCAGAAGGACTGGCTGCAGCCGCCGCCATGACCAGAGACGCTGCAGCCGCCGCCATGACCAGAGACACTGCAGCCACCGCCATGACCAGCAGCATGTGAAGACGCCGGTAAGCCACCAGCCACGTGGCAAGGTATAGACTTATGGAAATGGATTAATTTAAGCTATAAGAAGAGTTAGCAAGAAGCCTGCCACGGCCATACAGTTTGTAAGCTATATAAGTCTCTGTGTTTACTTGGTTGGGTCTGAGCGGCTGTGGGACTGGCGGGTGACAGAGATTTGTCCTGACTGTGGGCAAGGCAGAAAAACTCAAGCTACAACACTCGGATGCTACAGCCTACCTTTCCTTCTTGTTTTTCAACACCCCCCTCTTCATTCTCACTTTCATCTGAGGACATTACTTTCACTTTAATGAAAAAAAAAATGCAGGCACTAAGAATAGACTTCCACATACTCCCACTCTCTCACCTAGGCTCCAGCCCGTTTTTGTGCCTATTAGAATTCATGGCATTTGCACTCTTGGAAAGGGCTATTTTCTACACAGGTGACATCTTATTGTGGGCACTGATTCCTCAAGGACCTTACTACAGACACTCTACTTCACTCCCATGCATAATATGTTTTGCCTCTCTGCTGACTTTTCTCCATTCACATACATATATGATGCATTGTGCTTTCTCATCCCTCTCGACATTTTGTTATTACCCAGTCTTGCTCTGCTTTCTACTCTTGAAAAAATACCCTTCCAAAATGATAATTTCTAAAGAATGATACAGGCAATAGCCTTATTGTATGGGCCTAAAAAGCAATATAAAGGGAAGCAATGAGTTAGGAATACAGAAAACTCTTCTGTGGATCTTTTGTTTTCTGTATTTGTTCCTCATTTTCCCATTTATAATCTTTCTTACACTCACTAAAGTAAGGATACGGCCTTCTCTATGATGTCAAAAATATGGGGTGGGGGCATCTTTGCTAGCAATCCTATTACTAAATCCAACAGAAATTCATAGTCCTAACCGCCCAAGCGTTGGGTATAGACCAATGGTTCACAACCTGTGAGTCACCACCCCATGGGGGTCACATATCAGACCTTTACATTACAATTCATATCAGTATCAAAATCACAGTTATGAAGTAGCAAAAAGGGTGTCAGTGTCAGGAAGGTTGAGAACAACCAATGTAGACGGTCATCGCTTTCTTGAAGCATCTTATTTAAGTTGTTTCCAAGGGTTTATATTGTAGCAGCCAAGGATAACATTCTATTCTAAAGGAATAGAACTGGCACAATGAAGATGCAAACATGTTTATATAAATGGGGGATTTATTAGTTTATCATACACGCACGCACGCATGCACGCACGCACGCACGCACGCACGCGCGCTTACATAAGAGAGTCTGATAGACCAACAATGGCTGCCAAGAATCCAGCAGTGCCTCAGTCTACAGGGATGGAAATCCCAGCGGCTCCAATCTGAAGACCTAGAGAACCCCTGGAGAGCTGTTGTTGTTCAGTCTACATTGAAAGCCTAAAGAAGCTTGTTCTAATATGAGTGAAAGAAAGCAGTAGCAATAGGATAGATGACTTGATCAGAAAGAAAGAAAAAAAAAAGCAGGCAAAGAGCAAATTTCCTGACTTCCAATCTGGGATGCCATATTTAGGGTGGGTCTTCCTGTTTCATATAACCTGATCAAGAGAGTCCATCACAGCAGTGTGTCCAACAGCTTGCATTTTAGTTGATTTCAGATACAATCAAATTGAAGATGAGGATTAGCCATGACATATATGATCATAGATGTCCTGCTTTAGTGGATATTGCCTCCAACTCTTCTATCCACTTCCTTCCACATTTGTTGTGATTGGACACTAGGGTTTCATCCTTTGGCTTCTTCATCTCTCTCCTCTGTTGAGGCTTCTTTTTCATCATAAACCCATGCTTCCATGTGGCTCCCCAAACTACACAAATGTTAGTGGCTGTTATACTACTAGGGGCCACAGCACCCTCCACCCCAAAAATGTCTCTTTCGTCCTCCAGATGCCATCACCTACCAATATAGTTCCTCAGTTAGGAATGGGGCTTCATGAGCCCTTCCGCCTTCCATATTGGAATGTTGACTGGCTTGATCTTGTGCAGGGCATCATAGCTGATATGAGTTCCATAAACAAGTGAGTGGGTGAATTGGAGACTTAACAAAAGTAAATTCTTCTGTCTCTTGAGTCACAAATCAGAAAAGGCAAATAGGGAATAAACAGAGAAGAGTTGAATGGCTCAATAAGAATGCTGAAATAAATAGGGTACAAGAACAATGAAAGCTGTCCTTATACCTAAAGGATCGAGGTAGGAATTGGATACCAGTATGTTGAGTGTCTGGCAGATGAAGCAACTCAACAGAAGTTGTGACCTTCAGTAAAAGAAATCTGCCACTCAGAATCAGCCTGTAGGAAAAGAAATATCGATCCTCAGTCTCCTCTTGTCCTTTTGTCTCTAACAGATGATACTTCTGCTAGCCAAGACCAACTGCAAGTTAGAGACAAGGAAGCCTTCCAGACAGCCCTCTTGTGGCGAAAAGTCAGGCATAAAGCAGGGTAGGGAATAGTGGGTTCATTTGCTTTGCTCTTTGTCACTCACAGCTTCTTATGGACTGAGAAGATCAAAAGACCTGTTCTAACATCGGCATACATTTGCTGTAGAAGATAAATTCCATTTATGCTAGAAACTGTGTGTCTATAACTCCATTTCCCATTGTCTTTTTAGCATTTATTTCTTGCCTTTTAAAATAGAAATATTCACTCTTTGGAAGGTTCAGATTTTTTTTTTTTAACTTTGAATCACTATAGTTCAGATTGTTTTCCTCAAATCAAATGCTAACCTTTAAGAGAATGTCTAAAGGCTACATTCTTTGGCCTGTTCTATTTAGGTGACTAGAAGAAATAGCATTGAAATTTGCTAAAGGCGTCTTTGGAAATTTTTTGAAATGAGTCTTTTTTTTTTTTTTTTAAACAAATGGAAGCAGAGTAAAATCAAAGGAGCTGTAGCAACAGCCCTGCTGTGGAAAGATAAAACTCAGCTCTGGTTAAAAATAGCATCTCTAACTGCTGATGAGAAGGAAGCACATCTGGTACAGAGAATGGATTTATCAGGTGATGCTTTGGTGAAGGTGCCTGAAGCATTCATGACACCGTGACAGTGCCAGCATGATGATGCCCCTAAGAAGCTAAAATGAAAAACGGGCAGAGCATACTCCTTACACTGTTTAGAGTGAAATGTGACTGTATGTCCTCTAAGATTGGGACTTTTCTACTTGTCAACGGGGCTTCCTCTCCCTTCCTTGTGACTTTCCCTTTACAGGGGTGGAAGAGGAAGTGAGATATGTGATAGGAAATGCCATGGTGAAATCCTTTGCTTTGTGTGCTAACCAAAAGATCAATTTAAAGGGCACTTTAATGAAAGCACAAATCTAGAAGGCAAGTACAACTAATGGATCAACACAATACTAAAAAAGAGGAACCAATCATTGGAAAGATCCAATTCTGAAGTCAAAAAAATTGAGTTCTACAAGCCCAGGGGGGATATCATGATAGGCTTAGATACTAATTCTATATTATTCTAGTAATTTACAAGTGTTGAATGAAGGTAGTTCTGCTTCTGTGCCTCGGCATATATTCACAATGGGAAATTCCTACATGAGTCAGATCTGCCATGACTCATTTTGTAAGTAAAGTAACATGCAGAAGTTCCAGGAATAGGACATGGTTTTCCTTCACAGCCATAGTGTGACCACAAGAATAAAAAAGAATTTAAAAACCATAATCAGTTCTGAACAAGAAGGTCAAAGTCATGGGAGATTGCTGTGGACATCGTTCTGTATAAATAAAACACTGATTGGCCAGTGGCCAGGTAGGAAGTATAGGCGAGACAAGGAGAGAGAAGAATTCTGGGAAGTGGAAGGCTGAGTCAAGGAGACACTGCTAGCCACCGCCATGACAAGCAGCATGTGAAGAGCCAGTAAGCCAGGAGCCACGTGGCAAGGTATAGATTTATAGAAATGGGTTAATTAAAGATATAAGAACAGTTAGCAAGAAGCCTGCCACATGTAGTTTGTAAATGATATAAGCATCTTTGTGTTTATTTTATAAGTGGGCTGTCAGACTGCTGGGGCTTGGCGGACTTGGAGAGAACTCTCCAGCTACAGGAGATAGATTATTTAACTTCAGGACTTCTCATAAAGACATGCAGTGAAGGTAGTGAGTGAACACTCCCTTAAAGACTGACAAACCTGTGTAGGGAAGCAAAGCCTAGCAACAGACCTGCATATCAAAGATATTTGATTTTTCACACACACACACACACACACACACACACACACACACACACACACACACAAATCAAAGTAACCTAATAGAAAAGAAAAGTCTTTTCAGAAAATGATGCTGTAGAAATTTCATATAGAGAAAGTAAAATCCCTGTTTCACATTCTATACTAAAATCTATTGAGTCAGATCCTGGACCTAGACATAATAGCCACTGCTGTAAATCTGGGACTGGAGGAATGGCTCAATGGCTAAGAGCATTTAAAATGCAATCATGAGGACCAGAGTTCAAATCCCAGCACCCCTATAACTAGTCTGTGATGATACTGTGTTCCTCAAAATATTGTGCACCCTAATAAACTTATCTGGGGTCACAGGACAGAACAGTCACTAGATATAGAGTGCAGAAAATGGTGGCACACATGCCTTTAATCCTAGCATTCCAGAGGCAGAGATCTGCCTGAATCTCTGTGAGTTCAGGGCCACACTGGAAACAGCCAGGCATGGTAACAAGAGCCTTTAATCTCAGGAAGTGATGGCAGAAAGCAGAAAGTTATATAAGGCATGAGGACCAGGAACTAGGTTGGCTAAGCTTTTAGGCTTTGAGCAGCACAGTTCAGCTTAGATCCATTCAGATGAGGACACAGAGGCTTACAGTCTGAGGAAACAGGATCAGCTAAGGAATTGGTGAGGAGAGGTGGCTGTGGCTTGTTCTGCTTCTCTGATCATCCAGCATTCACCCCAGTAACTGGCCTTGGGTTTGTTTTTATTAATAAGACCCTTTAAGATTCCTCTACACTAGTCAGGTGTCCTTTGCAGGCCTGTAACCCAAGATCCAAGTGAGTGGAGAAAAAAATGATTCCTGGGGCTTGGTTCTGAGAAAATGTGAATCTCAGATTCAAAGAGAGACTCTATCTCAGAGTAATAAGTAGAGAGTAATAGAGAACTACACACAACTGACACCTTCTTCTTGTTTCTTTGGGTACACACAAGCACACACACATACATACACACACAATTATAAACATAATACATACATACATATATACATACATAAATGGAATTTAAAGCTATAAAGCTTCCAGAATATTATAAAGGGAAATCTCATGACCACTTTGACTAGGCAAAAGGTTCTTAGATCAGAGAGAGCAATAAATATAGAATAATAAATAATAAACTGACATTCATAAAAAATGTAAAATTTTTCATAGAAAGCTATCATTTAGAGAAGGTATTATCAGGCCACAGACCAAGAGAAGATAGTGTCAAAATGAACATTTAATACATAGAACATACCCAGTACTATAAGTTAACAGAAAGACAAACATTCTACTTAAAAAGACTCAAATGTATCATTTACAGGGGAAGGTGTACAAATGGCTAAAAAGTGCAGAAAAATCTCTTCAGCTCTATTAGTCATCAGAGAGATGAAAATTAAAATCTCAATGGCATAGCACCACACACCCACCAAGCTAGTTAAAATTAACTTCACTGAAAACACCAAATGTTGGTGAGAATGTAGAAAACTTGAGATTCGAATATATCATTGGTGAAACTCCAAAATGTTACAATTACTCTTGGGAAAGCCTGGCAATGGGTTATAGGACTAAACATCCACCCAAAGTATAACAATATTTTTACTCCTGGGCATTTACCAGAGAAAAAAGAACATGAAGAGATTTTTGCAGTGCTGGAGCTAAACCAATGTAGGGTCATGTGCTCTCCCCTTATCATCAGCCTGAAAGAGAACATAGAGTAAAGTTGTGTTTCTAATGACCTCAGATAGCAAATCCCATATGTCTATCTGCAGAGGAATGGTGAACCTCAAACTGATACAATAGGGCATGATAACAGTGCACTTAGAGATCAAATACCCACACTGCAGTGTTCACTGCCTACACATGGCTAAGACTCAAGAAAGTGATTATGCAAGAACACACCACTATGTAACAGACACAGAAAGGAAAGTATTTCTCTAGCTTGCTGCTTCCAAGCTTCTTACTCAATAAGAAAAATCCTATTAAAGTACTGATAGAAACACCAATTAGTCTCAAAACTAAAGACGAATATTTTTTAAATTACAAAATAAAAATCAAGGAAGCTGCACTATAAGCACATGCATGAAGCATGTACAAGAAAGGTTGTGTTTCAACCCTAGCTCCACAAATGAATCGAATAATAAATAAGTAAATAAATGGAGGCAAAAAATAACAGAACAAGCAAGTAAAAAAAGACTTAAACAGAAAGAATATGCTGTGTTCACTGATGCTTTTGGCTTATGATGGAATCGAATCCTTCAAGCACATCCTAGGTCAAAAAGCAATGAATGTGTTTAACCCCAAATCATCACAGCTCAGCCACCCTCTCATTGTAGTACATGAGATGTCTGTCTTGGTGATCATATGGCTAACTGTTGTCTCTGGCTCACTGCTGCCCAACGTTTAAAGAGAGTAGTACCACATCGCTAGATAAGAAAAAAAAATGAAGTTAAAAATTCATTTTATACTGAATGTTATTTTCACACCATTATAAAAAAGTGCTAAGTCAAGGTTGGCAGCATTGTTCAGTGGGTAAGGACACTTGACCGATAGCCTGGCAATCTGAATTTGATCTCTGGAACTACATAAAGTTAGAATAAGTGAACCAACTCCACATGGGCATCCACACACAAACATCATGGACACAGAGAATAATAATAAGGTGTGTAAAAATTAAAAGAAAGTGGTAAATCATATGACCAAGTTACATGCACGCAAGGGACTTGATATCCTACTACAGACACACTTATCCGGCCATGTTCATTGTTGCCCTAGTCACAATAGCTAGTAATGTAACAAACTTAGATGTCCTAATGAACTGATGATGAAAACATGGTACAAATACATGATGAAATTTTATTCAGCTGTAAAGAAAACAAAATTGTAATGTATACAGAAAAATGAATGGCATTTGCAAATATTATACTGAGTGAGGTAACACAAGCCCAGAAAGACAAATGTTGAATTTTCTATGTCACATGTGGATCCTAGATTTGTTTGTTCAGCTTGTATTCCTACAGAGCCCAGGAAGCCAAGAGGGATGCAGGGATGCCTGAAGGAGGAAAGATAGTGGAACACAGGTGACATGAAAGAAATTCTGAGCATGGAGTGGTTTAAGTGGGATGGGGTGGTGGTATGAGAAAAATAAAGGGGTAGAGAGATTCGTTAACCAAAACAAATATGCATATAAAGGCCACGTGGAAACATACATTTTGTAAACTAATTGAAAATATGAATTTAAAAAGGAAATTTGAAGAAGGTTCAGGAGGCCCCAAAGGCCTCCAAAACAATATTGTTTCTTGTCATTCCTCTTGGTTGCCCATCAGAACTAGAGGGTAGGACTTCATTGATGCAAAACTCCATAGACTTTGGTTGTAAGACATAGAGAAACCAAACTGGAACTGAACTGAGGCCTGAGAACTGGTTTTCTGCTAGAGGGTGCTATGCTTACACAGCAAGAGAGAGGTTATGGAAGCCTTACCTAATTGTGAGCTCTGCAAACTACAATACCATCCTGTCATAGAAGATGTACCCATGGTACAATAATGGCTTGAATATTACCTGGATAGCTGAAAGAACATACACCTGGTACTGAAAATCCTAGCAAAGCCACTGGCTGGAGATCAAAGCTCTAAGGCTGAACCTATTACTGTTGTTTTGCTCAGTGGGCAAGCTGCCAAACTGCCTTCTAAATTTTTATACTTATGCTCATAGATTGATCTTGCTCTCAGCCTTGCTCAGGGAAGATTCTGTTTGTAGTAGACAACAGTGAAGTAAGTGTGTGTGTGTGTGTGTGTGTGTAAGAAAGAGAGGGGGAGAGAGACAGACAGACAGATTGTAAGATAGATGATAGATGGATGGATGGATGGATGGATGGATGGATGGATAGATAGATAGATAGATAGATAGATAGATAGATAGATAGATAGCTGTGAGTTGGCAATACTTCTCATCAGATAAGGGCACTTCTTGTCAAGCTTGATAACCTGAGTTCTACCTCCAGAATCTACATGGTGAGAGAACTGGCTCCTACAAGTTGCCTCCACAAACCACACATAAGCTAACAAATACACACATACAAACAAACAAATAAATAAAAGTTTTAAATCTTTTTTCTAATGCTATGCACCATTATGAAATATGGGGCTGGCACTGCTCCATTTGCACAAAGATGTAGACCTGGCCTGGTCACTATGCCATGTAGAGCAGAAGAGCAGATGTAATATTAATCTGGGAAAAGGCACAAGGAAATTTTCTGCTTGATGGTAATTTTCTTTTGAAAGGGATGAAAATTAGGGAAAAAACTGACCATATAGAACACTTAAATTATCGCATTTCAATATACATAATTTTCTTCTAATTATAACAAATATTGAACAGTACACACTGAAGGAAAAGGTCGTACTGAAAAAGCAGAATGTAAAAATCTCTGAGGATTATAAATGCAACAGAAACGATAGTAACTTTTGGATGGACCAGGACAGATGAATGGATAAGATAGATGCAACAAAATTAACATGGTGAAGTAGAGACATTAGTGTGCAGGTAATATTCATGGATGTTCACCCTCAAATTCCATGTATTAAAATTTTTAACAAAAAATAAATTAACAAGTGAGTAAGAAAATCCCCGAGGGACCCTGAAGCACCCCCTCATTTCTTCACATACACACAAACCCTCCCAACCTACTTCTCTGCACTTGACAACCCATGTGTATGTCATGTCTATATTTTGTTTTGTAATTGCTGTATTGTCTGTAATCACTTCCCATCTCTGATTGGAAGTTCCCATCTCTGATGACAAGCACATTACAGAGCGTAACATTTGGGGCCAGCTAAACAGACCAGGGTTGACTTTTTCAATTCACTCTGCTGTTTGCTTTTGAGTTTCCTGCTTTAGCTAAATTACCCCACTACTCTTCTTTTCGGTTTCCCAGTTGATGATAATGACAATGATACATTCCTCAGGAAACCACTGTGGCAAACTGACATATGTTAAGACACCTGCTCCGTCTACATGCTTCTTCAGTGCACTGCGCGCTACCATACAGTCTTTGCAGTCACAAACTGCTATGATCTTTAGCATACAACCTGTCCCTGAACTGTCACCCCATCCCCCTGCTGTAGGATGAATTGCTAAACAGTCTTATTAATAATAAAAAAAAAAAAAACCTGGAGCGAGATATTGGAGTTAAAACCGAGGGTTCAGAAAAGCAGAAAGAAGCCAGCCATGTTCTTACCATTTGGATATCCTCTGCTAAAGGGAGCTACTTTCTGTATATCCACGCCTATATACCTTTCTGTTCTGTCATCTCATTTCCTCTGTCCTCCCAGCTACATCACTTCCTCTTCCTGCCCAGCTCTATCACTTTCTGTCTGTCTGTACAGACCTTCAGACCTCTATGGTTAGTGGTTGCATTAAAAGCATGTGTACCACCACACCTGGCTCTGTTTCCAGTGTGGCCTTGAACTCACAGAGATCTAGACAGATCTCTGCTTTCCAAGTGATACGATTAAAGGCTTCCGGAGTGATACGATTAAAGGCATGTGCTACCATTGCCTGACCTCTATGTTTACTATAGTGGCCAGCTTTTTCCTCTGATCCTCAGATAAACTTTATTAGGGTGCACAATATATTGGGGACACAATACATCACCACACCCTGCTACACTCATGCTCATGCACATATGACCAGACAAATAAGATTGGTTATCAGAAGCCTTGACTGTCCACGGCATCTATATTGCAGCTTGATTCAACAATAATAAAAAGGCTATAGGTATATTTTTCAGTAATGTAAATCAAGAGGCTTAGAGCATGTAGGTAGTTGGTAGTGGGTACTGAGGTTTGTCTCAAATAGAGGCAAATGTGGATAAAGTTCTATGCTGTACCATATTCATGATTAGTCAGTCTATAAAGTCACTGAACATGAGAGAATAGCAGAAATAGGTGAGAAGCAGAAACATGAGAGACTATGCAGTTCCCAGGACATTCATATAAATAGCCCCAGTCCCTGGCTTTTAGATTCCTATTCCAATTTCTTCTTGGTTCTAATTTGTGACATTCATTAGATTCCCTGTTAATTCTTTGCCCACATCTTCCCTCCCCGTCACTTGATCTATATTAAACGAAACTTTTTCAGCAAAGGACACAGTCTAAAATGCTGACTCACATAGAAATAACTATCAGTGGTCACATAAACAAACGTGTCTATGTATCATTCATGCTACACACCTACTTCAATTAGCTAGAATTCTTTGGGGAGCAAATCCTTCATCAACCACATGGCAAACCACCAAGAGGAGATGCATGAAAAACTGTGAAGAATTTGCACATTCATTTCTGCTCCCATTTCACGGGCAAAAGAAGATATATGACCACATTGAATCTAACAGGGTTGGGAAAGCAGGTGCTGAAATTTTGTGAATGCGAGTACAATCTGTCATGAGAGCTTTTTTTTTTTTTTCTACTTCTCCATAAACTACCACAAACCTTAATGTATAAAATATAGCTGGTACATAATAGATTTTTAACTCAGTGTGATTTGTGTCCTGAGGTAAGGCCTTTGCCCTTTGAAAGTTGTTTGCAAAGTACTGGAATGTTTTTATTTATTCATTTGGATACGCAGAGTGACTGCTATATGCCAGGCAGGATCCAGAAATAAAGGTAAAACAACACAGGCATAAATCCTGCACATGGGGGTACTAAGAGAAAAATGGTTGAGAAAGACCAACAAATGGGGGATGACAATGTCTGTCTTGATGCTTGAGGCAGAGAAGGCAATGGGTTCTGATAAGCATGGGAGAAGACTATAATTTAAATCTGGGGCAGGTGCAGTATTTCCTGTGGAGAGTGGTCCTGATTGGAGCCAAAGGAACAAGAAAGACTTAGCCAGGCAAAGGGCAGAAAGAAAGGAGAATTGGGCGGACAGAAGGTCAGCAAATCTGCTGATCCAGCCGCAAGAGGCAAGAAACGTTCAAGGAAATACAAGAAGAGAAAGGGTAGGAAAGAAGCAGTGAGATGTAGTAAGGAAATGAAGTTGTATCCTAAGATGGGAAGAGGCACTCTAAAAACCTGTACATGCAGGTAATATAGTAATATTGTAGGGATTGATCCTATAGTAGTATATATTTAGGAACATATATATAAATGCATTTATTTATTTATCTATTTATTTATTTACATATAAATATGCAGCAACAGTTAAAGAAAAATAGGCCATGAATTTAAAAGAGAGCGGCAAGGGGGGACATACCATGGGAAGGGTGGAGGAAGGAAAAGAAAGGGGAAAATGATGTAATTATGTTATAATTGTGAAAATTAAAAACAGAAGTTTTAAGTAGAAGAGAACTTCATTAAATGCATGGTTTAGGAAGATCCCTAAGGACACAGTTGATTGCTAGATGCTTTGATCTAGGGTTAAAGCCCTGTGTTGTCTGGTCAATTCTTACCTGTGCCATCCCATACAACTGTGCTTAATTGATAAAAAAAAAAAAAAAAAAAAAAAAAAAAAAAAACTTCCTATGTTAACTAAACTGAGCTTTCTTTGTTTCTCATTATACATGGTCTGTAACCACAAACTATACTGAATTTAAAGAAAGAACACTGAATTCAAAATCATGTCTTTTTTAAATATAAATTGGGACAATTACTTAGCTTCTCTGAAAAAGCTTTGTTATAACAGGCAAACAGCTTTAAAAATAAAGAACTATTTATTATCGAAGGTGTTTCTGGGACAGTTTCAATAACAATAATAAAAAACAAAACATCTGAAACATTCCACTTGCGGAAAAAAATCTATATTGGCGTGGCACGATCAGATGTACCATGTAGATACATTTTACCAACAACCTCACTGACAAACAGAACACACGCAGTCATCTCCAGATGCCACTTCATGAACTGAGTGGAACTAGTCTTCCTTTATATGGGTAATAGAGTAAAGCAAGCACCTGTGGGAGACTTGATTACCCTAACCCAGGGGCCATTTCTGAACACTGAGCTTAGGCAATCAACACACATTGTCCTTTCCCAGTTTGGGCTGGGCTCTCCAATTTGCATTTCAAATTCAAAATGTCATGCCTAATACTCCTTGTGCATCTCTGAGGGCATGACATGGCCTTTATAACTAAATGTTAAAACATAACTCGAGCCGGATAGTTGCAATTCCATTTTAGAATCTCTGGTGCTGTCAAAAGCACTATGTAATATGCTGTCAAGCCAAGTTGGCCAAACTGCGCGGACTCCAACCTCCATTTTAGACATTATTCTTAGAGTAGGGAACATCTTACTCTAAGTAGCTAGTCTTAGCTCCTTCCTGTCTCACAGCACGGGGACCAGCAAAGCTGTGGCTTTATCTTTGTTCATTTATGTCACCAGATAATTCTCCAGAGGATGCAGAGAAGCATACAACACAGAAGTTGCTCAAACTCATTGTTCATCATAGTTCCTCTGTTTTTCAAGTAAAGCAAGTATCATTGGTGCAGTGAAAAGGTGTCCTACAACTAGGTAGGATGGGACATTTGTGAGACATTTCCATGGCCCATTTCCATGGTTCACAATGCTCTTCTTGGGTGGAAAAACTGTGAAGATGAGGAATTCAGGGTAAAGTTATCTCAGGGACTCAAAAGAAGCAGAAGTAGTTACCAGATGACCTTGCATAGATATGTCCATGACCAAGCATGATGATATATGTCTATAATCCCTGCACTCAGGAGGCTAAGGTAGGAGTTCAAAGACAGCTTGAGGTACCTAGTGAGTTTCAGGTCAACGTGGATGACATAGAAGACCATGGCTCTCAAATAGGCCATGTGGAAACTGTAATAAAAATTATTGTTCAATTCAATGGATTTTTTTCATTGTGAATACTATCAAAAAGCTGCCAATAAGAGAATGAATGAAGGATGACAAAAATTCTGTCAGTAAATTATGGAATGCTAAATATAGATAAAACAGAAAACAAAAGAAGTTATAGTTTTTCACAAAGGAAATAATAATACAAATGTGGGGGCAGGTATGCTGGCTAGTCTTATGTCAACCCGATATAATCTATAGTCATCTGAGAAGAGGAAACATAAGTAGATAAATGTTTCCATAAGATCAGGCTGTAGGAAAGTGTTGAGGCATTTTATTAATTAGTGATTGATGTGGGAGGACATCAATGGAGGGTGGAGGGTGCTATCCCTGGACTGGTGGTCCTCTTTTGCAAAGAAAGCAGGCTGAGAAAACCAACATGAGCAAGCCAGTAAGCAGCACTCCTCCATGGTCTCTGCATCAGCTCCTGTCTCCAGGTTTTTGCCCTGACTTCCTTCATTGATGAACGGTGACATGGAAGTGTCAGTCAAATAAACCCTTTCCTCCCCTAACTTCCTTTGGTCATGGCATTTCATCACAGTGATTGTAAGCCCAACTAAGACAGGGTAGCAACTGAAAAAAAAATGCAATTGGTTGAGTTGTCAGTACAGCTTAAATACATGTGAAAATCGGAGAAAGGAAAATAATGAAGAAATTCTCCTTCTGATAGTGGAGGTGTTCATAGCGAACCAATTGTCTGTTAAAAACCAAAACTGGACAGTTTTGTTTTGTTTTGTATTAATTGTGTTTGAGAAATGAGGAGAGATGGCTCATTGGCCAAAAGTTGCCACACAAGCTCGGTGACTTGAGTTCAGATCTCCAAGATACAGGGGAAAAGTCAGATACAGTATCGCATCTGCAATCCCAGCATCCCATGGTGAGACAGTAGACTGAGACAGGAAAATTGCCCAGAAGCTCACTGGGTAGCTAATCTGGAATATATCGTAAAGGCACAGAAATAGTAAGAGAGGAGACAAGATGGAACAGGAGAACCAACCCATACACACCCTCCACATACATACCCTCAATAGCACATATACAGCCACACTCAAACAATACACACACACAACACACCCACACACAGACACACACATGGAAGGAAGGAAGGAAGGAAGGAAGGAGGGAGGAAGGGAGGGAGGGAGGGAGGGAGGAAGGGAGGGAGGGAGGGAAGGAAGGAAGGAAGGAAGAAAGGAAGAAAGGAAGGACATAGGGAGAAGGAGAGGTTAAATTGTGTTTGAAAGCTTGATAGTATTAAAAGACAACCAGGATTTAGAGGCTTAAGATTCCATAGGGGAAACTATTGAGTGTTTTTCCCTTGAAGGTATTTTCAGAGTCCAGAGAAGCAGAGAGCCCAAGAAGAAGTGATCTAGTAGTTAGGATGTATATGACAGCTTTGTAGAAATGGGGTAATAAAAAAAAAAAAATACTCTTCCGGATCCACAAAGCCTAGAACTGTCAATCTCTCAGATGACTTGTTAAGACCAAGTAGGTCACATGGTGGTATAAGGACAGCCAAAACTAGGTAGGGCTCATTGGCAAGCTAGTTTAGCTCAGTCAATGGGTTTCAGGTTCAGTGAGCTGTCCTGTCTCAAAAAATGAAGGTGTAGAGTGATTAATCACAGACACCTAATGTCAGTCTCTGAACTCTACACATTCATTCATGCATTCGAATACACACACACACACACACACACACACACACACACCTATACTAACAAGTATTAATATATAACACATACACACAACGAATATACAAAAAATAAGTATATTTTCAGACAAGATTTTAGAATATATTCAATTATATGATACTTGTACGAGTTAAGCCTTAAATTTATTTTTAAAAGAAAATATAAAGATTGTAACATTAATAAAAAGAAGTAGTATATAGTATAAAAAGTAGACTTTAAAGAAATGAGGATGCTTTAGGTAAGGAAATGAATGATGGAAATGTCTGGTTCACCCAAAGGATGTGTCATCTTATGAAGATAGGATAGACTTAGCTTTGGGACACTGTCAAGTTACTCCAAGACTCAATCATCAAGTTATGACTTATTAACATCGGTTTCTATACCTATTAGCTCATGTTTCAACTTTCTGATAAATTCACCAATGACAGAAACTCTACTCACTATTATGTAGCTGTTATCTGCATAGGAACAAGGGCAGCATAGGAATTCAATGCCTACTTTTAACTAAAATAGATGGGTGGCTTGATGAATAGATGGTAGTTTGAGTCTTCAAAAAAGCAGTATGTTTTCTATACATGATAAGTAAGAGTATGTTAATTCTGAATGATAATTACATTGTACAAGGGTTTTTAATCCAGTAATATATTTTACTAGTGGAAGGAAGAAGTATCAGGTCATCTAAGTTATAAAATTAAAACAAGTTGTAATAATTACAGTTATTCACTGTTAGAAATTGTGTTGTGCCTGATCCAGCTGCACCCTGACTCTCCACTAACTTCATTTACCTCTGTTTTGATACATTTCAACACCCCTGTGGATGCCTGACATCTCAGGTAGTACTGAACTCTATGTTCACTGTGTTCTTTTTTTGTGCATATATGCTTGTGATAAGGCTTAATTAATAATTCAGGCACAATAAGAGAATAATAATACTATGGATAAAATAAAACAATATTGATGGTGTAATAAAGTTTATAGCATCATTATTCCTGTACTTTAGAGCCACTGCTACAAAATAGTCACTTGAACACAATTTCCGTGATACTGTGACAGTCACACTGATAACTGACAATTGAATTAGTAATAAGTGGGTAATGAATACAGGATGGACACACTGGACAGTATAGACAAATTTCTAAACAGTGTTATTAAATAAGAAACACAGAGCCAAATACAGAGGTAATAGCCGAAGAGATTCGAGAACTAGTGAAGAGCCATGACTACTTTATCTTACCACCTAGCCGAGGTCACTTCCCCAGAGAGAGCTTCTTCCTGCCTAACCTGTGCTTTTATTGCTTTCCTGTTTTGCCTTCTCATTGGCTCTAAGCCCAGCCATATGACTTCCTTGTCACTGCTTGTCTATATAGACTTCCACATCTCTATGGTTGGTACTGGGATTAAAGGCTCATTTCACCACGCTTGACTGTGTCCTTGACTACACAGAGACTCTGCCTGCCATGTGATCACATTAAGGGCATGGGCTATCACTGCCTGACTTCTGTTCCTGGTTCGCTATGACCTCTGATCTCCAGGCAAACTTTATATATTAACATACAAATAAAATCACATTTCAGAACAATTAAAATATCACCACAGGACAACAGCAGGATGAATCACGGTCCAGGTTGGAAGAAACAAAAATGACTGAAAACCTCATTATGAGATTAAATCTTAGCAACTTTTTGAGTGTTTTCATTTACTATTTTCACAATGTAATTGATTTTAGGAGACTGACACCTCAAAATGTAAATCCTCCGATTTATATTATATACAACACTAGTATCTTCAGAGAAAAGTGGGTAGTTGGAAGGGTAGAGATGTAAAATCTCTGGGTCCTCTGACAACAAGATGTCATCAGTTTCTCACAATATCTTCAAACAGTTACTTTGTCTAAACTTAACTAGTTCTGTTTCTATTGTTTCCCTAATAGTAACTTCTTAGTTCTTCCATTGCTAGGCCAGAGATATTCCAAGAAGATGGTGGCCAAACAGAAATAAATGGTTTGTACAATGATTTATTTCCCTGGTGGCCTGATCAGCCCCTTAATTCTGCCATTTCCTATAATGTCCTTGTGAGCATATTCCATAACCTATCACACTCATTGTCTATGATTTCAAATGAAGCAGTTAAAAAAAAAATCAAATCAAATCAAGATGTTCTTTAGGAAGTCTATGGAAATAGCATCATTCTGTAGGACATTTAAAAATCCCTGGCATCTGCTCCATTTTCATTTTTGCACAGAAAACTACCTGCTTCCTAGTCATAAATACACTGCACCTTCCTGCAGACCTATAATTGAGTTACTTTAGTTTCCCTGGCAACCAACATGATTAATTAGAATACTTGAGCATGGTAAGTTTATAGATGCAGAAAATATTTCATGTATAAATAGTGCAATCTGTTTATGCTCAAAGGACTTTTCTCCCTCAGTTGAGAAGCAGGGTTACTTTCCCCTTTTTGCATGGATTAATCACACCCCGATATACTATAAATAATATTTGAAAACTAATGTTGACCCCTTCAGCAGAATTTTGCAGCCCTGGCACTCTTCGGGTGGTTGCTGTCCTGAATCCTGGTCCCTGATTGGTAAAGCACAGCTGGGTTCATACTATGTAACTCATGACAATACTGATGATAGCATCACAGGGCCAGGAAAGTCCCTGTTCTCTTGGAGTAACCTGTGGCATGGAGGACAAACATGTAAGAACATTTGTGTGAAAACTGGTTTCTATTTGTGATAAGCTTTGCACTAAACCAAAAGAAGAGCATCAATTTGTTCCAGAAAATATCCTGTAGGCAATTTATATCAGTTTTACATAGAAATTGAGACATGGGGCTATCATTTATTGGATATTTACTCAATAGATCAGTCATTAATCCTGGTATTTCATGTATAGTAGCCGATTTAATGAGTGTGGTTAAATACTACTGGGACAGTGAACCTCTTTTTTTTTTTTTTTTTTTTTTTTTTTTTTTTTTTTTTTTTTTTTTTTTGGTTTTTCGAGACAGGGTTTCTCTGTGTAGCTTTGCGCCTTTCCTGGAGCTCACTCTGTAGACCAGGCTGGCCTTGAACTCACAAAGATCCACCTGCCTCTGCCTCCTGAGTGCTGGGATTAAAGACGTGTGCCACCACCTCCTGGCGAACCTCATTTTTGAGATGTGAAACTGAGACCCTGGAAATTTAAGTAAATTGTTCAGATATCTATTGTTTGGACTTGGAAGCTGTATTGAGATGAAAAGTCTCATATCCATTCATCTGCCCAGGCTGTCACTAATTCTCTGACACTGTTCTGGAAACTAAATCAGAGGCTTCGCAGCATTCCAACAGAGGAGCGCAGAACAGCCCAGCCTCTCGGTTTACGCAGACTCCAGATGAGACAGAGTGAGGCTTTTCATCCATTCCCTTTACTGAAACATGCTTGGTCCTTTGCTAGCTTTTTCAGGAGCTATATCTAAATTTTATACTGCTTCTCCGGAAATAACTGCCAGTACATGTAGGTGAGTCTCATGTCCTCAGTCTGGGGTGTAAAGGGACAGATGGGGGTCAAAGGCATTGCCCAGGTACTAAAACTCTGACAGTCTGGAGATGAACCCAGGGAAAGGCCAGTTTTCAGTCTAGAACAGATGATAACACATGTTACCACTGAGATATGTTTAGCTGGCAAGAAGCTCTGGGTACCACTCTTAGGGATTACATCATGACACACTTTGGTAAGAAAATACTTTCTGTGGTTATGCTATTTCCTTCCAAGAACCATGCATAATAATAATAATAATAATAATAATAATAATAATAATAATAACAATAGAAATTTACCTTCTCCTTCCCTTGACTAAGTTATCATAGCCCTTGTAAATAACTGATACTTTTAGCTATTGTGTCACGAATTCACATATTGGAAATGGGACAAAGATCACAAGAATGGTTGATTAACAGTTTTATGACCAATTCCCAATGTCACTGTTCTCCTCTCATGTACTTGTGGTAGTACATGATAGACTCATAGTATATTGATCTAGTTAAATATAGATTTTACATCCTAATATCCATTTTCCTGAGAAGTGACACTAATGATATTAATGATCTTAGCTAAAGATTGGCAGGTCTTTCCTTTATACATCCTTGTCTCTGTTATAAATACATGTATATATATATATATATATATATATATATATATATATATATGTGTGTGTGTGTGTGTGTACATATATATATGTATGTGTGTGTCATTCTATTAATTATTAAACTAGGAAGTACATTTATAACATTTTAGATACTAAGTCCAATGCACAAATAATATTTGTATTTCATGACATCAGAATACTTTTTATAATTTAAGACAGATACTTGCCTTGAAGGTTATCTACACTGACTTGTTAAGAACATAGAAAGGTCTAAAGCTTGACCTCATTAAACATAATTTACTACTTACAGAATATATTCAGTATACAAGATACCTGACATTTTGGTCTCTCTTCCTCCTCCTTTTGTATGTGTCCTTCCTTCCATCTTTTCTTCCTTCCTTCCCTCTGTGTTTTACATTTTTTATGCTCTCTCCTTTCTTTCCTTCCCTTCATTCCTTTTTTCCTTCTCTTCATTCTTTTCCCTCTTTCCCTTTCTCTTCCTTTCTTCTTTTCTTTCTTCCTCTCTTCCATCCCTTGTGTAGGGAAGAGAACAGTTGTTTTGATCTCTCTCCTTTCCAGGCATCACCCTCAGACTCACCCTTCTCTGCATCTGTCCAGACAGGAGTGCTGTAAGAAACAACTAGCCTTTCAGACCTTAGGGCTCTAAATACCCCCTTGAGTTAACAGGTGTTGAAGTGGAAGCATTAATAACATTTTCCCTAGGCACCAGTATTATCAAATTCACACTTCTATATTCCTGGAGAGAAAATTAGAAATCTCACTCAGGACAGTTTTGAACTTTTCTATAAACTTAAAGACTATAATCAGGGTCTCATAGTATTCATCTCAGAGTTTGATAGCCAATATAATCCAAGAAGATATAAGAGATCAATCCACCTTGTGAGATTAAAATTTCAACACTAAGCCAGGTAGTGGTGGCACATGCCTTTAACCCCAGCACTGAGAAGGCAGAGGCAATTGGATCTCTGAGTTTGAGGCCAGCCTGGTCTATAGAGAGAGATCCAGGACAGCCAGAGGTATATAGAGAAACTCTGTCTCAAAAAAAAAAAAAAAAAAAAAAAGAATAAGAAAACTCTGTCTCAAAAAAAAAAAAAAACAGCAATGATAAAAAACAAAAAAAATAATAAAATTCCAACATCATTAATACACAAAGCATTTATTTCTGGAAATTTTAAAGTCTATTTGAGGAATTAACCTGTTGAGTTAATGTGGCCAGTATATCTTCATATAACTCCATGAAGCCTAAGTGTGTTATGAAAGATTGAACTCATGCAGAAATAATTCATTTGCTACTCGGGAGATTAAGAGTTGCTAACATGGCACTGGAAAACAATGAAAACAGTTGTGAATGCCAGATCTTCTGCCAACAGTGGTTCATGTGTCCAGTTTGATGGCAGAGGAACAATGCCAAGGGAGAATGATCCTTGTCTGTGACATCAGAGTAATGGAAATTTCCAATCACAGCTTTTTTGTCAGAGCAAAAAATTTAACTATATTATCAGAAATGTCACAAAGACTCATCTCTAAATGCTTTAGGTTAAGTTTAGATGATCATCAATCTCCCTTTGTTATAGTGCTGGTGAAGTATTTGGTCCTTACTGTTACTTGTCTTATCTTTACTTTGAATGAGTCATTTTAGCCTGTTTTTTAGTGACATCTGCCAATTTTATTGGATTTCATAGGTATATTATTAAAATGCATTTTGCCTTATTTCTTTATACCTAAGACATCACCTTAAAGATTTTATCTCCTTTAGATGGTAGGTCCCAAACCTGTAGCTATTAAATATTTCAGTGTCTTTTAACAAATTTCCTTATATTGTTCATTTAAAGTTGTAACTCAAGAAAAAGGAATCAAGTTAGACCTGGGGTTCGAGGAATTAATATGGTAAATGTTTTAATCTACAGAGTCAACTGATGCCCAGTGAATGCTCGAGTTAGATCAAAAATTCTCCCTGATAATCTATTTAGTGAGGAGCAGGATTCTCTAAACAGCAGCAACCCTGGTAATAACATAGGAAACAGAACTGTGGCTCCAAGTGCAACTCAATTTCTCTATGCCTAATTATCCAAATTCATAATAGCATCCTCTTCTGTGAACTTTATTGGGTTGTCCTATTTTCTTTTTTCATTGGTTTTCAATGTGATACCTTGAAGAGGTCCAAAGACTGAGCATCACATGATGTGCATCATTTCCCTCCTCTGCCTTGTCTTCCACTTGTCACATTTTGTGAAATTTCTCCTCTGCCACTTTTCAGAGTGACCAAGAGAACAGAACCTCAACACAGGAGGCTTTGACAGTGTGTTCCAGATTTGCAGTTCCTCAGGGAGCCAAGGCAGAGCTGGATTCTCTGCATAAGCAAGACAGGTATTTTTCTTTCTAACTCTACCTTTCATGGCAGGCATCTTTGTTTTAAAAACAGTTCCATTAATGTTTTCATACTTTTTCCAGTAAGTGCACCTAATTTCTAAATCATGGATCTCCTAACCTAGTCTAGTAGACCAGAAGAAGAACTGGAGTGAGGTAAGTATTTTCTCATCCTTCACCTTATCCAAAGCATTCCAGAAAGACATGATCTCCCTCGGATGTCAATTTTGTTTCTCTCTTGTAGGATCAGAGTCTTTAAAGACTGCAATTTTTACAAAGTTTTGGTCTATGGTTATAATAGATAAATCTTCCCAGTTACACCAAAAAAAAAAAATTCATGTTTCTCTACTTGAAGAAGCAGAACATTCTCTGTAAACTTTTAAACAGCAAAATTTTTCATCACGAATTCAAGAGAAATATTAGAATCTAGAACCTGATCATGTTGTTACCTGAAGAATTCTTTAAGTGGAACCGGATCTCAAAATGATCAGAACATACTACAAAGATGGTCTGTTCCTTGCAAAGAGAGGGAGAATACACAGGGAATAGAAATTGGGTGAGCTCAATCTCCACTCGGGAAGTAGAAAAAAGCAGCTATGGCTTTGAAGCAGATTAATCAGTCCACATTGTGGAAGAATGGCAGAGGCTCACTTACTGACTCGTGCACAAATGGAGATTTCTAGGCTTTTATTATTAGCCCTTAGACAAAATTTGGTACTCACTTGTGTCATGACATCCTGGAAAAGCAGCAATGAAAATGGAACTTAGGATCCCTGGTAAGGAGAAATCCTGCCCACACCTGAATGGTTTTATATCAATATCAATATTGCAGTATTTTCTGTGCTTATTTTGTTCTGTTGCTGTGTCAAAGAGAATAACCCAAAACAACTCTGGGAATGGGGAGGTTAGTTTCAGTTTACATGTTACAGTCTGTCACTGAGAGAAGTCAGGTCAGGAACCCAAGGAGGAGATTGAAACAGAAACCATAGAGGAACACTTCTTAATGGCTGGAGTAGCTCATGTTTTGCTAGTTTTCTTGCATGGTTTTCTTAGATGGTGCCACCCAACAGTGGGACGTGTCCTCTTACATCAACTAGCAATCAAGATAACTCCCAGATATAACCACAGGAAACTCTGATAAAGGTGATTCCTTAGACAGTTCCAGATTGTGTCAAATTGACTCTTACAGCTAACTTGGTCATATGCTTTTGGTCTACAGCATCAGTCACCATTAAATTCTGATCCACTCCTGCATAATTATATGTTTATTCCATGGTCGTTTGTTGTAACATCTTAGAGTGACCATAAGCTCAGTTTTTGCCACATTTTTTAGAAATTACAAGGTATTGATTAGAAAGTCAATGTTGATGATAGGATAGAGAGTAATACATTACTTTTTATTTTATGCTAGTCAGAGCATGGTGCTTGAGGAGTAGGAAGAATATGAGACAAAGAACATCAAGATTGAGCTGTAGATGCTTCTGTGAAAATTTTCCTCCTTAGCTCACTTCCTGTGAGCATCACTTTCACCAATGTCCACTCTCCACCTGTTGAATGGAGTCTGACCCTTGTACCTAATGAATAACGATTTAGAAGCACAATGTAATTGCAAAGCCTTTGAACACTTAACATCCATGTTGTAATAACCCTGAAAAGTACTAAAGATAGCTTGGCGCATACTTCACCTAAGCCCACACATACTACTTTTTTCTTTCAAGAGGGAACTAAACCTTCATAAGTATCATCACACAATGGAAGGTATGGAAGATGTTTGGCCAGACTGTACGTGTATATGGCATGCAACCTCTCTTCCTTCTTGCTGTTGATTTAACATTCCCAATCATCTACCCTTCTAAGAAGGCATTCTTTAGCAAGATAGAAGCCAAAAGGGAAGCAAGTCTTCTCTGCCCATTTCAACAGAAACAGACCACATCAAGATATACTGTATACACATGAAAATGTAGAGGAACAAATAAAGATATTTTAGAGAAACAAAATAATAACCACATCTTTGAAGGTTAAAGAAATAAATATCTTGTTGATGAAAAAAATGTGTTCTGTATTTTGTTTGGGGATATCTCTTCCTGAGAAGGACATAGAATGGTCTCTCCATATGCATTTTCTCTGACCAAGTACAGAACTGCAAAATTGTGTGCTATGGATCAGAGTTCAAAGGCGTCCCTATCTTCCAGAGTTTCCCTGTTATTTGTTTAAATTATTTGGCTTAAATTACCAACGTATTCCGGGTAGTGGTGGTGCACATCTTTAATCCCAGCACTCAGGAGACAGAGGCAGGCAGATCTCTGTGAGTTCAAGGCCAACCTAGTCTGCAGATTGAATTCTATGACAAGCTTCAAAGCTACACAGAAAAACCTAGTCTTGAAACAAACAAAAAATAATAATAATTTTTTTAATTACCAAAGTATCCTTGTTTCAGTTTGCCACCTTTTCTTTTGTTATTGTTGCTTTGTGTGTATTCATCATAGTTATTACCAAAAGCAGAGCACAGATAACCTAGCTAGGACATCCTTCCTGAACTAAACAAAACAAATCGTTCAGCAGTGTGGGAACAGATGCTCATTTGCCTATTGAAAGCTCCTGAAAATAAGGTTCCAGTGCACCATCGTAGAGAGTGTGAACAGAGGGGCACAAGAGCACCTGCTGACAGCCAATGAGGTCATTTCCATCCGTCTGGACAGGTGATGATGGGATGCCTGTGATGGTGGAAGACAAGTACTCTCCATATGGCAGGCGCAGCACATGGTAGCCCATCAACACTGCAGAGAGAAGCAGAAACCTGGGACTCCCTCCATCCCAACTCTACACTGGCCACTCTGGGTCACATGCACATGTACAGACACAGCCTGAAGGCATACACGTCTGTGTGCATGAACATACACACACACACACACACACACACACAGACACACAGAGAGAGACAGAGACAGAGACAGAGACAGAGACAGAGACACACAAAATCAATAACAACTTGACAGTAATATGCTACTTACAGCTAACAGAGTTCAAATTCTAAGACAACATGAGAAACATGTCCACTGCCTGAAACCTGGAAACTCTCCTCTCGGCTTACACCCTTTGAACGAATGCATTTTAAAGATTTTACAACCCACACAGAGACATTTGTGCGGAACAGGTGGCTGGAAGCAGGTTGTGTCCAACGTTGTCTGTCCATTCGGTAAGTGGGTATCGAGCCTCTAAGCATCTGTAAGATGAAAGGAAATTGAAACACAGCAACCACCAAGGTTCTCTAACCAAACCAGTGAATGAAACAGCAAGCCTCCTGTGATCACTTACAAAAGAACATTTGTACGTTAGGCTTCCTTCACGATGGTGACGGCCATTGCCTGAGAGGTATTCTACAATTTGCTTCAGCTATTTAATTCCATCTCAGTATAAATTGAGCTGCATTCCTGACATTCATTAAGACACACATATCCATTCATCTTTGTCCCTTTTTTGCTTCAGGAACCAACCTTGCATTGCAAAGATAAAAGAAGGAGGAAAAAAGCGTACACAGAGCCCATAAAGACCTGCTGATAGAGTGATAGATCTTCTTTAAACACTGGGGCATTACGGGGTTTTATGAAGCAGTAAAACTTTCTCCAGGCATGAGAAGTGCAGGCTGACAGAAACCATTTTATCTATAAGGCATTAAAGTGCCACATCGGACAAGCATAATAGAAGGGAAAAATAATAATTTCGGGAACAGCGTCCAACTCCTCAAGCGGAAAGGCTCAGACCAAGAGATACCTAATGATCTTCAAGAGTGCTGAGGAGAGGCTGGGCCTGTGTATTCCTGAGCTTTCTATCGGGACATCTTGCTGCTACCTTGCCTTCCATTTCATTGCAAAAAACCTGAAAAAAAAACTATAAAGACTTTTTTGAAGTAAAAGTTTAGATGCTACAAGAAAAAAAAAGAGAGAGAGAGTTCTTTTTTTTAGGGCATCCTAGCTCATTGCCATCAATGTAGGAGCAACAAGGGTTCCCCTGCATACTTCCTGAGTATCCACCAGGTACAAAGCAAGGCCCCAGGCTGGGAGAGGTCTGTCCCGGGATCCCTGTGTGGTTTCGGGGAAAGAGATACTGTGAGAACAGGAAACAAAGTACCTTATTTACACATTTATCTTGATCATGTGAAAGAAATATGTGACGATGTTATGATACTTGGGCAGGGGGAAGGGAAAAGGGGAAAGGCAAATTTTGGATTGGATGATCAGAGGAAAGCGTTTTGAGAAATAACAGGACACAGTGCACACAAAGGCTCAGGCTCTGTAGTCTCCATATTGCATTTCTGGAAGGAATCCCCACTGTTTAACTTACCTTGCTTCTGTCTTTAGGTAAGAGGGCTTAGAAACTGGTCCAGTTAGAGTGACGTTTGTCCTGCTTTAACAGACATGCAGTCTTAGTACTTTGATTACATTGTGAGGTTCGAACCTTTATCGGTGCAACTTCTATGTTCATCCAACTTCGTACATTGCTTAATTCAAACAACCATTCTCTTTCCAGCTTTAGTAAAAGATCTGAAAATGATTATTACCTCATCAGCAAGCCTTCTGTTCCTCAGACCAGTTTACGGTCTTCATTTCATCTTTGAGCCCTGGATATCTTTGACCTTGCTTTGGATGTTCTCAGTTGATCCCATTGGTGCCATCTCCAGTCTTCTCTCTGGCTATGTAAAGCCACACTATTTGGACAAAGTAAGAGCATGCCCTCCTTGACAAAAACTCAGCAGGCAAGAGTCCATGGAAAAATAAGATCATATTCAAGACTGCCAATAAGAGAATTGTATACTATACTGCATCAAACCATATTTTGCCTCCTTTGACATATGAGGTACATTTGTTGTTCTTGTTTGTAGGCTCAATTGGATTTAGAGATGTGTATGAGACTAGAAATGCACAATCCAGGGATGTATCTATGGCAGTATTTAGAGAAGCAATTTGATCATGAGGCTATACCTAATCAATGGTTCAATCTGCTGATAGATTCAATTTTTAGATAGAATATTTGTGACATGGTGGGACTAAAAGGTGGGACATAGTTGGAGGAAGTGAATCAGTAGGAAATGACTTTGGATTGTATATCTTGGCTGTTTATATCTGGCTTGTACATCTGATTCTTTCCTGTTACTCTCTTTTACTTCCTGGCTGCCATGCACCCATAACTGACTGAGATATTCTCCCTTGCCTCTGGCTCCAAGCAGTGGATCCAGCTGAGCCAAAGCAAGTCCTTCTTCCCTTAAGCTGTTCTGCTGCAGCAACTGTCTATAAGGCACTTATAGACTCACCTGGACTGGGGAAGCGATTCCTCAGAACTTGCCTTCGTCATTTTACTTCAAACCTTTAACCCCACAATATTAACTGAGCTCTAGGTGCCTTGGAAACTGGTTCCCCAAATACCAAACAGCAACATGGCCATACTCATTCCTCTATTTGTTCTCTGGCTTTCCTTTTCCTTTAAGCTCTTTGTACTTGTTACAAACCATATAGCTACTAATATCTATTCTCTCTCTCTCTCTCTCTCTCTCTCTCTCTCTCTCTCTCTCTCTCTCTCTCCTCTCTCTCTGAGTGCTGGGACTAAAACTATGGACTTTGAGCTTTCTGACCTATGTTCTTGGTGTTCCAAATTTTTTTTAGCACAATCATAAAGCTACATAAATTCTGATATGTAGCTGGTGGATCCAAGACCCAGACAATGTATAAATGCCATCCATACAGAACTCAAGTAGGTACATATGAAATGTAAAACTATTTTGGATAGTAATATATAACTTATTTTATATATTACTTTGTGTCATATATTAGATGTCCAATATGTATTTCTACTTATTTCCTCAGTGCATTTCTTGGCATATACTAGATATTCTCCAAATATTATATGACATGCCTTATTTCTTTAGCTTTGTTGATCTTATGCAAATCAGGTACAATAGTCTCATAGAAGACTTTTTTCCTGCTTGGAAATTATAGCATAAATTAATCCATGTTTATATAAGAAAAAACACTTGATTATTTCAAGTTTATCACCTATGACATAATAACAGCTCACTCTGAAAAACTCCAGGAGGCATTATTTTGCAAGTACAGGCTAGCTAGGTTGTCCCAGTCACATGACAAATATGAACTGAAAATAGCCAGAGGCCACCAAATTAAGTACATAGCTTTCACCTGTCCTAGTATCCAATTAGACATTTAGGGTGACTCATTCTCCTTTGAAACATTGTGTGGGTCTTGATATTGCCAGACAGTGTGAGTGTGACATCCACCCACACTGATTCCATCTCTGTCCAATGTGGGGCAGCCACACTGGTACCAGCTGATGAAGTGTTTACCATGGTCCAGAATAAACTATTTTCAGTGCTTTTGTTGATCCCTGCATCATTTAGCTGATTTTTCATTTTTTCACATTGTGTTTTTGTTTATTATAAAGTACATATATTTCAGGCTTTTCTACACTAAACATACCACTGAGAAGTATACATTATAACACATTAAATTATAAAATTAAAATAATCAAATTGATATGTAAACCATTCCGCTTTGCACGGGGCATAAAATATTGCTTACAATTTAGATTCAATTTCCCCCCCTTTCCTGGGCTCTCTTTGTCACAAGAAGAAAATTTGGGCCTTACATTTCTTAATCGACTTTTTTACTGAATCATGAGCATAATGTCATGGTCTCTGTTTGAATATTTATGTACTTTGAAAAGAATCTAACATCTATTGACCATATATAGTATACAGATACCATCACATGCAAAGTTTTTCCTTAAGCTTTCTTGTTGTTAATTAGTGCTTACAATTGTACACATTTCTAGAGGGCAGTGATAATTCATTACATGTGTACAGTGTGTACTGACGACATCAGAGGGGTGACTCCATTTCCTCGCCTCTCTTTTCATAGGGAAAATTCCAAGCATATCATGTGCTTCAGTCATGTGCCCCCACACCCTCTCTATTCCCTTCTTCACCCTCTAGCTAATCTCCTACTTTCCCTCAGTTTCTCTTCTCAGTTAGTTGCTGTAGTCACCATCTCCAAGTTGAACACTCTGAAGAATTCTAAATGATGTGTAAAGTGAACATCTGTCTGTGGCAAGCTGGCACATTCACATCCATTAATTTTTCATCATTTCCCCAAATCAGGGATCAGACATTCACAATGTGTTAATGTCAGGGCATCCTCCGAAGTGGACCTTGCTGTTACTTCTGAAGGAGAACATGAAGACCCATAGAGATTCTACCACCCATTCTCAATAACAAAAATAAAATGGCATTTTAAAAGAGTCCCCCTTCCAGAGGGATGGAAATAAAGAATGAGCTTGCTGCTTATTACTCACAGAATAATCATCTTTTCTCCTATATGCTTGCTTTAAAAAAGAGCACTTAAAAGCTCTGTCTGGTATTGTGTTCCCAAATGTGATAACCAATGACCTTTTCTGATTTTTCTTTCACCTTCTATCAAAACAGCTTACCAACCATTATCCTTTTTCCACTGTGAGTTTCTCAGCCTTTCATGCTTTGCTGCATCTTTTTGCTTTTCAGTCCAAGAAAGGAAAACAATGATCTAATGCTGCCAACTCCTCTTAGCCATGCAGCTGGCTCGGATTTTCTGCTCCTTTTTCTTTTCTTCTGTCATTTAGGGTTGGATACATGATAGGGAAACACCTTAAACAAGACAGATAACCATGACCCCTGTATATGACCTGCAGGGAGACACAAGGGCTTGCTCTGAGAGGAAGAGGGTCCTTATACAAACACTACAGTCTTATTCTATGGGAACAAACTATACTCCGAAACATTGCCTTGCTTAATTACCAATCTCATGGTGTGTTAAATATCTAAAAATAACTATTCATTGTCCTTTGCTGAGAGTTGAAATCACAGCAGGAGGGCCATGAAGAGAGGAGATGTTTTTAAAACTTGGATAGTTTCCCAGGACTTTTTTTTTTTTTTTTTTTTTTTTAAGATTTCTACTTTCCAAAAATATGAGGTAACTTCAAAGATTTCCCCAGCTGTTGTAAGGGTTGAAGAGAACAAGTTGGCATGTTCTCTGCCCCTTAGGACACAAGGCTATCTCGTCTTCTTCCCAGTTTGGCAGCCCATGTAAGCGTTTTGTTAACAGAAAGTTAGAAGTTCTAAGCTCAGTAGCCATCCACATAGACCTTGGAACTCAGGACAAAAAAAAAATAAGTTTGGGGGGAGCCTGGTTTTCTTGAAACATCCCCATTATTAGAAGCCATTGCTACTTTGTGAAAACATTTCATCTAGCAACATTTCTTCCTTAAATAAAATTGCCTGGCGACTTTCCAACCTGTTGTAAACCACTGCCAAGGGCAGCAGCAGCAACCCGGGTAATTACACAGAAGACACCTCCAGCTCCCTGCTCTGTTTCTTTTAGCAAGTAGAGTAGCTGGCATCCTTGTGCCACCTGAAATTTTCAAACTTGCATTCTTGACTTGTATTCTTTATCATTCAAGCACATTAATTGTACAGATCACTGTGTTTCACTGTGACCTTTCTATGATTGTACAGTGCTTTGGTCATGGATACCCCTCACTCTATCTTAATTATTACAGAACGTCCATCTGTCTCTGAGGTAAAAGCTTAGATGCAGCTATTGATGGGTAGAGAATTCATTTTAACAGTTGTGTCTTGGCTATGGAGAGTAGTCTAAAGTTTGCAGAATGTTTTCCTATATGGCATACATTCCTCTCAATTATAGATGACACAAGTACAGGGGATACTGGCAATCTGTTTGGGGAGACAGACTTGACCATGTTCATTTTAATTTTCAGCTGAGGAGCTCATATTTACCTAATGCTCTACTGGACATCATGGCAACATTTTACATGCATTGCTTCATTTGAGCCTGAGACGTGAAATAGCCTGTACTAAGTCACATACTCAAAATCGGTTTTCCTCTCTGTCCTTTTCTTTGAAGTGACACGATGTATAGCTTCTAACAAATACCTGTGAAAACAAACAAACAAAAAAAATCTAGATTTCTGAGAAAGAGCTTCAAGAGCCAGGATGCACCAAATAGTGATGTTGGTGAGCTGGGCAATGGGAAGAGGAGCCAGAACTTTATGATCCCAGGGAATCTGCTGAACTCTTGGCCCAGATTCTGATTCTCAGACTCATTATGTGACCAGCTGTAAACCAAATCCTGTCCAGGTCTTTATGGTTGGCTTCCTGTGCTGTGGAAATGTGCTCCAGTTCCTGCTTTGTAGATGCAGTTGGATAATAATTTAGAACACTCAGGAAAGGTTTGGTTTTTATGACTTGCAGGCAGTGGTGCTTCACTTGGTAGTCCTGGGCACAAGTCATTTCTCTTGTCTTTGGTTCTACAGGCAGTAATTTCTAGAAACAGACACTGTCGAATGTAAGAATGTGGTGATTTTTCTCTACCTACTTATTTATCCAGAAAGGAACTGTTTGGGTTGCAAAGTGAGTGTAACCTCTCTCAGTGTGAAATAATGCATGACTAAAAGTAGCTTTACAGTTTTTAGAAAATAAGCACACACTCACTGCAGTGAGGCTCTAAATATTAAGATCTATGGAAGAGCAATTTTACAAGATGTGCCCAGAGCCCGAAAAGTTCATGGATTTTCTCAGCAATATGCCCTCTAGGAAAGCATTACAGGAAACGGTATTGCACAAATAGATTTATGAACTCAGTTAAAAGTCACATATCAACATATAGTTTTATACCAAATTGTAGAGGTTTTGAATTATTGAGATGTCACTTATATCTGGAATGAGACAAACATGCCCTCTTTGAATAACACATATTTAAAGTACATAACTTACTTAGGTTTGATTTATGTTTCTACCTGTGGCACCATCAGAAAAATCAAGAAGCGAAATATTTCCAACACCTCTAAGCTTTTTCATGTCTTTTGGAATCCAGCCCCCATCTTCTTCTGCCCACAAGCAACTGCTGTCACTTTAAAGTACTTACTGGGGTGGCAAGGTTGCTCAGTGGGTCAAGGAGCTTGTTGGACAAGCTTGGTGACCTCAGTTTGATCCTGAAAGCCATAGTGGAAGGAGAGAATTGATTTATGAAAGTTGTTCTCTCACTTCTCCATGTACACGAGGACACACACACACTTGCACTCCTACACACACATCATACAGGCACACAAATACACTAATAACAATAATAATGAACAGATAGAAAGTATAAAAATAAAGGGCTTTGTATTCTATAGGGATTTGTGTAAGTAGAATTGTACATTACATATCATTTTGTGTGTATTTTGTAATTTTGAGATTCATTCATGAAGCATATAACCACATTGTGCTTCTTTTTAATTGTTGAATTGTTCTGAATTATAAGGAAATGCCATGTCTTGCTTACTGATTTTATTGCTAATAAATATTTGGTTTATTTTTAGTCTGTATTATTTAAATAAATTGCAATAAATATTCATATACTAAAATTTCTTTAGAGTGATAGCTTCTCTCTCCTTAGAAAATATCTAAGCAGAATTTTAGATGTAACAAATAATAAGTATATTTAACTCACTAGATGAAAATTTTAACTACCAATAAACAATAATAAGTGAACCAAAAATGCTGTCTCCAAATGAGATACTATATAATATTATTTAACCTAAAAATGTTGATTCTGAGGATTTGATGTTCAACATGCCTTCGTGATAAAAGACCTAAAGCAATTAGGAATTGATAGAACCTAACTCAAAATTTTAAAAGACTGTAAATGAAAAAGTTTATAATCAACATTGTGCTAAGTGGGGTGAAACAAAATGCACTCTAAAGTCTGTAATGGAACCCACATACCCACTCTTTCCATTATTGCTCAGTACATTGCCTGAGGCTTTAGCAAAAGCCATAGGACAAAAGAAGTATATAAAGGAGATACAAAAAGGAATAAGTCAAATGACCCCTATTCACAGAATACATTGCCCTATACTTAAAAGACCCTATCTCTACCAGAAAACTTTCCACAAAGTTGTAGGGTACAAAATCAACATAAAGAAATCAGTAGCTTTTCTCTGTACCAATAATGAACTTGCTGAGAGAGAAATTGGGATATGTATCCACTTCACCACAGCTTAAAAAATATGAAGTATCTAGGAATAAACTTTACCAAGAAATTAAAGATCTGTACAATGAAAATTTCAAGACACTGAAACAAATAACTGAAGGAGACACTAGACAATGGATTTCTGTCTTCCATGCTCCTGGACTGGCAGGATTAATATTGTGAAAATGGCTGTATTACCCAAGGTAATCCATAGATTCAATGTCACTCCATCAAATTCCAATGAGATTCTTGAATAAAATTGAAAAAAAAATCCTAAAACTTAGTGGGAACACTAAGAATGAGTCTAGCCAAAGCAATTCTAAGCAGGGCAGCAATGAAACTTAGTGATACTGCAGAGGCATAATGACAAAGAAATCACAGCATAGACACACAAACATATAGACTGACAGAACAGAGGGGCCATATATAATCCTACATGAATATGAACACTTCATAGTGGAAAAAGCAGTCCAAAGCATGCACTGAAGATTAAGACAGCCTTCTCAATAAATGGTACTGTCAAAGTAGATTTCCACCTGCAGGGGGACTTGCTTTGATCCATATCTCCCAAAATGTGTACAAATCAATTCAAATGGATTAATGACTGCATTGAAAACTGAAGTTGCTACAATAAATCATCAGGACAACACTTCATGTTGTAACATGGGAAAGAAGGTTCTGAGTTGTACTCTAATAGCACAAGATGCAACATCAACATGAGACTGTATGGTATTAAGAATCTTCTGTAAGGCCACGGAGGCTACCACAAAAGTAAACAGGCAGCCCACAGGATAGGAGAAAACCATTGCAAGCTATTCCTCAGATGGGGGATTACTATCTAGAATGCATAAAGAACTACAAAAACAAAACACTACATCCCACAAAACCACTGATCAACATATAAGCCAATGAATCGAGCAATCAGTTCCCAAAATAAGAAACACAATGGCCAATAAATATTTTTAAAGTGTTCAATATCATTAACCATTGGGAAAATGCAAATAAAAACTTTTTGAGATTCCATTTCATCCCAATCAGAAGGGCTACCATCAAGAAAAAAAAAAGTGATGATAAATTGTAATGAGGATATGCAAAAAGAGAGACCCTTATGTATTCATTGCTCATAGCAACATAAACTGGTACAATCACTATGGAAATCAATATGAAGGCTTGCTCTAGTTTCGTGATATATCAACTTGACACAAGCTAGAAGAGGGAACCTTTCAACTCAGAAGAGAGAAGTTCAATTGAGAAAATGCACCCACCAGATGGGCCTGTGTACAAACCTGTGGTGCATTTCCTTCATTGGCAATTGATGTGGGAGGGCCGTCGCTGTGGACAGTGCCACATACGGCTGGTGGTCCTGGGTGCTTTAAGAAAGCAGACTGAGAAAGCTATTAGAGCAATCTAGTAAGCAGCACCCCTCCATGGCCTCTGCCTCAGCTTCTGTCTCCAGGTTCCTACCCTGTTTGAGTTCCTACCCTGTTTGAGTTCCTACCCTGTTTGAGTTCCTACCCTGGCTGCACTCCATAATGGACTATGATGAAAGCTGCAATAAACCCTTCACCTCCTCATGGTGTTTATAATAGCAATAGAAATCCTCAAACGAAATTTCTGAAAAGTTTAAAAATATGGTCCAGGGAGATGGTTCCATGCTTAAGGGCACATACTGACTGCTCTTGTAGAGGATGCATGTTTACTTACCATCACACACATCACATCGAGCAGCTGACAACTACCTGTAACTCCAGATGATTCAACATCTTCTTCTGGAGTCCATTAGTACTGTACTCATATGCACAAACCCACACACATATGCACATAATTAAAAATAAAATCCTTAAGACAATTAAGAATAAAATGACCAAATGACCCAGCTATTTTAGTCCTGAGCAAGTTTCCAGGACTCAAGCACTCTAGAACCTACTATAGAGATACTTGTCCATCTATATCTATTGCTGCTTTATTCTCAGTTATAAGTTTGGTGTTTGAATGAGAATGGGTCATAAGGTCATGTGTTTGAAAGTTTGGTTCTCAACTGATGGAGTTGTTTGGGAAGGTTTAGGAGATGGGTCTGTCCTTGTTGGATGATGTGCTACACTGAGGTGGGCTTTGAGCCTTCAAAGGCTCACTTCATCCCAGTTGGCCCTCTATCTCTGCCTCTGGCTTGTGGAGTACTTTCTCTAGCACCATGTCTGCCTGCCGGCTGCCATGCTCCCTGCCGTGATGGTCATGGATTCAAGCTCTGAAACTGCAAGCAAGCCCCAGACTAAGTGCTTTCTTTTACAATTTGACTTGGTCATGGTGTTTTCTCACAACAATAGAAAAATAACTAAGACAATAAGGAAATGGAATCTGCCTAGAGGTATGACAGCTGATGAATGGATAATGAAAATATGTATGTACACACAGTGGAATTTAATCCAGCCAGAAAGAAAAAAAAAATGAAATTATGAAATTTACAGAAAAATGGATGGATCTGAAAAGCATTATGTTAAGCAAGACAACCCAAATTCAGAAAATCAAATAGCACATTTTCTTTCTCATATGCAGATTTTAGTAGCTTTTTATGATGGGGTGTCATAGATCATGAAGTTAGAAAAGGGACAAGGGGGAATTATAAGGTTGTGGGGGAGAAACAGAACACAGGGGACATCAAAGCAGAGGTAACTCATGAAGCTGAAAGGGCATAGGAGGGGGACATGGGCTATGAGAGAAGGGGAGATAAAAAAATATGTTTGAAAATGCATCGTGAGACCTAATCCTTTGTATGCTAGTTCAAAGAGTAAACAGAAAAATAAATAAATACAATTTTTGGTTCCCACGAGGCTTCCACTCTACACAAACAACTACAGGCAACTACAGAGTCATGAGAGTGGGAGAAATAGTTTTCCACAGGGGAGAGCACACCAGTTGTTTATCCAATACCAAATAGCAAGCCCTGAAAACAAACATACCAGTAACATCATACAGACAGCAAAGGGCGTATTTATGTATTTAGGAATATAAGCATTTAACAATTAGAGAAAATAGAGGCCATGAATTTGGAAGAAAGCAAGGAAGGCTATGTTGGAGTGTTTCTGGGAGGAATGGGAAGAGGGGAGTGATGTGATTATATTATAATCTCAAAAAATAAAAAGTAGAGAAAGTAGTTTCCAGAAGGTACTACTCTGTCATGAGTTGGTTTAAGTTATTTCTTAAATAACTGTGTCACGAGCTTACTTCACACATTCTGTGCATACAGGTGTTTAAGGAGAAAAACAATGCTGATTCATGCTATGAAGCTGTAGTTCTGAGATGCCTTTGTGCTTCCATGAGCCATCATAGGGACATGAACAGGAGAGTGTCTGGGTTCTTGTTTGTTTAGCTATAACTGAAAAGGATACGGAATGTTTTTCTTGGTGTAGCTTCTTTCTTTCTTAAGGCCACTGTCTTCCACTCTGCCCTATCTGCAGTAGAGAACTCCGTCAATGAGTAAAAAATGGGATCACTCTGATACCTAAGATTTCCAAGGTAGCGCCATGAAGGCCTAGAAATGTGTTTGAGCTTGTAATAGCTCTTTTTTCAGGTTCTTGCTCTGCCCTCTTTTAACCAAAAGTTCATCTGTAGCCTTCCCAGTAGAACATGGATGACTGGCCACATATGTGGAATTCACATAGTAGCCAATAATCAAACACAGCCCTCAGGCTTCTTCCCAAACACCTAATACCTTTTTACTCTCACTTCCATTTTTACAGCATTTGTATAGTCTGCTTTACTTCCTTTATTCAAACCTGTATCATGATTTCATATATTTTTAAACCAAGTTTCTTAGTTACTGTTCTATTGCCATGACAAGATACCACTACCAAGGCAATTTATAGAAGAAGCATTTGATTGGAGGCTTGCTTACAGTTTCACAATCATCATGGTAGGGAGCATGACAGCAGGCAAGCAGGCATGACACTGGAGAGCTAAAAGCTCTCATTAATCTATAACTTGTAGGCAGAGAGCAAATCTGAGTCTCACATGGACTTTTGAGACCTCAAAGCCCACCCCTAGTAACACATCTTCTTCAACAAGGGCACACCTCCCAACCCTTCATAAACAGTCCACCAACTAGAGACCAAACATTCCAACATATGACCCTATAGAGATCATTCTTAATCAAACTGACATATGCCAATCCTTGGCCTCATAGGCTTGTAACCATATCATAATGCAAAATCCATTTAGTACAACTTCAAAAGTCCCCACAGTCTTCCACAGTCTGTTCACACTGTTTAAAAGTCCAAAATCTCTTGTGAGACTCTTAGCTGTAATTTTGTATAAAATCAAAGAGCAAATTACATACTTTCAACATAGGAAGACATAGGCATAATGAGGAAATATCAGACCAAAGCAAGGCCAAAATCCAGTAGGAAAAACTCCAAAATTTATACATCTATGCCTGATGTCAAAGAACTTATTTGAAGGCTCTTCTTATCTCCTTACAGCTATGCCAACTACAACATACTTCTCTTTCTTGGGTTGGTTCCATACCCTATCTGTCTCTCTCCATGGCAGGTATCCCATGGCTCTGGCATCTCCAACATCTTAAGTTTTCCAACACAATCCAGGCTTCACCTTCATAACTTCATGCAATAGCCTGTCTAGGCATCCATTCAGGGACTCCCATGCCTCATGCTTCATCTTCTGTATCTTTCCTTAATCATCCTGAGGAAGATTCCACAGATCCTTTCCAGAACCACAAGATCAAAACTGTCCAGTTCTGCTTCCTGCTAGGGCTGGCATCTGGCCATTTATAAAATGTCACTAATGAACCACTTTCATTAACTTCTTCAGATCTGAGGATCTCCATGAGCTCCCTATTGTCACCTTTTATTAGTCCCTTTAGTACTTACCTGGTATGGACAGTAGAAATTCTGTTTTCTCTAGGGATTTGCTCTACAATACTCAAAAACATCTTCTTTCTTCAAGCCAAGTAAGAGAGACTGGTGCCAAAATCTCTACATGTCATGTGATTCATAGTATAAATGTTGCTGTTTCTAGTAGAGGGGTGTAACTTCTCTGGACATTATTGTCAAGCATTTTATTATAATTGTAAGATAACTAGTTAACCTACCATAGAAATCTAAAATTCCTATGACAGTGACAAAGGATGATCACAACCTCAGCTCATATCATCACTAATATTTACTTTGGTTCTACATAACAGTAACACTAAAAAGGCCATGTGAATCCCTACTCCTCTTCAATAGAGAAGTCCTTAATGTAAGCAAATGAAATCCTTCACAATGGTCACAGAGCAGGTCTGCCTTTTGTTCCAAAGAAGACAGTGTGTCTTTCCAAGACACAAACCAATCAAGGAAAAGTCTCAAACAAAATACAGTTAAGGTATACAAAACACATTGGGAAGAAATGCAAGAAACCATACAAAATTATACCCTAACAACATCTTGTTTCTGTCTCCCTGCTTCTGGAAAAATTTCCCATGGGTATGCCATACCAATATCTACTTCAATCGGTCAGACCAGGTAAGGCTAGACCAGATGATACCAAAAACTGCACAGCAAATAGTGTGAGGTCAGCTTACAGTAATGGTTTCAACAAGCTTGAAACCTATCCAGGACTACGTTAGAAAGTCCAATGTCTTTGTTTTTAATATCTTTTCCACTTGACCTGGGATATCAACCCAGGACCAGCAGAATGGATTAGCATATGTATAGGCTCTGCTTTTACTAATGAGGAAGAAGTCAGAAGCAATTTCATCTTCCATAACACTTACCAATGAATTGAGGCTCTAAAGAATTTCATTCAGGGTAAGGTTGGTGTCACTGATAACTTCAGCTCATGCTGAGGCAAGTTTTATATCATTATTTTCTGTTTGGACATTATATACAAAACTGTCTATTGTACAAATAACTATCTATTGAGTGAGCAAGTAAGATGAGACAATTATCTCCTCAGGAGGTTCTCCCCCTGCAGTGGTTTGAATAAGAATGGCCCTCCCAGGCTCATATATTTGAATGCTTAGTCACTAGGGAGTGGAACTCTTTGAATGCATTAGAAAGATTAAAAAGTGTGGACTTGTTGGAAGAAGTGAGTCACTGGGAGTGAGCTTTAAGGTTTCAAAAGCTCAAGCTAGGTCTCTCTCTCTCTCTCTCTCTCTCTCTCTCTCTCTCTCTCTCTCTCTCTCTCTTTCTCTGTGTGTGTCTGTCTGTCTGCATGTATGTATGTATGTATGTGTGTCTCTCTGTTTCTGTCTTTCTGTGTGTCTCTCTACTGTCTCTGTGCGTCTGTGTCTGTCTCTGTCTCTTTGTTGTCTCTGTGTGTCTGTGTATGTATGTCTCTGTGTCTTTCTGCTGTCTCTATCTGTCTGTATCTGTCTCTGTATATGTCTGTCTGTCTCTGTCTCTCTCTCTCATGGTCATGTTGTCTCTTCATAGCTATAAAACAGTGACTAAGACAACTCCTAAATATTCATAAAGAGCCTATTTGGGCACTTGATTAATCACATGGTATTTCCCTAAGATTTTAAAGGTCTTAAAATCACCAGGAAGATGCATGCCACAGAATTTTGGGAATCAGAAAAATGAATGGAAGTATGGCTTTCTGACAAGAAGAAATCCTGAGAGCTTACACACTCCAGAAAAGAGCTCCTGGGAAAGGTCTACAACCGTCAAGGTCTACAGAGTAAAACCACCATCAGTATGGTGGGGAGATGGGCAATGCCTCCAGGATGGCATCTCAGTTATGTGGCCTATTTCTATTCTTCAGGTGAGTGGGAACAATTATTTTTGATTGAATATCCAGAGATAGTCAGTCTGGTCTTTCATGTGTATCCACACCACATTCTGAGTGACATTCTTTTGCCGCATAGAATCACTGAGAACAGATGAAGCAGGCAGGAAGAGGGGTAAAAGCCATCCTCTGATGCTTCTGATAGATTGTCAGCAAGCTTATGAAAGAAAACTTTGTGAAGTAAGCGATCAAACTCCGGTAATAAGTGTCTGATTAGGACATTGCCTATCAGAAGTCAAAGTCATTAGGTCATAGCCAGCACTTAGTTAAATTTAAAAGACATCATTTGGGAGATGCAAGACTGGAGTTTTCCTTCTTCTTAGAAATGGCCAAAGAGCCAGGTGGTAGTGGTGCACACCTTTAATCCCAGCACTCGGGAGGCAGAAGCAGGGGGATCTCTGTGAGTTCAAGGCCAGCCCAAACTATAGAGTGAGTCCCAGGATAGGCTCCAAAACTACACAGAGAACCCTGTCTTGAAAAACAAAACAAACAAAACAAAACAAAGCAAAACAAACAAACAAACAAACAAAAAACAGAAAGAAATGTCCAAAGAGCATGTCTGAGAAAAGAGATGCCATCCCTATTTCCTGGCATCCCTAAGGCCCAAAGGCACCACACACACACACAGCAACATAACTGCTGTTTTCATCCCAGTGCTGTAAGATGTCACCTGTCTCCCACACATACTCAGAAGTTTTGTCTGGTAAGATCAAATGATAAAGACAGAAAGAAGTTTTCCATAAATTTAGCAGACACCTACTGTGCCTTCCATGTTTAACCCATATGGGGTTCCCTAGAGGACCCTGAAAGCATTGTATTGAAGTCTTTGACCTTATCAATCAATCAGGATATCCCAGGACTAAGAGAAAATTAAATTTGGATCTTTAAAATTCCCTTTTGGTTGCAGTATCATTCAAAGATGTGTCATATAGGTTAGATTGGGGTTGCCATTAAGGAAAAGAAATACCATCATGCCTAAAATTAGAGAAGAATCCAAAGTTTGCTAGAATGCCATATAACTTCTTTTTTTATTATTATCATAATGGTATGCCTTGGGTATCTGAGAGATGGACTCTCTCTGGTAAGAGTTATGAAGTAACCAAGCTCAACTACTTACAAGGGCATGAAACTAGAGAGAGAGGCAGATCAAAATCTTCCTGAGCCAATCTTGAGGAAGCCATTTCAGCCTCATTAAAGCAGACAGGCATAGATTGTAGAAATGTGGACCGTCCATCAGTGCCTGAACTTGGAGCCTCTTGAGTGTTTATTGCAATGAAATCTATAGAATTGTGCCACATTTCCAGTCTGAAAATGGCCTGAAAACTTGAAAACTTGACATGATTAGCTTCCCCGGCAAGAATGGTATAGCCACAGATCAAACTGGTGTCAGCAACAGAATCTTTTGTGCGTAGTCTGAGAGAGTTGACATCAGCTAGGTCTTAGCATCTATCCCTGTACTGAAAGTTCATGAGCAACACAGTCTTAACAGAAAGCACTGACTGTAGGCACCCACATACAAAGCATGCAGGGTTCAGCAAGCAGGGCTTTCTATCCTTTCCGAAGACTGTATAAATCTTCTCCAAAGAGTATGCTTAGTAGGTAGGTCTCTAGTTATTCAAATAGCAGAGAACACAGCCAGACTGCTTGGAAACAGCTTAAAAGCAGCGAATTCACAGAGTATTTATTGATGTCGGCAGGGGGCAAAAGTGTGAGAACAGCTTTGTATACAGCCCACCTGATGTGGAGGGAAAGGGCACATTAGGCATGATCTGCACTCATCGCCAAGCCAAGCTATGCAGTGAGCTCTTGCGTCTTTGCAGCAGGTAGCAGGTTGCAGGGTGAAGTTCCTCCCTGTGGAAGAGCAGACATTTTTGCTGGTAAACAGAGCTCTGGCTGAAGTCAGGCCTGTTACACTCACGGATGCCATTTCCAGTGGAAAGGAGTCTTTGCTGTCCCTTTCACCTTGTCCACGAGTGTAAACTGAGCTCTGAGACAAAAAAATGTCCATCTGTCAGTGACAAAATGTTCTCCACTGAAAATTTTACTTTCCACCGGAGCTCATTAGCTAGTTCACAGCTGTTTCCCTTAAAGGAAGCAATGTGTCCAGATTTCAAAGGGTGTGCCCAAGTAGAAGCTAGTTCCTTTTGCCAAAAAGCTTCCACCCCCAAATTCCAAGCCATGGATTCTGTGCAGTATTTAAAATAAAGGGGTCCCCAACATAGGAATATCTATTTATGTGCAGTTTTTCCTGTTGAGGATTCTATCTAACATTTATAGAACAGAGAAGTAAAACATCAAGTTTTATTGTGCATTTACACATTTCTAGGGCTGACCATTTGAAATTGGATGATGAATCAAGGGGCTTATCTCTGGGAAAGTCTAATTCTCTCTTTCTCAGCAGCTGTTAAGCTTGTTCATCTAGAGATTGGGTCCTGCAAAGGCTTTTCTTGTTTTTGACTTGACTATGTGCAGAAATAACTAAAATCCAAGCAGCTGGGTACGCCTATGAGGGATTTTTTTTTTCATAATTGAATCATTTGAAATGGGGAGAGCCCATTTTAATCTGAATCTTTTGAGGTGGGATGATCTACTTTTAATGTTGGCTGCACCTTGAACTGGAAGCCTATATAAAGGACATGGAAGAAGGAAGCTTGCTCTCTTTGTCTGCTTGCTCTCACTCTCACTGGACTTCCTTCACTGGTATTAGAAGCCTTCTTCTTCAGAATTCCAGTATATACTGAAGAAGACCCAAGACAGCCCACCTCATGGACTGAATGACTACTGGGTTCTTGTACCTTCAGTTAGTAGACAGCCATTGTTGGGCTAGCTGGACCAAGCCTATAAACCATTCTAACAAATACCATATATATCTCTCTATGACCAAAAAAGACCCCTTGAGATCCACCCCCCTCTATGATGGGGTGTCAACTATTGTTAGAATTGTTCAAGTCTTGATTTGGGAGTCATCTTGTTGAGAGTTCATTGGTGTAGCTTCCTGTTGTAGCTAGCAGGCACCATGCTACGACAGGCTTCCTGGTTCTCTGACTCTTACAATAACCATCTTTTCCCTTTTTGTCTTTCTTATTTTATTTTCTCTCTGGGGTTTTCCTCAAGTTTTGTTTTAAAATATATTTATCACACTGAGGCTTGAGACTAGGGCCTAACTTGTGCTAGACCTGTGCTATATCCCCTCTCTTGGATGTTCAAGACATAGCTTTGCTATATAGCCCAATCTATCCTTCTACCTCAACATCCTGAGCAAAATAGTGGCTCCGGATGTAGCTCAGTAGGTAAAGCTCCTGCCTGTCATGAATAAATCCATAGGTTCTATGGTGGTTTGAATAACATGCCCCCATAGGTTCATAGATTTTAATGTTTACTTGTCAAGGAGTGGCACCACTTAAGAAAGAATAAGAGGTGTGGCATTGTTGGAGGATCTGTGTCACTGGGGATGGGCTTTGAAGTTTCAGAAGTCCATACCATGCCTAGAGTCTCTTTCTTCCTGCTGCCTCTGGATCCAGATGTAGAACTCTCAGCTACTCCTCCAGCACCATGTCTACCTGTGTGCTATCACGCCCCTTGCAGTGATGACAATGGACTTATCTCTCTGAAACTGTAAGCAAGCTCTGATTAAATGCTTTCCTTTATAAGAGTAGCCAAGATCATGGTTTCTCTTCACAGGAATAGAACACTAAGACTGGTTCAATCCATAGCACTGCATAAAGCCAGACATTGAAGGTTTAAATTTTAGTGCAAAAGTTGAAATTGTGAAGAAAATATGTGGGTATTTTTTCACATTCAAAAATAGATGCAATTGGTATCTATGTAATTAAACTTGTTTCATTTTTAAAGACAGAAAGATAAATATGCTAATATTTATATAAGACTTTATAGGTAAAATACCATGTGCGTATTTGAGCACACATAGGCTCACAGAGCCCCAGGCACCACGTAACTGATACACATCCCTGCCAGCCCAGTGATAAGACAGAATTTGGGTGCCACAGACTAAGAACTCCAGACACCACATAAAGTCCCTGAAAGGTAGAGTGTAGATGTAACCAACCGTCTAATTAAATAAGAAACACAGAAACAATGTAAAAGAGAAAGCCGAGAGGTCAGAGCTCAGAGCTAAAATCTCACCCTTCCTTCTGCTGTCCCAGCTTCGCGAAAAGAGACCTACTTCCTGTCGGTTCGTTTTTTTATAGTATGTCGTTCTGCCTTCTCATTGGTTGTAAACCCAAACACATGACTGCCTCGTCACCGTCTGAATGTACAGCCCCCTAGGTCTTAAAGGCATATGTCTCCAATGCTGACTGTATCCCTGAACACACAGAGATCTTATGGGATTAAAGGCGTGTGCCACACCGCCACACTCTTGCTATGCTCTAATAGCTCTGACCTGAACACACAGATATCTATGGGATTAAAGGCTGTGCCACCACCGCACACTCTGCTATGGCTCTAATAGCTCTGACCCCTGGCCAACTTTATTTATTAACATACAATCAAAATAATATTTCAGTACAATTAGATTACCACCACAGTAGAGTATAGATCAGAGCAGGGTCACATTAGAAGGGAAAGAACAACTAACCAAAAGGACATACAGCTTTGATTTGGCTACCATACCAGCCTGCCAGTTTTCTTTCCTATCTGAGAAAACTAATGTAAAAGACAACCCCAGAAGAGAGAGAAGCCATGGTACTGCACTGAAAGAAGATGTTTGGAACAACTCCCACAGAAAGAAGAAAGGTTGTTTGAAATCTAAAAATTAAATAGATAAAAACTCAGCCAATAGACGCTAACTCCAGATGTACAAGTCCCAATACATAATCAAAAGTGACATGAAAATAACAAGACAATATTTAACTTCTTAGAATTACTGATTCCACAGTTAGGACTCCCAATGAGAGCAACTCAGAAAACCTTCCAAAGTGTTCAAAAGAACAAATATAACTATCTCAGACAGCATGAATGTATGCCAGGAGGAAAAAACAGTCCAATGAAATAAGGAAGTCAATTCAAGATAGGAAAATAGAATTCAAGAGATAGAAATACTGAAGAAAAGCCAAAATAGATATGAAAGATTCGGTAATAAGCAATTCAAATAAAAACTAAGAAGAAATGCCTTTTCAATAGAATGAAGTCTGTGGAAAACAGAGTATCAAAGGACTCAAGACTATGTAGAAAAAGTAGAACACCCAGTCAAAGGCAAATGATAGCTTTTTTAATTGAATTGGACATTTTTGAGCTTTGGGAGACAGTGAAAAGAATAATTCTGTGAATTGTGGATATAGAAGGAGATGAAGAGGAATCCCACATCAAAAACCACAGAAAATATTTTCAATGAAATCATAGAAGAAAATTTCCGAAATCTAGGGAAAGACTCCTAGTCCAGAACACACACACACACACACACACACACACACACACACACACACACAAAGACACAGACAGAAATTAACTCCCCATATCATATTATGTTTTAAATACTAAGTATAAAGAACAAAACAGTTGCTGAAAAATGCAAGGAAAAAAATCAACTCACCAATAAAATCAGGTCAATTAAACAAAATCTTTAAAAGTCAAAACAACTCTGAAAGATGTGTTATAAACTCTAAAAGACCAATGCTGCCAACTCATACTGCTATATGAAGCAAAAATATCTCTCCTGACTAAAAGACAAAAAAAATTCCATTATAAAAGCTGGCCGTCAGAATTCCTGATTACCAAGCCAGCTCTACAGGAGATACTGGAAGGAATACTTCAGACTGAACAGAAGGAAAAACAACCAAGAGGACACAGGGGTCAGGAGCAGAAATAGAACCACTAAGCATGTAAGGAATATTTTTAATTAACAAAAAAATGACAGGAATCATTATACACTTTCAATAATAATGTTGAATGTTATTGCTCTTCAATTTCCCAATAAAAAGACACAAGACTAGCAGATTGGGTCAGAAAACAGGAAGTGCCTCTTTGCTGACTCCAAGAAACCCAATCTGGTCATCAAAGATACTACACAAAATCTTAGACAGAGTGGACAAAGGTATTCTAAGCAAGTGGAATGAGGACTCATGCAGACAGGTATAACTGTTCTAATACCAGACAAAATAGACTGAAATAAAATTACTCAAAAGAGACAAAGTCACTTCAGGTTGATTAAAGAAACAATTCATTAAGAGGTCATTGTAATTCTAAACACATATGCACCAATTTCATTGGGTGCAGGTTAACCCAATATAAAGTCTCAGATTAATTTCAACACAAAGAAGTAACATCAATACTTCTCAAATTATTCTAATTTGAAGAAAAGGAAGGCCCCCAAATTCTTTTTTATGAAGCCATCATTATCTTGATAAGTAAACCAAATAAACACACAAGGAAAGAAAATTATAGACCAAGTTCTCTAATAAGCAGAGATAACAAGATTTTTTTTTTTTTTTTTTGCTTTGGTTGCTTTTTTGTTTTTGCTTTTGTTTTGAGACAGGGTTTCCTCCCTTCATAATACAAGCTCTAGAGAGACTATGGATAGGGAGAACATATCTATAAACTAGAACTACAGTCATCATCTCAAATAGAGAAAAAGTTGATGAGAGGGTTGGTGATATGGGCCATGACAGGATCCTAGTAGCCCAGCCAGAAACCAGGCCTCATTTTTAGTTTACTGAAACTTAGCAAGCTGTTCTCAGAAAAATCCCAACTCAAGGATAACAAATTAGTAGGTGCCCCACAGCCTTCTATAAGCTAAAGGTAGCTTTCCCCACCCTGCTACTGAAAAGTCCCTGGCCACTAGAGCCACTCCGAATCCTATAACAAACCATAAACTTTTTGTTTAAACACACTAATCATTCCCCAGACTAACCTTCCCTCCCTGGAATTCCCCTAATCTTACTTAAAAGGAATTTGTGAGCTTCTCTGGGGGTCGCCATTTTGCAACTTTGTCAGATAATTTGACCCCAGTGTGCTGGAATTTTTATTCTTGAGAAATTAAATGCTCTTATTGATTGTATACATGTCTGATAGTCTTTTATGGGACTTCTTATGGACCCTTACAGTTTACACATTTCCTGCTAAGATCAGGAACAACACAAGATATCTACACTTAGATTCAGTATAGTGCTTTAAGTCTTAGCTACACTCATAATTGGTTTAGTGAAAATCACATTGAGGCACTCAGATAATAATCTTTCTCAGGCACGAGCCAATAGGCCAAAGGTCTTTGAACCTTTAATCACAGTGATCAAATGCTAATATTTTTACAATTTTCATTTTCTCTTTTTGGTATGCACACTTAGGGTTCTGTGTGGAACTACTTCTGGGATGTTTTACTCTAACTACTGCTCAATAAACTCAAATATCATCTCTTCAGAAAATCTTGTTTATATTTCTGGAAACTTGAGTAGACTGCCCATGAGCCACCCTTCCAACTCTACCACTTACCTTCAGTTGCATAATTCGCATTTTCTCTGTAACTTTTGTCATTATTTTGCAAATGGTACTTGTTTTAGGCTCTGCTTCTCTCCTGTTTCTCTGTGTCTTCCCCAAACTTTGCTTTTTATTATTTATTTATTATTTATTTTTAACTATAGGTGTTTACCATAGTGGAATTCTTTAAAACCATTTTAAACTGGTGCTGTTGGATGGTCTTTCTGTATGCTGTGAATACATGTTGCTACCACTGGTTAATAAAGAAGCTACTCTGGCCTATGGCAAAACAGGTTATACCCAGGCCGGAAATCCACACAAAGATATAGGGAGAAGAAAGGCAGAGTCAGGGGAGATACCAGCTCATTGCCCAAGGAGCAACATGCCAGCAGACCAGTAACAACATGGCTATGTGGCAAAACATAGATCAACAGAAATGGGTTAATTTAAGATGAAAGAGCTAGCTAGCAAGAAGTCTGAGCCATAGACCAAACACTTTGTAATTAATATTAAGCCTCTGACTGGTTATTCGTGTACCAGCAGGCAGGAGAGATTTATCCATCTACAACTGGTGACCACACATGGTGGCAAACGTTTCCACCTAAAACCTGAGAGAGCTTAAAAAGAAATTGTAGAACGGAGCTACCAGCAGCTTCCTAGTTCATGTTGCTCACGACAGGCTGTGGTACAGAGATGAGTCCCCTGGCAGACTTCAGGGGCAACATGGTGGTCTCTCGCAGTCTCTCACAAGCCACAATAAAGAGAGGCTTCTCTCAGCCACTACGCGCAGGCTTGGGAGCACAGCTGCAGGCATAAAAACACAGGCATGTTACTTAATACTGCTTCTCAGAATTGGGGAAGTAAGCGTGACTCATTGGTACCTGAGCCATTTTGAAAAGTCGAGGGAGGCAAAGCCAGCAGCCAGGTCACTGCTTCAGTTCTAGCCATGCAGCTTAGCAGTTTAAAAACTTTCCTGGTCAGAAAAGGATTAAAGATAGACAATATAATAGACTCAGATATTTTTAAAAAATGTTTAAAGATATACATAGGCTTGGGAGAGAAAAGAAAAAGGATAGAGAAAGTCCTTTAAAAAATAGAGTAATAAAAAAAGCCACATAAAGATGGAAAATACACAGAGAGTCTGGATACTGTATACTGATGTGTTGTCTTTGAGATTTTTTTTTTTTAACTACAGAGAGATATTTGATTGTGGGGTCTACTACAATGCACTTCCTGTTTACTTAAATAATATTATATCCTTCTGGGGCCTTTGATGAAACTGAAGACTAGATTGTTATAATTATAAGTTTTCCTTGGTTATGACAAAAAGTAAGTTAGGTGCAAAACTTTAGACTTACAAAGATAGGATAGACAATAGGATATTTTCTTTAATTTTGCCAAGTGCAAATAGACTAGATATTGTAACTGCAATTCTTGCTTGATAGTTGTTTTGTTATATGCAATTTTGCTATGTTAAAATAAAAACTTTTCTGTTTGATTAGACAGAAAGAGGGAAATGCTGTGGAATGGTCTTTTGTATGCTGTGAATATGTGCTGCTACCACTGATTAATAAAGAAGCTGTTCTGGCCTATGGCAAGATGTGTTATAGCCAGGCAGGAAATCCAAGCAGAGACACAGGGAGAAAAAAGCCAGAGTCAGGGGAGTCACCAGTCTGCTGCCCAAAGAGCAACGTGCCACCAGACCAGTAATGCCATAGCCACACAGCAAAACATAGATTAATAGGAATGGGTTAACTGAAGATGAAAGAACTAGCTAGCAAGAAGCTTGGGCCATAGACTAAACAATTTGTAATTAATATTAAGCCTCTGACTGGTTATTTGAGTACTGGCAGGTGGGAGAGATTTATCTGTCTACATTCTTATTTAATTTACTCTGGACCTAGTACATACTTTCTCTGGTACTATAAATTTTGATTGGGGTGGTCATAGGTTTTAAGGGGAAAAGGGGAGAAAGTTTGACATGCTGTCAAAATATAAACATATATTTGTGTTTGTACTCATAGTTTATTCTGCTGACCACTCTGAGCATAGGAGGCTTTTCCATCATGTAGTGCCTTCTTCTATTTTTTTCTACATTGTCTTAATGTTTGTATTCTTTTCATTTCCTTGTTAACATTTCATTACTCTTTTGCCATTGTAACCATGAGTCCATTGTCAGTCACATTTGGCTTGTCTTTCCTGCTTTCCATAGTAAAGCTCATGAGACATCTTGATCAGTCACATTGACTTTGAAGCCTTGTTGGATACAAATGATTGACTTAAGTTTCATCTCAGTGCAGGTCAGATGCTCACCCCAGTATATTGGGACACAATAACTTCCTGTGACTTCATTTTCCCAATGCCTCGATTCACAGAGGTTAGGGGGCTAGGGATGTGTAGTTTGCAAGTTAACACCATCAAAATGTTATGTAGAAAGAATGTCAGAAGTACAGTCTCTAAAAAATTCAACCCAGACCCACTGAATGAAAAACTTTTGAGTATTTAAAAATAGGGAGTCTGTTTCATTTGTATTTTTGACAAGCCTAAAAGGGCTCCCAGATGTCTATAGACCATAGAGACTACTTAGTTTTCAATTTTGCAATATTCCTTCCAGAAAACAGTTCTGAATCATCAAAATAGAAAGATGAGCACAAAAGCCAAGTCCTTGGTGTAATAAAGAATGTCCACATTTCTAAAAAAATTAAATATATAAAGAAAAAACATGAGTAGCTGTCAGTCTGTGATTTCGCAGCGTACAGCCCTAATTCAGCTCCACCTGCTCTTTTCTTTAGGGGAGCAATTGAACCTTCAGGACATTTAGAATTAGGGTCAATGAAGAAACTCTAGATCTCTCTAAGTATATTAATGCCCATCTTAAGTCCAAAATCATCTGGGAAGTAAAAGATCCAGGTAGTCCAGAGCACAGGCTACAGAAGGACTTAAAAATATATGCAGCTTAAAGATCCAGTCTTCAAACACATATTCTGAGAAAAACAGCAAGATAAAGAAAACTTTTAATGATGAAGGGGAAAGCACAGAGCCAATAGACCAATTTTCTAAAACAATTATTTTATATGTATGATTTTTTTTGCCTTTATAGATGTTTATTTGCTATATGTAAGCCTAGTGCCTGCAGAGATAAAAAAGTATCAGATCCCTTGGTAGTGGAGTTACCACTACATTTATGAGCTGCCATGTGGGTACTGGGAACTGGACATGGGTCCAAGAAGTCATCATGTTATCATTCTATTATGAGGACACAATGACCATGTAGTCATATGCAAGCCAGAGAGGGTATCTTCAGGAGGGGCCAAGTTGCCTGTCAACCACCTTGGACTTCCAGTTTCTAGAGCTCTGAGACATGAACTTTTATGTTTAAACCACATGGGCTATGATATTTCATTGCAGCAGCCTGTACTGATTGCTTATGTTACTATTAGTTCCTAGGTGCTTGTAACAGCATTATGGTTATAGAATGCTGTAAGATTGTTTCAAAAGAAAAAGACATGCCTAGCCCAAACCTCAAAAGTTCATAGTTCAGTGATTCTCAACCTTCCTAATGCTGTAACCCTTTAACATAGCTCCTCATGTTGCAGTGACCCTCAGCTATAAAATGATTTTTATTGCTACTTCATAAATTTGATTTTGCTACTGTTATCAATTGTAATATAAAGTCTGTGTTTTCTGATGATCTTAGGCAACCCCTGTGAAAGGGGTCTCAACCCACAAGTTGAGAACCACAGTCCTAGTTGATCATGACATAGGCCAAAGTTTGAGAATGGCTGGTAGTTAACAGCCCTGCCTCTTCTTTCCTTATTATTTTTCTCCACAGAGCTTACGCTCATTTATCTATATTTTGTAGATGGATCTGAAACTAGCGGGGTACAACTGTCACTGTTCTCTCTATCTAGGGACTGTGGTGGCTTTTGCTTTATACAGTGAAACATTGAAATTCACTTTCAAAAGTCTTCAAAAGGTAAGAAGCTAGTGAACTTCTAGCCCAAGTTCAAGAGACAAGGGTTCCACCTATCAACAAGGAAATTAACATATGCCTTTTCCTGCTCCTTTCAGTGGCCTGGCCTTGCTTCTGGGAGATGGCAACCTAGGCACCACAGTCCCATCAGCTATGACTGAGAGGGATGGGGTCACTAGGTCTGTACAGGGTTTCTACTTCAGAGGCGCAGGGAAAGGCTGCTTTCTTAAAACCAATCCTGATTGCAGAGTGGAAGGGACATTTACTAAGAGACTTTTAGCTTACCTTAAACAGGTTGGGGAACATTTCTAAAATTGTAGGGAAAAAAATGTGCCCAAATTCTTAGGTGTAACTATAATACAAAATTAGAGAGAAATAAATAGGACACAAATTTAGTGTTTTCAAAAAATGTGCTAGATACCTGGTGTGGTGGTGCATACCTTTAATCCCAGCTCCCGAGAGGCAGAGGCAGGCAGATCTTTGAGAATTCCAGGATACCCTGCTCTACATAGCAAGTTCTAGAACAGCCAGGGATACATACTGAGAACCTTTCTCAAAAAAAAAAAAAAAAAAAAAAGTGGCCACTAGTGCTCAGGGTTACAGTGCATGCTAAGCACCTATAGGGCCCCGGATTCCATCCCCTGCACAAATTAATTGATTAACTAGTTAATCAGTTGAATTAATTAATTAAATGTGACAGGCTATCTACAGACCTACATAGGAAAAAAATGAAGTTCTGTGATTCTTTATGCTATGCAAGAGATAGTTAACTCAAAAGTAATCCTAAACTTAAATATAAGATATAGAACTTTGAAACCTTTTTTAAAAAACCACAGAAATTAGTTTTGGTGATCTTGGTTTCAGTGAAACCTTCTTAGACAGAGCATCAAAGTCAAAATGGCAAAGCAAAAACTTGATCCGTTAAACTATATCAGAATAAAGTATTTGCGATTCAAAGACAGTAAGAAACAATTTGCTGGGATGGGAGAAAAGTTTGCAAATTGTATATCTGGTAATGGAAATGTATCTAGAATATATAAAGAACCCTGGAAGTTAGTCATAAAGTGATAATGAACATACTTAAAAGGGTGGCTGAGGATCTGAGTAGGCATTTCTCCGTAAGATGTTTAAATAATCACTAAGCACATGGAATGACATTTAACACCATTAGCCACTGGAAAATGTGAACCAAAATCACACACACGATGCCCCTCTTCACTGTAGTCTGCATAATCACAAGGCAGTTATGTGAGGAAATGAGAACTTCACACATTTCTTGACATAAATCACTATGATTTGTTTTTCTCCTACCATTCCATTTCAGGCAGCTTTGTCCTTATTCCAATGTGACATTGGTTATTGGCCTTATACTGTGGCAAGCATAGTGTGAGATGAACACATTGAAAACTTGATCCATTATCTTTAAGCAATACTCCTAATGGGAAGGAAAATATCCAAGCCAATAAAGTACTTATAGATAAGGGAAATAAAATCACATTACATTTCAGTTTCTCTCTATTAGACCCATGTGTCTAGCCAATTGATTTGTAAGATCTCTTCTTAAAAAAAAAAATCCATTGCAATTTCTTTGTAGAATTGTTTTAATGCAGTGAAGACATTTTTAGAAAAACTTTTATATGTGTGTGCATGTGCCATAATCCATGTGTGGAGGTCAGAGGGGAACGTATGGGAGCTGGTTTTTTCATTCCAACATATCTGTCCCAGGGATGGAACTTAGATCTTCAAGCTTGGAAGCAGGTACCTTTGCACACTGAGTTGTCTCACTGGTCCCATATCAAGCACATTTGCCTTGAAATTTATCTCTTGCTTTTCTTTCTTTCTTTCTTTTTGGTACTTTCATCTATCTATTGAATAATAAATAATTCTATCCACAAAAGAGAAATGTAATTCCCAGACTCAAGTTGAAAGCACTGAGTAAGCAACTCTGGGACTCATGGCCAACATTTTGCTTTAGGAAAGCTTTCTCAGGATTCTCACACTTCTGATTTGAAAATTAACAAGCGCTGTTTCCTCAATTGAGACAGAAAATTCATCAGGTAACACTGGAAAACACTTTCCAGTCACCCATCTCCAACCACCCAGCCTTTTACAAAGTCTTTCTAAGGCCTTTCATCTTCTCTCCTATGAACACTTGAGTTGCTTCCATAGGCAGGGGGACACTTGAGCAATAATGTCTTTGTTAGTGTCCCAAAGCAGTCAAGATCATTTAGAACCTTCCCACAGATTTCCTTTCATTTCTTCCAACTCCAAAATTCTATTATTGTTCAGCATGATGGAAGAAACTATCCATCCAGCTAGAATGACTGATATTGTTGTTTCTCAAAGCAACCCAGAAGGTGTCTGTCTGGTTAGGAATGGACTCTTGCACTCATGAGAGCAAGATTTGGGGGAGGAGGGCATGGCATGGAGGGATATTCCTCTTGTTGGAAATAGCTTATTCTAAGCACCTCACATCTATGTTCCCACACATTGTTTCTTTCTTGAATTTAAAATTCCAACCTTCTTAAAAAACTTATTGCTGACAAATTTAAATGTCTCTGCCTCCTGTTTTCCTCTTCACTTCGTTCTCTTCCCATTACATGTCTATTGGCTCTTGTGCAGGTCAACAGGTAGTTAACCTGAATTTTGAAAGAAGTGCTGTATCATTTGAACCTGACCAAAGTCATTCACAGCAGAGAATAAAGTCAGAGTTAATTCCTTTGGGAAGCATTCAATTAAACATGCTGTTCAGGTCCCAGCACCAACACATAAACAAATACATAATAACAATAAAATTAAAAAAAAAAAACTCACCACACTTAAAGGCAAAGTGAGTAAAAGCTAACTTTTGTGCTGAGTCAACGTAGTCCATCAAAAGGACTATCAATTCATATTTTCTCTGCTCCTTTGTTTTGCTTCTGAGTAACCCAATTTCTTTGCCAGAACACTTTGCAATGCCTTGGACTTTCTCTACATGCTTTCATCTGGGAACTGCACAGAAGAGGTTTGTGGTTGAGTGAGGAAGCAAGGATAGACCTCAAGTTATGTACCTTAACCAACCTTTAGAAAAGAGCAGCAATAAGCAAATGCAACCTGTTAGCCTCAACTGTTGACAGGATTACCACGAGAGCTACAGGCAAACTAGCCTTGTCTGCCAACTGCTCTGGGTCTTAATGGAATCTGGCAATGCTGTCTCTAAACTCAGCTGCTGTGCAGATATATGAGTCTTGCTTCTAATCCCAACACTTAACTGCCTTTGCTGCAGGACTGAATTCTCTACAACCGCCATAATCTGCACTGTGCTAAGGGACACCATTGTCTCCATTCCTTCCCTTATTTTACTAAGGGTAAAGAGAAAGATTCTGCCATTTATCACAAATATTTGGATTGTTTGCCTCCTCTTCACAGTTTAGCCCAGAAGACATGGATAGACCCAGGATTGCTGGTTTGGATGACTATTTCCCGTGCTCAATGATTTTAACCTCATGATAAAGTGGCATTTCATTAATTCACTCCTATTGTCTTATAGATCTGGAAAGACACATTTGTGTTTTTCATTACACTGGTGGACAAAGGTGGTATGTTTAAATAATTTGGTTTTCTCTCTAAAGCAATTAGTTAAAATATTTTAATGATGATGGAATGGAAAATGGTTTGTATTTGAAATCCTTTTATTCAAACTTCCCTACTTAGGTATCAAACCCCGACTACTATTTCTAATCGAAATATTTTGGTGCCTCAAATCTATTCTAGTTTCTTGCCTTGTTTTTCATATCTAATGTATCCTAGGAATATTTACATTTCTTTCTGGCCCCAAGCCTTTTAGAAGGAAAGAATAAGAGTAGAAACACTGCAGGATAGTTTCTTCCATCCTGCTGAAGGAAACGAGACGAAATCTGTGTGAAGCTTCTAAATGATCTTGACTGATTTGGGACACTGACAAGGCACACTTATTGAGTAATAGTGCAACCAGCACAATAGTAATCTGCCACCAAGATTAGTCAGATGTCCTCTGGCTATCTCTCAGGTTGTCTGTCTTAGAGGATCTTAGACCACTGTGCTGTGATTCTAATGGTTTCACGGGTTGCTAGGGAATATTCCTTCAATAATCTGTTTCTCATTCTGCTTGTATCTGTTCTCTTTTTATATCTCATTCACCACACAAAACATAAAGCAATGGAGATGTGGAGAAAGACCTAAACAGAGGTGTGCTAGGGGACCACTCACTATGATGGCATGAGCAGACCCATGACTTCATATCCTTTCTCTGCATCATGGACACTTCCTGAGCCTGTCTCAGCCTTAGTGTCTCTTGTTTGCCAAGTACTGGTGATAACGCATATACTACTCTAATGGTTCATTCATTATTTTTGTAAAGATCAGGCAGCATGTTCAATGCATACTAACACTCTCCATTTCTCCTCTCCCCACAACTCATGTCACTCATAAATATACTTAAGCCTTAGAATCTTTGTACTTTTATTGGAGATAAATGTATTTTCTTCACATAATATATCCTGGTTGCAGTTTCCCATCCTTCTACTCCTCACAGCTCCTCACCACTTCCCTGCCCATCCAGATCCACTCCCTTTCTGTCTCTCATTAGAAAACAAACTGACTTCTAAAGGATAATAATAAAATAAAAAAGTTAAAAAGTATAATAAGATGAAAACAAAGACTAGCTTATTAGAATAGGACAAAACAAACAAACTGAAGGAGAAGAGCCCAAAAAAAGGAGCAACAAACAGATATAGACCACAGACCCACTTGTTCACACACTCAGGAATCCCATAGAAACATGAAACTGTAAGCCATATTATATATTCAAAGGCCTATAGAGTGAAAAGAGAGAATATGTATAAAAATATCATAGGATTAAAAAAAAAAAAAAAAAAAAAACTCCAACATGACATTTTCAGACAAGGGATCTCCAACCATGCCATTGAGTTCTTTACCTGTTGGCCATCTACTCCTAGGCATGGAGCCTACCCTTAACAGTAGTATGTTTCCCCAGGAGACTTAAAGTTTTCAACATTTTGACATAATTTCAGATCTCAAGGAATTGAACAGTACCATAAGACCAACGTCTTGCAGTCCTAGGACTTTTTAAAGAAGTAATTCATTGCCCTTCTCAAGACTTTCCATACCTCCTTGAAAGAACTGACTGTAAGATGTATCAACTTCACTCCTCACCAAGCCTGTCAATTTGTTTATGCTTCTCCATATCCCCAAACCTGAGACTGTGCTATTTAGGACTATATATTTTTCTTTCTCTCTCTTTCTCTCTCTTCCCTCTCCTTTCCCCCTTTAATAACAGAACTTTCCACATGGATTCTGTGTTGTATGTGTGAGTAATGCACACCCACCACCCTGAGTCTGCATGGCATGTCTCCTTCACCCTCAATGGGCACCTTGGCTCAAACCTGTCAACCTTTAGAACTCACATCTCTTACATTGTATTAACCACTGGGATGGACATAAAAATGTATATATTTCTAATATGAAAGCTATTAAACTGCAAGATAGTTTTAAAATGCCTATTGTGCAAAGACTGAACTGGTCATAACACATTTTAGATTGTTGACCAATTATTTGCGGAAATATTTTTCACTGTTGAGTCTCAAAGCTAGCCCTTTCCTTAGAGCATCTATCTGGTGGCTGCATTTATACACACATGTCTGCATCTACTCAAGGTCAACAGTATCAGGAGGACTTGCCCAGCCATCAGAGTTAAAGACCCTTAGGGTTGACACCTTGCCCACCTTTGACATTTATTTAGTTGGAGGAAGTCTTAAACTACAGACCACTTGAAACAACAAATATTGGTACTTACTGGATTTCAAAATGCTATTCTAGCTCTTTAATATAATCTATTGATTTGGAGCTTCTCAGTTTATTCCTACATCCTATTGTGTTTTTGCCTTCACCTAAGTTGGTGAGCTTATGTGAAATTTAGACACTCTGGCACATTGGGAAGTAATTGATTTCACAAACTTTCATCTCTGAAAATCCAGCCTCTGTAATAAAATGGCATGAAAGGGGGCTTACAGACATTATTTCTAGCCTGAACCACCTACCTCCTTCTTAACCATCTTTAGCCCCAAAGAAAAGCTGGTGGATTTTCAGGAATCCTAAAAAAAAAAAAAAAATTATAAGGCAATAAGCACATTCACTCTTTAGACTTGGAGAATACCACCCCCTTAAATGCATCTTCTTCATCCTGGCCCCAAAGACAAACACAGTATGTTTCTCTCTTATATGAGGGTCTGTATTAGTCAGTGTTCTTTAGAGGACCAGAACTGATAGGAAGTGTGTGTGTGTGTGTGTGTGTGTGTGTGTGTGTGTGTGTGTGTGTGTGTGTGTGTGTGTGTGTTTTATTAGAGTGGCTTACACACCTGGCTAGTCCAACAGTGGCTGTCTCCCAACAGAAAAGCTAAAGATCTGGTAGTTTTCAATCCTTGAGGCTGGATGTGCCTGCTGTTCTTCAGTCTACAATGGAATCCCAAAGAAATGAGTTCTAATATCAACAAAAGTATGCCTCTGCAGCAGAGTAGATGACTTTGATGACCTTGCCAATGAGAGTAAGGAAAAGCAGGCAAAAAGCAAAAGCTTCCTTCTAATATGCCTTTTATGTAGATTGCCACTGGAAGATGCGGACCAGATTTAGGTGGACTTTCCACCTCAAATGATTCAATAAAGAAAATCCTTCTCTGGTGTGTTTTAATTGATTCCAGGTGTTGACAAGTTGACAAACAAGTCATCACAGGACCCTAGCTTTAAATATTTTATTTTGTGTGCTTAACGTAGTGTGCATATGGAAATTAGGAAACTAGAAACAGGTCATTGGTGTGCAGGGTGCACTCAGAGAGGGAAGATAATAGAATTTAGATTAAATGAAAGTAGAGATGGAAAATACTGGGGGGAAAGCACGTGGTAGATAGACAGGATGGAGAAAGGTGGGACAAGGCAAAGGCTTAACCAAAATGAGGTATTTGCATGAAGAAACTACTTAGAAACTTTTGATTTTGTAATTCCAAATAAGAAAATATAAGAGGCGATAGCTGAATGTAAGTGATATGAAAAAACAGAGGGAAAATACTTAAACCTTTGCTGGTTTAAGCCACAAGGAGGACAAGAAGGTGGAGGAAAAGAATAGCATGGGATGAGTTCATCAGCTAAGGATCTATTAAGAACTCTTATAAACTCCCACTAGATTGCAAGTGAATTCAAATATATTTATTGTTCAAGAATTTTTTGCATGCATAGTGTTTTGACCAAGTCTGCTCCCCATTCTCTCTGCTCCAATTCTTCCCCACCACAACATGATTCCCTCTCAACTTCATGTGTTCCTTTCTGTTTATTGCCCACTGAGACCACTCAATGCTGCCATGTGTACCTGGATGTTGGGCCACCTACTGGAGCATGGGCAGCAGATTAAGGGCCTCATGCTTGAAGAAAAGTGACTCTCCATCCTCCAGCAGCCAGCGATTCTCAATTGCTCCTCAGTTAGGGTGGACTTCATTCCTACCTCTCTACTCCATGTTGCGGTTTGGTCTGGCTTCATCTTGCACAGGTCTGGTGCATGTTATCCGAACCACTGTGAGTTTATTTGTGCAAGTACCCAGCTGTCATCAGATAAGAGTTTCATTATAGCCATCTCCCCCTTCTGAATTTTACTATTATTCCACCCTTTCTGTGATGATATCTGAGCCCCAAAGGAGGAGTTGTGGTATAGATGTCCCATTCAGAGCTCAGCACTTCTCAATATCTTACTCTTTGAACCTAAACCAGCTGTGGGCCTCTGTGTTAATTGCCTAATGAAGGTTGAAAGATGCATTAATCTATGAGTATAAAGATAATCATTAGGAATCTGTTTAACACTATTTTCATCTAGTAAAATAATAATTATTCATTCTTCCCCAGGGTCTAGGACTTATCTAGCAAATAGTTCTTGACCTTAATAGTGCTGCTAAACCTGAGTTCTATCCTGTAGAATGGGCCAAAATCCAATTAGAAAGTAACTGGTTACTTCTATATTTGTTCCACTACTGCATCAATCCTGCTTGGTCAGTCATTACTGTAGCTCATATAGTTTACAACTGGGTACAATTGATGACTGCTTTTTTGTCAGCTGGTGGACATGGCACCTATAAGCACTATGAACTGTTGCTGGTAAGATGAATCTTCCAGGTCAGTCTCAGTCTGATTTATATATGTTCCATGACTCAAGTACATGATGCCTTAGGCAATAAGGACTCACCTCAAATTCTGATGGGAAAAAAAAAAAACCAGCACTAACAATAGTTTGTAATGTTTGAGGGTCTATGGGGCACCATTGACCAATAATGCTGAAAGAGGAAGCCCATGTGGCTTTTTATTTGGTAGTGTATGGTGTTTAGAAGGGAAATTATTCCTCAATTATAGAGCAACTCCATTGGAAAGAAACAAAAAAATAATAGAGAGAAGGAGAGAGGGGGGAAGGAAGAGAGCGAGGGGAAGACGGGATAAGGAGGACAGAATTCTTCCTGGTTTTCCCATGTCATAACTGACAAGCCCTATGCTACATTGAACTCAAACATTTCTTAAAGCACTGGGCTTGTATTGATGAAACTAATGCTCTGCGATCAATCCTTTGAATGTAGATGGATTTCTAGTGCCGAGTTCAGCAGAACTGTTAAGAAGAAAGTTAGGGTGTTGCAAGTTTCACCTATCAGCATTTCTTTAATTAGTAGCAGAAATATGACAATTTTTCTTTCAGCTCCTGAGTTAAAAGGGGGATTCAAATTATGAATTCAGAAATATAACCTAGATTTTAACTAAATGCTAATGCTTTGTCTACACGGTAATTCCAAAGAGGTAATGTTAATAGGCATTTTATTTCTTAATCTGATCAAGAAGTGGCTCTGGGAGCCTCCCCAGAGACCCTATAACATTTCATACCTGCTCCATCCTCATTCATCAATATTCATAGATGTGTCTGTAATTCTTAAGACACTGAGCAAAACTCTGTTGGTGAGGAGAGAAAAAAACAAGACAGGTCTCGTTAGGGAAATATTATGTAGGAAGTGAAATATACCTTCAGGAACATTCCATTTCCACTCCAGTCCTGGTGTGTTTTCCCCCATGTGGGCACACAGCCCTTTGCAACTGAAGCATCCTCCTCGATATCCTCAACACATGCTGCTACAATGATAAAGTGATGGTGATAATCTAATTTTTGAAGGTGTATGTTACTTGTTAGTAGTTTCTAAAGTTTAATGTGCCCTCCCTTTCTAGGCAGCGCCCTTTCATACTTCCCCTTTTGCAGGAGTTTCTAGGGCTTTCAACCAGGAGAGAAACCTAATGTCCTATGATGGTGTTTTCTGCCATCATAGAACTCAGAGCTCATTCACCATCTCATGTTCAGTAACTTTCATACTTACATAGGTAACAAGGGCCTATGGATGGTGCAGGCATCCCAGCCCAAACATGAAAAAGACACCATTAGAAGACATGGATTCAAAAACAAGAGGAATCAGAAGAGTGTGCAGCCCATTTCCCTGACCAAAATATTGCTGTAGCATGGGTTAGAAACATCTCCAGGGGCTATTTCCTAGTTGTGTGCTTCCTGATACTATCTCTTTTCTTCCTTATTCTCTCAGTTCTAACAACAACAAAAAGAACCATTTTAAAGATATTGAAAAAAAAAAACCCTCTCCTTGTTAAAATACAGAAATTTAGGGCTGGCATTTGCAGAACTGGTGACTGTTTTCAAAGAAATCATCTGCAAGTACTTGGGAAAATCATTCTTTTCTCTAAATCCCTCACTTCAGAAGTCAGGTTGTACAGAACTGTTTAGTGGCCTGGTGTGTGCAGAAGACAATGTTTTGTCAATATCTGTCCCTTTCTAGGTAACTGTGGAGCCATATGGCTGATAATAAACAGGTTCTACATTAACTGACTGCAGTAAGAAAACCTTGGAGTTAGAAATTAATTTTATACCTGAATAATGCTGTGGAAATGATAATCGATGAGATAAAAATGAGTAGTATTGGAAAAGCTTGGGAAACAGTCCATGTTTACAGATGTTGAGGGTCCCAGGCACTCACTCAGATCAGAGATCCAATTGCTGTCACATTATGCTGTAGTTTATGGATCCTGGTTGGAGGTAGAAATGGCAGCCCACTGATCATAAATTCCACAGTCTTCCCTTAATGACCTTAATGGGTTGCTATTATTTTACTGTGCTATCATTCAAAAAAGAGCCCATCTGGTATTCATGAATATGGGCAGAGGAGGGTAGGCTTCAACAGTTATAAATGCAACTGAAGGATAGCCATAGTTCATTTGAAATCAGGAGTTTCTTTGGGTAAAAGTTTCTCCTTCAATGAGTTTACAAGATTCCCCTGATAGATAAACTAACCCACAGGGGCTTATTAATGAAATTATGGTTTTTTTTGCATCAATAGTTATTTTTAAGTATTTTTTAATTGAAGGATTTTAAAAGATGTGGAAGTGACAGACACTTGATGCCAATCATACTTGTTCCACAATCTCTACCTTCTATTATAAGAAAATCTGTGTCATCCAGCACACACGTGGATGAAGGCTTTAAATATGAGAACTTATCAGCATAATGACTATTGCTGGCACAGTGAAGAGGAAGGAAGGAAGAATGGGGAAATAATGAGGTTGTAAACTGATGAGATAGCCCTGTGACAAAGTGGCCATCAATCTTGCCAGAGACCCTTTGAGCTGATCACCTTTCAGAAATGTCCACTGTAGGGTTTCTTGATTAGCACTTATCTCCTACTGCTTGCTATTTGATGTGGACACATGGCACATAAGCCTATCCCAGGAGAATCAAGTGTGCTTACACAGCCAGAGTACACCCTGAGGCAGCGAGCTGCTGAAAACCAACAGGGCATAGAACTGGCTCCAGGGTAGACCAAGGGGGTCTGGGCAAAGAACAGGTAGAATGTGCTTGAAGGAGATTGGATTTGATGACTTCTAACATGCCTTCAATGCCTGGAAACTGATTTGGCAGATGGGAGTGATGTTGACTGATCATTCCTTATATCTGCAGAAATTGCTATAGTAAGCATTGGCAAGCACAATGGTAGGTGTTAAGAAGATGATAAAATTAGGATTTCTTTTTCATTCTCAAGCATTAATCCTTGGCCAGAGATGCACTGGCAAGATGTTTGCCTAGGAGAATATTAATGACTTCATAAGAAAAAAAATCATAGAAGTTTTGGGAAATGAGAGGGGTACAGGGTAAATACAGGAAATGGTGGGGGAGGCTTGTTATTGCTATGAATTAATTAGCCCTCAACACTATAGAGAAGTATATAAGACAGAGAAGATCATGCCCCAGATATATCTGCATGGGAGTATGTAATCAGACATTTCTGTCCTGAACAAACAGTCCCAAATAACTGACTCAGAGGCTGAATGCTTGGCCAATAGCTCAGGCTTGTTACTAGCTAGCTCTTATATTTAAATTAACCCATATTTCTATTTATGCTTTGCCACATGGATCATCATTTGTTACCTCATTTTTTTTACTTGTCTTGATTGCTTGGCAGCTGGCTGGCATCTCTCCTCCTCATCATTCTCAGTTTGGCTTTTCTGCCTAACTTCCTGCTCAGCTACTTGCCTGTCAGCTTCTTATTAACCAATGAGAGGAATACATATTCATAGTGTAGAAAAGGATTGTTCCACACCCGGAGTAAGGAAAAGTAATGCTCATTCACTGAGGACACAGTATGCATGGGGTACTGAGGGCATTGCTTATAGCCCTTAGGAAGTATATAGAATATCTAAGGGCCCTGGAGTGTATTGTTCATGCACCCTGCAGATCACCACTTTAACCTCTGGAACTACTGGATCACTAGACACACTAAACCAAAAGTCAAATCAGGTCTACTACTTCCACCTGCACTGTGCTAGTCACTACACTTGCGTTCCTTCACATCCCTCAGAACTTGTTGCAGCCTTGTTGTTCTGAAAGATGCTGGCTGTGTGCAGTTGAAGTAAGAATGGACTCCCAGAGACACATAGGTTTGATTGCTTGGTCCCCAGTTGGTGAACTGTTTGGGAAAGGTTAGGAGGTGTGGCCTTATTGGAGGACATGTCCTTGTTGGAGGAGGCATGTCACAGGGGGGTGGACTTTGAAGTTTCAAAACCCTACCATTTCAGTTCTCTGTCTCTGTCTCTCCTTTCCTCCTTCTCCCCCTCCCTCTCCTCCTTTCTTTTCCTTTCCCTCTCCCTCTCTGCCTTATTCTTATAGATCCAATATGAGCTTTCAGTTTCTACTCTAGAGGTATGCCATGCCTTCATGTTACCATACTGTCTGCCATAATGATCATAGACTGTAAACTTTGGAAACCTTGAGCCCCAGTAAAGGTTCCACAGCAGTAGAAAAGTGACTGAGACAACTGGGTGACTTCCTTTTCTAACAGTGCTGTAGTTTTCTGGGAAGCAGATTCTGTCTCACTGTCGTATTCTACTTTCAGTACCTAGCCCACAGCACTGCCCCACAAATACAGCCAGCCACAGTAATACTGCAGGTTCAGTTGCAGACTGCTATGATAGTTATGAAAACATTGAGGACAAATTTCCCAATAAAGTAAGCTATGAGAGCTTTTAAGGTCAAATATTCTAATAAAGTGAGCTCTGTGAACTGTTTTGTTTTTTGGAACATGTACAAGTTATGCTTACACAATGCTTATGCTGCAGTCTATTGTGTATGCAATAACATTCTGCCCAAAAATAATTCATTCCTTAATTTCAAGAATACTTTATTGCTCAAATGTTAATACTCATCTGAGCTATTGGGAAAGTATTCCTGATAGACTAGCTTGAGACAAGTTGCCATGAACCTGCAACTTGCAAAAAAGTACAATGCCTACAAAAGGCAAAAAAGCAAAGCACAGTAAAATACATGTGCCTGAATAGGCCTTGCTTAAACCACAAAATACTATAAAGATGTTTTTCTTTAAAAATGGTGTCTGTGGTTAGTAAAATTGTTTTCTTCATTTTATTATTTTTCTTTCTTTCATCTTTACCATTTTCCTGCAAGCAAATATGGGCCCCTGGGAAGAGTTTTGAGAGTATTAAAAAAAAAGTCATTTTTCAATCTAGTTTTCATATAATGGCAAAAGTGGCTTTTTAAATTCAAATTTAGTTCCATCTCTATGAGGTTTCAACTTTGAGACAATGTTAGCAATTGGTTATTTGGGTGGCAACTGCTTTATATACTCCCCTATAGCAACAGTGTCATACTTCAAAGAATAAAGAGAAATGAAATGGTTTTCAGAGTGCACACATAACCCACCTGTAATGGTTAACACGGATTATTTACAGGATCTAGGATCACCTAGGAGACAAACCTCTCACCTGGCTGTGGGGGATCATCCTGATTAGGTTGACAAGATGGAAAGATCTACCCTAAAGGGAAGTGTCTCCGTTCCCTGGGCTTGGGTCCTGGACTGCATCAAAGAGAAGAAGCTAGCTGAACAAGCCAAGCATATTCCCAGCTCTCTTCTCTCCCACCGTAGGCTCACTACCAGCTGCTTCAAGCTCCCGCAGCCTTGATGTCTCTGTTATGATGGACTTTACCTTGAACCCCGCAGCCTTGACGTCTCCACTATGATGGACTTTACCCTGAACTGTGAACTAAAATAATCCCTTCCGTCCTTAAATTGCTCCTTTCAGATGTCTTATCATAGAAAAAGGGAAAGTAAGTAGGACAGCACCCAACCTTCCCAAAAGCTTTTCTTCACCTGTTGCTTCTGGACCTCTGCAGTGAATACAGAATGCCTTCAGGAAAAAGCTTGCCTGGTTTCCCATAGAAGCCAAAAATATGCTCTAAGGCTAAAAGCCTAAAATGAGGCTTTGGTTTGAACTATCTTTCTTAATTCCAATGTATCATCATGACTACTGTTTTGATTTTTTATGTTTTAGAGAAGCCTAAGTTTCCATTGGCAAATTATTAACAATTAACTGTCATATTATGGGTGGGATACTCTAATGTTAATAAAAAGCCTTCACAGGAAAGGTCAATGAACCCTACCAAATCAATCATTCATAAGAAGTCTTTGCTTTCTTTTGCTGAAATATTTATGAATGATAAAAACTATTTTGACAAGGCCAAGGTCAGTAGGGAGACTGTATCTGACAACATGACATGGTTTCATAAAATTTCCTGGGTACAGTTATGATAAGGTAGAAGGCCAAGTCAGGAGAAATGGATAACTCCCCTTCAAACTCTCCATAACCATACATGCAACCCTTTGTATCCGACCAAAAGAGGCAGTCAAAAAAAAACACAAGACATAAACATTTAAGAAAACATAGCTATTCTCTATGCAGGTGCCTGGGTGTTTCTCCAATGTAAGAATGACATCAGCATGGTGAGTACACTTAGGAACAATCAGGTCAGCATTTTGGTTTTCGGAGGCAGGTCTCACTTTGTTTCCCAGGCTGGCTCTCCAAACCTCCTGCCTTACCCTCTGGCATTCTGGGACTACAGGTGTGCATCACCATGCTCAGCTTATCATTTTTGCTTTTTTTTTTTTTTTTAAATACAGAAAGTCCTAATCCTCCTCTAATCAAACAACTGTAATGCCACCTGACTATGTTGTGTTATTCAATGCAACCACAGCACCAGACCCTGGATCGTTAAATTAAGCATGTGTTCATGATGAGCATACTGGGTTGAGGCCACTACCTTGGGAACTGCTTTCCAAACTGTTTTCTACAGAATCTGTATAAAATTAGCCCATGTGTTCTGCCAGCATTGCTGAGCACAAAAGTGGGCTTAGTCATGCAGCCTCCACTTAGCAGCTTTTGATGTTTTCTATAACCGAGACTCATGTGCCTGCAAGCAGGGACCCAGGAAGAAATCATACCTGGGGTGAACTCTCAGTGTGATTTGCTGCTGATCCCTACATAACCCCCGCCTCCACACATCCTGCCACAAAAGGTCAAATCAATGAGACCTTAGTGTTCAGAGAAAAACAAATCTATTTACTTCATTTGCGTATCAGCCCCTAAGATAGGATATGAAAATGCTATCAGGTGCCAGTTATGTTTGGGAGCCAATCTGAACTTCTCTGAGATTGTTTCACAATGTTTTACCTGAATGACTATTTAATATCTGGAATGTTGGGAGAAATAAAAATATTATATGATGTGATATTTAGATTAACAGTGTCACTAAGCTCATGTTAATTTAGACTAGTTAGGCAGAAGCAAGATATACAGAATATAAAAATCATCAATGTTATCCTAAGAATATATATATATATGTATAATATATTATATAAATAAACTTTCCACCAGGAAGCCGTGAAATACTGTATTTGTAAAATTAATAGAACTGTATATTTTTAGTGTTAGTCACATTCCACTAATCCTTATTCAAGTGATTTCAGAATACATGAAAACAATGAATTGCCTTGAGATTTTGAGGACGATGATTGGTCTGCTTTTGTTAGCAATGTGCAGAAAGAATCATTATTTTCTACAGATGATGCAGAATGTCTAACTAATAGTCCCATTCAAGAGCTCACAGATTTCAAATTAGTACAGCTAGAATTTATTAAAGTATATATCCCATCTCCAAGGTGATTTGTTTCCAGAGAATTGCAGGTCGAATTGCATCAAGAGAAAACTTAATAACTTGGTAACGTGAAGAGAACTGGTGAAGAGAAAGTTTGGGAGTATGGACACACGCAAACCCCAAGACGTTTACACCACATTGTTCTGGGCATTGCCCACCTTTTCTAACTCTGATGTCCTCCTCCCCCAGAAATCTCATCTACCATTTTCAGAGGTTTCCCATTTAGGATCTTTTTGCAAACAAAAAACAGATAAAACAACTCATCTTTATTTTCTTGCGACTCATGTCTTTAATATGACCTCTCACTCCACTCAGGAACCATCATGCCCACTGCTTCCACATCATGCTAAATATTCTCCACAGCCCTGGAATTATTGTTATTCTGCCATTTATCCACGAAGAAATCTTCAGTAGCACCAGAGGCTTACATATTCCTGACTGACTGGTGAGTGAACACTGGCTGTACTATTGCACTGGAAAGTAAAACAAGCAAACAAAAAACAAAAAAACTCCACTTCACTTGCCCCTGTGACTTTTTCTGTTAATATTTTATCTGTTGAAATGGGAGACCTGCACATCTCAGGACAGCAGGGAACATAAAACAAAAATGTGGAAATGAATGGCCTCCAAGAAGTGTAAATCTCTGAATGCATGTATTTAGTCCTGGTAATTCTTCCTCTGTGTCTTGAAGGCATCTTTGCTTCATGGACTTCTGGAAATACCAGGTTTTCCAGGCTATCAATAAAATGCACAGTGACACACTTCCTTCACGGGTCCTTCATTTCTGTTCTATGGCAGAAGTGAAGAAACTGAAGTCAGACACACTTAGCCCCTTGCTGTGAAAACCATCACTACTCTTTTGTATAATTATTGTGTTTACAGGTTTTGTAATTCTTTGCTTGCATTTGACATTTTGCTTGGTACTCTGTATCCAATTTTTGTGTGTAAATCAATTCAATTTCAGCTCACCATCAGCCTCTTGAAGCAAGCCTCAGAACACCAGGCTTCAAAGTCGTTTTCCCTCCCTGACTTCTCTCTTTGCTTGGTATTTTCAACTGTCATCTGGTCTCTTTAGCAGTCACCACATAAAACAAATGTGAAAGGCTATAAGGAAATATTCCAAGATGCCTTTTGCAAACCTGATTTTCTGAGGTCCATGTGTATAAATTGTGCACTAACAAAAGCTTAGTCACTGATTATAGTACATTAGCTGAATTCTCTGTGGACTTCTCTGTTAGGCTGACCTCCAATTTGATTAGGCATAGGAGAACCCATGACATTAAGGGTGCTTAAAATGGATGGATAAACATAGAGCTTACCTGCTTACAAACCAATAGGAAGAAAGAATGCAAAACAAGGTAAGAAGAAAATGGGGGAAATGGCCTAGGAGTAAATAACAAAAAATATTCAGAAGAATGAGATGAGGATAATTGAGAAAATACATCTATCAAAGTCTGAGTCGAATATCCCTCCATCTCCGCGAACAGCTAAAGCTGTGTCCTGAGTTCACTGCAAGTCTGATTTTCAGTGCTGTTCACAGGACAGAGATTCTTTGCCCACAGCTGACAAATACTAATAAAATAATGCAGTATTGACAACACTGTATTTGTGAATTAGCATGTGCCAGCTCTGCATTTGCAGGAAGGCTCAGAGTAGCTCATGCAGGTTTAGAATTTATTGAAAGTCAAACACTTAACCTTTGCTCCCTTCTCTGCCCCCCATAGACTTGTTTAGTAATTGGGCCAGTGGCATTAAGACAATGCATGTTTAGACTCTCTTAATGCGTAATTTCTGTGGTTGCTGTTGGCACTTTGCATCACTATACAAAGGAAATGACAATGTATGAATTGTAGATGGAGCCTTAGCAGGAGACATGAAGTATGATTTTCTTAAGAAAAATAGGAGTTAAGTCCTTCTTCACTATTTCAAAAAGGCTTGTCAGTTCATTAAAATATATGTTTGTTCTTATTTATATTATATGCTAAGCACATTCCCCCATACCCTGCACTCTCTTTCTCCTCCCTAACTATCACATAATTTTACTTCTGCTTTCAAAGGTATATGGTTTTATGTATCTGCATAAAATCTAAGACTCACAAATGAGAGAAAATATATTTGTCCTTCAGAGAATGGCTTAATTTACTTAATATAATGATCTCTACTTGAACCCATTTTCCTGCAAAACACAAGTTCATTCTTCTTTATGTCTGAAAAACGTTCCATTGTATATTTATGTCACATTTCCTTTATCCTTCTTTCTGCTGAACACCTAGATTTGTTCCATAATTTAGCTATTGTGAATAGGGGTGCAATAAACATTGATGTGATATAGATAGTCTTTGTTCTTTGCGTTTGGATGATCACATTAAAAGCAGCGCTGCGATAAACAATTGCCATTAGGGTGAAGTAAGTATATTATGGTCTAAAAAAAATTGACAGTTGTTCTTCCTTATTATTCACGTGAATGTCATGGAGAACAAAGACACGGAAACCAATGAGCAGAGGAAGGTATGAGAGAGAGAAAGCCAACAGAGCTGCATTATAAAATATAATCTACATCACAACAGGAGAACATTCATTTGGAAGAAAATTAGCCAGGTTCTGTTAACAGAATAATGAATGGTTTCAAAGGTTTACCATATCAAAAAGCCCTAATTGTGTTCATTAATTTCCAGCTCAACGTTATTGTGGGAGAACTAAATGCGAACAAAGCAATAATCTACCCCATATCCTCAGATCCCTTCGCAAATGCTTGCTATCCATTACCTTTACTTCAGAACAGCCTGTCTTAATTACTCTCCAATATGATGAATGCAAAGCCCTAAAGACGATGAAGGAATGTGTTGATTTGGAGCAGGGGTGGGGGAGGATATGTGGAAAGATGGAGAAAATTGACACATGATCCTTATAGGTCAAGACAGAACAACAACAACAACAAAAGTAGTGTGTTGAAAATTTTAGCTCTTGTAGTATCTATTTAAGTCTAGTGAGACCCATGTGTGAATAGGAACCCAGGCTCTCACTGAATATAATCCAACAGCATATAAAACACCCAAATGGTAATTTGGAAACACATAGAGGAAATATCCTGATGAATGGCTGGTGTTTTCCATCCAACTGGTTGTTTATGCTTTATTAATCAGTCTCAATATTGATGTCTGTGTTCTAAGGGAAATAAGTTTCTCTCTTACAATTTTTCATTTTTAATAATATTAGTTCAAACTTATCCAGTGCCTTTTATTCCATTAGCTCAAAGCACTTTTCAAACCACTAATGAATTAGCCTTCCTGACACTGCAGCTATGCAGAAGGCATCCTACCCATTTTCACAGTGAAATGCTTCATGTCTGGCAGCACAAACCATTAAAGAGTAGCCACGAGTGTTTAAAAACATACTTCATCATTTGAGAACTTCCCAGATGGTCTCTTTCTTCACAAGAAAATCTGGGGCATTAAGAAGCTTAATGTAATCCCCCATACAATAGAACCATCAGACTCAGTCTACACTACTTTTCCACCATCTAAAATTATCGACAGAGAATGAATCTATCCAGAATTTCTGAAACCTTCAGCCAGAGGACAAAGAAAAAGAAAGGTGAGATGACCCCCAAGCCAGTCTCCTACCAGGAGGCATCTCCTTTACATCTTCAGCAGCCATGAACTTGAGAAATAAACCACTGAAAAACAACAAGGTAGGGAACAAAAGTCACATCTTCAAACTGGGTGTCTCCCCAGCAGCAGCATCCACTAAGCTGTAAGAGAAAGCAATGGCCAAGCAGAATGGCAGAGCTTCAGGTTTTTTCAGTTCCACCTGGCCTACCTGTAGAGTCCATCCTGAACATGTTCTCTTGGGATTATAAGCACAAAGGGAATAAGAGGAATTGAGTGAGTCCATTTGGTCCCACTGTTAATAATCAAATAGCATATACTTCAATATTTATCATTTCTAAGATTTTGTTTCTGAAGCTTTTCACCCAGGGTAAAGGGAGACTTTTGTATGCTCTATGTCAATTGGATTGATCAGGGTAAAAATATATAAAATATCATTACATTATTTCCTAAATTTGCCTTCTACAATTGCCATATTTAAGATCTCCAGTATATGTCACTACCACTATAAAATTATAAACTCTTCTGAATTTTTTAAATTTATTCTTACTCATGTATATCTCAGTGTGTATAGTAATGTAGATGTCACAGAGGTGTACACATGTAGATGGTAACAGAGGTCAAAAGAGGGTGTCATATTCCCCGGAGCTACATTTATAGGCAGTTGTGAGCCACCTAGTATGGGTGCTGGGAACCGAATTCTGGTCCTCCTGGAAAGTCACAGGTATCCTTAACCACTGAGCGATCTCTCTAGTCCCTAAAATAATTAGAAAGAGGCCTATGTCCCAAACGACATAATTATGGATCCATGAATTTAAAAATGGCAGTGTACCATAGACAAGAATTAGAGTGAGAAGAGAGTGTTGTAGAAATTTCAGAGGTCATATTTCTGCACGCTGTGAAGTGGAGCATTAGAGACAATAGGATCCAGCAGGAAAATACAACACACTAGCATCTTCCAAGATGGAAATGGAAACTATCATCCATTATTGTGGTCCCACAGCAGTTCAAAATCATCCTCAAGTCAAGCATAAGCCATCTCAAGATTATACTACTACAAGCAAACAATATCAAAAAGTATCAAGTGATGGATGAAACTTTTCTGAGCTGAGGAAGAGCCCACCTGTGTGTGCTCATAACCAGCAGACTGCCTCAGCCTGCACACAGCTGTAGTTACTCTCCACTAACACTAGATGGCCTTCCTCAGCCAATCGTTCCCCTTAGTTGTTGGTTGTTGGGGTTTTGTTTTTTTTTTTTTTTTTTTTTTTTTTTTTTTTTTTTTTTTTTTTTTTTTTTGTTTTTCTTTTTGTTTGTTTGTTTGTTTTTTGTTTTTCCTTGCCACATTAAGAGTGACAGATACTCAGAATGTTGAAAAACATACTGCATGTAGGTGGATTACATGCACTGTTAGATAAGCATGTCAACCGACTTTCAAGGTATAGAGAAGCAGACTGCCTGCCTAAGGTCTTTAAATAGCTCAGTATATGAGTGCAGGAGAGTACTGTTGCACCACTGATCATCATAATTTCCTTGGGAAATAGAAAAATAGATGCCATTTTATTAACTTGAGTCATGAAGATCAATGAGGTAGACATTAAGTTCATGATTAGTAAAGGAAAAGGAAAGGGCACAAAAGCATTTGAGGTAATAGGGAATGCTCAGACCTCAGACACCTAAGAAAAAAAAAATCAAATAAAACGTAAAATAATGAGGGCACGTGTGTGTATCATTACTCATTTTCCTCATGAAATTACCTCTCAAAAAAGGGTCACTATCAGGCTTCAAGCAAACTACCTTAAAACCTCAGATTAAAAATATCCAAATGATCCCTAATGATCCCTATACTTTCTGGATTTTTTGTTGTTATTGTTTTTTGTTCCTTTTTTGTCAGTGTCGGGCAAAGAACCCGGGAACCTGTGCATTCTGGACCAGTGCTCTACCACTGAGCCACATCTCCAGCCTGACTTCTTAGAGATTTTATTTCTCTGGTGCTCTCCCTTTGCTCTGCTGCTTACCTGTCACATTCTCTGGAGTGTACTCCCTTGTAATAGAGGTGGTAAGCATATGTAATAGATGTTTGCATAGCTGTCACTCAAAGGCAACAAAAATAATCAAAGCACATTAAGACAGAGAGACTGGGAGAATTTCCTTGCAAAGTTACCAATTATGCTGTAGCAGAACAAAGATCCAGCCTCACAGAACCCTGGAGATGCATGTTCCTCGTGAATAGGGGACTTGTTAGACTAGGTATTCCAGATGTTTGCTCAGTTGTACCGTACAGTTAAAAACAATGTCCCTAATGGCTTTCTGTCAGTGACAACAGTTACTGCTTTTAGTTTGAATGATGTATGTCATTTTAAAAATAGATTAATTAAGCTGGGCGTAATGGTCCATGCCCTTAATCCCAGCATTCAGGAGGCAGAGGCAGGCTATTACTATGAGTTTGAAGCCACCCTGGTCTACAAAGCAAGTTCCAGGACAGCTAAGGCTACACAGAGAAACCCTGTTTTGGGGGAGTGGGGATGAATTACCCAAAAGAAAAAAAAAATTAAATATATTTTTGATGCTGTTAAGTTCGTTCTCCAAATGTGAATTTTGCCTCTTTACCAATATTGGCCTTCAGCTTGAAAAGGTCTTTGCTCTCTGTATTCATATGTTTAATGTATTATCACAATAAATATTGTTGGCACCTGCTATCTCCTCATCTGGGGGCTTCAGAAGGACAGTGAGTCTAACTTTCTTATGTCTATGTCTCCCTCAAGATTGAACATGTCTTGTTTTGATCAGATTGGGATAAGGAAAGATGAGTGAATGAGAAAAGTAGGCTATTAAACTAACTTGCTCGTTTTTTACATTAAACCATCTTGGGGAGTGGTATTAGCATGTGGGTAAGATTACACTGTTAGAGAAACAGAATTCATCCTCTTATTAGGATCTTTGGGGTCCAAATTGAGGACAGAGTATTGTGACCAAATAGAGGCTTTGCTTCTATCATGCATAAGCTGTGTATAGACCATCCCCATAACCCTTTTTGATAATGGAATAGCACCATGTATTAGTCAGAAATCCTACTTTAGATTTTGAAATTTTTTATTTTCTAGGCTATGATATTCTCTGCAATGCTGGGCAGTGGCAGCATGCACAGGCCCCAGGCAGCCATGCTATTGTGAGGGAAATAGCCAATTCTCTATGGTATGCTATGGTGTTCCGTGGGCTAGGTGTAATAAATACACTTTCACCTTCCAAGATTTTAAACTTACGATGAGAACAGTGAACCATAACATCCTGCTATACTGAGAAGATCTGCCCAACTGTACATATGCATATCCTCATACACACTTAACCTTTAAGCTCTGGAAATTCTTTTGCAGCCTGCCTGTCCTATCTGAGCAAATATCCCCAGCTTTCCAAAGATGAGCTGTTGACTCCACAAGGCAGGGCAAGTTTCCACCCATGCTTCTGTTCCACTTGGGAAGCATAGGGGTGATGGAATGGAGACTGGGATGGAGAAAGGTCCATGGGACTCCAGCAGCTGCTTCTTCACTTTGTTTCTCTACTGGCAAAAGTTGCCTACACCAGGCTCGGAGTGGGGAGCCTAAGAAGAGTTACTGCTGTAAGTTCCCCCAAGAAGAGATTTCCCTAACTCTAGAAAGGGCAGGAGAAGCAAGGCTTTAGAGAATTCTGCTTGTTTCCTTGACACGTGGTTTCAGAGTATAGGTCAGAGGAAGAAGAGCTAAGTCCACAGGCCTAGATTTGATATGGGATATGCTTTGCATTCTCCTTGTGATCCAAGATAAACAAGAGCACCCTCATCTATTCTTTCTCATATTTGAGAATTGCGTGCATCAGGCCATAGCCTAGAGTTTTCAGAAATTGTTTCCTCGTCTCAATTTCTATCTCACTCATTTTTTTACAAATAGTTTTAAAAACTTACCAGTGCCTTCTTCCAAACACAGCTCTTTCCATCTTTTCGTTCTTCTTTCTCCTTTACATCTATACTTGTGGCTCAGTGGGAGAGCCCTGCATGGCATGCACAACATCACCAGCTCTGCAAAGTAAAATGAAAATGAAGAAGAGCTTTGATTTGCTTCTGAGCTGTCTATCACCCCATGACTTCTCCAGATTCTCTGTTCCAATCAAAACAACAAGTATGCCCCTTTTGGAAAGTTTCAAAGCACAGCTATGAATAACCAAGTGCATGACTTTCCACTCTGCAGTGGAAATACTGGATAACCAAGTGCCTGAACCCTCTGCATTTGAGGGGATGGTAAGATCGGATTCTCTTCTGATCAGTTGCACATATTTTTCCAACCAGCAGTAAATGTCAGTACACTCATTCTTTCTTTGATTCAGACTGAGCAGGGAAGCATTGTTGCAGCTAACTTTCTACCTGTTATACAGTTGTGCAGGGTATTCTCATGGGTAAGTGGTTATCTGATGCTTGCTGAAATGTCTATTTCAGATACTCATTGACCACCGACATCCCTCTTTCCTCAAGTGCCCATTCCAGCCCTTTGGCCATTGTCTCTGGGCTTGAAGAAAGTCTGTTCTGACAAAAAAACCCTGGTGCCTACATGTGCAGCAATACTTTTTCCTTCTCTCTGACATGTCTATTTTTTTTTCTGTTTATGAAATATCTTTTTGTGATGGGTATTTGTACTTTTAAAGGAATCATTTTATTAATAATTTCCTTTATGGCTAGTTTTGAGGTTTTTGTGTGTTTGTTTGTCTCTCTTAAATGAAATTCTCCTCCTTCCTGGTGCTCTGAGTTTCTTCCCCTCCCTCTGCTTCAGAGAAGACTGAGTTTGTCAGGTGCTTGGGGGCTGCTGATTCCGTCATGATTCAGCCATGTACATCATGCATAGAGAGTGCTTTCCCATCACAGAGAACCAGCTTTGATGACAGAAGTAGCTCAACCTTTGATTGGTATGATGCCATTGCCACGTGTTCTCATTGCTTGTAGACGTGTGGCTTTCTGGTTGAAGGCAAAACCCTCCATTGAGAAAGCACCAGTATGAGATCCATTTCTCTTGGCTGATTCAAAGACAAAGTGTAGAAATCCTGGCTCTTCCCTACATGAAGTGGTAAAGGACAGAAGTGATAGGATTGTAATAGTGCCACTAAGTGTTACTCAGCTTTATTCAGGAAGTTGAAATGTTCCTCAAAGCAAGCAAATTAAAAAATATTTTTATTACATTCCAGTCATAAAGAGGTTAAAAAAATAAAACTAGGGTAACAAAATTGCTAGGACATAGTCAAAATATTGCATCATTCAGCATCTCTCTGCACGGTCTCTTGTCACTAAAAAAGTAGACTGCCCTTAATTCTATGGCTTTTGGTTCTAATAAACCTGATTGAGGGCTTCCTGCTAAATGACAGCCACTACTTGGTTGTTGGGGTGAATATTCTAAGTCCCTCTTAGCTATGCTCCATCTTTGTACCATGATTAATGCTTACCCTTGGGCTCAAAATGCCCAATCAGATTGCCAAGGCTTGTAGGCACAAATCAGGAAAATGCTGCCACAAATCATTCTCCCCAAATAAAAAGGTCAACTGGTATTAAATTAGTTCATTTACAGAACTCATTGAAATTAGCAGCATGTTCTTAAATTGCTTCTTGATTGAGGACATTTGCCTCATTAATTCTAAACAACCTGAGAAGACTATTAAAGTCTTACAGGAAAAAAAAAATGACCAGACAAGATGCACAATACATATTACCTCAAGGTAAAGGCAACTCACAAAATATAGGGAACCAAGAACAAAGCCACAATGAGCAAGTTCTTCTTCCCCATTCCCCCATGGAAGTCACGATCATTTTCTCATATATAAATGCATTTCAAATCAATGCTTATGTACATCACGAACCATTTATTTGTTTGTTCCTCATCTTTACAGCAAGGAAGAATTTCCTGAAACACAAACAGCCACATGATTCCCCTCTTCAGTGATTCTGTTTCATGTTTAAGTAATTCCCCCTGAGAACCTAAGAGAACCTATCTGCAACTTCTCCTGGACCAACTCATAAGTCTGAAGATTCTAGGCTTTCCTGAGTAGGTCAAGCTCTGACTCACTTCTGAGGATTTTCAGTGGATCTCTTGTATCTTAAGAGGCAGGATGTGGAGGGTGCTGGAAAGCACAAACAATAATACTCTCAAAGAACCCAGAAAAGACAGACCCAAGTATAGGGCAGTAATTTAGTCATGGTAAGATGGGGCTACACGTATAATTTTATTTCTCTGTGAAATTGGAGGCCAGATAAATTTCCCCAAATAAAGAGAGGCAGGAAGTTCAAGGAAGAGACTGCTGCCAGAGGTCGAAGAGCAATGAGCATTTGTGAAATTGAAACAGAAATTGTGAAAAGAAACAGAGCTCATTTTGACTTTGGGTTTGAGTCATAGGAAATTATCTCAGAAGTGAAAATTGAGGCCAAAATGTAGTCAGCATTGGTCATAAAGTCTCAGCATGCCTGTTCTTTGGCTTCTGGCTGCCACATTGGAGGTGCAGGGGGGGAAAGATACTTCCTGAGAAAAACCTAAATTCAAGAGACCATTTTTTTTTCTCTCATAAATACCTTTATTCATTTCAGTTGTGCTGGGAAGAGGGGAAGGCACTTGAGTCTTTATGGTGTTTCTCCACTGATGAGAGAATAAATTCATATAAAAAAGAAATCCCTAGAATATACATTTCTTACAAAGGCCATAGAGTACCTGACCCTCCACATTATCAATGGACAGACTGACCCTTATCAGTGGCCCATCACATATGATCTGAGAGCCCTGTATCACAGATGGCTGGGACAGAAGGGAGAGAACATTTCATTCGGTCACATCCTGACATGGGTCCCAGGAGCACAGCTGGGAGAGAAATCCTCTGCAGCATGCACTAGACCAGGCCTTGAGGACTGTTGTAGTCTGGCACTGAAAACAGTTCCTAAGTCCTGTCTCTTTCCATTTGGCCAAAGGGATCATTTAATGGGCCCAATGTCTATTTTAAACTGTGAATACTATGAGGCAATTACTTCCACCTCCAGCATAGTCTTCAAGAGGTCATGTTTTGACCATGACCTTCCATACTATTTAGGTCAAAGAATTAGTTATCTTACAGTAACTCATTGATCCTCCTCAATTTGGTATTGTTTTCTTTTATCTTATTAAGGTGTTACATGGATTGGGAAGCATGTTCATGTCAACATTTGCTATTGAGTGGGAACCTGGCTTGCATGAAGGTGGGACCGTGTTTTGCATTTTCATATTAATCAGCCACTAGTTATCACTAGCTATGGGCTGGTGTCTAGTGTCTGCAGGGGCCAATCTGTGATGCTGCCTAGGTGTCTCTTCTTTGCTTCCATTCTCTCACTATGCTTTTATTCTTGGGAGTACTCTCTTGGGCATATCTACCCTGAATACACAAAACGGTACACCATTACATCTTTAACCAGACTTCATGAAATTCTTCTAATGTCCTTGCTCCTAAAATGCAAATAAAGGAAAAACAGCCACAATCCCAATTAGCATTTTGTTCCCCAGTTGTCCTTAGCCTGAGTTGACACTTGCTCTGGAAGAATGGCAAGGAGAGCAAATAAACCATCTGCTTCGGGGAGGATGTGTGCAAGATCATGTTAGCAATAAGTTCAGGATTGCAAAGAAAGAGATCAGCACTCCAAATGAAGTATTTGGACAAGTTGTACTTTACTCATGATCAAGGAGGTGCCTTCCAAAGTGTGAGCACACAAAGACAGGAAGGGTATTTGGTTTTTATCCTAACTCAGGTGGTGGCTGTGCCTTTTCCTCATTGGCTTGGGTCCAATCTTGCAATCTTATTCAATTGGCTCGTCTGAGAAGAAATGGCACACTGTAAGTGAAGGAGGAAGGGGAAAGGAGTTATCACTCCAAGGATAAAAGGCTTCAGGCCATCAAATTCCTAAATAGAGCAGGGGACCTCTGTGAAAACAAAGGTTTACTGGGTAGGGAGGATTAAAACATTTATATAAAAATCTTACAAGTTGGAGAAGCTAAAAAAGATTTTAATTCTTTGTCCTAAACACAAGTTTTATAGTATTTGATAGAAACGAGTCATAATTGATATTTTAAAAAGATTTATTTATTTTATTTGCATGAATGCCTACGTTCATGTATATATATATCAGGTGCCCATGGAATTCAGAAGATGCCGACACCCCTGGCACCAGTGTTACAGATGGCTGTGAGACACCCTGTGGATGTTGGGAATTGAACTCAGGTTCTCTGCAAGAGCAACCAGTGAGATATGTCTTACAATAATTAGTGACCTCCAAGGCTACACAGAGGGACACACATTCTACATAGCAAAATGAAAACGCCCTTCCAGGGTGAATTTCAATAATAGTGCCTCATCGTCCTCTTTCTGTTTACCTCCCCCATCCCAAACATGCTTGAACTTTTTAAAACATTGTATCTAAATGTTCTTTTATGTCAAGCTACACAGTTTCAACCCTAGAGAAGTCTTAATGTAAAACTGCATGTGCTCAAGTTGACTTATTAATTTAGCCCCAAATTTCAATTTCAGACAGCCTGAGGCTAGCCTCACAAGCTACCAATGCTCTCATCATCCAAAAGCCCTCTGCACCCCCTGTAACCTTTGGCTAACTCATTACCCTCCTTTGCATAAATATGAACACGGAATAAATGAGTTTGAGAGAGAAATAGAGCAAAGCAATGCATGAGATAGCAGTGAGGGGGTTCTTTCCTCTGCCCCCCGTAACTTGGTGACAAACCGGTTAGCATAACATGAGTGCTAAGACAATTAGTAGGGATGCTCTTTATGGCTGCATAATTTCCAGAACATCTTAAAAAAATATCTCCACCTGACACAGTGTTCCAAGGTTACTTTTTATAATGAGCTGCTGTGTGTGAAATATTAATCTTGACACATAAAAATGGAACCACTGCTAACAGGGAGGCCCAGTGTGGTTGTCCAAATCTTATTTTTATTATTTGAATTCTTAATTTTTATATGCATGTTATGTGGTCTAGAGACAAAAAGCAAGCACACCAACAGATTCTGGAGACGCAAATTCGAAATATTCAGACCAGTTGAGGAAGTTAGAGCCCGAGGTTTCATCAGAGCAGGGTTTCATCATCCACTGAGAGGCAGTCATTCTTTCTGAGAACAATGTCTTTCTGTCCCTAATGCCCACACACACCTTTGCAAATCAGTGGACAGAGAGGAATTCTACCCTCAGCTGATAGCTATTCAACTAAAATGTTAATTATCAGAGTCAGTCGAAAGGCAGTAGTAACAAACAAATTATAAAGTTGACATTGGGATCAGTGTTGTAGCCCACACCTATAATTCCAATGTTCTGGATGTAACCTGAAGTAGGAGAATCATGAGTGTCAGGCCAGCCTAGGAAATTTGTTTTAAAAAGATAAAACAATACAATAGGAGAGAGAGAGAGAGAGAGAGAGAGAGAGAGAGAGAGAGAGAGAGAGCAATTGGAATCCACTTCTCCAAGAGAGAAACATGAGCTTGGACAATAGCTCAGGTGGTAGAGTGTTGTCTTGCAAGCCTGAGGATCTACATTTGATCCCATAACCTATACTAAAATAGAATAAATCCATTTGTGTTGGCATATGCTTGTAATTCTAGAGCTAGGGAGACAAAGACTCTCAGATCCCCAAGGTTCTCTGGCCAATCAGCCTAGCCAATTTGGTGAGTTCCAGGTCAATGAGAGACTTTACTTCAAAAAATGTAAAATAAAACGAGATGGACAGCACCTAAGTAATAACGGCAAAGTTTATTTTTTATTTTAGTAGCATCCACTGCAGTGTCTCTAGCTGCTGGTTCTAGCCTCTACACGCATTCACATCCACGTTCACACACAAGCCCCCACATACACATGTGTATAAATACTTGTTGATATATACACATTTTATCTCCTTTAAGAGGACCAGTGGCATATATACCTGGACTGTTCAGTTATTCAACAGTGTCATGGACATCACCTTTACCATTCTGGCTCTCATCCTCATTCTGTGATTCCCTGATTGCAGTGGGGCTACCATCTGCTTTCACATGAATCAAGGTAGGGCTTTGATATAAGAAGCCAAAGAGTCAGTCTGTTTGTCATAGACAAGCTCCTCATTCATTCCCTACACCTCACCAGAGTCAGAGCCAAAGACACTCACAAAACAATCACTGGTAGCAGAAACCATGTGTGAGCTGAACCAAACTTTAGTTCATCCTTGAGACTGTGATTAGATCCATCTTCCATTGAGATAAAGAGTCTTTCTGTACTTCAAAAATTGGGTACCAGTTAGAGAACATAAGACAAATTTGCAATGAGCAATTCATCATGTCAGCCTCACAAAGAAGGCACTACGATTCTTGTACTGATAACTGAACTGGCTCCAAGTACCTCAACCCATATCTATAACCCACAGTGTACTCCTAGAGGATCTTGATGTTTTGACCCCCAGACTTTCTGTTCTTTACCATGCTTGTCAATGCTTAGAGTACAATATCAACCACTGCTCAATAAGCACAGGAGCACTCCTCTAAATGGCACTACAGAACATCCAGGAAATAAATGACTGTTTCTGAATTCATCTCCATATATGCATTATCATTTACATAGTTTCTAAGGTAGTAATCATTTTGCCATCAAAGAAAGACACTGCAATTTAAGCAAGACCCAGGGGGAGGAAAGGAGCTTGGGCTTACTAATTTTGCATTAGAGGAAAGGTTCCACAAGAGATCTGACCCAAATTTGTGCCTTTTACTCTCTGCAGCTCCAAAAGAATCCATCAGCAAGCAGGGGTTCCACAGTGGCTACAAGTTCTATGGTGACTCTAGTTGCTGGTTCTAGCTACTGCTCCCAGTCACCAAGTGAGGCTCCATACCTGTTTTACCTTGCAATCACCTTCAAGACAAGTGCCATAGCTTCATTTTTTTTTTCTTCCAGAAAAAGACCACGAGAAGGAAAAACTCAACTGATAGGAACAAAGCTAAAGTAGTTCTCAGTTGAGGGGTTGATATCCAAGCCTGTAAGCTCCTAATTCCCATATTTCCAACAGGTTTCTTCTATATCACTTTGACCCCCTAGTGAAGGTGGAGAGAGTAGCAGAGAAAAAATAAGATCAAAATTGATGTTTTTCTTAGGGTTCTTATTGCTGTGAAGAGACACTTTGACAATGGCAACTCTTATAAAGAAAAAAAAAAACATTTAATTAAGGCTGGCTTACAGTTTGAGGTCTAGTCCATTATCTTCATGGCAAGAAACTTGGTGATGTCCAGGCAGACATGGTACTGGAGAAGGAGCTGAGAGTTCTCCATCTTGATCTACAGGCAGCAGAATGAGACTGTGACTCCAGGTCTAGCTTGAGCATAGGAAACCTCAAAGCCCGCTTCCTCAGTGACATGCTATTGTGGCCATTAACTAGGCAATTCCACATACTTTATCTGGTAATTAAAAAAGGTTTATTTCAGGAGTAACTTACAACCAATAAGGGTTACAGGATCTGGGAGAGATGAGGTGCAGTCCAGCATAGTTCTCTGGAGAACTGACTTAGTCTGCAATCCATCCGCCAGGACCAAGGAACCAAGATAGCCAGCACGTATGCATCTGGGGTCGTAAGGGGTCTTGTCTCAGCCACGCCGCAGGGGCGGGTCATAGGCAGATGTGGCAGTTACTTGTTGCCACACTGGGGCAGTGCTTCAAGGTCAAAGCTGGAACAGCTACCCACTACAGCACATTTCCTCCAACAAGGCCACACCTACTCTAACGAGGCCACTCGCTATGAACCAAGTATTCAAACACATGGGTCTATGGGGGCCATTCCGGTTCAGACCACAAGACTCTTCCCAATTATGAAGTTAATATAAATTCTCAAAAAGTAAGTCCCTGAATCTGCCTCTCATCTGGAGACTAGAAGATGAGATAAATGGTGATTTGGGACTAAATATCAAGTAGCCAGATCTTCTGACTTAGAGTCTTAATGGGAATCCACTTTTTAAAATGTAATTAATTAGTGTGTGCATCTGCGTGTGTGTGTGTGTGTGTGTGTGTGTGTGTGTGTGTGTGTGTGTGTGTGCATGAGTTGATGTCTCCCACAGGTGCTCTTAGAAGTCAGGGGATGGCACAGATTCCCCTGAAGTTGCAGTTACAGAGAGCAGTGCGTGCCTTACTTGGGTGCTGGCATCTGAACCCAGGTCTCCGGAAGAACAGCTAGCTCTCCTAAGCACTGAGCCATCGCTCCTGTCCCCTAATGGGAATAATTTTGAAATTGGAAGAAGACACTATTCAAAATTATGCTTGACAAGAAATGTAAACAGGGTTTGTCCTAGGGAAATGAATGCTGTGCCTGCTTGGACTATAAGCCATAGAAATAAAAGCTTATGACTATGCCCTGTGGGAACCAAAGCCAGCAATATTCACTTAAGATTCCGGTGTCTGTGTTCACTTGGTGTGCTCCACCTCCAGCTCTAAGAAACTATTGCTCCTTCTACTCCGTACACACAGCTGAATTGCTTTTAGAAAGTAGGACTCCCTTTCTAAGACTTATAAAGTTGTGGGGGGAGTTGGGCTTCTTTATTGCAGTACATCTTGTTTACCTGCCTTTTCTCAGCTCTGCAAGCCTCATTCTCTTGGCTGAGCTTTTAGGTAGGGAAGGTTCCAGGAGGGCTATCTAGAGAGAAGAGCTTCCCCACTAAAACTGCAGGGAGTGGCGCCTCAGAGACTGCGAATTATCTTAAGGGCTATGTCCAGACTGGTGTGCCCTCTGCGCACTCTGGGGCATGTGCTCCAGCAGAAACATTGGCACCTGTGCCGGAAAGGAAAGTGGCAAGATATTTGTGCCACTTTGCGGATTTGTGTGAGACTATTTGGGGACTTTAAGGACTCCAGCTGGAGGAGAACAGGCCAGGACTCCCCCTCCCCCTCCCCCACCAGTAGTTGCAGGTGGGATTTGAAGAACTTGGAGAATGCAGCTGCAACTTTCTCTTTTTATTTACTGATTGTGCGAGCAAAGGAGAAGCATCTGCTTCCTGGTTTCTGGACGGATGAAAAGAAAATGTTCTTCCACTTCTTGCTTCCAGGAAACACTGGAGGAAATCAAGGGTGGCAGTGCCAGAGTGTGACTCTTCATCAGAATACCTAGGATGGAAATTACCTGTGTCCAAGGGCAAAGACATGATTGGCCTCTGGTCATTTCCACCCTTGTAAAGGCACTTTGGCATCATGGCGCCACACCAGGCCTGCCTGTGGGGAAGCCATGTGTTGATGGAAGCAGTCTGACACCAGTGAATCGGAGGGGTGGGAAAACAAACTGAGAGTCCTGACCAGGCCCTGCCTGTGGCTCCATATGTTACTTCCCTGCCATTCTGCTTCTGATTGATGAGAGGAGGTGGCTCCGGGAGAGAGGGAGGCAGGAGGGAGCATTGCAGGTGCTCCAAATTAGGAATAATTCCACAGATTAGCCTAATGAAGTCAAAAAGTTAATTTGTAGCTGCCAGCTGTTGAACAGCAAGTTATAAAGTGCCTCAGACCCACGCAAGCCAGTACAGGGAAGGCAAAGGCAGAGAGAGAGAGAGTCACATGGAGGACTTGGAGGAAACACCTGCGCAAGTGTCTGCTGAGAGACCCTCAGCAGGAGCCAGGTGGCCTCCTGGAAGAAAAGATCATAGAAATAATGACTTAATGACCATGGCTAACCTGGGCTTTGGGTGGGGCGGAGGGGGGGTGGTAATCTTTGCTTAGCCCTGGAGCTAATCCCCAGTTTAGAACACAGTGTTGTTAGTTGGTGCCAAGCTTGTAGGCTCCTTTAGCACATGGATAATAAAGTGAATGATAGCTCTTCACTCTCCCCTGGTAATTTGTTTGGTTCCCTCAATCTCCCTTTTTTTTTTTTTTTTTTTAAATCAAATCTTCAATTTTAGCTAGCTCATCTCCTCCTGCATTCACTGGGAAAGTGAGCACTCTGAGACAAAAGCAAAATTTGGATTGTCTTGCTGGAAGGAGTGTAGCTTTCTCCCTAGCACAGTGTTGGGTCCTGGGCATCGCACACTTTTAGGGCAGCATGGGTGCCCATCTACATGTAATTCTTTCTGAACACCGTCCTGCACATTGCCTATCTTAGGGTTTCTATTGCTGTAAAGAGACACCATGACCACAGTAATGCTTATTGAAGGAAAACATTTAATTGGGGTGGCTTACAGTTTCAGAGGTTTATCCATTATCATCAATATGGTGACCTGCAGGCAGACATGGTGCTGGAAAAGGAGCTGAGAGTCCTACATCTAGATCCACAAGCAGTTGAAGTTGACTGTGTCACTAGGCCTAGCTTGAGCATATAAGCCCCCTCCACAGTGACATACTTCCTCTAATAAGCCACACCTACTCCAACAAGGCCACACCTCCTAATAGTGCCAATCCCTGTCCAGCATGCATTCAAACACATGAGTCTATAGGGCCATTTCTATTCACACCACCACACCACCATTATGCGTCTAGCTTTTTACCCTAATGACAAGGCAATTCCTGGTGCATGCGTGGGCTTTTTGGAGCCCACTGCCTATGGTGGGACACCTTACACAGCCTTGGTGCAGGCAGAGGATCTTGGACCTTCCTCAACTGAGTGGATCAGGCTTTGCTCACTCTCCATGGGAGCCTTTGCCTTGGAAGAGGTGGAAATGGGGGGTGGATTGGTTTGGGGAAAGGGGAGTCTGGGGATGGGAGGCAGGAGAGGAGGGGGATCTGTGGTTGGTATGTAACATGAATAGTAGATTTTTTAATAATAGTAAAGAAAGAAAAGGCAAGATGAATTAGAAGGTATGGAAGTGCAATGTACTTCAGGAAGCATACAGGAGAAACTAATGAATGAAACCTGGCTTTATCTATGAAGAATTGCTATAAACCCACAGATAATCCCTACACCACATTCACTAGATATCAATGATGCAGCTTGTCTCACAGGGTTGTGTGCATGTGCCCATGCCTGTCCTTCCAAAGTATTTAGTATCCTCTCATCCAGACAGTTTCAAGTGCTGGGAAATAAAGCAAAACCCACAGATCTAAATAACTATCTACTGAATGAATTAAAAGCAGCTCTCTAGATGGGAGTTATCCCAGTCAACCCCACGTTCCCATTATCCTGCCCTCAGACATGGAAAGCTGTTCACAGCATGTGTTGGGACACTTAATCATTCCCAAACTTCTTTAATTGCCTTCTCTCCTTCCCTGTCCCAGATTACTCCTCCTGAAACTGTTGTAACTTAGTCACGTGATTATTTAACTGGTCAACTATCTCTGGACTGACTTTGGCTCTTAACCTTAATAAAGAAAAATGCTTCTATTAGATGAGAGACTGGTCATATGAGAAAAGATTAGCCCCTTGCTTGTTGGAAAGTTACACAATGTTGTGGTTGTAAAATTGGGGCTTAATATCCTGCTGGTGATTATGTCTGTAATCAGCTACTCTATGGAGAGATTTAGGGACTCAGTAAATGAACTGTTGATGCCATAGAGGGTTTTCCTCTGGCACTAGAGACTCTGCCAGCTGTACTGTCTGTAACGGCAACTACAAGTTTGGTACCATGCAGATATTGCCAGGCACTTGGCGTGGAGCAGTTCATTATGTCCTCCCCACAGCTCTATGATGCTGTGTTCCTCATGTAAACAATGGGATAATAGTCTTTTTTTTTTTTTTTAATAAGGGGAAATAAGATTTTCAGAAAGTGTGTTAGATTTCTGCCAGTATATAAAATATCCAAGATAATCAACTTACCAAGAGACGAAGTTTACTTTAACTAGAAGCTTTGGATGCTCCAGTTCATAACTGGTCTGTTTATTTGGGTCTGTTGTGAGGCAGCATGTGATGGAGGAAGTCTGTGGCACAACCAAAGTGATCTTCTGTAGCAGAGAGGAAAGATGGGGTGGAGAGGAAGAGAATGGAGTCCCATAATCCTCCACGAGAGCATGTTCTAAGTCACAGAAAGGCTTTTCATTATGCCTCATCTCCTAAAGACTCCACTATCTTCAAATAGATCCACACTAGGGAATATGCACTTAACAGGGAGACCCTGGGGAGGTGTTTGCACTCCAGACTTTAGCAGAGAGGTGAAGTGAATTACTCAAGTTTACCCAGCTTGCAAAACTGTGCAGTTGTTGTGTGAGCCCAAGACCAACTGGATCCTAACATTTACTTTACCTGAGCTGCTGATCAGAAGCTAGGATTCCCATCCTTGGGGCAAGAGAAATAGCTAGGAAAATGTGATAATTACTTTAACCTAATTCAAAATTCCATGACAATCATCCTTTTGTCCTTCTTTTATCAAAACATGACCACGTGACAACGTAGCTTTAAAAGTCAAACTATGTGTAGGTACACTCAATCCACATGGTAAGCAAATGATGTCTCGGAACACCGCATAAGGTAGTTTCTCACTTTAAGAAGTAGATGGGGGTCACAAAACTGAAGCCATCAAATGACCTGGCACTTCATGCAATGAAAGCCACACAGGCTGTTGTAGCCACGGGCAGCTTGCCATTTGGTACTTGGCTGAGTTACTCTCTGTACACGGCGCAGTGGTAGTAACACAACAGAACTGAAATGGTAACTAACACTAGCCACTGATGCCGGCAAACTTTGTTTGTAAGTAGATGTGGATGCTGTAGCAAATGCTAAGATTGCTGGAATCTTTAATTGAGTAAGACATCTTTACAGCATGAAAGTTCATTAAAAGTTGCAATCAGGAATTGATTGGTAGCTGTTTTGATTAAGTGTTGTGGTCCAATTAGCTGGAACTAGTTGACATGGCCTTAAAGTTATTAATACTGATTTATAAAACATTATTAAAAATTAATATTTTCTGTATTACTGAAGCAAAAATATTGAAAAAGATTAAATACAGGTCCAGACTTGAGGCTGCATTGTTTAATCATTAAGCAAAACATTACAAATTACATTCACTCAAAATAGCATTGTGTATCATATTATTTAAATTAATGGTGTTGTTTTGAGTTTTATTGATTTTGCAGTGTTATTTTATATTTAATTTATAAACTTGCTTTGGGTTTTCATGAGTTATAAACATAAGGAATATATTAAATTACATACTAATAAATATTAAATAGCATTTTGACAAAATACCAGAAACAAGTGTTCAGAGTTTAGAAAACTTTTTTTTTACTTTAAAATCACCATTACAAGTCAACTTTGAAAGAAAATGCAGGTTGTACTACTTCCTCTAATTAAACATTGGAATCTAAGCCTTAAACATGAAACAAATTGAAAAAAAGTTGTAATTAAATAGGTATCATGGACCAGTTAATATCCTGGTTATAGAAGCTAAATTTTCATTTACTTTTAAGTAGGTCCAATGATAGGAACATAATTTATCATGAGAGAGAAAGAGAGTCTTTGATGAGACGTATGCTTAGGCAGGTAGATTGGTAAGAAATGTAAATAAAAAGATTGATTTTCAAAATGCTGATGATAGTATCTTAGACTAAAATATTAATTTTTGTATTGCCTTTTCTATATGTATTCATTGTTCATTTATTTTTAATAAGCCATTTCTACCATGAGAAAACAATAATCAAAATATAAGGTATACAAATAGTTCTCATCTCATGTTAGAAAGGATCATTGGATGTTAAAATCACTTTGGAAGACTGAGGAGATTTATTTTTCAATTTTACATTTCTATAATATTTCTTAGGTAACTCTGAAAACATTTGTTTTATGGGCTATCAGAAGAAAAATGGGAGAGAGAGGAGAAAGAAAAGATGGAGAAAATGGCCTAGAACCTGGATTCCAGATCAACTTCTCAAACTCTTAAGTCCAAAGTGTCTTTCCCAAATTTCTAACGTTCTTTCACGAAGGAAGTGTGGGGACCTCTCCTAGAGGTCCAGGTGTCAGATGCTGAGGATATGTCACAGCACACAGATGTCAAAACTCCTTTTCATCACGGAGCTTACACTGTAGCAGAGAGAGACAATGAACCATGAACAGGCAGGTTAGACTAGAGTAAATACAGGATGAGCATCTCCTATCCAAAGGCTGATGCTTCCCAAACCCAGAACTGTTTAAGCATCAGTGGAAAATTCCATGCCACAAGTAAAACATCCCACACTTACCTATATGTTGATGTAAAAATATACAGGTACAATGAAGACACTGGATAGCATTACTTCAAGCTGTATATATGAGAAAACTAAATGAATTTCAAGTTTGGATTCAGGAACCATCCCCCAAGGCATTTTACCATGTGCATTCAAATATTCCTCAGCTGAAATTCAAAGGGTTTCTGATTCCAAGTATTTTTCATAAAGTATACCACCTCTCCTATGAAATAGAATTAAGCTGGAGAGAAAGGCTCAGGAATGAAGAAGTGGGTATTTAATTGTAATTGGGCATTCAAAGGTGGCTCACCGATCTGGGAGCAAAGGTGAACAGATAAGGTGAAAGTTAGAAGAAAAGAATGAGAAGAAGGAGGAGGAGGAGAACAAGAAGGAGAAGAAGAAGAAAAAGAAGGAGGAGGAGGAGGAGGAGGAGGAGGAGGAGGAGGAGAGGAGGAGGAGGAGGAGAAGAAGAAGAAGAAGAAGAAGAAGAAGAAGAAGAAGAAGAAGAAGAAGAAGAAGAAGAAGAAGAAGAAGAAGAAGAAACTGCATAATTCTGAGCTCTCTGGATATTGGGAGCTTGGAGTTGGGTCTCCAGATAGTGCTCAGACTGAGGCAGGACCACATCTGTTGTGTTCCAGCCAAAGATATCGAATGAGTGTAGAAAACAGAAATTGAAAAGTAATGGCTCGTACAGAGCAACTGATGAATTCTTACAGGGTCATTGTTAGAACTTTACCATTGGCTGCAAGAGAAAAGGCCAGGTTTTGCTGCTGGGAGCAGTGATGTACAGTTACAGTCACCAATTTTAGCATAATAGTTCTAGCTTCTGTGTTAATATGGTAAGAGAAAGGTCTGGTTGGTACAGGATGCTCTAATCTGAGTATAACATAGGGAACCAAGGAGATACAGAGATCTATTGTCTTTGGAAATTTGAACAGAAATAGATTTTATTGTTTGTTAGTCTATTATTAGGCTTGAAAGGATTCAGGAGAAGGTACTTAGAAGGATCCAGAAGCAGCAAATGCTGCATGGAGTGGATCTGTCCGGGGATGAACCTTTGACTTAGAGACACAGCCAGGCACAAGGATCTTGGAGGTATTCGGGAGTACATACTCTGACCTTCCCTCATTCCCATTCATGTTTTGCTAATGCTGCCTGTTAACTGAACCACTGTGAAATGAAAGGAAAATCTTTGCCATACTCCACATGTTGGCACATGCCTTACAGCTTGTGTCTGTGAAGAACTCTCACTAAAACACACTCATACTCATTCATTTTCTCATCACCAATAGCTGTAGTCACACGACAATGATAAAGCTGCATCATTGCAAGAGCAGCCCATTTGCCTGTAAAGGTTTAAATATTCAATACTGTCCCTTGACTGCCCTGTGACATAACACCTCAGTTTGAGTCCAGAGCATATCATAAGAAGCATAAAGGATAGCATCCAAGGCGAGACAAATGGAAGCTATCACCAGGCATGAGGTGATGGGGTCATATGTGGTTTTCAGCTCAGTGCACATTCTATTCTGGTAAATATTTCAGAGTGACTGAAAAGCATGTGTACTCTAATGTTGTTGGTGAAACATTCTGTGTCACTATGTCCAGATGTGCATTACTAGGGGCGAGTAGGCAGTGACTGAATTCTGGGATTATTTTGAATTTCATATTTCTAGTGGGAGAACAATAAAAAGAAGCAGGAAGCTCAAAATATAACATTCATGAGAATGCCATCGTAGTTCAAATGATCCTGTGTGAAATACAAAATTCCATGAATGCGTAGCCTTCCTATAGAATCAATTTGTACCTGTGTATGTGTGTGCATGTATATGAAATAAAATTTGACAACTGTCTGGGAAAATTGTACCCTAAGCTAGAGTAAGTAAATTGAAGTTTAGTCTCATGCTGTTCAAGTTTCTACAGCAAAGCAAAAGGACAGCCCATGCCTGCAGTGTCGGGTGTTCTGCATTGTGAGGTCTCCCTTTCATGTTGCTCTGAACTGGTATTAGCAATACGCGTGCAGCAGTTACAGGAAAAGAAAGCCAGCCAGTCAAACTTTCTGCTGAAAAGATGTTTGAGTACCTCCTCCTCCGGATCATCAATTCACATTCACCCGTCATGGATGAAACTGTCCAAGCCTCTCGTCCCAAGAGCCCAAGTAGGAGAATAGCGATTGCTGCTGTTTCACCTGTGCCCTGCAAGCTGGACGCACGGGGAGAAGTCAGCAGTGCTGCTCTAGGTCCAGCTGCTTGGGCTGGTGTTGAAAAATGTTGAATTATCAAATTGCCCATTTCTGCTCAATTGCTCTAATTTATTATCCCAGGCACTCAGAATGCTAATGAAAAACTACCTTCCATGCCAGACCATGTCACTCTACTTTATGATCTTATTAAAATCTCAGCATTTCTTAGCTCAGTGACAATGAGTGGCGAGGGGGACAGCTGTCCTCCTGCCTCCAGTGTGGTTTGTTCACACAGCTGCCCTGTCACTGCTAACGGCTGAATGATTTAGACCACATGAGCAGGCTAGGGATGATATTTTTATACCCATGACAGGATTATATAACACGGAGAAAGGCCATTAGTGAATACAAAGGGATAAGCAGCGGGAAGGGAGGTGAGAAACGGGCAAGTCAATCTTTGGATCTGACTCTTCATAATAAAATGACCTTCGAGTTTCAGTTTAATGAGGTGGTTATCTCACCAGAGGGGCAGGAGAAGCTGGGGCTCAACTTCCCAGCTTTTCTCAAGACACCCCCAATCACAAATGGGAGACAGGCTCCCAAGCTTTCACTACACATCACAACAGTGTAGCCAGGAAGTAGCCCACTGGGAAGAATTAGCATCCCTTGGGTCTCCAAGCTGTAACTGGAAGCAAACCCAGGAGTTCATGTTTCTGCCCCAGATAGGATTCAAGCCAAGGAACTGTCTAGTTGGACTGCGAATGTGCTTGTCAGTTTTTGTCTCCTTGTCATTGAAATGGAAATAGCTCTATTTTGCTTGCACCATATGGTGGGAGCTATTTGACAGAAGGACCTAAAGCCATGTCACCTAGAGTGTTGGTGTGGGAGTGCCAGAAGCACAATTCTCCATCTCAACATTGTCTGTGAGAATCGCTCTATGAATGCCTTCAGAGGGAAAAATAACCACTGTCGTTTTCTATTTAATAAATACATGTGTTTGCTTTCCTCATGTGCATGATATATTTGCAGAAGAAAGTGGTTCTATTTTATATTTATGTATATGTATGAATTATTGTTTCTCAAATCTCTGTGTTTATGTTGTAGAGAAAATATTAGCCTTTGTTTTAGCTGAAGCTCGTATTAAGTAAAGACATTTGTATTGCATGTGAAATGTCATATATATTCCTGTATGTGTGGATATTTAACTATACTCTTAATATCCTCCCAAGCCAACAGCTAATGAGTCCTACATCAGGTTCATTAGATTCCTGTGGTTGTAAGACCCTATGTCCACAGTACTGAATGTCCGACCCCCTGCAAAATGGCAAGGACTCATAGGATTGTTTATGGAACTCTCAAGAGTGGCGTACAGAGGAGATGGAAATTGGGACACCAAGCTGTTCCTCAGCTATACTTGCCAATGTATTAGCCTTGGCATACCCATTTGATGCCTTTTACACCTGCTTCAGGTGGGTAAGGCTGAGTGTGGTGGTTTGAATAAAAATGGCCTCAATAGGCCCATAGGGAGTGGCACTATTAGGAGGTATGGCCTTGTTGGAGTAGGCATGGCCTTGTTGGAGGATGTGAGCTACTGTTGGAGGTGTGCTTTGAGGTTTCAGAAGCTAGGCCCAGTGTCTCACGCTCTCTTCCTACTGCCTTCAGATTTAGATGTAGAACTCTCAGCTGCCTCTCCAGCACCATGTCTGCCTGTGTGACACCATGCTTCCCACCATGATGACAACAGACTAAACCTCTGAACTGTAAGCCAGCCCCAATGAAATGTTTTCCTTTATGAGTTGCCATGGTCACGGTGTCTCTTCACAGCAATAGAATCCCTAACTAAGGCACCGATCCTCTCACTTTGCACTCCCCAACCCTCTACACACTTTCTTGCCAGGCACAGGATATCTTTGCTCATGTCTTTGTTCAGAAATCACGGCATCTTCTCTGCAGTTGTTTCTTGCTTATCCACCCCTGGCTTGACTTCTACCTTCTTCCCCAGCGTCTCAGATTTTTTTATGCATGTGAGAAGCCCATTGTTGCCATAGGTATCTCCCAGCACAGGAGTTTTCCAGTGCTCCCAAGAATATAGTTGTTAAGGTTTACCCTCATCTCTCCTCCCAAGAGTCACCCTCCTCGGAGGCTGGAATGGAGGACACTCAGGCACAGCTTCAGTGCATGGAAGGGCTAAGTTGAGGGGAAGTGCATTTCTATTGCTGAGCTGATATGCTTCCTCCTTCAGCTGATGCTTTGCCTCAAAGCCTTTTGTCCCTGCAGTCTGGTTGCCATCAGGGTCTATTGGATTCCTCACACAGATCTATGAATCCCAGTGGTGATACAAGACTATGTTTTTACCACTGGCTCCTTCGACCCAGACAGATCACAGAACATGCCGATTCTCCGTGGTGATGCTTTAAAATATATGTGCATTCATTTTGCCCTTCACATACTTGATTGAGCCATGTGCAGCTGGAACCTCAACCAGATGGGCATGGGGATTAGATGAAATCAAATTAGCAGACGCAAGGGAGTCTGGAACTACTAGCCCTAAAGATTAACTGACTCATCTGGACATTCACTAAATAATACACTAAGATCCAAGCCAACAAAAGAAATGTTATGAGACTAGTTGATGATGTTAGTCTAATGATCATGTCAATATTGACCATGGAGAGGCTATATCCCCGCATTTATTATATATTTGTCAAAGGAAGAAGAAAAAGATAAATAGAAAAGGCAAAGGCTGGTGAGATAGCCCAGTTGGTAAAATGCCTATAAAAGTCATGCATAAAGAACTGAGTGTGGTATCCCACGCATATAATCCAAGCACTGGGGAGGTAGTGATATGTAGATGCCTAGAGCTCATTGGTCAGCAAGTCTACCCTACTCAAAGATAGAGCTTGTCCAAAATAAGGTGTCCTTAGTTACACACCATGATAGGACCCTATTGCTGAAGATACCAACCATTTGGCACTATGATACAGAGAAATCAATTTCAAACTGATCAGGAAACTTCCTCCCTGATGGCTAGCTCTCCTAGTACCAAAAGGTGCTATGCAGGCTGCTGGGAGAGAAAAGGCAGCAAAATGGTCTTACATTAACATTGGACTTTAAATGCTGCACCACTAACCTGATGAGCAAGATGTCCCCGCTGATGCAATAATGTCATAACTGTAATGTGGTAACTAACTACTCTCTTCTTGATTTCAGGCCTTCTTCACAGACAATAATCAATATCTTATATTTTAATTCTGATCAAGAGCCCATGGCTAGCTAGAGCAGCCACAGTCGCTACTATAGAAACCGATATTATTTTTCTAAATGGCCATGTTGTTAAATGTCTTCTAACTATTTATGTCTATGCCCATTGTGGTAACTTGAATGAGAAATGAATTCCCCACCCCCCATAAGCTCATGTAATGGAACACTCAGTTCTGAGTCAGTGGTGCTGTTTGAAGTTGTTATTATTGAGGCCACTCCACGTAGTTAAAAGGGAGGTTTATTTTGTGGGGTAACTTACAAGTGAATGGATAGTTTACAAAGTCTGGGAAAGGCATGGCACAGTCTGGCAGTGTTCTCTGGAGAACTCTGCTCAGTCTACCTCCAGTATCCAGGGTCCAGGAACTAAGAGAGCCCTCGCATCTGGAACCTGGGTCTTCAGCCAGTCCCGCCTTGTAGGCGTGACCATTACCTAAGCCTCAGTGGGGGTTGGAGCTTCCAGTTCAAAGCTGGAATGGCTACCCACTACAAATACCTGCTTCTGTATCTCTCCCACCATTATAGACCACCCCACTCCCCAGAATCATAAACCATGATAAACTCTTTCTTCAATAATTTGCTTTTGGTCAAGATGTTTTACCATAAAAACAGAAATGTGACTAAAATACCCATAGGGCTAGGCATGGTGGCACATGACTTTTATCCCCAGCACTTGGGAGACAGGAGCAGAAAGAACTCTATGGGTTAGAGGCCATCCAGGTCTATAAGTTCTAAGACAGCAAGACAGCCAGGACTACACAGAGAGACCCTGCCACAAAAACAACAACAAAAATTACCCACAGATCTGGGCTGCTCTTAACCTTTGCCAGAGAAGCTTAGTTTTTGAAACTTCTTTTTGTAGTGGGCAGCAGTCAATGCAGAGATGCATGATTGATCAAAGTGCTGGGACGGAGAGATGGAGTGCTCAGCTCTAGGTAGATCATCTTTATCAACCTCCACACACTTACCAAGGCTCAGGGAACACTATAGAAGAGGAAGCAGAAATAATGTAAGAGCTAGGGGTGGGAAGGAGCACTCTGTGGTGCTCTCTGCTGGATTACTACACCCATACACTCCCAACATTGTCATTACTTGCACAAGATCAAGCAAGCAGATATTCCAGCATAGATGGATGAGGTGGTAGCATGTTCTTGATGTTCTTATTGCGGGAGATTTGTTTGCACTGACACTCTGAGACTGTCAATCAATTTAAACCTTGAATCAAAGGGCAGAGTCAACACTTAGCTGACCAGAATTAGCCATAGAGAAGTTGGAGGACCCAGGGAGTCAGATGGAGAGGTGCACAGGAAGTAGTAGAGAAATATTTAGGGATTCTAGGAATTTTGATCTGGGAAACATGGAGAGTAGAATCAGCTGATCATTCTTCTGCTGCTCTTTGGATTTATCAGGTTTTTATCCCTATTTCTGACTCCCAAGTTTTTATTAATAATAGAATAATTTAGAGAGACACATTATGTTCTCACCAATTAATGAATAGCCACTGATACTTAATAGCTGCTGAAGAAAGGAAAATCGTTCCTTTTTGCAGATTTTCGCACTGGTACATTTCCCATGTTTCAGTGGTGGCCCTATCTATACCCATGCATGAAGGGGCCTCCCTAATTGAACTTGGAGAGTAGCATGGTTTGAATGAAAATGGTCCCTGTAGGTTCATAGGTTTGAAAACATGGTCTCCATCGACAGAACTGTTTGGGAAGGATTAGAAGATGTGGCTTTGTTAGAGAAGGTATGTCACAAAGGCAGGCTTTGAAGTTCAAAAAGACTGGTACTTGTCCCAATGTCTCTTTCTGTTTCCTGCTTGTGGACTAAGGTATGATCTCTCAGCAGTTCCTGCCACCATGCCTTTGCTCTGCCATTTGAGACTCTCACTCTCTAAAACCATAAGCCCAGTTAATTGCTTTCTTTTATAATTCACTTTGGCAATTGTGATACACACACACACACACACACACACACACACACACACACACACACACACACACAGAGCAATAGAAAAGTAACTGAGGCAGTAGGTTATCAAATAATGGAACAAAAATAAAGGTGTGATGGAAGGGGGGCATACTGGAGAGGATATGGGATAGTTGGAGGAGAGAATTATGGAGTGGATGTGATCCTATTTCATTGTATATGTGTATGAAATTCTCAAGAACAAAGAAAAATTGTAATGAAAAGAATGAAGGTGGATGACGTCTGAGGATGACTCAGAGGTTGACCCCTGACCTCTGCATGCATGTGCACACATGAACACACATGAAATGAGACCATGAGAAATCCTGCTGTTGATTTTATTCATCCCTTTCCATTCACATTAGCACACATTTGAATGCTTCTACACAGATGGCTGGAAAGCAAGACCATTTTAATATTAGTCTTTTTTAGGTGTTTTGTTCTATTTACTCACCACTGGAAATAACAGTGTCTTCAGAAGGAAACAGCAGGATGCTTCTCGAGCTCTTACTCAGCAGGTTCACACAAAGTCCCTCTTGATCTACTACAACTCCTCTCTGGGTGCCTTTTCTGTATGCAGGCACAGATTTGCATTTGTCCATCATTATTGCCTTTCACCTGTGGGAAAAGTCTTCAAAGAGAAGCTAAGTTAATAGTAATGGCCTTTAAAGGCAAGACACATTTATTGTGCATTTCGGCAGATCGGAGGCTGGTTACTTTTTCACACCTAAGCAATGCTGTCTGTTTTGCATGGTGGCTCAGCAGTTCATAAATGTACTGTAAACTGAGCAGAGTGGATCTGGAAGACAAGAGTCAGCTTCTGCAAGGTCACTGCCAGTCCCTTTCTTAGCTGTTCTGCACCACACCCTCCTAGTGCCTTAGAGGAAGATATTTGGAATATCTGGTCACATTCTTATGCTGAAATTCAACATGTGCCTACTGTTAAATGTTGGCACATTTCTCCACCGTTAGTTCTTCCTCTTTCTTTCTTTCTTCTTCTTCCCCTTCCCTTCCCTATTCTTCCCTTCCCTTCCCCTTCCTCCCTCCCTTCCTTTCTCTTCCTTCACACTTCTTGTCATAAAGCCTGGAGTGACCTCAAACTCACAATCCTTCTGCCTCAGCTTCCTGAGACCTAGAATCAGAGTCTCAGCTTCTCTACATGTATTTTCAAAAAGCTGTGATGGGAATTTAATGGCCGATAGAAGAAAACACAGTATTAAAATGCATCATATTGTCAATACAGACATGGGAAGATGTTTTGAGGGGAGCCGAGAAAGATGTCACCCTTCCTTAATATTCAACTGTAGGAGCTTCCATCTCCCTTTCCAACAGTAACATATTGTGAGCAGGGAATGGAAGAGATGAGCAATGATTTTGACTAGATTGAGAAGACCTTTCCTCATTTGTCAGGAACTTTGAGAAACATCAGTGCTCCATCACTCCAGTGCAACTGAATAATGTAAAGACTCTAGTTTTCTCATTTGCATGGAATGAAAGTGTAAGTGATAACCATTCCAATCTTACAGAACCATTGTGAAGACCAAATTATATAATTTATGTAACATTGGCTTCTGAACAACTCACACCTAATTTTCATCCCATAAATGTTTACCATTCCCGTGTTATTTAGAATTGCTTCCAGGAATGAGTGAAATTTTATACCTGTGGTGTGCAATATTCTACTGGAGAACAGCAGAGCCTCCCTCCAACACACACACACACACACACACACACACACACACACACACACACACACATCTCACAGGAGTTCCACTTACAGCTAACATCGGAAGAAGGATGCTGCAGCCCTTGGCACTCAGCCTTGCACTCAAGTGCTCAAGAGCTGAGGGACTTCACTGCTGTTGTTAGTAAAGCCCCCATCCCTGGAATGCCAAGTGAGAGACATGTGCCTGCTCCTTACGCAGATGTTTATTGGGTTGCCTAGGAGATGTGGGTTTTCATTTTAAGTGCTTTTCTTCTTAGAATGGAGAAATGAGGCTTGACAAAATTGGGGCTTGCAATGCTATCCTGGGGCAATTGTTCATTTCATTTTCCCCCAAGGACAGCCTGATAGGCTGGATTCTCCTCAAATATAAAACTTAAATGGAGGAGAAGCAAGAAATCCAACTAATTTTCCACTTCCTCATTTAATACCAATAGTGATTATAATCACCAGGGTAGAGCCCTACACATCAAGAATCAGATTTCAGGCCATCTATAACAGAAGAATGGTGTTTTCCCAGAAGGAGAAATCCAAGGAAACAATAAACAGAATGCCATGTCAACAATTCTGTTTGAAGCAGTCTCCAGGGCTTGCTCCTGCCATCTTCCTAGGCTACAAACACTGAGTTTCTCTTTCTGCTTTGAATCTCTCAGGCACTTGGCCTTTTGGTCCTGCAAGCTTCTTATTTACTGGAAAGTTTTAATTTCTTCAAGGACAGTGATGAAGTGAAGAGGCTGCAAGTATCTCGTTAAGGTTTAAAGCGTTACAGGTTCAGGCAAGTTAGACCTTAGCTTTGTGATATCATTTCTAAGGAACTATATTTGGGTTCTGTAGCCCAATTAACCTAACCTGAAAATGGGGCCTTTGACTCTACTCACTGTATAGCATTGTTGTGGGGACCATGTAAGCTAGAGGGTTTGGGTGTGTCTTAATGGAAAGCAACAACAACAACAAAAAACCTACCTTGCATTTGAAGAGCCTGTAGCAATTTTATGCTAGGCTTTGTATCAATTAAGATACAAATGAGAATAACTTGGAAGGCATGATACTTCACTAGTGAGTTAAAGATGCCATTTGCCCAGTGTTGTATGTATGTCTGTGTCTGTGTATGTTTGTGAGTAGTTTTAGAATAATCTGTAACATTAATGGTTACTTAGAAGTATGAGTATAAGAACACGATTCTGTCACCATATAATAAAGAAATCAGAATAAAATTATCAGCTTACCAGTTGTCATGTTTTCCCTATATACTCTCTAGACAACAAATATTTCAAATAGGAAAAGGAAAGTGGGGTGTCATCCGTATTGATTATATCCGATCATCAGAGTGGAAACTATAAGAAGCCAGCATGCCATTCTGTGCTGAACTATTTCATGTGCATCTCAGGAGATGATAGTAACAGATGGCTTGTAAGCACATTCTCCTCATTTTATGTCAGGTGTGTGTGTGTGTGTGTGTGTGTGTGTGTGTGTGTGTGTGTGTGTATGTGTCTGTGTGATGTGTGTGTATGTGCACAGTATCTACAGGTATGTAGATACAGATTAGGTACATGTGCAGGGGTGCATGTGCATATACATGCATGTTCATTGGAGACCAGAAAACAACCCCAGTGTACACCCAGGAGCACTGTCTTCCTCCTTTGAGACAGAATCTGTCAATAACCTGGAGGTTACCAATTAGGCTAGACTGGCTGACCAGTGAATTCCCAGAATGCTCATACTGCCACCGCTCCTATACTGGAATTACAAGTGTGCTATCATGCCGACTATTTAAAAAACAACGTAATTGATTAATTGTGTTCTTTGACAATTTCATGAATTTATGTAACATATTCTGATCATCTTCTCATCTCCCTTTCATCCTTATCACAAATGCACCACATTCCTACCAGTCACTGTCCCAGATTCATGACGTCTGGTTTTGTTTTTGGCTTGTTTAACCAGGGCATCTATATGATCACTGGTCTAGAATTATCCATTAGAAACTACTAGGGTCACCACAGCTAAGTGAAATGACTCCTCTCTGATTCTGAGTAGCAAATAGTTCATCAGTGAGAGGTAGGCACCTTGAGGCCCTCCTGTATTTAGAACATCTCTATCCCACCCCCATGCTTCTTCTCTAACTTCTCTCAGTTTCCCGGCTCCCACATACACCTCTCAGTTTCATGTCTTATTCTTTTTGCTTTTTTTCTTATAACCCACTGAGTCTTTTGACTAACATACCCTTGTGATGGTATTGTGCTCCCCAAAATATTTTGCACCCTAATAAACTTATCTGGGGTCAGAGACAGAACAGCCACAATATTAAACATGAGGATAGGCAGTGGTAGCACATGCCTTTAATCCTAGCATTCCAGAGGCAAAAATCCATCTGTTCAAGGATACAGCCAAGCATGGTGACTCGAGCCTTTAATCCCTAAAAGCGAGTCTTTAATCCCAGGGAGCAATGGTAGAAAGCAGAAAGGTATATAAGGCGTGAGAACCAGAAACTAGAAGCATTTGGCTGGTTAAGCATTTGGCTGGTTAAGCTTTTAGGTTTTGAGCAGCACAGTTCAGCTGAGAGCCTTTGGGATGAGGACACAGAAGTTTCCATTCTGAGGAAACAGGACCAGATGAGGATCTAGTGAGGTAAGGGTAGTTGTGGCTTGTTCTGTCTCTCTGATCTTCCAGTATTCACCCAATAACTGACCTCAGGTTTGATTTTATCAATAAGACTCTTTAAGATTCCTGTTACATACTCTCTTCCCAAATCACCAACCCACCACATTCCCCTACGTTATGGTTACAACTATTCTACTCTGAGTTGCTATGAGATCAATGTTTGAAGTTTCACACATAGGTGGGCATGTGACATTTGTATTTCTGAACCTGTTTTACTTAATTTAACATAAAGTCTTTTGGTTCCATCCAAGTTGTCACAATGACAGAATCTCATTTGTGTTAATGGCTGGGTAGTACTCTATTGTGCATTTATATGCCACATTTTCTTTGGTATTTCGTAGGTGATGGGCACTTATTTAGTTTACACTTCTTGACTATTGTTAGCAAAGCTGCAATAAACATAAGGTGTAGCTATTTCTTGACATGCTCGATTCATTTCTTTTTGATAGTGGCAACTAGACCAAATGGTAGCACAATTTTTATTTTTATTAGTAAACTTTGTAGTTTTTTATCATGAGCGTTAATTTACATTTCTAATAATGGTGTACAAGTGTCATCTTCCCTCTTTTTCTGGCCAACACTTGTTATCTTTTGTTGGTATGATTATAGCCATGGTAACTGGTATGATATTTCATTGTGATTTTTAATTTGTATTTCTTCCATCAATGTTGTTTAGATTTTCTTTTCTCAACAGTTGGTTATTTATAAATTTTTTATAAAGAATAGATATTTAGAAGTTTGGGGCATTTAAAATTGGATTATTTATTCTCTTCCTGTTAAGTTTGAGTTCTGTGTGTAGTTGCATATTAACCACTTACTGACATGTGGATTGCAGATACTTTGACTTTGTGGAATGTCTCTTCACTCACTTGTTTCCTTTATGGAATGTTTTTGGTAATGTTATATGACCTTTTTTGCTTTGTTTTATTGTTTATGCTTTGGGGACCATATCTAAGAAGTCACTGTCTACCTCAAAAACACAGCTTTGTTTTTTCCCACCATTATTTGCCTCCAGCAGTATCTTCTGGACCACTAGAGTCTCTTCACTGTGAAAAACAAGACCATCCATCTGCAATAAATTAAGAAGACCAAAGAAGGAAAAATAGTTTTTAATATACCGTTCTGCAAAAAGAGACACCAGGATGGGAAAGACCAGAAAAAGAAAAAAAAAAAAAAAAACTGATGTGTTCACTTGGTCAAGACAGTGTGGTCTTTAAAGTCCCTGGTAGCAAGTGAGGACTTCTTTTTTCTGGAAGCTGGTCCTGCACAGAGAGCATCTTCTTGCTCTTCTAGCACAGCTCCCTTCCTAAATTGTCCACCCTATTGTTTCAGATAGAAAGTTTGAGCTGATGAATATCCTGAGGTCTGAGATTGTCCCCTTTTCTGATCCTGGCCTCCATCAGATCAGGCAGCAGACTTGCTGCAGCTTCCCAGCTCTCTGAGTTCTGAGATAACCAGGCACCAGGCACCACCCTGAAGACATGGTTCTAGTGCTTCTGCTCTTCTGTAACTGATGAGCTCTAAAAAGACCTCATACTGAAAATGAGGCATGATGACTTGTGCGGTTCTTTAGTTCCTGTGATTTCCGTGGAAAGAATTCAGAAGAGATGCCAAAGTATGGTGTAAAAACCAGAGTAAAGGGGAACACTCTTAAGGATGAAGAAGACACAATGGCTGAAGATGCCCCAGTGCTGACCAATGCTTTCGGGAGACATATTATTTCTCAAGTCTCTAGAACAGAAAGTGAAGTGTGTCTGTATGTGTGTCAGGATGTAAAATAGATAAATGAATTAAAAAAAAAAAAACATTCTCCTTGGAGTAGTATAGACCAAGAGCAAGTCCAATTATGAATTCCCTTCATGCCCCATGTCTTCCATCTGTCCTTGTCCTCTGTGGTTTGCAGTATGAAGACTGTCTGCTGTCTGTCTATTATGTGTGACTGGCGTCTGTTTGTCCCTAACCAAAGATTTTGCTGTGTGCTTATTGAACAGCACAGCAAACATGGTGTGGAAAAAGAATGATGAATTATTTTTCACAGAAATTTATAACAAGAGTTTTACAGGGAAAGAAATTACTTAACTGACCCCAGCTAACCCAGAGGTTAGCATTCAAAAGCACCAAGAGATGTTGTAAACCTATATATGTTACTTTCAACATTTATGGTGGATATTTGTTTTCTTTAAGGTTGCTTTCAACGTATTGGCTGCCTCCAACAAATGATTACCACAACACAAACATTATTCTGGGTCTGGACCATGGACGAGTCCACAAGTTAAATTTAAAGCTGTGCGTTTAACTTGGACTATAAAAGCTTATTTCAAGGGAAATCCATGGCATAGCTAGGTTGGTTGCATTGTTTTCCTAAAGATGGGTTAAAATTCAGCAAGCTGAATATACAATTGGGAAATACATTGAATACATAGTTTTAAATACCCTGAAGGCATATTATTTACTTGGTTGCAAGGTTATGCAAAAGGTCTGTTTCTGAAGGCAAGATGTATTTTCAGAAAAAGCTATTCCCAAAAGGCAGTTTTCCCTAGGGGCCATTTTCCAGGTGATTGGCAGGCCATTTGGATTAATTCTTACACAAGTACACAAGGGGAGACCATGATATGTCTTCATTTTTCAACTAGAAAGCTTCTGGTCTGTAGTATTCTTTAGTTTCTCAGCAGTTCAAAATGTTATATTTTAGTCCAAAGTCTGAACTTAGATCCTACCCTTTGATCACTAATGAGAGTCCTGTAGTTTCGACTCCTGGTTTTACAAGCTGCTTATTATGAGAGAAGAATCCATCATAAATGACCTTCAAGCATGCTAATATCTAACTGGCTAACAGCATGTTTACTATGACCAGTCTTATGTTCAACTCTTCAATCCATTTTGTTTATTTTTTTTTAAGTGATATGAGATAAGGCCAAATTTCATTGCTGTGGATCTCATTTCCCTAACACTATTTATTGAAGAGACTGTCCTTTTCTTCATTTTGTGGTTTTGGAATCTTTGGGGTAAAAATCAAGGATATGAATGCATGGATTTATTCTTGAACTTCTACTTTTTTGTTCTTGCTCCCGTCTATTTTTCTTTATGCTAATGCTACGCTGTTTTGGTGAATTCAGTTTTGTAATGTATTTTGAAATAAGAGAGTGTACCACCTACAACTTTGTTTTATATGTTCACATCTGCTTTAGCTCTTCATCTTTGTGATTTCACTTTTTGTTTCTTATGGCCTGTAGTCATAGCAGCAAAATAAGCAGAAAAAATACAGTGATGATTGGGTATATGTTTATGTTAATGATGTTATTAAAATTTCCTACACAGAAACATGCCAAGATCACTAGAGCCCAGCTACCATTCTCCCGTGTTCCTCATCCCGCAACCCCACAACAGTATGTAGTGTTACTATGAGGTTGCTAAGGGTAGGGACTCTTCAGTGGAACAGCTGTCTTGAGTCATCACCGATGCTTTTGTGGGACTTTTCTTGATGTTCCATTGTCTTTGAGTAAGTTATGGTCCTATGAACAATCTTTCACCCACTGTTCCTGTATATAATCCAAAGAAATTCATTAGTTTGCCATATTGGACTAATAGAAATATTTTCTTTTCCTTTTCATTGCTTTTTTTTTTCTTTTCACTTTCTTTCTTCTTTAGTCTGTTTTTTTTTTTGTCATTTTTGTTTCTTTTCTCTATTTTTTATGTGGATAGTGTTCAAGCATCCAGGCATCCAAGCCCTAAGCAGAGAAGGCTATACACAGGTGTGGAAGTAACACTTAGGCCATTACTGCCTTGGGTCCAGAGCAGCCTGACTCCAGGTCACAGATTCACTCAGCCCCACTTCCAAACTCAGAGAAAGACTGACTTTGTCACTTAACCTGACACATATGCCCTGATTTCCTACTCTCTGACATACAACATAGATCACCTGTAAACAAAGCCTACTTCTTTCAATACACTACTGCTGTGGAACAATCTTTGTACACTGTAAATATGTATTACTCCCATTGGTTAATAAAGAGCTGACTGGTCTATAGCTGGGCAGGAAAAAAATTGGGTGGGGGAGCCAGACTAGGAGGATGCTGGGAAGAAGGACAGAGTCTCAGGAGTCACCAGGAGACACAGAGGGAGCAAGACATACTGGAGGACAGGCCATGAGTAAAGCCATGAGTCATGTGGCAATACATAGATTAAATATAGAAATGGGTTAATTTAAGTTGCAAGGGCTAGTTAGTAATAAGCCTGAGCTATTGCCCAAGCATCTGTAATTAATATAAACCTCTCTGTGGTTCCTTGGGACTGGCAGCTGGGAAAGAAAACTCTACCTACACAGTACTTCTCCTTTCCCTGGAATCTTCAAAAGTGGACACTTTACTTTATCTATCAGGATAAAGCTTCTCTCTCTAGACCCCACCATACTTGCTCCTGCTGTGTGATTAATCCCCTTACTGACAGACAATTCAACTGGGTGTCCTCTCAAGCCACCCTTTCATCTATTCCTTCTCAAAGCCTAACAAGTAGACATTTCTTTACATCTCTCCAAGAAAAGCAATATAACATACTTGTGTAATGCTTTGGATATTTTAACAACATTAACTCAAAAATTTCTGTGAGAGCACCTCTAGCTAAGACTCCTAGCAAAGGGGGATACAGAGTCTGAACCAGCCATCTGCTATAACCAGGAAAGACTTCCAGTGGAGGGATTGGGACACCAATCCATAAAACCTGCCTACAAGATATGTTAGGGTAAAGGTGGCACAGAAATTGTGGATGTGACCAATCAATGACTGGCCCAGCTTAAGACCCATATCATGAGAGAGAGAGCTCACCCCTGAGGTCCAGAATCCAGAGGCAGGATAGGCCAGAGACTCAGAATAGAACCAAATACAACTGGAAAAAAAAAAAGAAAAAGAAATGATTCCTTATGATATTCCGCTATACACATAGATTGTTGCCTAGCCCAACTATCATCAGAGAGGCTCCACCCATCAACTGATAGAAAGAGGTACAAAGACCCACAGCCAAACATTAGGCTCAGCTTGGGAATTCTGCAGAAGAGGGGAAGAAAGACTGTAGCGGCCAGACCGGTCAAGGGCACCACAAGAAAACCCACAGATCCAACAAACCTGGGCTCATAGACACTCATGGAGACTGAACTGACAACCAGGGAACCTGCATGGAACTGGTGTAGGCCCTCTATTTATATGCTACAGTCTATAACTTGGTCTTGTTGTGGGACTCCTAACAGAGGGAGTAGGGGCTGTCTCTAACTCTGTTGCCTGATTTTGGGACCCTTTCCTTTTACTGGGTTGCCTTGTCTAGCCTTAAGAGAAGAGGAGGTGTCTAGTCTCACGGCAACTTGATATACCAAGGCTGGTTGATAGCCACAGAAGGCCTGCCCTTTTCTGAAGAGAAACACAGGAAGAAGAATGGATGAGAGAGGGGGTTGGAAGTGGGGAGAGGAAATAGGCGGAGAAGAGGGAGGGGAAACATTGTTCAGGATGTAAAAATGAACAAACAAACAAAAACCCAAATTTCAAATGGCGTTGTATAATTGTGAATTCCACTTCCTTCTTTTAACGTTGTTGTAGCTGTATTGAATGGAAGTTTTTAATTCAGACTGCATTTTGTGTGTGTCAGGTTAGTTGCTTTCTTGATATTGAATTTTCTCTTTTCACTGCGTATATTAAATGCTAGTGATTTTCGTCTGTCACATTGTGTCCTTTATCTTTCCGGGACTCACTTTGCCCTAATACTTCCTCCTTTACACTGATGTGACCGCCCGCTTCCTTGCTCTAATCTAGTCCTGCTGAGCTGTCACTAAGGTAAGTGGGAATCAGCCTACCCCCTTCTCTGGCTGCGGGTCTTGTCTGTGGCTTGTCATCGTTGCCTCAAGTTTGACCTCCTCCGAGGCTTATTCTTGTTCACATAGTTTGTACGTTGGAGTCTAACCATCTGTTAGGCACTCAGAATGCTTCGAGATCACTTCATTCTGCTGGCTTATTTTCCTTTTGACACCTAAAATTTAGTATTGCAATGTTAATTGCCATCCACTAGTAAGAATCGCAGAAATGATAGGTTTACCGCTGAAGAAACGGCTTGCACACAGCCTGCACATTTTGAAAGTTCTAACCAGAATCTTATTTACATTTGATGCCCCTGGTAATGGTATAAATGGGTCAAAACACTAAGTAGGCCTTGAAGGGTTATTTCCAAATAAGATTCCTTGCCTGGGGAGTGACGGAGGAGGAAGTCTGGAAGTGGGCACCTGAAGTTAAAATAAATCTTAGAAAAATAACAACAAATCCTAGGTACATGCCCCACATCTGGCTTACTAAGGGTGCATTCCTCTGTGCCAATTATCTCCTGTCAGCTCAAGAACTACGTGAACCCACTTAATTTTACCACTTGACTAATTATCACTTGACTACTCTTTGAAAATATCTCATAATAATTGATGTGACAGGGCAGCAATCTGAATCTACTTTATTTATAGACTAGCATCAGATTAATGAAAATTAATCTTTGGGGCTGGAGAGATGGCTCAGTGGGCAAAGAGACTGGTCTGTGAGCATGAGGCTCCGGGTCTGGATTCCCAGCACCCACATAAAAGTTAGTCCTGGGAGTGCACACCTGTCGTCCCAGCTCTGGAAAGGTGGAGGGGAAAGATGTGGAGGGCTCACTGGCCAGCCAGTCTAACAGCCAGTCAAAGGTAAGCACCAGATTCAGTGAGGAACCCTGTCTCAGTAAATAAGGTAGAACCAATTGAGGAGGATGCTCGACTTCAACCTCTAGCCTCCACATTGTTGGTCCTGGTGCGGTCTCTTAAACCCACCAGGCTATGTGACCAAAAGCACACTACCTCATAAAACAGCAAGGGGCTACATGATGAAAAGCCTGCTACCTCATCTCCTTTGTTCTCTCTCCTTCTAGCCAATCAGAGACAGCCACCCTAACCCTGTCAGAGGGAGACACACCCTCTTTCTTCCTTTCCTGTGCTAAAGCCCTTAAAATGTGTGCCAGTCAGATATCACTGTGTCTGCCTGACCCAGAGGCAGCCCTCTTTTGTAATGAATCTGGTGTCCATGTGTGTTCCATATCATAACTAGGATCACTTCACATGTGTGCATATACTGTTGGGTACACACACAACTGCATACACACATACAACCAATACATTCGCAAATAAATAAAAATTAAAGTTAATCTGGTGTTATATTTAGGAAGTGATCTCCTATGCCAATGTGTTCAAGACTACTTCCTATTTTCTCTTCTAGCAGGTTCAGAGTAGCTAGATTTATGTTGAAGTACTTGATCCACTTGGACTTAAGTTTTGTGCACGGTGACAGATATGGATCTATTTGCAGCCTTCTACACGTTGATATCCAGTTATGCCAGCACCATTTGTTGGAGATGATTTCTTTTTTCCATTGTACATTTTTGGCTTCTTTTTCAAAAATTATATGTTCATAGGTGTGCGGATTAATGTCAGGGTCTTCAATTCGATTCCATTGGTCCACATGTCGGTTTTTATGCCAACACCAAGCTGTTTTTATTACTGTAGCTTGGAGCTTGAAGTCAGGGATCATGATGCCTCAGACACTGAGAGAAACAATCAATCAATGGGACCTCTTGAAACTGAGAAGCTTTTGTAAAGCAAAGGATACAGTCAACAAGGCAAAGTGACAGCCTACAGAATGGGAAAAGGTCTTCACCAACCCCACATCTGACAGAGGACTGGTATCCAGAATATATAAGGAACTCAAGAAATTAGACATCAAAACAACCAACAGTCCAATTAAGAAATGGGCTATAGAGCCGGGCGGGGGTGGCGCACGCCTTTAATCCCAGCACTCGGGAGACAGAGGCAGGCAGATCTTTGTGAGTTCGAGGCCAGCCTGGGCTACCAAGTGAGTTCCAGGAAAAGGCGCAAAGCTACACAGAGAAACCCTGTCTCGAAAAACCAAAAAAAAAAAAAAAAAAAAAAAAAAAAAAAGAAATGGGCTATAGAAGTAAACAGAGAATTCTCAACAGAGGAAACTCAAATGGCTGAAAGACATTTAAGGAATTGCTCAACATCCCTAATCATCAGGGAAATGCAAATCAAAACAACTCTGAGATATCACCTTACGCCTTTCAGAATGGCTAAGATCAAAAACACTGAAGACACCTTATGCTGGAGAGGATGTGGAACTAGGGGAACTCTCCTCCACTGTTGGTGGGAATGCAAGCTTGTACAACCACTTTGGAAATCAATATGGCGCTTTCTTAGAAAATTGGGAATCAATCTCCCCCAAGATCCAGCTATACCACTCTTGGGCATATACCCAAGAAATGCTCAATCACAAGAGCACTTGCTCAGCTATGTTCATATCAGCATTGTTTGTAATAGCCAAAACCTGGAAACAACCTAGATGCCCTTCAACTGAAGAATGGATAAATAAATTGTGGCACATATACACAATGGAATAATACTCAGCAGAGAAAAACAATGACATCATGAGGGTTGCAGGCAAATGGATTGATCTAGAAAAAATCATCCTGAGTGAGGTAACCCAGACTCAGAAAGACAAATGTGGTATGTACTCACTCATAGGAGGATACTAGATGTGGAACAAGGATGACTGGACTGCTACTCACATCACCAGGGAGGCTACCTTGAAAACAGGACCCAAGAAAGACATGGGGATCATCCAATGACAGAGAAATGGCTGAGATCTACATGAACATCCTGGACATGAGTGGGAGTAATGAAGGGCAAGGGTCAAGGGAAAGAGAGCCTGTGGGAGCGGGAGATCCCAGCTGGATCAAGAACAGAGAGGGAGAAAAAGGAATAGGAGACCATGGTAAATGAAGACCACATGAGAAAAGGTAGAAACAAAGTGCTAGAGAGGCCCACAGAAATCCACAAAGATACCCCCACAAAAGACTGCTGGCAATGGTCGAAAGACAGCCGGGACTGACCTACTCTGGTGATGGGATGGCCAAATACCCTAATAGTCATGCTAGAAACCCCATCCAATGACTGAGGGAACTGGATGCAGAGATCCATGGCTAGGCCTGGGTGGAGCTCCAGGAGTCTAATTAGTGAGAAAGAGGAGGGTTTATATGAGCGAGAATTGTTGAAACCAAGCTTGGATAAAGCACAGGGACAAATAGCCAAACAAATGGAAACACATGAACTATGAACCAAAGACTGAGGGGCCCCCAACTGGTTCAGGCCCTCTGAATAGGTGAGACAGTTGATTGGCTTGATCTGTTTGGGAGGCATCTAGGCAGTGGTACCTGGTCCTGTGCTCATTGCATGAGTTGGCTGTTTGAAACCTGGGGCTTATACAGGGATGCTTGGCCCAGTCTGGGAGGAGAGGACTGGACCTACCTGGACTGAGTCTACCAGGTTGATCTCAGTCCTCGGGGGAGACTTTTCCCTGGAGGAGGTGGGAACGGGGGTTGGGCTGGGGGAAAGGGGAGGAGGGCGGGAGGGGGGAGAACAAGGGAATCCCTGGCTGATATGTAGAACCGAATGATATTGTAAACTAAAATAAAAGGAAAAAAAAGAAAAAAAATTAAAGTTAATCTAGCTGGGCTTTTGCTTAGCTTGGTTTAGGGCTTGGGTTCCTTTGGTTTGGTTTGATGGGATTTTGTTTCTTCATTTTATTTAGCTGTAATCCATTCTTAGCTAAGTAAAGACAGTTTTGTAGGAGGACAGAGAACAAGACAATGACATGGTCAGAAGGAAGTCTCTGTCCTCCCCCTCTACCACCATGTTTGATTCTGAGGTTGGAGCTACCCGGAATTTATTTCCTTGGGTCTCCATGATTTCTTCTAGCCATCCATCTGAGGGAAGTGGTGGCATGGCCAGTAAGATACAACATGGTCTTGAAGAAGTGGCATTCATTAGAAACCTGATTTGTTTCTCTCCTCTTTTATTTATTTTTAATTAATGGCCCATCACTTCTACTTCTGTTCTCTATTCCATCTGTCTGACCCCAGCAGTATTCACAGTGGGCAATAATTATATGAACAGATGATTTTCACATTAAAAATTTCTATTCTCATTAAATAACGGAGAAGTAAGACAATATTGACACAGAATTATACTATGTGACAGCTGAGGATGTGAGGAGTTATGTAGATATAGTCTCCCAGGAAACAGCTGATAGGACAGAATACAAAGCCTGGAGGAGCTTCTCCCCCAACACAGTATGATGTTTCCACCTCAGTTTGTTGTTGGTGGTGGTTACTTTATTTTGAAATTTTAAACAGTATTTTCATTAATTATTTCTAGGATATTATTATGGACCCACCTTAATGATATTCTTCCCAGGAGCCCAGAAGAGAAGCTATGGATGGCAAGAATTATTTTCAGGAAAAGAATCTAAGCACACCAAGCTCTTTGTCCACCTGCTTTATTCCTCTGGGATAAAATCCTATTTACCCAGCTTCAGTTCTGTTCTCGTGCCTAGCTCCTTTCTTGCCTGATTTCTCTCTACCTTTATTTGCTTTCCCCTCTAAGTTCTATCTTAATTCTCTCATCTTAATTCTGCCTTATCTAGGTTCTTCTCATCTCATTCTTATCCATCTAGTACTCCCCCATCTGGCTCTTCCTCATCTTCCATCTCATCCTCAAGTTCTCTAGCCAAAATCCTCCTTATACCTCTCAGTTCTCCAAGTCTCTGAGGTATTCAGTTATAAACCCAAGCAATAGCAATCCTCCCCTTCCAGCCAGGTCACCAGGCTTGAATTCCTACAGGGTCATAAAGACAGGTGAGAGTTTTCCTCAGGCAACCCAAAAAGGGAGTGGTTAAAGGAGGTCAACTGAGAGCTAATATCAGTTAGTATATCAAAAAGAGAATTTGTGTGGTCAATCTACATTCCTAGAAGTGGTTAAGTAAGAAGTTAGGAGTCTATAACGTAAGGCTGTATAACAAAGGAGGGTCTCAGCTTAAATTATACAAGAAAGGAAGCTATCCACCTGACCTATGAGACAGGCGTAGTTTCAACCTTAGTTTAGGAGATCATTTGGCCTTAGATACTTGATAGGTATTTTAAATAAATACACTTTTAGGAATTATTGGAAGTACATAGCATACAAGAAAATCATTGTAGGAACCAGCTAATATATATATACAAAAGCTAAAATATGACCAAAACTTCTTAAGCCATAGCTTGACCTTTGGAAAGTCCTTGACTTTTCCAAGTAGTAGCTTTTGTGATAGTAGCTGAATTCCATTACATTTTCCTGCGGCTTGCAGCAATTATTTATTATTATAATTTTATTTTTTATTATTTGAGATTATAATTACATAATTTCTCCTTCCTTTTCCCTCCCTGCAACTTCCAATGTTCCTTATCCTTGCTTTCGTACAACACATTATAAACATACTTAGTCCATTTCCACCTGTCTTTGAGATTTCTTTGTCTTTTTTTTTCTTTCTATACTAAGTTCAGCTAGTCTTGGGAGTGGGGCCTAGAGTGGTGTGTGGCTGACCTACCTGGGGTCACATCACTAAAGAAAATTAACTCTTCCTTTCCCAGAAGGTATCAAATGCAAGCAGCTCCTAAGTTAGTAATGGGATTCGTGGCCATCTCTGTTGTGAAATGTTATTTTAAGATGTGTTGTATTTGTTTATGCCATAAAACATTTGTTTAACGATGCAAAGATGTGTTGTATTCTTTTATGTTGCATTTGTTTAACTCTATGAAGCTGCAATTTTTTTTTTTTTTTTTTTTTTTGCCTGTCTAAAGCACCTAATGATCTAATAAAGAGCTGAATGGCCAATAGTAAGACAGGGAAAGGATAAGTGGTACTGGCAAGCAAAGAGAATAAATAGAAGGAGAAATCTTGGAGGAAAAGAAGAAAGAGCAAGAGAACAAGAAGAGGAGGATGCTAAGGGCCAGCCGACCACCACAGAGTAAGAGTGAAAGTAAAATATATAGAAGTTGAAAAACAAAAGCTCAGGGGCAAAAGGTAGATGGGATAATTTAAGAAAAGTTGGCAAGAAACAAGTCAAGCTAAGGTTGGGCAGTCATAAGTAAGAATAAGCCTCTGCATGCGATTTATTTGGAAGCTGCATGGTGAGCCCCCAAAAGACCAAAGAGTAAAGAGCAAAAACAATCAACAACAGACCGTCCTCACTCCCACCCATGCTGGGATTTAGTCTGGCTGGAGCTTATGTAGTTCTTGTACATGCTGTCGCAGTCATCATGAGTTATATGTGCAACTGTAGTATTGCGTCTGGAAAACAGTGTCCTTGAGATTATCAACCACTTCTTGCTCTTATAATCTTTCTACCTTCTCTTCTTTTAATATCCCTGACCATCAGTCGGAGGAATGTTATACGCATGTCCTATGTAGGATTGAGTGCTCCCCAGTTTTTTATTATCTGCATATTCTCAGTCATGGGTCTCTGTGTTAATTACCATTTAATTATGTGAAGGCCTAGACTTAACTTTACAGACTTCATCTTAGGGAAGGGCCACCATCTTAGACTATCTGTGTCTGGAGGCTGAACTCAGTTCCAGGAAGAACCTCAGGAATATGCTGTGATGGTGAAATTAGAACAGATACCCACCCTAGAAGCTGCCAATTAAAAAACAGGGCAGTAAGATTTAACTGGATCCAGATGTCCCTGCAGACATCCTATTAATGGTTTATGGCCTTGCAGCAGGTTGTGGTTTTGTGCTGAAAGTTTAACCAATAGTTTCAAAAGAATCACCTTGCCTCATCTCCCTTTACCCAATCCTGAAACGCCAAGGCATGTAACTTCTGACTTGTGTGTTTTCCTTTAAAAACTCTCTTACCCCTGAGCTCAGGTCCCCCTCATTTCCTTCATCCACTGCTTCAGAGCATAGGGTAGCAGTATGGGTCCAAACCTGATAATAAAAGACTGTTATGTGCTTGCATGAGAAATTGGTGGGCTCTGGGGATTTTGCTATATGGATATAACACTTGCAAGGATAAATTTCTCTGAAGAGGGTTGAGAGATGCTCTGATCTGTGGGTATAACAATAAGTAATTAAGAGTCATTTTAATTCTATGACCACTTAGCAGAATCATAGTTTGGTTTCCTCCTTTGGCCTATGATATTTGTAGCCACTGGTTCTTGGTCCCTTTGTCTGAGGTATGGGTTCCACTTTATAGAGTCAGATTTCAATTGCATCAGAAGTAATTGGTTACTCCTATGACATGCATGCCATTATTGTATCAGTTGTTATGTCTTGCCAGGTGTCTTAGGGTTACCATTGCTGTGATAAAGCACCATGACCAAAAGCAATTTGGAGAGGAATGTGTTTATTTGGCTTACACTTCCATCTCATAGTTCATCATTGAAGGAAGCCAGAGCAGAAACTCAAGCAGGGCAGGAACCTGGATGCAGGAGTTGATACAAAGATTGTGGGTAGGTGCTGCTTACTGGATTGTTCACCATGGCTTGCTCATCCTGCTTTCTTATAGAATCTAGGGCCACCCAGGTAAGGATTGCACACCCACAGTGAGCTGGGTCCTCCCCCATCAATCACTAATTAAGAAAATGCTCTACAACTTGCCTATAGCTGGATCTTATGGAAGCATTTTTCTCTATTAAGGTTCTCATTTCTCAAATGACTCTATTCTGTATCAAGTTGACATTAAAGTAGTCAGCACACCAGGTAAGTCAATATTGTAGCTTGTACAGTTCTCAGATGGATGAGACTGGAGGATTACTTTTCTCCTCTGGCATATGCACAACATCTTCCAGAACCATTAAAGCTAGTCTATAGGAATGAAACTCCCAAGGGAATACCAGCTTGATTTCTCCATGTTTTGTGATTTGCGTGATTTCTTCCACAACAGGTTTTACCATCAAATTCTGGAAGGCAGCCAAGAGTACTGGCAATAACCGGTAATGCTTGTGGGTCTATGTGACCACATTGGCCAACAACTCAAAAAAGGAGTTACCTATTCATGGTAGAGGGTATTTTATTGTCTAGCATGAGGTAGCCAATTTTGTGACCTACAAATGATTCAAACCTCTCCCAGACACAAGACTCAGAACATATAATGTCTACCTGAAGATGCCTTCTCTGAACCCTGTTATGTCCACTTCCTCTCCTCTGAACTCTGGGTTATGATGTTTATAACTTTGGATAATGTATTAGTCAGAATTCTCTGGAGAAACAGAACTGTTAGAATCTTAGATGGGTTTACATATTATGCTCCAAGTAGTTCAGTGATGGCCATCTTCACACTGGAGAGGCTAGAACTCAACAGCTGTTCAGTCTATGAGGTTGTAGCCCCAACCATTCTAGAGAGAAGGCTGAATGGATAAAAGTCCTTGATGGACAAAGCCTGGTCACCTGCTGAGGCCTTGAACCTATGGTAGAAGGGCAAAACCAAACTCCTCAAATTCCTCTCCCCTATGTGCCCCATGCTATGCATGCATACACTTAATACACAGGCAACACACACACACACACATACATGCACGCATGCACACACACACTTACTTATACACATGTAATGAAAAAAATAATGAAAATGGGAAAATTTAAAAAATTATTCCCAATCTGATACTGAAAGTCTAGACAATTCATTTCAAGTTCCAAGATTCTGGACCACGTGAGAAAGCTGAAGAAACTGGGCCCTGGCATCCAGGAAGGATGATGGTTACAACAGAAGCAACAATAAAGTAGATGTATCCATCAGCAATCTGCAAAGGCAGACAGGCAAAAAGCAACACCTTTTACTCTGTGCCCCCTTACATGTGGGTCTCTGCTGGAAATTGCCACCCACACCTAGAGAGGATCTTTTTCATTCAATTAACTTCCCAGGAAATACCCTTCCAGGCCCAGCTAGAGACAAGTCTCTTAGTCAATGCAATCAAGTTGACAATAAACATTAACCAATGCAGGAATACAATCATTATAGTTTACAAATCCTTTGTTTTTCATGCACTTTAATTTTATCTCACCAACTATGTTACTTGCTCATTAAAATCAGGGAACTTGTTTCATGTTATGTTTGTATTGCCGAAATACAACTATGCAAAGAACAGGGTGATTTTATTGAATGATATGATTATTTGCATAGTTCATGTCTCGTAGGTAGGTGTTCACTTTCTGGGCCTTGAAAGTTGTTTTGTTGTTTCTGTTGTTTTTCTTTGGTTTTGTTTTGTTTTAATTCAGATCAGAGATTTATGATAGATGATTTGATACTTGCTTGCTTGTGTTTCTGCTCCATGTAATTTTTAGACAATTTATCTTTCTGCTGCTACTTCAGCTGTGACCCGTCTCATCTCCTACAGCCAGCAGTAATGTTTCACCATTGATCTGACTTAGATTGAATCTCCTAGGTGTCAGGGTAAAAGCACCTACTCATAATATGTTTTCAATCAAGTTTAAAACTTGCTATAATCCCAAAGTATACCATGCAAGCTGAAGACGATAATTTTAATTGCATTCGTGAAAGTACGACATTGAATCTGGTGGGAGAACTGTGAAAATATCAAAGGGCATAATGCAGCTAACTTTTAGCCTCTGTTCAAATTTTTACAGATATATGGACATTCAGGATTGGTGACATGTCCTCTATCTTCCATTCTCCAGTTTAAAGTGGACAAGTGGGTGCTGCTGAGGGCATTTCATCTCAGTTAGATATTTATAGCAGTTACTTTTCTGTTCCTGTGATAAAAAATAATACAATACGAAGCACTTACAGGAGAAAGAGGTTTATTATTGCTAAGGTTCAGAGGGATAGAGTCCACAGTGGTAAGAAGGCATGGCAATAGTCAATGGAGGATGTGTACAACAGCAAGAAGCTGACTGCTGATCATATTTTCATCCTCAAAAAGGAAGCAAAAAGAAAGAGAACAGGAAAAGGAGCATGGCTTTAAACCCACAAAGTCCAACCTCAGTGATTTACTTTCCTCTAAAGGTTCCATGACATCCCCAAACCATGCCATCAACTGGGGGCCAGATACTTAAATACATGAGCCCATGGGGGATATTTCTTATTCAGATCACCATGATGTTCTACAAGGAATTATCTGTGCCCTGTATTTTTCTTTCAAACCATGCTCTACTGGGTACACTGTAGTACTGCCTTTTCTTCTAATACCTTTTACTTGTCAAGGTAAAATTTATTTTTAAAATCTTAAAAGTTACAAGGCTTAAATGTTAATGGTTAAAATTTAGTGCTTAAACTAAAAGATAATTATTTCTTCTCTATCTTATTCATTTTTGAATACCTTGACAATCTCACACATTCCCCATCTGTCACCCTCTTCCTTCCCCCACGGAAATTCTTCTTTTTCCAGCCTTCTCCTGCTTTGATGTCTTTGGGGTATGACGCACTGAGCTTAATTATGGTTGCTCCCTTGAGAATCTACCCTACTTTTTCTTAAATCTCTATAGAAATCAATTTCAATCTCTCTCTCTCTCTCTCTCTCTCTCTCTCTCTCTCTCTCTCTCTCTCCATCTTTATACATTTTCTCAGATGTTTTACCTATATTGAATTCTTTCTACATGAATGAGAACCGAGGGCTGAGGAATAACTCCATTGGTAAAGTGCTTGCCCCAGAAGTGTGAGGACCTGAGTTTGATGCCCAGCAACTACATTAAGGGAGCCTGGAGAGATAGCTTAGCAGTTAAGAGCACTAGTTGCTTTTTCAAAGGACCTTGGTTCAATCCCCAGTACCTACAAAGTAGATCTAATGAACTCTTCTGGTCTCTATAGGCACTTTATGTCCAATGAAGGCAAAACACTTAAACATATTACAATAAGCAAAAATTTAAATTTTTAAAAAATTTAGTGTGTTCCTGGGCAGGGTAGCATACATTTCTCATATAAGCACTGGGGAGATAAAATCAGGAGAATCCTGGGGTTCATTGGCCAGTTAGCCTAGTCTAATTAGCAATGTCCAGAACATAATAGGAGACACTATCTCAAAACAACAACAACAACAAAAATAACAAGGTGGTTGTCTCTTAAGGAATCACACATGTAAGGTTGAACTCTAGCCTCTACATCTACACATGTGTAACACACCTGCACACATATGCAGAAAAACATAAAAATGCTAATTCAGTACTTTTACATACTTAACACAAACATCTCACTTTCATAACTATATATACATAAAACACAGCCATATTTGCTTATTAAAACCCCAATTTCTTAACTTTTACTTCTCTTTCTTATCTATGTGTCAATTACAAACTGAACTCCACATTCTTTAACAGAAGTAAAAATATCCTTTAAGTTGCTTCAAACACATCAGGTTTTCTTTATTTCTTCAGTTTTGTTTTCTTATTGGAAACACTGCTTCCCAAACTCATAGCCTATATATCCTAATTTTAATTACTTCCTAAACTTGAAAATCAACAAATTACTTAGAACTATCTTAATCTACCGTTTTGGGGATGCCTTTGATTTTCATTTGTCTTAAACTCTTTTCTCTTTTAGAAAAGAAAATGTGTATGTGTATATCCATTATTTGAAGCAAGGATTTCATTATTTTTTTTCATGTGTATCATGCTCTTTGACTCCATTCATTCCTATCACCTCTTTCTGTGCCACCTCCCGCTGCTCCTCACTTCCTCTTCCCATATGCTCCCACTTATATTTTCATGTGATGTGAGATGGTTTGAGATGATGTGTATATGCTTGGATATGAGTAAAAGGAATCCACATACACTGTTGGTGATGCTGTAAACCAGTAAAGCCCCATGTAAAAATCATTAACAGAGATACATATCTGACATTCCACATATGAGAAAAAAAACATTCAATATTTGTCTTTCTGGGTTTCGCTTATTTTTTTCCAATATGATGACCTCCACTCCATCCATTTTCTTCCATCAGATAATTTCATGTTTCTTAATGACTGAACAAATTTCATTGTATGTATACACCACTTTATTTATCCATTTAGCTATTGGTGTATTCTCAGTAGGATTCCATAACTTGGCTACTATGATATTACTGTAACATGTGGAAAATTAAGTAGCTCTGGTCTGAAGGTGTAGCACTTGTTGTTTTTATAAATGATAGCTATTCTGAGAGAAGTGAGATGAAATTTCAATGTAGCTTTATTTCCATTTCCCTGGTGGCTAAGGACTGTGAGTATTTCTCCATGTATCTATTAACCATCAGTACTTTGTCTTTTAAATTGTATGTAAGTTTCATTGACTCTTTTTTTTAAACAAAACTCTTTATTTTCTTGGTTCTTTTTTTTTTTTAGTTCTTTGTATTTTATAGAAATTTGTCTCTTTCATACCATATTTTATCCAATTGACTAGTCTAAAAAGAACTGGTACACAGGAAGTGGAGAAAGGGGGAAGGGGCCACTCCTCCAAGGAGAAAAGGGGGCTCTTCTCTAGGTCATCAAGTTCCTAGAACAGAGCAGTGGGCCTTTGTGTCAATAAAGGTTTTAGGGGTAGACATGATTTAAAAATTTGCATAAGGGTGAGAAAACAAAAAAGATTTTAATTCCTTGTCCAAAATGTAAGTTTCATAATATTTGATAGGAAAGACTCACATTCGATATTTCTTCCAATAAGAGTAAGAACCCCAACAGCGCAACTCAGCTTCCTGAATAAACCCTGTCTTCCCATCTGAGATTTGTTTTTTGTTTCTTTTCTTGTTGCTATTTTTATTGTGTTGGAATCCCTTCCCATTTTTATCTATCTACTCCCTCTGAAAAAGCTTACGTCTAGATTTGTTTACCTAACATGGTGGGTTGGATGAGACATCCCTCACAGCCTCCTGTACTGGAAGATTTGGTCCCCCATTGGTGGTTGAGGTTTAAAAACCTTATGACATTCTCAACTCTCTCTCCTTTATGCTTGTGGTTTTCAGTATCCAGTTCCCACTTCCACCATCCCTGCTGCTGGCGGCCATGCTTCCCTGCCATGGTGGAAGCTTATCCCTCTGGAACCTTAACACAAGAAGCTTGTCTTCTAGAAGTGTCTGGGTCATGGTGCTTCACCACAGCAATAAACAAGTAACTTAAGTCACTTCATTTTCTTATATTGTCTCATCAATTTTCCTACCTTTGTTCACTCTGGGAAAGATTTTTCTCAACCATTAAATTGATAAGACACATATATCCACACTATTATTTTGAAGTTTCAATTTGATTTCTAGGTTCCTGAAACTCTTTTTTATTCTCTAAACAACAACAACAATAAAAAACAAAAACAAAACAAAACAAAACAAGAAACTAATTGAATCTTTGTTGTTGCTGTTGTTTTGCAGGTTCATTTTGTAGCCAGGTAGGAAATCAATCACAGATGTAGTAGGGTTGTCTGATAGGTTCTCATGTAGCCCAGGCTGTCCCCAACTTGCTGTATAGCCCAGGAACACTTTGAACTTCTGAGACTCTTGTCTCTACTTCCTAGGTGCTACGATTTCAGGCATGCTACCACACCTGGTTTCTGCTGTACTGAGGGTGGAATCTAGAGCTTCTTGAAGGCTAGGCAGGATCTAGCCTCCACTCAGTTTTTAGTGTCACTCTGAATTTCTTCTTCTCTTATTATTTTTACCCATTTGCTTTCTCTTAATTCTTTTGTAATTCTCATATCTTTTTATATTAGAGGCTTTCCTCAAATATCTGGTTACCATGGACTTTGCATTTGAAGATGAGTGATTAAAAAACAAAACAAAAACAACCACAAAGTCCTTGATGGACCCAGCTTGTCAGTAAGAATCCTCATGTGGGTGTCCAGATTATCCTTGCTTTTTTCATAAAGAATCTAAATGTCAGCACTCCAAGATCTTTCCTTGGGCCTTGTTCATGTTCTCACAATGAGTGTCTGCCATAAGCCTGCTCGGGAGCAGATCGAGAAATAAGGAGCGGAGGGGTGGGGACAGGCTCATTGCTGTAGACATCTGTTGTCACTCTCATGGGATCTGAGCATGGAACATACTCCTTTGTGAAATCCTACCTAAACTCCCTCTCTGCTTGTTGGATTTAAGATCTTCCAAGGCAAAGTCCCCCTTCAGTAAGGGCACCAGTCACCATGAAGTGTGCAACCTACACTATAAGTCCAGGGTAGTGTCCTCTCTGCTGTGGCACTTCAGTTCTTCTCTGCTGTTCAAATCCTTCCCATCTTATTCTCTCTCCCTTGCTCTTTGTAGGCTAACGGCCTGTTTGTTCTTTTGCTGCCATTGGCATCAGGAGCTACAAAGTTTAATACATATTTAAACTGGCACAGAGATTTCCTGTTTTAATGTTGTCATAACTAGATAATAAATATTTAAAGAAACTACTTCAGACATCACGAAAACATAAAGTAAAATTGTATGTGCTACTGCTTTGATCATTGTAGCCACCGTTGTTCTTTCCTCTGGAATGTATCTTTTCATTTTCTCCTTTGAGATAGGCTCTCAGGAAGTCCACTTTGGCCTTGCACTCAATATATTGCTGAGGATGACCCAGAAATTCTGATCCTTGAAGACCGTACTTCTTGAATACTGGAAGTATAGGTGTAGGATTATGTGATACTGAAGAATTAAACTTGGTGCTTCATGAAGAATAAGTGAGCACTCGACCTACTGACCTAAATCCCCAGGATCCTCTCTACATCTTATTACTATAATTATTTGTTGTTTATTTTCTTATGAAGTAATGAGTTTCATCATAGCAACTTCATACATGTGCGTTGTTATACTTTGTTCTCAATTATTCCCTTCTCCAACTCCCCTCTGCCCATTCTTTCCTTTTCTAGCTACTTTATTTTAAAAATTAACATATCACAAAATATAGGCAAATCCTCTTTTTAAGTTCAGTTTAATTTGTTTTAATCTCAAAGGTAAGTATTGGTATCATGTTATTATATATGAGAACAGTCTGTGCTTATTTTTTATTGTACACATGTGTAACTGTTGTAGAGTATTATTTTAAGGTGTGTTACTTTTGTTTAGGTTGCATTTGTTTAACTCTGTGAAGCTGTGTTACTGTGCCTGTCTAAAACAGCTGATGTTCTAATAAAGAACTGAATGGCCAATAGCGAGGCAGGAGAAAGGATAAGTGGGGCTGGCAGGCAGAGAATATATAGAAGGAGAAATCTGGGAGGAAGAAGGTAGTAGCCAGAGAAAGAGGAGGACTTTAGGGGCCAGCCACCCAGTTACACGGCAAGTCATGGAGTAAGAGTAAGATTTATAGATGTAAGAGAATAGGAAAAGCCCAGAGGCAAAGGTAGACAGGATAATCTAAAGTTAAGGAAAGCTGACAAGAAACAAGCCAAGTTTAGGCAGGGCATTCATAATTAAGAATAAGCCTCCCTCTATGAGGAGGGGATGAGTGTGGGATGAGGGGAGGTAGGGGGAGCAGGAGAAGGGGAAGGAGAGGGAACAGGGGTTGGTGTGTAAAAGGAAAGAAAAAATTTTAATGCAAAATTATAAAAAAAGAAGAAGCCTCTGTGTGTGATTTATTTGGGAGGTGGGTAGCGCCCCCCCCCCAAAAAAAAGAGAAAAAATGAACAACATGCAACCCTAACTATGGGATTCCATCATGGATTGTTGGGATTCTATACAAACAGTGAATGACACACTGAACAGGAGCTCCCACAAATCTGTTTTGCTTAGCACACTTTCTGTGTATTTACAAGCTGATAAATTCCATGTCACTTCGGTAAGACAGTCTGTGCAAATTCATATTCTTTGCTTTTATCTACTTTCCAGTAAAAGCCACTGATTAATACCAATGAGGTCTTAAATGCTCATTATATCTCACCTCCACAAGGAAGTCACAGTTTTAAGGGGCTGTGTCAGGTGCACCTGGATTCTAATCCACACTCTTCACTTTACTGGCTGTGCGACTATGATGTAGCAGGTTACTTGGATTCTTAGACCCTGTTATCAATTATACTATTTATATACTAGCAGTACAGACCTTAATGCTGTTGGGAGGGTTAATTTAGGTATACACACAGGCCACAGTTAATGCTTGACAATAGCAGATCATTAGATAATGGAGCCCTGACGATTATTACATCACACAGTGGTCAGTGGTCCAACATCTCACACAGCCGTAGAATCAATGGCTCGACTATTTTAGGATGCTTGAATTTCATTTGCAAAATCCTCTCCAAATAGTCATCTGGCTTCTGCCTGACCATCTTCAGTGACTTGCAATTCTAAGAATGTCTGTCCCAGTTTTGGACAGCTCTGTGAAAATTATGCTTACTATAAAAGGAGGAGAAAAAAAAAAAAAAAAAAAAACGCTCCCTGTCGATTTTGCAAAATTGGCCCTAGTTCTAGCTAGCACTTGGGACCAGACAGAACAAGTCTAATCCCTCTTCCATATGACAGACTTTCAAATATTTGAAGACAAATATCTAGTCCCCATGAGTCTAATTATATTGAAAATTGAAAAAAAAATAGTACAGGAAGGGAAGAAAGGGAATTGTACATGTCAGTGATGGATGAGGCCTCATATGGAAACAAGAAGGGAAAGACACAGACAAGTACCTCAGAATTCCTCTTTCCACTGCTTCCTATAAAATGAAAAGCTGTAGCTGGAACCTCCCTTTGAAGAGATTTTTGTAAGTGCAGCTGAATTTTCTATTACTGCCTTTTAGGGACCTGCCTTGATGGTATTAACGTAAGTGCTACCAAACGGACTGGGAAATAATCTTTAAACATATCTTATAAAGAGAGTCTTTATTGTAATCTATTGTACTTGAAGCCCGGAATGGATAATAATAGAAGTGGATGCTCTGGTTTTACAAGGCAATAACGTAGTGACTGAGCAGTCAAACTTTATTGAGAGGCAGACTGTGGAGAAGTTTATCCCAGGGAAGCTCTCTCTGACAATTGTGAAACTGCTACCAGTCATGCTAACATACATACTTCTGCACCCTCCTCTCTTGAGTGGGTGAATGACTGTGACTTTCACCATTTCATTAATCTCTTCAACCAAGCCTCTTTATTTTTATTTCTGCATTGGTTGAGATTGAGCCCAGGACTTCACACAAGCTAAGCAAATGTTCTACCATTGGAGTGTACTACCAAACCCCTGAAACCATTTTCTAAAACTGCCCAATGGCTAAGCCCAATGGTGGGCACCCGTATTCCCTGCTACTGGAGAGCAGAGGCTGATGGGTCACTTGAATTCAGGTATTTAAAACAAGTCTGGGCAGTGTTTTTGGAGGAGGGGGAGGGAGGGAGGAGGGAGGGAGGGAGGGAGGGAGGGAGGGAGGGAGAGAGAGAAATGAAAAAGACAACAACAGTCACATAATGCCTGCTCACTGAAATAAAATCACAAAGACCTGAGACTTCTGATTAAGCCATCCTCCTTCCCAATTTGTGTAGACACTGAGCCTGCCCATCTCCTACATGATTTCAGTGAATTTTATTATGAGATCTAGACAAGGCACTCATCCTTAGGGTCTGTAACAGGAGGCTAGGGTTGGTATTAGAGAACCGGTGTCCTTTGACTAGATTTTGCTTCTTGCATGGCTCACAAGCTAAGGATTGCACTTCCATTTTCCAGTGTCTCTGTCTCTGTCTGTCTGTCTGTCTGTCTGTCTGTCTCTCTCTCTCTCTCTCTCTCTCTCTCTCTCTCTCTCTGTGTGTGTGTGTGTGTGTGTGTGTATGAAGAGTGATAATTTTGTAAAATCATGTTAAGTTCAATTTTCCATTTCCACAATAACATCTTATTGCCACACAACCATGCTTGCTGCTTTGTGGGTGGTCTGTGGTTGTTTGCTGATCATCACAGTACAGTTTCAATTGAGTTCTTCTAGCTCACTAAACCCCATCTGTTACTGTCTTATCTTTCCTAAACCACTCTACTCAACCCTAGGTTGAGTGATGAAGAGCCATTATGTGTGAGAAACTAAGAATCTTAGTCTTAAAGGAAAGAAGGAGAACTCTGATTCAAGTTCAGGAAGAAATGATATCAAAAACTGGAAAAAAAAAGTCAAAAAGGAAGTTTGACCTTACATAGATATATTTTGATGGGGATCATAGACAGAGTTTCCAAAAGCCTTTAAGATTCCCTAAAAGCTCATGCCAATTTTTGTAATCTCTATGAAAGCTACAATCCCTTGCACATGTCTTTCTACAGCTTCTACAGAATTGGTCTTAGTTCTACTACAGGAAACAAGACAGAAATGGTCGAATTTGTCTTCCATGTGACAGACGTTCAAATATTTGAAGACAAAATATCAAGCACTCCTGAGTCTCATTATATTGAATGTGGGGAAAACAGGGAAGAAAGGAAAATAGGGGAATTGGTACTTGTTAGTGATGGATGAAGCCTCCCACACTGGAATTGAAAGTTTTCTTTCTTGTTTTGTTTTGTTAGTTTGTTAGTTTGTTTTTATTTCCACAGGCTAACCACTGCACCACAACTATGTAAAGTAATCCTTGTGTAACTTCTGAATTGACAAGGATTAATGTAGAGATGAGGATGGAGATTGCAAGGAACCATGTGGCTTCTGTCTTCACTTAGCTTCTACCATGGAGTCACAGATGTTGATAGCAAAGAAGGAAAGGGAAAGATGCTTGGGGGAATACAAATGAAAAACACTACAGAAGTGACTCAGAGTCGAGAAATGATGCCAAGTAAGAGGATTCCTACAGATTACCAAGACACACCGTGTACTGTCAAGAAAAAGTGATTGAGCATGGGCAAAAGTACTACCAAGTAACTTTTTGATGAAGTAACAGGTGTGTCTGGCTGGCCTTCTAGGGATTATTTGATCCCATGGGTCTGTGCTCCTTTGCCTTACCTCTAATGACTTGGTTACACTGCTGTGCAGTAGAAGTTAAACCATAGAAACTTGGAAGGAATTCAGAATAATTCCAGTCCACAGCAATGCAAGGGAATTTTTACTAGATGTAGCTGATTTCCACTTTTAGGAAAACCAGACCCAAGTATTACATTTGTATGACTCTATGGTAGATTATCATTTCCTTGCATATTATTAACTAATTTTATGGCTATTGTTAGCCTGTGAAATATGAACTTTTTTTTTTCTGTAATCACAAAGCCATTGTGGAGTTCTCATGTGAATATGCCTGTATGCATGGGTTTGCACACACATGATCTGTACTCTAGATTCTTCTCTGAATGAATTTTAACAACTCATCAACTTCTAGTAAAGTTAAATAAAAGTGTTAACGTTCTGTCTATTACATATTTGCATGTAAGTTATATTCTTAACTCTTTGAAATGTTTTCTTTTAGAAATACAGTGTGGGGAGGACTGGGGAGATGGTTCAGCAGAGAAAAGTTGCAGAAGTCTGATGGCCTAAGCTTGAACTTTGGGTCCTAAGAGAAAAGACCAGACCAGGTGGTGCACATCTGTAACCTCAGCATTCCTTCTGCAAGGTGGTTGGAAGAGGCAGGAGAATCAGGTGGAGGCTCACAGGTCATTTACCCTGGAGATTTACAGAAACAAGAGATCTAGACTCAACAAGGTGGAAGGTGAGAATAGACTCACAATGGTTGTGCTTGGACCTCCACATGAACACACACTGAGGTGTAAGCATAACATGCACACACACACACACAACACACACACACACACACACACACACAGAGGGGGGATAAGTAAATGTAAAAGCTGTAGCAGTATTTTCATTGCAAAATTATTAGATGCAAGAATATGTTTCTTTCCAGAGCATTCTCTCTTGGCATTCACTTCCTCTAGTTAAGGCAGAAAGGAGTCTGGAGAAGAGCTCAACATTTCTGGGCCAAAAGTTGTGTCTTCCAATACCAGTAGACCTCCACAGCTCCGAGAGCTCAACTAGCTACACTCTTTTTGCAATTTGCCTGTCAGAAACCTTCTCCTTTAAACTTTGGAGTTTGGAAGATTTTTTGTTTTATGTATACTGTAGATGAAAACTGTCAAGGCAATGTTTTGTTCTAATTTGCTTTGATATGACTTTTGATGTAGGCTTTCTCTATGAGCCCAGGCTAAGATCAAATTTGTGACTTTCCTGTCTCAGCCTCATAGGACTGTTTACTGGTATGTATTATCATGCTTGCCATTTTCTTTTTGAAGAGAAATAATATTACCTAGGAAGGTGTGTTTTAAATGCTGCTAACGACTAGCTTTGTAATCGTTGATTAAGTTCTGTATTTCTCCATTTTAGCTCTGTTTCATAAGTGTATTACTTTCTATACCTAGAGCCTTGAAGAAAAATTCCAGTCATGACACAGATAAATGTTTAGGTGTGTGAATAAGTGCATAAACTTAATGAATTTTTAGTCAGCCACTTCCTTGATTAATATTCTGTTTTCTATTGTGTCTTCTTTCTCTCCTGAAGCCAGTCACCAAAGGATGTCTCTATTTCCAGGTCACCCCTACCTCCTGGATGATAACCTTCATAGGAGTCTGTACATGCATCCATCTCCCATGCATGTCAACTAAAAAACTCTCCTGGGGTGCCTTGGGGATCAGCAATGTGCCTTATATCCTCAATCATGTTGTTCAGTGTTTCCTTCTTGCTGCTTTTTTTCTGAACCTCTCTCTTTTCCTTCATCTCTCCCTCTTTTAAGTAGTTACAATTTCTTCTATGTCTTTTTTTCTGCCCCTGGAGGTGGGGTGTGAGTTCCCCTTTCTTCTCATTGCTACTTCCAGATTGTCTGGCCTTTCTCCGCCCTAATATTTTCCACTTCCAATGCTTCTATTTTGAAAGAATCCGCCCACCACCTGTCCTGGTTGCAGCTGTCTACTGATACCTATGTTCTCCTTGTTCACAAGGAGTTTCTGCTTCCTTGTCATTCTAGTCAACACATTGCTCTTTTATTGTATTATTTGTGTATACATGTGTTCCTGCGCTCGCAGATGTATGTGGAGAACCTTGGGTGTCGTTCCCTAAGGAGCTGTTACCTTGTTTATTGAGGCAGGGTGATACATGCAGGCTGGACTAGTGGCCATTGAGCTTCAGTGGCTGTCATCCTCCAGTCTCTCACTCTCCAGCACTTGCTGGGATTACAAGTTCATGCAACCATGCTGGCTTTTTTGAAATTGTGGGTACTGAGAGTTATCTATACCCCCAGTCCTGTATTTATCCTTTAACTTTTGCAAATTTCACTGTATGTATAGATGATTGTTCAATTTCTCTTCCTTCTTTTGAATTTTGATTCTGAGGTGACATGGTTTTCATTCCACACAAGCTACTTCCCATCACCACTTTATAAATCAGTGGCTCTCACCTGTAGGCAGTTTAGTTCTCTAAAGGACATTTGGGAATATCTAGGGGTGTTTTCAACTACTACATCTAGTAGATGCTGCTGGCATATAGAAGCTACAGGTCAGGGATGCTGTTGAAGACCCTTCAGAGATCAGAACAGCTCCCCTCAAAAATGTGTCAATAGGGTAGAGGGGTTCTGAAAGCCTTTGTGTTTATAACAAATAGTCCCTACATAAATTTAATATCAGGCATCTTAATTTCTGAATACCCCCCCCAAAGAAATGAAAAGAAATCCAGCCAATCTGTCTTCCTCATATAACAACCCCCCAGTAAAGAATAGACTGAAGTTTGCTTCCTTTTCTTTCCCCACTTAATCTTGAATAAAATTTAAATATACTTTCTACTCTAGTACTCCTTCTAAACTGATCTTTAATAGTCTTAAGGAATAGCTACATCATTCATGCTTACACAGATGGAGATTTTAGCATTACCTGCCAGAGCTCATCATGCACTTCTCTGTCATCCGATTTCCATTTGCTTCGCTCCCACCATCCTCACAGTCCTCTCACCTGAGTGCCCACTCTTCCCAGTCTCTTCAGATTTCTTCTGATCAGGTGAAGGTCACAATTTTCCAATACCCCGCGGACTGATACCAATGTGGTACTGTGCTTTTAATACCATCTATTGTTCTTTGTGCTTCACATTCACATATCTAGCTATGAATTTAAAATTTCCTATTAGATGTTTAATGGGTATTTTGCACTGGACAGGAAACTTTCTGTAAATATTCATTTGCCAGATTCTATCATAATGATGTCACCTTTGTATTTTTAGTTGCTTATACCCAAATCTCGGGGCATCATTAGTTTTTACTCTCCCTTTCACAACATCCATCCATTTCATCCGAAAACTCTGTCAGCCCTACCATTCAGAGTATATTGATGATTCACATCTGACCACAGCTCCTGTAATTACCAATAGTCAGGCTCTGCAGGGGATTTCTACAGTAGTGCCTCATACAACTCATCCTTACTACACTTAGGGTGTGCACTAGCCACCCTACACCCCTGCTAATGTCATTCCAATACCAGCAGTGTCTTCCCACATCACACAGCATAAGACACAGCCATAGAAAAGCACACGTGGTCTGTCCTCCTCTTCTTCTCCAAATGTGTCTTCTATTCTCAGTAACACCACTCCATCTGCACTGATTTCACTACTAATCCTTGAGTAGGTCCAGCATATGGTCATCTCAAGGCCTTTCCTCTTCCCTGAATCCTCTTAGAATTTCTTTCTTATCTTGTTTATCTATTTAGTTAAAAGCTACCTTCTTAGTGAAGTCTTGCCTGCTATCCTGTTTTAAAATATCATTGGAGCCCGGAAGCCCTATTCTTCCTCCTAGCCTATATCTCCCCTACCCTGTATTGTCTTACTTACTCTTTACTTTCTCCATTAACATAGAAATGAAATACTTGCAAAACTAGGATGTTTAGTTCACTGCTGTATTTCCATTGCTTACTATAGTGTACCCTTTAATATTTATTGTATAGACAATAAATATTATTTTACAATAAAGTCAAAGGCTGGGCAAAGCAGTGAGAAAGCAGAAGGTACAATTAAATGGTAAAATGAGTTTCCTTGTTTGCCTAGATTTTAAAGGGCAATAAGAGGAAATAACTGCAGAGGTCCATAAGAGCTGCAAATAGACACAAGAGCTTGCATATTTTTCAGTGATGATAAAAACATGGCTGAGTTGGTGTTTTGTATAATTTTACTTATGATATTGCTAATAACATATGCACATTGACAATCTTTCTCAAAGTATTTGGAATTTTAGATTAATGATATTAGGAGAAGAAATGGTTTCCAGTCCTGTGCATTTTAGCCAAATCATTCAACTGTGGGATAGAAGGAGATGAAGGAGCAAGTGGTCATCACTTAGAAGTTTGGATGTACATTGCTTAAAAGCTGGTCTAAAATAACTACACTCTGACTTAATACTTATGCATTAACAGCCACTATGGTATTTTCATTTTATTAGAAATTAAAATAGCCTTTACTAGAATAAAAATATTTTTCCAACTCAGTTCTTGTACCAGGATATTGATGATGCTGATTTTGCAGATGGGGAAACCAAAACTCAAAATATAACTGAGTTTTCTGAGAGCCAAGACCAGAGCACTCAATTTGCCTGGGCACCATTGCATTTATGGCTGGATTCCCAACATTCCCAGGAAGGAAAGAACACATTGGATTTTGCTCCAAGCCTAGAGAGAGCAGGATCATTTGACACAAGTTACTTAATTGCTTCTAAAGATGCCTCCAGCTTTTTGTTTTTAAAGTAGTCTTTGTGAGGTTTAGCAAAATATTGATAACTCCTTGTCAGTTCCAAGATTAATTCTAATGAGTTATAGAGAAATGCAATCAAGCATTTGCAGGCCAGAATAAAATGCCAAAGATGTTGTTATGGGCTTATATGTTCAGATGCATGAAGTTCTGTGACATGTTAAAAAAACAACAACAGGTAACTAGATTAGGAAACAGACACTGATGGTAACCTGGATTAAATTAATTCAGGATGGATGATACAATTTATCTTTTGTATCAATTTAGCAAACACTAAAAATCTCAGAATTGAACTTTAAGATATCATTTTGTGCTCCTTAAGAAGATGATAGCTGACAAATATTCAAAAAAATGTTGGAATTAGTGGCTGTGGAGGAGTGATTAGTCAGTGTGTTAGCATAACTTGATTTTTCTTAGTTTCTATGTGTAAATTAGTTCAAATAATAGTGGTGGCTGCATGTGATCACTAGAGGGTTAAAAGAATAAATCCATATGAAAGACCAAGTGTGTGAAATGTACTTATTCAATTACTCATGGTATTATAAGAGGACTCACCATGAAAAGATCTCTGTAAATCAGCTTTGCCCAAACAGCAAACCACAGAATAATTTCCTACAGTCACAACACTGAAGTCTGGGACATGCTACTCTAAAAAAAATGTAGTGCACTATAAGAATTAAAGGCACAAAATATGGTAGTCTCTCTTGAATGAAATTCTTACTAATATGTTTATCAAAGCTGTTTTCTGTCTGAGTGCTGTTCCTCCTTTGTCTTGTCTGACAAATTCTATCTTTTGAAGAAATGAAAATCATAACACAAATTCTCCAACACTTCCTGTAATGTTATATTGGTTGTGATTTGATTTTTGTAGCCATTCACATTATGGAGTGTCTTCTAGTTTCCTACCATGTGTATATGCTGATTTTGAGAGGCCATTGCAGAAGTGCATGAGTTTCAAAAGACTTGGCACACTTGGATCAGACCTTGAAGATCTAAAAATGCATAAAAATAATAAATGGTTATTTCCAGCTGCAAATAATTGGGTTTGTTATATAATGTTACAGATGAAAATGATATTAATAAATCCTATCTACATCTTAGTTCAGTGGTAACTGATGTGGGTAACTTCTGTAACTTTTCTCCATGCAACCTGCACTGGTTTTCTCCCTCAATATTTTGTACTCACCAATTTTGTGGCACTAGCTGTTTGATCCTGTGTAATCTCTTGACTTGAGAGTCAGTGAGTCAATGGAGGTTGAGTCAATATCACTCAATAACCTTCAAGGGCATCATTTATGTATGCCCTATTTATAGTGGAGAAGTCTGGAAGGTGATGGTGCTCAACCAGCTCATTGTTAGATTATGCACAAATTCAATTTTGGGGTCTTCAGTTATCTGAAAACCAGGAAGCAATTAGCTCAGAGTACTGAGTGTATGCAAGAATGCTATATTTTAAATGTTTAAATTTGTTCTGATGATGGATGTGCTTTAAATATGTACTTGTCTCACCAGTAGCCTCTCTAAATTCTCCTCTAAAGACATTCTATGGCCACACAACGCACATTTTCTGAAGTCAGAACTAGACAAGGACAGCTGCCTAGTTTCTCATATGTCTGCATATTTGCACATGTGTGTAAGTGGGTGTGTACACACACATATGTGTGTGTGGAAGCCAGAGGACCTTGGGTGTGGTTTCTCAGCCATCAGATGGGATAATAAATGTATTATAACACCTTTTTTGGTGGTACCTGGAAATTGAACTCAGCTTCTCATGCTTGCGAGGCAAGCATTTTACCAACCAAACCACCAACACAGATCTCATTGCCAGTCTTGGTCAGTTACTTCATCTCAATGAACTTAATACAACTACCTCTTTTTAAAGTGAAGAATTTCTTGTCGAATGGCAGAGTCAAGGGCCAAGGTCACATAGGCCAAGAATGGCAGAGTCAATGGCTCTTTGCACATATCTGGCTTCAGACTCTCTCAGCTAACTACTCTTCAAGGTATGTTTAAGGTAAGATGGAGATGAATGCTCACTCTTCCTTTGTAAGTCACATGTAGGGCTAGGAGCTTTACCTCTCTCTTTCCTTTCATTTATCAAGTTGTGAAGGATGAAAAATTCTACAATTACTGTTCCTTTATGTGAAACAGAAATGTTAGGTATCATGTTTATTTTCAATGCTACAGGTTGTAAATAGTGTATTCATTTGAGTAAATGGGTAAGCTTCTATTATGATTAAGTCTTCACACATATTGGCTCTATAGGCAAAGCCCACATTAACTGAATTCATTCAGAATTAGAACTGCTTCACATACATAAATGCACACACACTTTTCTTTTCCCTTTTTCTCTTCCTTCCTTCCTTCCTTCCTTCCTTCCTTCCTTCCTTCCTTCCTTCCTTCCTTCCTTTCTTTCTTTCTTTCTTTCTTTCTTTCTTTCGACACAAAGTCCAAGTTGGTTCTGAAATTGTGGGCAATCAGGCTTCAGTTGTCCAAGTGCTGGGATTAGAAGTATGTGCCAACATACCTGGCTGCTAACTGAACAAACTTTATGCAAAGATTTTAATTCATTATTTTGAATATTTTATTATAGGTTTAGCCTGATCTGGAGTCATCTTATCTGGGTCACTATGTTGCTCATACCATTCTTCTAGTTAAAATTTGTTTTGGCCAAATCAAGTTAGATTTCCTTGTTTTAACTGTCCAGAAAATACTGAAAATTTGGCTTAGTTTTGCCTTTGTATCATTGATTCAACCACTTTTGATTTAGTTGAAATCACATCCCCTTCTTTCTGAAGCTTAAACATTTAAAACCAGCATTAAAGCTCTGGCCAAGTCTCACAGTGATCAGCAAGAACCTTTGAAGCCATTTATAGACACAGTGTAGACATTCATCCTTATTCCACCCAATAGTTCCATCAGATGATGCAGGAAGAACTATATGGTCCCAAAAGGTTAGGCATATGTTTCTGTTTCCAAGATTCTTCATACACATTAAGACAGCCCATGCATCAGGTTGCTAGAAAGTAGAGAAGATGGTTCTCTGTATGTCACAACTTCCAAAATGTAAATAGTAGGACAGCAAAACCCATCAGATTTCTATGAAAACAGTGTGTTTGCTCTAGTTGTGTTTTCCTAGTGTGTGTGTGTGTGTGTGTGTGTGTGTGTGTGTGTGTGTGTGTGTGTTAACAAGTTTGGAGAAACTACTGATTTAAATCATTTTTTTAAATCTTCTTTTAGACAGTCACCGATTACTTTACGTTAGAAAATATTTTTGAGTAGACCGTATTGTTTCAACTCAGATCAACTTTCTGATCTTTTATCATTAAATGTCTTGGTAATTTTCCATATTCTCAACATTATTGAAAAGAGAATGTGTCAGTCAATGTGGTTGGAATGTCTGACATTCTACATTTTTTCCTACTATCTTTCCTTAAATATTCTACGTTTTTGTCTAGCTATTTTACCATGGCAAGGCAGAGAATGCTCTATACATATTTTAAAGATTTTTTTAAATGGATATTTACGCACAGGTATATGTGCACATGAATGAGGGTACCCTTGCAAGCCAGGACAGGAAGTTGGGTTCCCTAGAACTGGAGTTACAGATGGTTGGGAGTCACCTGTAGTGGATGATGGGAACAGAATTCAGGTCCTCTGGAACAAGAGCAAGTACTCTTAATCTTGGAGCCATCTCTTCAGCTTGTAGAGCATGTTCTACAGTGTATAAAAGTAACACATTTGAAAGATGTGAAAAAAAGCATTTCTCTTATGGTAAGGCTATGATTACCTTGAAATATCTAAAGCTGCATCCCTAAGAAAGGGGTGTGTGTATGCACAACCACATGTGTGCAAGTGTGTATTTAGGTGGCCTTTGATTCTTAGAAGATAATGGATTTGGTTCAAATGCCCATAGTATTTTCAGATGCCAGAGTGAAAAGTGGATTTCATTAAGTTTAGAGGATTTGAAAAATGTCCTTAAGGAGAACATCCCAACACCTACTAGGATATGATAGAGTCCTCATTGAGATTTCAAAGTCCCACTCATGGAGCATATCCTAAAATGTCAATAAAAGACTCTTTATTCATAAATAACTGATAAGCAGTAATTTATGCCTGTACATTTATCTCGAAAAGTCGATAACCATCCATTTTTTTTTTTTTTTTGCAAACTACATAAAACATCCAAACGGGCCATTTTGTTCAGTACAATATAACATAGCTGTTTGGCATTACCAAATATATATGTATATATATTTATAGATATGTACATGTGCTGAAAAAGAAGCCGGTGCATCCTTCTCTAAGGAGTCCATCCAAGTATTTACTGTACAACATTCAGAATTTACACTGATAATACAAGGCACAAAAAGTGTGGTATGAAGCCAAGGCCATGCTTTGCTTAGACCCTCTCCTCTGGCTTGCTCACTCCTTCAGCTTCATGTCCAAGTTAGTGTTCAGCTCTGCTTTAAATATTATTTCATACTTTTTTGGCTTTGAACACACCAAATAAATGCAGAGAGTGGTATGGGTTTGAAAAAAATGAATCATTTGATAGAACACCCCCATGTACCTTCCCAAAATAAAAAGAACAAAATGAAATAAGTTTTAAATTCTTCCATGTAGAAGGGGAGAAAAATATCACTCACGTTTCCAAGTTTGGGCTAGGAAAACGAGCCAGCATCCCTCTACCTGCCTGTGTTTACAATACTTCTAGGTCAAGATTTGCTGGAGTGTGTGTATCAAGCAGACCTAATTATGAAGAATGGAAATTCTGCTCTTCATCTAGTGAAGAGAAGGAGACGGCTCTTTTCCTGACTGGGGAATTCTGACACTTGGGTATTTCCCCCTTAATTGGGAAGTTTTCCATGGGAGCAGGAAGCATCTGTGAGAGATCTAATGGGGGTTTCTATGCTTAGCTTTTCTCCCAGGAGGCCCTGAGGGCTCTAGCCTGAGGACTCTCCCTCTTACCCCTTCCCACGTTTGCTAACGAAGGAATATTAGCATTGCTGCTTCCACATTTGAGCAGAATGCCTGTGTTTCAGGAGAGGGGTCTCGTTGCATGACATTTGGCTTACATAGTCCCCTTTACTATCACGCTTTCATCAGAACCCCAGTTAGATCAGTACCCCCAGAAACGTCTCAGATTTTAAGGTTATTGAACAACTTTCTCAATTCTGGAATTTAGGTGTGAATCATGCTTGAATTAGATGAAAATTTTCTTAGAGTTAGCCAATTTTAAGACAAAAGGCTTATATTCATTATACCCATGCCTTTTGTGAAAGTATTTGAGACGTATTCCCATTCAGGTAAAGAAAGACATTACCAAATTCACTCATATATAATGGAATGTAAGGTATAACTTTGGGGAAAAATGATACAACTCCTGTTGAACTTAATACTCGTCAGGGCAGGGGAATTTTAAGTTTAGGCCTAGCTAGAATGTTTACTGACTTTTTTCATCTTTGGATTCAGATGGATGGTAGGTTCAAAGACATGAAGTTGAAATGTTCCTGTCTTAGGCCCACTTCGTGAGGACACTCCAAATCCATGATCTTCACAGCAAAAGGAAAAAGCAATGAGTAGCTGCTTCAAAAACCACAATTATTCTATGCGAGATAAACTTCCTACTTGAGATCACAGTACTACACACTAGTGACTAATAGCCAGGCCTGGTACCATCCATCCCCTTTGATCTTCAGAAAATGATTACAGTCTACAAATGGCCATTTCAGCTTTGTTGGTGACCCTGTCGTGGGGATGTGAGGAGTCCACGGTAGACACTGGCTCTCCTAGAAGTTGCTTCTGCGAAAGACACCACATGCTGTCAACACAGCCAAACAGCTTTGTCACCTCAGCTTTTGAAAGAGTTTGGAAAAGGAAAACACAAGATATGCAACACAGCTAAGATTAGTTAACAGTTTCACTTTTGTGACATTTTGACAAAATACGTTTTTTTTGCTTGTAGTTCAGGAAAATTCTATGCGGACAAAACAGTGGCAACTATGAATCGATGGCCATTCAGCGGTTGGCCCAAAGCATCAATGTCCAAATACAGTGCTATGACAATGAACACCAAGGGGCTGATAAAACGTTGTCACCATTGGTCAGCCCACATTTTTGCTCTCCCAGGGGCTGTGGCTGTCACCTGTTGTCCAGGCAACGGGAGTTACTAAGGATTCAGGCTTTGCAATGCATCATGAGAGACAGAATGAAAATGGGCCACGCAGTGGGCCGGAGAGGCACGTTTCTCAGCTCCTTCCTTATTTCTGCTAGAATAAAGACCTCAGAGAATGTTGCCTTTAGCGTGTCTGAAAGCTCAATCATTCAACACATTTACAGAGGGCAGACAGACCAAGAAATTGAAAACGTCTGAAAGAAAGAAAAAAAAAATCCAAACAACGCCCCCCCCAAAAAAAGAGCCAAGAAAACAAAACAAAAAACAAAAAACAAACAAACAAACAAAAAACCCAAAGCATTTCCCAAAGATTTTGTTAACATTCTGAAAGTCACAGGTAAATTCGGTGAAAGTGTATAAAACCATTCATGCTATTTTAATTTCCTACCTTTGCTTCTCATGTTTGATATTTAGAGGTTTTGTGGAGGGAAAAATCACTGCAATAAATCCAGATATTTTACTCCAAAGAGAACCCTGTGTGATTTGACTTAATAGTTCTTCTCTCAGCTAAATGAAAGAAAAAAAATACCAGGACTACAGCAGTTTGAGATAAAAATAATAAAAAATAAGGGAAAAGTTCCTCTCTTTAAAGGAGCTGTATCAATTCCTTTTCATCTCTTACAAAAAGGCCAATAAAATTTTTGTGGGAGTACATCCGAGTTTTATGAGTCTGCCCGCACTGGTAAATGAAGTTTGCATTTAAATCCACAGAACAGGCTTCCTTTTGGCTTAAAGGATGCTAATGTAAAATGCTAAGACTGTATATGTGATGTTGTAAAGACTATAAATTAACTTTACGATGCTGTAGTCTGGCAAAACTGTGGATCACACCATTTTGGTAGCATAATTTCCATTCGTGTTTGAAGTATGACTATTAGCCTAATGTCTCTGAGCACTGAGAAATTTGGCATTAAGTTGGCTATTTTTGTAAAAATTTTATGTAACCTACCAAATATTTAAGGCCACTTTTAGTTTTTGCTTCATCTTATACTAGGACAGTGACACTTCGAAATTCAGTGCCTGGAGTCATGAGTAAGCTTCTTCCAAGAAGGACATTCGTGTTGTGACAGGTGAAGATAATGGAAAAACTTGAGGTCACAGTGACCCATCACACTTTCAAGTGTGAGCTAACACTGTGTGACCTGCAGACCCTTCCCCAACACATATGATCCCTTGGTCTGTAAATCTCACAGACCAGGGTTCTCTTTGAAATTTCATTGTAAAATATTGCACAACCCTAACATGCAAAGACTGCAGAATTTAACATATTTATTTCAAAATCCTGTGTAGCATCCTAGCAGAAAGAAGAGAGATGTAAAGAAGGGAACTCAAAGAGTCAAGGTGAATCTCACAGAACCGTGGGCTGGGATGTGAGGAGCCTTGTGTTCACTTCCCCCTTATCGCTGCATGGGATATTTTGCTCAAGTGCACTTATAAACACAGGCCAAAAGAGAAACAAACAAAACACAAAACCTGAAGCCAGCAGGGGAGCTGCATACACTTGACCAATGTTTATGTTGTTCATGTTACCTCCCCTTAAAATAACCTCCATAGATGCCAGGAAGGAAAGTTACAGCTTTTTATCTGCTTATAATATTATAAAAAAGTTTTAAAAATCTACAAAGAACATGTGCAGGCTCACACAACAGATAAACACTTATAAGGCCAATTGGGGAGGGGGAAGAAGAGACATGGCTAGGGTGGGGAATTTAAAACAAAAATCTTCCAAATGGACATTAATATGAGATCTCTCTAGAATGTGTTGTAAATGGTTTATTACCTAACAAGGGATGCAGATGGAATCTGCATCTCATTCTGCCACTCATCACCTATCCAGTTTGTGACTCATCACCTATTCCTATCTCTTTTTTTTTCCAAAAAAACTTATCAGTGATGCCAAATGGTTTTAGTTTTATGCTCTTTCTCTTTCTTCTTCATAAGGATGAATAAATAAGTTGAGAATACTAGGAAAAAGGTGTTCTCCTGACCCAGATATGGGATTCTGAGTATGCTTGACAGCTCTAAGGTGATCTGTTTGTTCAATAGAATAAGCCTTTGGTTCCTGAGCAAAGCAATATGCGTTTTTTTGATTTGCACATGGTGAAGTCTTCCACGTAATATAGGTGACCAGATATATCACATATTAGTTAGATAAAATGGCTAACACATTCAAGAATTCTTCAATGCCTTATCCATGGGACCAAAACTTCAACCTGTCTTTAGGTCTTTTCCACTTGGGAAGAGATTGCAAACATTTGTTTTCAAACAAAGGGCCCATAAAAATAAAAGCATAATCATATCTTTATTACCAAAGGTTCTTACTTCTCCTATTTCTGACCATTGTTTTTCAAATGTAGTCAGCCTCAAAGTAGCTAAGTAGCTGCCTGGAATTTAGTGTAGGTATCTGACTTGGGCTGTCTTCATTGTGGATAGTTACTGAAAGCATCCACCAGAAGATGAATATATCTGTTCATCTTGAGTCTCCCAGGGTATTGGTCAAATATATAATGATAAAAATGATATAATTGGATATAAAAGTGTAATAAAGCATAAGATGAAGCTCACAAATAATCTACAGATTTCAATTCTCTACAATGCCACTGCCTTATATTAATAAAAATCATAAAATGGGAGCTATGAGTTAACAGTACTAAGGAGAAAGTATACATGGTGAGACCAGGCAGTCAGAGCACAAAGTCTCTCTGAATGATTCGTGTGGTTTCTAGGATGGTGTAGTGGGGTATTCTATTCCTTGGATGCAGTTACTTAGGTCCTACTCAGAAAAACTATCAGGTAGGTTTCCAAAATTGGCAGCAGGATGTCATGTCCTAAAGCTCCATTGAGACATACTGTGACAGCATAGTATAAAAAGATAGAAGAGTTCCAGAATCTGAATGGAAAAGCACAGTAAAACACATTTCTTATAGGAAAAAATATTGGAGAAGTTGGCTTAATACCCATCTCCTAGAATCAGAGCTTACTCGAAGCCTGGGACATCTGCAGTCTCTATATTTTCTTGGACCTGAGCTAGCCTCTCCTGTCTCCACTCTACGGAGTGAACTGTGTTCTAACAGCACTCTGAGATTTGAGTAGTTTGGCTAGGAACAGAGGTTGTCCTGCTCTGTTAAGTCGGGAGAAATATGTTTCCATATTGAAACACATAACCACGTTTTTACTATCTCCATCCTGCAATCTGTCAGGACAGGGAGAGAAATGAGTTGTTTCTTGCGGGTGAGAAATGAAGGTGAGGTACCAAGAACCAGTTTGAGGTCTACCTTGCTTTTCCATCTTGTCTCAATTAAGTGACTCATATAATAAGTGCTGGTGTGATGTCCTCAGATTATCAATTCTAAATGCCCTCCCCACCAGTGGTGACATCATACTAATAGGTTGGCAATCTGGGTTTCACTTCTGAAAGTTAGGCTTGCCATGATCTCCAAAATCCCAGATGCCAGTTGGTCGGAAACTGAAAAATCTAGTATCAGAATCAGCTGGCCATCTGGGGCAAGTCATTCTAAACCTGTTTCCCAACATGCAATTAATCTCTGCCATCCCAGCTTTATTGTAGTGTATCTATTTTTCAGAACTACTCTTATCTACAGTTACCTTCACCTCTCTCCTCAGCAGTCCAAATCTGAGGAGTTTATCCAATGTTTACCCGTGTGGAGCCTCAGAGGAGATAGCAGGGTCCCCTTCTTTTATATTTTATTTTTTGTCCCCTGCTATGAACTTGTCTTACCTACATCAAACTCATTTTCTTCAACCAGGGATTTTCAGTGACTCTCAATAAAGGCTGAATTCCCCCAAATGCCACTGGGCAGAAGTCTGCCTCTTCTTCCCCAGTTGAAGCCACTTGCCCTGAAGCTGGCCATCACTAGTGCTGCCTCAAGAGGGGAGGGACACAGACTAGAGTCCATTTTGCCTGCTGTAGTTGAAGTCAGCTTCCTCAAGCTGGGACTCTGTGATGTTTGACAGTTTCGTGTGTGTCCTCCCAATCTCTTCAAGGGCGCAGGCCAGTGAGTCGAGATCCCCATCCTGTTGATGACGAGCTTCCCAGAGGTTCAAAATGACAGCCGAGGGGCTACTTTGTGTAGCAAAATACGACAGATTCCTAGATAAAATTAAACAAAAGGCAAATTAACGGGAAGGATGAGACAAATGATCACTGTCAAGGGATAAAAATGGACTTTAAAGGTTTGTTTATTTATATTTATATGTGTACGCCCCCTTTCACTTATGTACCACAAGTATGCAGGTGCCCTAATAAGCCAGAAGAGGATGTTGGATCTCTTGGAACCATGCAGTCGGGTGCTGCCATGTGGGAATGGAACCAAGGTCATCTGCAATAACACTAAGTACCCCTAACTGCTAAACCATCTCACCAGCCTCTCAAACGAACTTTAAAAGGCAGCAATAAAACAGTGGTAGAAAGTTACAGAAAGGCAGGTCTGGTTTGCATCCCAACACTGAACTACAGCCATACTCCAGAATGATCCCTGTGGCTTTCTCTTTTGCATCTTGCCTTGGTCCTCCCCTTTCTTAAGCTGCATGTATGAACATGTATGTATGTATGGTCCCTCCTGATTGTTCTCTTGAAATGTTCTTTTATACTAGCTTGTATGATGAGGTAAATTAATTCCTTTTCATTTTCAAATATTTGACTCCCTACCTCCTTGGCAAATGCAAGGGCTGCCAAGGTTTTTGTCTTCGATTTCTGACCACCCCTTTTTTGTGTGCTTAATGTGTACCTCCCGTTTTCTTAGTTAATTAAGCTGTTTATCGGGTTTATTATAGCCTTAAGGGTTGCTGCAATTACATATCCATCTACCACTTCAAACTCAGTGCATCAGAAATTCTCCTCTGAATGCCTCAGAATTACTAACTCTAAGCACCAGTATTTATGATTCTTTTTCTGATTCCTTACAGTAGGATGTTTGATTTGGACTCTTCCCCTTTGTTGTTTCTTTCTTTGATAAACTCACCAGCTTTTCCCTTCTACTCCAGGGGACAGACTTCATTTACATCTAAGCACATCAGAATGTGTATCATAGTAAAGGATTTGGAACTCTGCGTCTAAACACTGAACACATACTGCATTCCTACATTCTATTTATCAAGTCATAAGGAATTCCATATTCATGCTCAGCATGGTCTAACCTCATTGAAGCAATGTAGACACACACACACATCACACACACATATCACATACACACATCACACACACACACACACACACACACACACACACACACTTCCCTTTTATCTAACACTCCTACTCTGTCTTTTTCTTGACTACAAAACGCTGAAAGCTAAAGATCATATTGAATCATTTCCAGAATCTGCCAGAGCATTTATCATAATACTATGACAGGTATTTATTCAACATCCATTAGCTGACATTAACTGAGTAATTGATTCTTACATGTCTTTTCTAGATGACATAGCATCCTCAGTGAAAGGAAAAAAAGAACCCCAACCTTTTGGACAATAACTTTCCTATGATGAGGGCTAAGACAACACAAAGGATTAAAGGTCACTGTTTTTCATGGGGACTTTTGCAATAAGGACAGAAATGTCATCCCTGATGAAATTGGAGTGTTTTGAAAAGATTTTGCCGAGATGTTCCTATTTTGAAGATAGTATCACTGTCTACCAGTCTTCCCAGCAGATGACCACAAAGTGGAATCCTGGAAAGAGCACTGGACAAGGGAAGAGGAACTTTCAATCATATATGACTATTTACAGGAAACACACATTTGTAGTCAGCTGGCTGTCAAATAGCACAAATAGCAGGATTATGACATATACCTTTGACTAAAAATAATTTTTAACCAAGACAAGGAGAAGCCTGGCTCAGGAATGTTAACAGTAGTCTCTAGTTTCTTTAATATTTTCTGGCCTTCCTCTGCCTGCCCCCACGCCTTCACTCCCATTCACCTACCCCACTCACCCCTCCACACTAACAGAAACAACAAACCCTGCTTGAATACTTGGAGGGATTCTGGTTCCTCTTACTGAAAAACTTTGATTTGAACATTGAAATTTCCTCAAGTTTTGGGGATGATGTTTCTAGAAGTTGCTGGATCTTACTATATTCCCTTTGCTGAGGCTCAGGCAGTATAGAACTAAAAGGGACAGTGGGAAATTAGACAGACCTAGAGGCCAGGCTTCAATAGACTCAGGCTAGTTGGTGTGGCCATGTATTTCCATGTCAGTTAACAGTTTCTGGAAGGAATCATAAGTCTTTATGACCTCTACTCTTGTTAAAAAGGCAAAACCCACAAGTTGGGCTGTGGCTACCCTAGCCCTGGGCTGGTACCCCAGGATTCCTCCTCCTTCAAACAAAATATAATCTGTAGCCAAAAGAGCAATAGCATTGCTCCCATTTTACTAAGGGATGCTGCTCTTTTGTATTTTCTATTAAACAACATTAGACTTTTATACTGCAACTGGAATCATAAAGATCCCAATGTTAGACCAGGTGTATTTCAGAGGTGGACAAACCTACAAAGGCTAGATAGTAAATAGTCCTGTCTTTGCGGATCTCCGATGGCCTCTCTGAAGTGAGTGCACTCTACCATGGTACTACAGAAGCAACAAGAGACAATGTTCATGTGAATGATGGCTGGTTCTCGAAAACTTGATGGAGTAAAGCTAGAATTTGATTATCACGTCCTTTCCACTTTTCTCACATTACTACTCTGGTCGTGTTTTCCCCCTTGATACATTTATAAAAGAAACAACTATTCTCAGCTTGTGACAGACAGGGAAAGGGCCAGATTTGTTCGCGGTGTAGCCATTGTGCTGTCTCTGACCAGTGCTCTTATGACTTAACTAGATGGCTAAAGCTGAAAGCCAATCCGAAGAAACTAACTTCCTACTTTGTGTTTCCTTTGAAAAAAGAATCTAGATGTCCAAGGTTGCTGAGCCCCATCTGACTGCAGAACTCTAAGACATTTATTTTTTTCACATGTTTACGGATCTTTGGCACTATAAGAGAAAAGCTATAATAACTAAATAGTGAAATAATAGTTTTTAGGTGGCAAATCTTGATCCCAATCAGTTTTAAATATATCAAGGAGCCCACAGTGGGCAGGAGTTCTGGATACACAGCCCAGGAAAATCAAGCAGACTAGACAACGAGTCCTGGGAAGCCCTGTTAATGTTCTGGTCTATGGAGTAGACATCCAGGGCTAAAGAAACTGAATGTCTAAAGGAGGCAAAAAACGAAACTCTCAATTGGCACAGATCTCTAAACATACTGTAGCGAGTGGCATGTGTTTCCTGAAGTAACTTTGAGACTCCTTCTTTGAATTTACACAAACACATTCAGTATAACATATAAATTCCAAGTTTCTGATTATTTTAGTAGATATAGGATCATACCAGTCTTAATCATATGATCTGCCTTGCCATTAACAGGAATGTGACTCAACTGTGTTTACCTGTCAATAAGTAGAAAAAAAAACTGTAAAAAAAAAAAACTAAACTAAACTCTTATTCCAGCAGGATGTTCCTAAAAGACAGTGGTGTCATTTTATGGGGTACATATATGCATTTGCAATGTGATTTTTTTTAAGTGGTAAGCCATATATACAACTGGCTCTCTCCATACCACAGTTTTGAAATTATTCAGAACCTAATATATCAGTCTTATCCTTCTTTACAGTAACTCTGATGCATTTGGATACCAGCTGGTAAAAACACATTTAGCGAAACATTACTAGTAAAAAATGGAATTCAGGCCGGGCGGTGGTGGCACACACTTTTAATCCCAGCACTCAGGAGGCAGAGCCAGGCGGATCTCTGAGTTTGAGGCCAGCCTGGGCTACCAAGTGAGTTCCAGAAAAGGCTCAAAGCTACATAGGGAAGCCTTGTCTCAAAAAAATAAATAAATAAATAAATAAATAATGGAATTCATGTTAAATTTAAGCAGTTTCCAAAGTTAGACAATGGTTCCTCCTCCATGTCTGTCTCTTTCTCTGTCTCCCTCTCTTTCTTCTTTCTCTCATCATGTTCTCTCTCTCTCTTTCTCTTTCTCTCTCTCCCTCCCTCCCTCATTCTGTCCCATTCTCTAGCTGAAATGAATAAGCCTAAATATTACCCCAAACTAAAAGTTCTCAATATTCAGAAGTATAGCTGAAAAAAAAAAAAAACAATGTATTTTCTTTCTCTATAGAAAAATTTAGAGAGGTGGGCTTTTGTTATGCTCATTATAGAGACTGCAGGTTGCTAATCTATGTACTAAACTTCACAGAACCTTGTGTTGTAGCTTTTTTCAAATTCTCACCAACTGAAGTAATTTAGATAACTAAGATTATTTTGGGTGGTACCTCATGATAATTTGGCGTCTACCATGCAGATGTCATCGACCACACAGACAGAAGGACTAACACCTGAATGTTGAGGTTGACTTGAGAATCTTTTAGGTTTCAGGTCAAGTCATTTTCCCAGAGCTCCAGACTCAAGTGGCTTGTTTTTCTTTGGGATGGTCACTGAATAAGTAAAGACAAACTGTAGGATGCTGGAAAGTAAGGGTCACACTAGGGTGATGAATCACATTTATCTATGTAAGCTCATGAGGTAGTGATGGTTTATTAATTTCAATTTAATTATGTTTTGTTGAGCACTTCAGTTTTCAATACAACCCAGTTCCTTTTGGTTTCTCTTCTGTGATTAATTTCACCTTTTAGACCTCCTCATGACCTGGCTATACTTATAATCTGGGGCTTTCTGTAGAAGTCAGGGCAGAGATACCCTTACCAGTATCACATGTTAGGCATGGGTCAACTGATAAAGCCATATGTGATGGTTGTCAACCATATTCTTGGTTGTCGATTTGATTATGTCTGGAATGAACTACAATCCAGAAATGGAGAGCACACCTGTGATCCCAGTCTTGAGGCCGGAAGGCACACCTTTAATCTGGGCCGTACCTCCTTCTGGAAGCCTAGATAAGGACAAGGGAAGAAGGAGGAGGTGTGCTCGTTCTTCACCTGCTTGCCTCACCTTGTCAGCACATCCATTCCTTCACTGGCATTGGAGCCTACTTCTTCAGGATACAGAAGACCAGCATGGACACCCAGCCTTGTGGGACTAGGTTTTTGGACTTTCCATTCACAACTAGCCATTGTTGAACTGCAGTCTCTAAGTCATTCCAATAAATTCCCATATATGATAAATCCTATATATATATTATATATTAATAAAATTATATACATATATATATGAGAGAGATCTATTCCATAAGTTCTGTGACTCTAGAGAACCCTAACTAATACATATTTAAAGATGTAACCCTTAATTTTCAAAATAATTTTCTACTCTTCAAACTTCTGTGTTAGATGGAGAATGGAACTTAGATTAGGTTCCAAGATTTTGGAAATAGTTATTGAGACTTCTTTTTTATCTGAGGTTTGTAAGTTGAGGGCAGAGAAGAGTTCGGGAGGCTATGATAAAATTCCACCACTTAGCGCCATCATAATTAGTGAAACTCACAGTTAATTCTACAATATCACAGTTAAATCTACAAAAGAGAACCAGACTAGAGACAGGGCAGTGAAAGCGGGCAGGTTTTCTTGAGCAATCCCCCACAGTATTCAAATGCAAATGTCTTAGGGAACCATTTACCTTTGTATACATTCTCCATTATCCATCCAAGGCTAAGATATGCACAGCCCAGGAGGAAGAGAAGGCTGGTTTGTGAGGCCATCTTAGCCCTTAGGGAATGTACTAAAGAGCTACCAAGGGCACACTGTACTTCCTGGAACTCTTTTCCCTCCCCCTAACCTACAGACAACAAAACTTTCCTTTCACTTGTTTAGAGCTGGGCTACAGAGGGCCAATATACCCCCTCCCTCAAAAAGGTGTCAGCTATTCTTATGATAAATGTGCCAATGACTTTTATTTTAACATACAGCGGGGGTCAACATTTGAGCTGCAGCCAAATATCCTTAGCTCTGGAGACTCTTCTACTATGTACAGGCCATAATTTCATTAAGGATTTGGGCTTCTACCCAACGCTATCAGCCAATTGCATCTGCAATCCCAAAGGCAGCAAGTTTGTTTACATTCTAAAAAAAAAAAATGTATATCTAAATCAACCTTTCTTTGTCATTAAAAAGCTTATTTTTTCAGGAATATCTTCTTTCTAAAGGGTTTATCAGTTAAAAAAAAGTAAAAAGTTGAGCTGTCTATAATAAATTAGAAAACATTGTTTCTAGAATAGTGCATAATCCTACTGTACAGTATGGAGTAGGGAATTGAAACACAGTCCTAATGAAACAATATTAGTATCTCTGCTATCATCTTAATTGTCTCATTTAATGAAAGCCTCTTATGTGACCCAAAGCAACCCTCCACTCAGTTCTTTAAATGCAAATAGAAGAGAAAAGCCATTTGTACTGAATAACAGTAATTGGCTACATCATAACCATTTGCTCTCCTCATCAAGCCTCCATCTCCAAACTTCAAGCTAGCTGGGAACTCAACAGACAGCAAATTCACTGTCAAGGGAAAGCAAGTGAGGGTCTCATCTACTACTACTGCTGAGTGAGCAGGAGGCAATCCCTGTAAGAACCCTACGGCTTCAAGACAAGGAGATGGCCAGAGAACACAGAATGGAAGGATGGGGACAGCCGAAGCCACGCTCACATCCACCATGCTAGTTTCAACACCCCAGCCCTTCCCAGAGCCCCTTTCTGTCTGTTCTGTCATCTGCTCCTGGAAAGAAAGCCAGAAGGGACCTTCACTCTTCCGATAATGTATGGAAGCCCCTGGGCCTAGAAGTCTCTGTGAGCTGCCAAGTGAGAACACAGCTAGCTACCGTCTGTTTTCAAAGCTCCAGTTTTATCCCTCCTGGGATACACATGAGGATTTCTGGCTTTTGGAAATGAAACAATGACAAAGACCACCAAACTTGAAATCTGGACTTTGTTCTGAACTTGTATATATCCGGATGTGGGGGTGGGGATAGGGTGGGGTGGGGGATTCCAATTCAAGTCAATTTTCTCCTTTAATCACCTGGAGACATTTTTGAGAACCCTGAGGGCAAAGTATGACTCCGGTTTACTCCAAGAGAAAAGTATGCAGTGTATCTGCTCCCCAGTGAGGGAAGGGTAAAATACTTAGACCTCTCACTTTGCAAACTCCTTGGTATGAGCTTCAACAAGGCCTCACATATCACTGAAAGGAAGCGTGCTCTCAGGGGCACTTTGATAAATAAGGTGAAATCACTATGATTTCACTTTCTCATATCATAAAGACATCATCTCCAGACATATGGACATTGTTCGAGTTTTCAGGACCGTTTTCAATGGTGCTTGTGAAGGGCCATCATTCAGGCCGTCTGAGAGACTCTGCTATGTCCATCTTTTCAGAAAAGGACCATGTTTAAAGGGAGAAGCTGATTTCATTAAAGATCAGCATGTACTTACCAGTGCCTGAGGGAGGAATAAATCCAAATCCAAAACAAACAAACAAAAAAACCCCCAAAGCTGGCACCTTCTCTTCTCATCACCCCTTGGCACTGACAGTGGGGTCACAGGAACATAAAAAGCTTCTTTTCCATATTGCCTTCAGGATGGACACCTGCCACTTACAATCCGAACACAGCTTGTTCATGGCTAAACCTGTCCCAGGGCTGCCTCTTTTCTGCTTCATATCAGCAGGCAGTTTCATGAGTCGTTGACTTCAGCAGAATGAAGACCAAACACCTACCACTCTGCTGTTTTCGGCCCCTCTAGCCTCATGGGCTTTTTTCAGATTTCAGACCCTGAGTAAGTCTACTGGGCTAGAACCAGAAAATCTGATTTAAACTTCATTGTATTTCACCTCCAGGGACCTACATAACGCTATTGCCCTGTGCATTAATTCTCCTAGATGTCATGAAGGTTTTTTATTTTTTTTTATTTGGAAATGGCAGCCTTAAAAGGTAAGGATGTGCTTTCTGGCTTCTAGCCTGCAGAAACAGGAAAGCTCTGTCTGCTGGGATCACAGTAAATTTCCCAGCAGGAATGAGAGGGAGGCTGCTGTTTGCTGTGCATTCTGACTCATCTTTGGAGTATCTCCCTTTCTCTCCCTTCTTCACCTCCAAGGCCTGCTCTGGAACTTTGCTCCCTTGAGAATTCTCCTCAGTGCTTCTGCCCACATGAGTAGGTTGCCTTGTGACTCCCTGGGTCCTCTCCCTCCACCCTCTGGCTATTTCCTTGCTCTGATGCTTCCAATTAAGAGGGTGGACAGAGGGAATGAAAAGATACGACCTCAATGTGAGAAGACTCTGCTTCTCATTAAAGGTCCTGCTGAAAGATGGGAAGGTACGAAAACAAGATGTCACCGTGCCATTTATCAGCCACAAGGCTGGAGGACTTTCATTAGTCCTCAACTTTTACAGCATCACCCATGAACCCCACACCTGAGACACATTTGATCTGTTTGAACTAGATGACTAACAAGAAATACGTTTCTCTGGCGTTGCTGCCAAATTTTCAGAGAAGTCTACTATTAGGGTAGGCCTTGGGAAAGACAGTTAATAAGATGTAATTTTCTTCTACTTTGGCTGTTTCCCCTCTATTCATCCAGCCATAGCACATGCATCTGTTGCCATAGCAACACAGTAAAGCTTTGGTCTCACAAGAGTTTCTCAAATGTGGAAATCATAAGGCCTTATAGACTTTGTAACATCTAGTCACAAGCTTCACATACGAAGGCATACAGGAAAAGACAACTTCGTTTTGTGGCTTGATTTGTGTTTGTTTTTTTTTTTTTTTTTTTTTTTTTTGCTAAGATTCACTTTCAAAAATCCCTTGATCCTTGTTTGTGTCAGTTCTACTGCCGAGGAGGCAGAATGTCAGGGTCAAGATAGTGTCCTGTGGAAGAATTCATATCATTTATACAGGGGTTACTTAGTGAATTTCTTCCAGCCTGACAGCCTTATCTATACATGTTTAAGGGTAATTTAGAAATAAGTATCATAAAAATGCAAAGTAATGTGTCAGTTTAGATGTGGTGGAATACTGCTGGCTGAGGCAGGTATTTTTAAAATATTTATTTGTTTTTATGTGCATGGGTATTTTCCTGTATATGTATCTGTGGATGTGCCTGCCTGGTGCTCATGAAGGAGGGCATTGGATCTCTTAGGAAAGGCATTACAGCCAGTTGTGAGCCACTGTGTCGGTGGTGGAAACTGAACCCAGGTCCTCTGTAAGAATAGCCAAAGCTCTTAATCACTGAGCTATCTCTCCAGTCCCAGAAGCAGTTATTTATTCAGTCCTCAGCGATGTTCTCCACCACCTCCCACTAATCACATGTGGCCAGAGCAACAGATAGTTACTACAGCTGAAATTACAGGCTAAACATGTAACCCTAAACATGTAACCTTGTACATGTAGTATGGGTGCCGAGGAAGAGTCAGCCCTGTTCCCAGCACTCACAACTACAGCTGTCATCTATGGAATTCTTCATTGGGCTCTGCAGCATTTTCTTTCTTTCTTTCTTTTTTTTTTTAAAGATTTATTTATTATATATACAGTATTCTGCCTGCATGTGTCCCTGCAGGCCAGAAGAGGGCACCAGATCTCATTACAAGTAGTTGTGAGCCACCATGTGATTGATGGGAATTGAACTCAGGACCTCTGGAAGAGCAGTCGGTGCTCTTAACCACTGAGCCATCTCTCCAGCCCGTCTGCAGCATTTTCAATGTGATCCACATAGCAGGCTAGTTGTAAGACCCAGATACCCTGTGGCTAGACAACCACACAAAGGCTGTCTCACAGCCTCACCAAGGGCTGAGTCTTAATTTATTCCTTGTCTTTCCTGGCCCTGTTCAGATCTAAGTAGGTGTGTGTGTGTGTGTGTGTGTGTGTGTGTGTGTGTGTGTGTGTGTGTGTGTGTGTATGTGAAAAAGACAAAACCTCATCAGCAGCACTGACATTTACATTTGCCAAAGAGGATTAAAGAACATCTTTAGGACTGACAGAAAAAGTAGAACAAATATTTTCCTCCATTCTCTTGGAAATCCTTTCTTTGGGATTTGATGGCTGTTATCGATACCTGCTCAGTGCTTTGGGAAAGTATAAGGAAGGGGAAAGTCAGGTAAAAGTTTATCATGTGTAGCACGAATTCTAGGTTTTTATTCTTAAGACCGATCAGAATTCTCACTACAATCATGTGATCAAAGTGAGTGGATTCTCTGAGGAGAAAGCTGAATCGCCCCTCTGTGCTCATCTTTCTGTCTTGACTCTGGGACTGATGGGATTCTAAGCCTGTGAAATAGTGCTCTTACCCAATGCTACCTGCATATTGACAATGGTACATTTTTCTGTGTTTCATATTTATAAATTTTATACTATGTTATTCCTCATCATGAGAGAGTTAAATCAGTAATCTGGTATTGCACAATTGGAAAATGGAGGTGGTTTCATTTCACCTCTGTCATACATGCTTCTCTACATGAAAGATGATATACTTCTTTGCATGAAAGATGTACTTGGGGTGGTCTCATTGAGAATGGCCTCAGTAGGCTCACATGTTTGAATGCTGGGTCCCCACTTCATAGAACTGTTTGAGAAGGGTTAGAAAGCATGGCCTTGTTGGGTGGGTGTGGCACTGTTGGAGGAGTGGTGTCACTAGGGGTGGCCTAGCTTTTTCTCTCTGTCTACAACTTCTAGATCGGATGTGAGTTCTTAGCTCCTGCTCCAGCACCATGCTTGCCTACCTGCGGCCATGCTCCATGCCACAATGATCATGGACTATCCCTCTGAAACTATAGTCAAAGGTCAATTAAATGCTTTTCTTTTGAAAGTTGCCTTGGCCATGGTATCTCTTTATAGAGCAATAGAATAGTAGCTAATATAGTACTCTACGTGAAAATATAAAAGGAACTTGTGCATGTCTGCAAAGTGAAACTGAGCTGAGCCTCTGAAACAGATCGATGCCAGGTGGCTGTAAGCACTCCTCTTATTCTGCTTCTCAGATACTAAACACCCAGGTCAGCCCTGGACATGGCAGCATCCTCCACCTTGAAAGAGGCTAGAAGTAGAGCTGAAGGAGAACCCTCAGTTCCTGGTAATGTCTTAATAAGAGCAACAAAGTCCTAAGGAAGCTTTATTCAGTGAGGACGGACTACTGTTAAGTCAGGGCTCTGGGATCGGCAGACTGAGGGGAAATGTAGGGCACTGCCTGCTTTTATAACCACACTCCACTAGAATAGTCAGGCCTGCGCTGGGTGGGCATTTTATTTTCATGTTGCAGAGACGGAAAGTTGAGCAGTTATTGAGTTGTCACCAACAGATCCTACAGGGCCTAACTAGTTCCCACCTGGCCCTTTAGGAAGTGTGCTGACCCTAGTTGAAATCATTCATTTCACAGCTAGGCTTTTTAAGATCAAAGCTGGAGAACAAAGAGGAAGGTGGAAAATGCTGCTGCCGACCTGAATACGTTGTCTGTGTAAGATTTCAAGAGAGAAGTAGATTATACACATCCATGCTACTCTAATTTGGTATTCATCGTGGCAATGTCAAGGTGAACAACTAACATTTGTTGAAAGCGTTCTGGGCACTATGTTGGAAAATTTCCACAAAATAAGTATTTGTATTACTTATGTCAAGGGAGTTTAGGCTGTCCTGGAGATGAGGTATTAAGGGAAAATAAGCAAGTCAACAGCCTCATGACCCTAGACACTAAAAAGGCAGCTAGCTCCAGCTTGGACAATTGATGTTCATTAGTGTCTGAGCATAAGAGATGCTAAATGTAGTCCCGGCTTGATTTGCAATTTCCCTACAGTTTGAGGCCAGAAATACATGACTTTGGAGCCACATACTCTAGGTCTTCTGACTACTGTAAATGGAAAGTCAAACAGAACAGAGCTGGAGCACCCACATGCTCACTCTAAAAATCAGTAGATGTGCAGAGCAGGGAATGGGGACTGTGTGGCAAGAAAAGCGTCTGATTGCTAAATGATAAGTTAAAAATCCTACCTTTCATAATTAGAGTAGAGGCTTAATATACTGTTTATTCTAGACGGTCTGTGACCAGAAAGAAAGACTTGAGGAAGGAAGTAACATGTTTACATAGGCTGAAGTTGGCTGCAGCACCAGGGCGGCTGGGCAAGCTTGAGTCCCTGCTGTGCAAGCATCCTCTCTTTCTCCTCCCCTCCCCTATCCTCTCCTCTCCCCTCCTCTCCCCTCCCTATCCTCTCCTCTCCCCTCCCCTCCCCTATCCTCTCCTCTCCCCTCCCCTCCCCTCCCTTATCCTCTCCTCTCCCCTCCCTCCCCTATCCCCCCCCCCCCCCTCCCTTATCCTCTCCTCTCCGCTCCCCTCCCTTATCCTCCTCTCCTCCCCCTCCCCTCTCCTCCCTCCCCTCTCCTCCCTTCCTTCCTCTCTCTTCTCTCTCCTTCCCTTGCTTCCCCTTCCCCCCCATCTCAGTTCCTCTCCTCCCTTCTTTATTTCCCCCCTATCCCTCAACAAAATTCATTTTCTGGGTCCACTTTTCCTTCTGTGTCCATGTTGATAAGAAATGACCTTGACACAGTTGTGTTCATGAATCACAACCAAGAAATCTCTCCTCTTTCAAACTTGCTAAGTTTGAAACCTCTCTAAGTTATTGTTTTTCCTGCATATTCATATTTTTTCATGTTTCCCTTTTCAGTATAAGCCTTTGCCTTTTCAAAAAGGTATCTATTCTTTGGGGGCCTGCCTATTCTCTGTAAATTCATTTTTCTCTGGGAACAGTGCCTCCTCCTGATTTCTCGTTGGATCCTTCATTTATGGATGCTGGATCCATTCTGAGTCAGGGAGCAAGCAGTATTCCATCTTTTCTTGGCAGACAAATACCCTCCCTTTCAGATTAAAAAAGAGTCAGGCATGGTGTCTGTGAAAATAAGGAGAAAAAGTGAAAAGGAAGAGCAAGCCAAGCAGTAAGAAAATAAGGCTGGTTTTTTTTTTTTTTTTTTTTTTTTTTTTTTTTTTTTCTGAAAAGCAAAACAAAGCAGTAGTAGCGAAGGCAAGGAAAATAAAAACGATTCTGGTGGAACTCACTCTTACCAGCTTATTTTGGGGATGTGCAGGGGATTATGGAGAGGAGAATTTTGATTTGCCAAGGGCCTTATCCCCAGGAGTCATTCCAAACCCAGCACAATCCTGCCTTCCACCACTGGTCAGGTGCTCTGGGAAGCTCAGCCACCATGCCTCTCCTCTGAGTAATGGAGCTTATTTTTTCTTGTCGCTCTAGGCAGACAGCCACTAACCCGTGAGGTAATGAACACTGTCACTTTCTGCAGCACGGCTGTTTGGGTGGTGGTGTGGAGATAACTTTCTGTCCACTTAGTGGGAGATCTAAAACTTGTCCTGAAATGCCCTCTAAATTGTATTCAGACACCTTTTTTTTTTTCAGACCGAGTGTTTCCCCATTATGGGCTAAGTAGTGCCTCCAGTTCTGATGGGGAGGGGACATGCAAGATATTTGTTGCCCTGTGTTTAGGTACCATTGTAAGCCATGTTCTAATCATTCCTCAGGAGGACGCAGTCTATGCTTCTGTTTGAATCACCCCAACAGCAAACCTGGACACAGGGCCAGAACCAACATAGGGCTTTTTGGTAACGTGCCCTGAGGCAGAGTGAGATGGCGGTAGACAGAACATTGATACCATAGCTGGGCTCCATACAAACATGGGCTAGAGAAATCCACTGAGATACCCATCCCACATGGTTGCCCCAGCTCACTTTATTTTTCAGGGTTTGCTACGTCAAAAGCATTTTCAAAAGTTGCCCCCAATTACCTATTGATGCTGTTTTTCTGTGCTAACATCTGCCAGTCCTTGCCTTTGGCATTGGGGGTATCAAACGTAGCACAGATCCTCTGTCTGATGGAATAGGGAATTTTGAAGGCTTTGGGGCCAGTCTGTGCAGGGAAAGTACTGTCCTCTTGTGCGAAGAAAGTGATGGTTTCTCGTTCACTCTGTAAACAAGATAAGTGATGCATGATCAGATCCAAAGGAAAAACACCACCAATAGTTTATTTGTGAAAAAAATCTGTGTTAACACACATACTCAAAATGCATACATAAAACACACTGACAGGTTCCTTAGCTTCCGAAATAGCAAGGACCTTCTTTAGTGGTCCATCAGTCACGTCCTAAAGATTAACAGTAGCCTCTTCCACAGGGATATCATAGGTCACCAGAGCCTAGTATCCCGCCTTGCCTGGTAAAGGCAGAATTAGGTGTTTTTATTTTAGTTTAGTTTTTAAGGTTCTCAGAGATAGATGAGAATTACTATGAAGAAGCGACCTGCTGACAGATTTGGGTTCAGTATGAGGAATGACCCTCTGATAGTCATTGAGACCAAAGATGAATGGGCTGATCAAAGCAGCAGACTGGGAAGCTGTAAGGGGAGACTGTATGTTAATGCTACAAAAGTGTCTTCTATTCCCTAGTCCTAAAGCTGGGTGGCACTGCGATAAATCTTGGTTTTGATTTAAGTCCCCTCAGTGAGATAGATGCTGCCAGAGATAACACTTCGGTGAGCTGTGTGCAGTATGTTGGCTGGAAAGTTTCTACGGGTGCTGTCTGTCCATCTGCTTCTAATGTCCAACTGTCCAGTCAGGATTTGCTACATCAGTGTGTCACAACTGTTAGGTCACCACGTTCAAAAATAAAGTCATAAGGGTATCTGTCTGGTGGCAGCAGTGGCTGATAGGCTCATGTGGACTAATAGAACCTTAAGAATTCCCAAATATCTGGTGGAATGGAGCCCATGATTATTATATGCCATAAAATAAAAGAGATACTGCTGACATAATTAAAGTACCTAATCAGATGGCTTTGATTGAATTATTTTCCTTTTCCCTGTGGGTCTAACCTAACTAGGTAGCCTTCAAAAGGAGAGAAGTCTTCTGAAATGTATTTTTTCTCTCACTTCCCTTCCTCCTTCCTTCCCTTGCCCCCAACTCTTTTGAATGTACTGGGTATTGAACTCAGGGCCTTGTGCAAATAGGCAAAACAAACAAACAAACAAACAAAACAAAACAAAAAGGCACCACTTGAGATGCACCCCCAGATTTAGAGGCATCTCCCACTGCTCTGGAAGATGGGCAATGCCATGTTCTGAATTGCCTGTGTGGGAGAGTTGTAGCTAGGAGTGAAGAATAACCAGGATAAGGAACTGAGTTGTAGCAACAACTTGAGCAAAGCTTGGACTCTGAGCTGCATTAAGAACATTTCCCTAGCTAATACTCTTGATTCCGTTAGTGAGACCCAGACCGGAGAGCACAGCTATGCCATGTTTGAACTTTTGACCTAATAATAATAGGATTTCTTTATGCCAATAGATTGGTGGTAATGTGTTGTGTTGACAGGGAAAAGTAAATCAGGGAGGGTTGAGGAAGTGGTTAGGAGGCTTTAAAGCCCACTCAGCTGGCATTTGCACGGTAAATGGCATCCCTCTTTGTGTCAGTACATGGCTTGTTAACACTCTAAGTTCTGGGCTGATTTCTCCATGACTTGTGACTTTTTTTTTTTTTTTTTTTTTTGTTTTTTTGAGACACAGTTTCTCTGTGTAGTTTTTGGTGCCTGTCCTGGATCTCACTCTGTAGACCAGGCTGGCCTTGAACTCACAGAGATCTGCCTGGCTCTGCCTCCCAAGGGCTGGGATTAAAGGCATACGCCACAGCCACCCAGTGATGTGTGACCTTCTTATGTCTTTCTACTGTGGGCACCACAGCCATTGTGACCCTCTTCAGAGAGTGTCTGGCTTGAGCAACTATAAGAATTCAGGTATGATAAGTTCTCTCCAAAATCTGTCAGCTAGAGAGACTAACTGTTGGAGAGGTATTATTAATGTTTGGCAATGCTTTTTACTTTTTCCATTATTGTTGGACACGGTGACATGGCTTGGGTGTTGAAAACCCAGGATGCCCCAAAGCATATCTTAGATGTTTGAAGAGGAACAGCTTCCTGGTCAAACGCAGGTGCTGGGCCTCACATTCCTGCTATCATTTAAGTTCATTTATGTTCTACCAACTGGTTTCAGTTTTATTACATACTATATTAGGGAACAATCTAAAACAGACTCTTTTGGTGTTGGTGTTTGGTATGGTCTAATAACAAAAGCAGTTTTTAAATCAGGAATTTCTAGATGGCTCTGCAGTAGGACACTATCCTCCCTGGCTTGTAACTCTGGATGCTATATAATCTTCCATGTCAGCTCCCTAATGAGACCTCCTGCCATGTCTCTCCAGACAGTGTGAAAGCCTGTAAAAGCAACCCACGTAATTTGTGACACATCTGAAACTACAAGCTGGATGTCCTAGTAAGTACACCAACTGCCATTTTAGTGTTTCAAAACAACTATGAAGTGCACAGGGCAGAGGGGTTATGATAACTCCTGTGCGGGTGATAGTAACACTATGTCTTGGAAATTTATATGAAGGAGAGTCTTCATGGAAGAGGTGTGTGAGTTGGCCTTGAGGGATTGGTAGGCATAGACTGAATAGAGTTTGGGCAGATAGGTACTTATTCCAGGCAGAGTGGACAATTCTGTTCTGATATATTGGATGGTTATAAAATAAACCAACTCAGCTTCTTACTGTATAAAATAAGTTACAGGCAGACATTATTTTTTATCATGGTTTGTAAAATTTCTTTTAGCCTCTAAAAATGCAAATCAAGTGGAAATAGCTTCCTTACATATTTTTTTTCTGACTTAAAGACCACAGCAGAAAGGAAGAGAGAAGGGAGAGGAGCCAGAAGAGGAAAGGGAAAAAATAATTTTACTCAAGTTAACATGGGAGTCTTCTATGTGAAATGGCACTGAAAGTTATTAACAGAGGGGAACTCCGTCTTCAAAACCCAAACAATCAGACCTGATCTCAGAATATATTGAGACTAGTTAGGAGAGTTTAACCCTCAAAAATCTCTCGGCAGGAGAAACAGAAAACAAAGCAGCAGAAAGTTGTTTTTTTTTTTTTTTTAAGATGAATAAAATACATGAGGTTGAATCTAAAATTAAGCATTGAAAATTTACTACACTTTAATAAGTGGATCCATTTCACTCTTAAAATTTCCAAACTGAAATATTTCTCCTCTACCAGGGTGGCACTTTATGTAACATTTATGATGCATTCTAAAGCACATCTGAACCAAGTAATAAGAATGCTATAGGTACATCACATTCTCTGAGTGTTCAAATTAAATATGCAGAGGAACAGTAGATTTTCATGCTCTGTACATCTGAGATAAGCGCCTGCTACCTGGCTAGCATAGGGAGTTGTAAATCACTGAGAGATTCCAAGTACTCTATTTTATAGCAGACAAATTATCCCCCAACTTCCACTACTTTTGGAGGAAAGATAAGAGAATTGCTTAAAGGGAAAATTGTAACATGCAAGATTCTCATTTAAGTCATTTCCACCAAAAACTGTCTTCAATAATATTATATTAGGAAAAAAATGATGGGATAAATTATGTGATGGTTCTTTCCTGTTCCTTGGAGTGTTCCAGGCCCCAGGTTTTAGATGGATGACAGTGTTGATTTGACAGCATCAGTTGGCAATAGTCATTATGTTATTTAACAGGATTGCATCTAAGAAGATACTACTAAAGACTGACACAATTCTGGCCACATGGATTTTTAAAAAGGTATATTATTTTGGCTAAAACCTTTTATTTTAAGGATCATCGCAAAGATAGTACTTATTTAGAAAATCATTTAGATAAAGACACATGAAAGGAAATGGCAGATGTAACACTGAGTGCATAGAATCGATGTCTTCAATGAGTATGGTCACTACACTTAGACATTTAACACATACACATACCCACAAACACACATGCTTACATTCCTCATGATTACTGTCAAATGTAGGAAATTGTGACACTAAGAGAACCCACTCAAGGAAGACAAAGAATGAAAATCCTGAGCTGAAACACATAGGGATTTGGGGATCAAGATTAAGAAAAAAAAAAAAAATCAATGACATCTATCAAAAGCTACAAAAGTTCCATATTATTGTGACTGGGTTTACTTAATAAGCCCCAGAGGCTAATTTACTAAACTTTCTAAGCCCCTAAAGTCAGTGTTTCCAGTCTGCTAACCAGGAATGTAAAGCACCTTCAAAGCTGGTCTATGGTTCCAAAGTCATTCCTGTCTAGAATGTCACCTTCCTCTTCCCCAGTAATCAGTTTCTGATCACTGTCCATATTTAGCCCTTTGCTTCAATCATTTACTATGAAAGTCAACTCTATTTTAGGAAAAGACAACAGGTGTTTTTAATCACCTGATGTGTCCTTCCCCCATGACATTGGAAGGAGTTTGAGAGACAGTTCAATGATGACATTAAGAGAAAACAAGTTCCACATGTACATACACATTCTTTTCTTGACAATCTATAGAATGAGCACTGACTTACTCCATTACCCAAACATATTGACATTCTATGTTTTCTTCTTTGTGTGTTAGCATTATGCACAGGTGTTCCTATTTTTGTGGGTGTGTCTGTGTGTTGAGGTCAGAGGACAACCTTGAGCATTGTTTTTTTCTCAGGAATTGTCTGCCTCATGTTTTATTGAAATAGGATCTCTCATTGACTTAGAGCTTACCTACTAGGGTAGGGTGGGTAGTAAGTTCCATAAATCTGTATGTATCTGCCTCCCCAGAGCTGGGATTAGAAGAGCACAGCATGATACTTTTTGTGGGTTATATGGATTCTGGGGAGTGATCTCAGGGCATCATGCTTATACAGTAAGCTCTTTAAGGACCAAAAATATCTCCATAGTCCTGCTTCCTTTTTTGACAAAAGAATTTCTCAATTGTTACATGACTCCATGGATGTATTTAAGAACAAAATTACTGGTGTTGGATATTTGCCACCACTGTCTGAGATCCCAAGTAGAAGACTGGCATTATGGTTCATGATGAGGCTGATTGGGGGTCCTGAAATAATGTAACATGTAAGTAGAGACTTTGAGCCTGAAGTCAGGTCTCTCAGTTTGCACTGTGATTTCACATCTCATTAGCTCAATATCCTCAGACAGGAAGGATAACTTCTTTGAGATTTTATATCATGTACAATTATGACTGCAGTAATACTTAATCCACAGAGCAGTGATGGTTATGTGACAGATGGGAAGCAAATGAAACAGAGCCTGAAATATAGGGGCTTTCAAAAGTTATTAGTCGTCTTCTAACACAGAAAATGCTAATAAATTAGACTTGCCTAAGATGCTCTGGGACTGGGTCAAATTCCTGTAGTAATACTTTAAGCAATTAATAAACCAATCCTTGACAGAATAGAAAGAGCAGTAAAGCATCCAAAAGCTGAAGGATGTGAACCAGTGATTATCAGTCAACATTTCTGATACTCTTTTGATACTTGTTTCCCAGTGTCCAGAGACACTGTGATGTTTGTCTTCTTGATGGCTCAATGTCACTGTAAACTTTGAATCATTAGAAAAGAGATCAACAACAAAAGGTAGGAAGGATTGGGTTTCTTGACTAATTTTCCTTTAATGTACTTCATGAATTTAGTTAAGCAATAACAAAATGTAATAGGGTGTACCAATCCTCTGATTTTTTCCTTCTGTAAATTTTTTTAATAGCAGAAGTTGATCTCCAGCATTCAGGTGTCTTATAAAAACAAGATCTTCAAACCTAGAATCCTTTGGTTGACCTGTTAACATACATGTCTGGCAACCCAGATCTGAAGCCTTTTTCTTCTACCTTTTGATGGGTGCAACTGAAAAGTAGGTGTTACTTGGTTTTCTCTTGTTTTTCATTTTAAAAATCCATGGATGGGGAGGTCATAGGCCCCAGAGCAGAACTTATTACTGTTGTTTAGCCAAGTTGTCATGGTGACAAACTGCATTCTAAATGTTTATGCTTCTAACCATACACAAATGCTACTTAATCAGGAAAGCTTCTCTGCAGTGAATGGTGGTAGATGTAGACTCACAACTGCTCAAGATGGTGAGGAAAAGTGATAGAGATGAGTGCTTATCCCTAAATGGGGCCTTTATTCTGCTCCCTCTAAGGTACAGGGCTATCACAGAGGGAACTAAAAGAATATAAGAGCTGGAAAACAGAAAGAAGGGGCTATGAAATGATACAGCCATTGCAAACATGTTTCACATCAGTTGCAGTCGTCCGTGCAGGGCCTGCATAAGACTGGGCTGTCACCTGCCAATCATGGATGGGGCAGAGACTCATAGAGCCCTTTTGCTGAACTATTGGTTACTGATGGGTTCTGGGCAAGGGATGTAACCATTTTCAATTGTGTACCCACTAGTCAACCCATCATACTCTAAAGCACAGCTACAAACCTGGGGTCCAACAGAAGGTCCTGGGGTCAAATCAGTGGGTCCCCAAAATGAACAGACAAAAAGACATGGATATGGGGAAGAGACTTGGTGGGGAGGGGATGACAGAAGTGGAAGGGAAATAGAGTATGAGAAGTGACAGTAACCACAATGTATTGCATCACTGATCTCAACCTGTGGGTTACCACAACATGAGGCACTGTATTAAAGGGTCGCAGCATTAGGAAAGCTGAGAGCCACCACATTATATACATTTGCAATTGTCAGGAAATTTAATCAATTAAAAAAAAAAACTAAAAACAAAAATAAAACACATCATCTAACTTCAGGATGAACTATTAGTAAAAGATGTTACAGTCTAAGAAAAAAAAGTTTCCCATAACGTTTGTTCATATTTTATTTGGAAATGTATTGCATTAACTATGCTGTGACTGTTCATGAAAAAGATTCTAAAAATACCCTGCCCAGATTTCTGGATGTACTTTCCCCATCAAAGCTGCTTTAGCACTAAATGCTAATTGGCAATAATGAATGCAAATAGCACACATACATGTCAGTTAAGACAGCTATCAATTGTAAGACATGATCCTTGGGAAAGCTATCCAGTCCTCAGGAAAACTATTTGGGGAATTAGCAATACTCACTTTGCATAAACAATGAGTTGAAATGAAAATGCAAAGAAGTGACGATGCATTACAGTTATACACATTCAAAGGAAGAAAACTTAAATTGAGTTGTATGGATGTAGATGTGTTAAAACTTCAGACAAGAATAAACCGATTAATAGATCATTAATATTTATTTGCGGACAAACACATATGTTAAAATCAGTGGGCCACAAAACAAACAAACAAACAGATACGGATGTGGGAAAGGGACTTGGTGGGGAGGGGCACCAAAGATAAAGTCCACAAGGCAACTGTCTTCTAAAGCATTATGAAGAACCAGTTGAATAATAACCCAGTAGCCACCAGTCTCCACTGCCGTGTTGATCCATCCCTGACACATGTCAGTGGGTATCCCAGTCCTGCTGTGAATTAGGAAACTGCTTGCTTTTTGTAAAAGAATCCATGTACCCGCTCCTTCACCAGAAGTCCCTCTACAGAGCCTTGATTAGGCTCTCAGAGAGGTTAGTTTCCCTGTCCATTGGGAAGCTTGGTTCAATTCTGAGCCCAAGAAAGCATGGTTTTCCTCATTGATAATGAGAGTCAAGAGCCTACATGTCGAAGTTCCTAAGAATAGCACAGTCATGATATATATGTGATCTTTATTCCTACTGTCCCTTAGGAAGGGACTCAAAGGACCGGAATCCCGGACTTACCTCTAGGATGGATGTCTGCACTTGGAGGATCTGTTCATGGCCTTTGAGCTGCCGGATGCAGATTTTGCAAGACAGCTGGGTGGTGGTGGGCGTGTAGCGCTCCAGGGAGAAGGCACAGTGCAAGGGCTGCCGGTTGCTGCTCCACACTCGGGAGAAGGGGACTTCCTGCAGTCGGGAGGAGGAGAGGACAGGGAGTGAAGAGCAGAGCCCTGCTTCAAGGAACCAGACCAGCAGTGACTTAATCACAACAATTATGATGATGATGATGATCGTAGCAAAGATAATTGCCTAAGTGACTTTGGTGGAATTACAGAAATAATATTTCAGCATATGCCAGGGAGCACAGAAGTAATTAATGTCAATTCCAATTGATAACATTTGAATTCCTAAGCCATGCTGCAAGAGCTTAGACTTCACTCATTCTCTCTCTCTCTCTCTCTCTCTCTCTCTCTCTCTCTCTCTCTCTCTCTCTCTCTCTCTCTCTCTCTCTCTCTCTCTCTCTCTCTCACACACACACACACACACACACACACACACACACACACACACACACACACACACACGAATGGATACCATTAAAATTTAACCTTTTCCCCACTAAAAATGATCTTCCTTAGAAGGCTCCTCTAGTCCATCTCTCTATATAAGCTGGGAATAAAATGCTATTTTCTCATTTAAGTAAGAATTTTACTGAGAAACTGACTGACCAGAACTAGTTGCCCATACCACAGACTCATGTAGACCTGTGTAGGGACACATACTACCAATGTATCTGACAGAACTGCATACAACCTAGAGAAGGACACAAACATGCTCGGCACCCAGAGTGACAGAGCTCTCTAATCACCTATGATTGGTCATGTAGTAGGTAAGTGACCACACAGGACAATATGAATGAGAAATAATAACAGTTCAGGTTTTGTCCCATCCTCAGTGACTGATATAACTCCATGGCAAATGTAGGTTTTACTAAACAAGAACGGAAATTATTCCTTTTCCCCAATACTAGCTGGAGCATGATGACAAAGGCAATTTTTACTGTTTGTTCTTACTTTTGTTTTTAATGTGTTGAAAAGTATCTCCTTCTTAGTAAAATTTGGTTGGGGACTTGGCAATGACCATGGATGCCCAGCTTCTAATAACCCTCATCATCACTTTTATTTCCTCTTTTTATCACCTCATTAATTTGCTCCTTTATTGCTAAAAATACAATTTTCTGCAAAGATGAAGCTGAAAGGTAGCAAGAGATGTACCAAGTCTGGAAGCTGGGAACTCTAGAGTGTGGCTGGTGATAGGCCTGTAGTGTGTTATAAGACCAATGCCACAATTATAATTATTCACTTTGGGGAACTGTTTATTCCTGAGCTTCAGTGTTCACACTTATAATTTGCTTCCTAACTTTCTCTAAAAGCTATATAGATATAGATCTAAATTTTGGATTGTGTTTTAAGTGACTGTTCTCTAAGCCAATCAGCTGCCTTCATGGGATGTTCAGCTCTGCGAAAGGTTCATCCCAGCTGGGTTTGCTGACTGCTTGCATGCCCTCATAGTGGGATAGGAAGGATCATGAGACCCTCACCTAAGTATCCAACTGTTTTCTTTCATAGCTGTATACATATCTGCCTTAATTGCATGTGGCCTCAGGGAGGAGCAAGTATGTATATATATATATAGACCAAGGGAGACTAGAGAAGGAAGGCTCCACCAATGTACCTATGGGAAAGCCCTCATGACTACTGGGTGAGGGCTTTCTAGGTACAACTTGTTGGGGTATGGAGCACCCCAAACCCTGTAAGAAGCATCTCACCTATGTTCTATAAGGAAACCCATTAAATACTCACTGGTTCCAAAGTGTGAACTTTGGTGGAATAATGCCTCTATTTGTCATTGGAAATTTAGGAATGGGAGAAGCTGCTGCTTATGTCTCCCTTTGGGGAGGAATTTTAACAACAAATACTTACTGGAGTAAGCATCAAGGATAGATGATTTTAGACTTTTAGGTTGCTCTATGCTTAAAGAGGATATAGCAAGCTTTGGAGAAGATGAGAAAACAAAATGAAGCATTCACAATTACCATCCATCTTAGCAAGAATATAACAACTGTGTAGGGCTTCTGTTTTCTTGTATTTGTTCTTAATCCTGAGCCAAAGAAGTCAGTGGACTTTCCTCAGAAGATGTACTGAGGGATCAGAGGAGGCCTCAAGTATGGCCGTGCTTTATAGCATTTCACAATTCCTCCTTCTAAGCCTTCTCCCATTGTGCAACCCATGGGTTACTCCTAAGTCATACTTCAGCCTCCTACACATCTCCCTCTGCCCACTGAACTCAATCCCATCTGCTTGCACATGGCCAACTGTCATCTCCCTTTGCAAGGCTCTAATAACTACATCTCTGGCATTTATCTCATCATCAGTCCCTGGCACTGTAGTCTTGAGGCACTCTACAAATGCTACTTGGCATTTATTTCTCAGGCATTTTACCATTTCCATGGCCATTTAGCCAACTTTCCTAAGCCCATTACACCTCACTGGAGCTGAATGAAGTAGTGTTTCACACTCTTCTGCCTCTAGTCTCTACTAGACAAGCTTGGCAGGGTGTGGAGCCTCACAGGAGAGTCAAATGGAAGTCAGTTGATTGGCATCCATCAAGGCAACAGCATCACGGTCTCTCACTTCTAGTCATGAGAGACACTGACGTGATCATTACCCAGGGGCTTGGCCTTTATCCCATGATCCCTTTGCTTGATGGTTCACAGCAGACCCCAATGCCTCACATTATAAATCCAGCTTGGCCTTCCCAGGTCTCAATCATTTCATGGCCTGCACCCACTCTCTACATTCTCATTCTAATAATCTCTCAGATGAAATCTCCTTTTTTACCAGCTGATTTTGTAAAGTTACTTTGTATGTCTCCTTCAGAAAAACCAACTACAGCACAGAGCTGTGAGGTTAACAAGTGGGTTTTATTTGCTAGAACAACTTAAATTTTAGTCATTACAGCATAATGTAAGCACTTGGCTTTCAGGGTTAGACAGAGCCCAGTTCAAAATCCTTCTCTCAAGGAAAATCTACATTTTCTGCTATGGGTTGGGATCCTTGGTCATACTTACATTTTCTTAAACAATGATACTGACCACTTCTTTGAAAGTACCCTCTGATATCACTTGCTAAGTCTTCTGTACTTTCCCCCAAACACTAGAACATAGGTGATTAGTACCCTGTGCAAAGATAGTTTTTCCTTGTAGAAATACAAGAGAATCAGCATAAAAATGTCTTTTCTCCTGTCTCTCCATGCCACTGCATATAATCAAAACACTTTTAAATCTGCTTGGAAAAAAAGACAGTACTGAAGGAATAGTTTTTCATTGTTGAGTTGAATAGCAGCTGCCAATAGTGTTCAACAGAACATTTAAAAATAATAGAACTGGAAGCACTGTGATTAGTGTATTTTCTCAGGGCAATTGTTTCTGCTTCCATTTATCCCCTAAAAAGAAGGGGGGACGGGGAGAAAAATCCACCCTTTTCCCCAAACAAAACAAAAACAAACCACTAACAATGCTCACTGAGCTGAGAGAAACAGTGCCGAGGACAAAGTTTAGCAAAGTTATGTGCGGCGAAAGAATTCCGGAAATGTTTTCATTCTGGCCCCCATTATAATTAGGTTCCTAGCAGATGGAGAGAATGTAAATCATATCCTAGCAGGAGATAGACACTGACTTCTGGAAGATTCATAGCATGCTGCAAAGACAGCTATCTTTATCCTAGGGACATGACAACCTGACTGTGCTTTATTGGCTCTAAATAAATAAATAATTGCTGCCATAAAGCTTATCATAGCTTTCCAAGCCAGAGTCAATAAAGATAAAGGGAAATTATAATGAAGAAGCTTGAGGTCCCAATGACCTGTTGAGAGTGGGGCTCTTTAGTTACCTCCCAGGTAGGGCAAGGAGAGGGCTGATGACAGCCATAGTGGGTTACTAATCATGGTAGTCTTGAATCTTGGGAAGAAAACATGGAACAGTGTGTTACTTGGGAATGCTAGCACTATGGGTAGAGGTTTTTCTTTAAACCAAAGTCAGTGGGTGCGGCTGATGGACCCTCCCTTCCTGCATACAGAAGCTGTATGACATTCAGCGTGATGTCGGACTCCAGTACCTGATTGGAAATCAAAGTGATCCCCCTAAACCTAACAGGCCTCATCTTCTCAGAGCTCAGGACACAGACCTAATTCACACTGTTTCAAGACAACTTGTCGTGCAGCTGTTGCTATCTGATAATTTTTGAACCCCTCTTTTAGGCTTGTAGTTCCTTGGAAATTCCATCTCCCAGAACAAGACAGGATGTCATCTTGGAATGTGTGCCAATTGCAATATATCAATTCCTAGACTGTCAGTTTGTAGTTAGAAGGAGACAAATACATAGTAATAGCATCTCCAGTTTCCCATGCTTTGGGCTGGAAGATGACAGGGAGATTTAGTGATTAGAGATCAGACCACATATCAGGACTAGCATGATTTTCTGTTCCTGTAACATCTCTCAGAGATAACCAGAGAGAGAGAGAGAGAGAGGTCCCATTATTTCCTAACCACTAAGGCCCATTGAATACTCTTCCTCTGTTATCCAAACCAAGTTTGTCAGTACAAACAATGATCCACATGAGGCTCAATCAGTTTGACCACAAATCCACCCCAAAGTGCTTTGATCTAATGTCTGGAACAACTATAGTGCGGTGATTAAGCCCATTGCCATGCTCACTTATATGATCTGAGGGATTTAGCACTGGTGTGGGCAAAGATTGGTGGGTAAGGGTGGTAGGAAGGAAGGAAGACCAGAGTGGAGAGTAATTTGGGGTTAGAAAAATGAAGTGGAAATGAAGACTCAGTGGCAAGACCGACCCCCCCCTCCTCCCGCCGCCGTTGAAAAAAATGAAACTGCTTTTCAGTCTTCCAACACCCTTCTCAAACTAGGCTCAACTACAGAAGGCAAATATTTATACATGCTCAAAACCTCCATGGATTCTAACCCATGCTAGTAGTGAAGCATGTTAGATTTCTTGCATTCCAGTGCCTTTGGCTCTGGTCAGTGTTGTTGCATTCTGGGAGGTTTGCAGGTATCCCCCCCCCCCCATCCTCTTGGGCTCAATGTATTCATTCTATGTCTTTGGTTCTGGAATCATTATTTAAGAGTCTAGAAAGGAATGGTTCTTTCATCCATCTAATTTTTTTTTTCAATATTTAAGCACTAAATGCAATAGCAACTTTGGACTTACTGACTTGTATCAGACACAGTGCAAAGAACCTATAAAGATTAATATATAGGCATTCAAATGGTTAGCAAAACTTGTCTTAACAATACTCTCAAACTCAATCTGGAACATAAACTTTGAATACTACCTCCTGGAAAACAAAGACATTTGGGTCTTGAATATCACCAGCACTACACTGATTCAAGAATCTTCTATCAGGAAATTTGTCAACTGTGCCAAATCAAAGGGGGGATAATTGGAACCCTGAGAGATGTTCATGTCATTTTGGATATTTGAATGCACTAAAACTGTTTTGGGAAAAGTAGTTCGCAAAAAGCAAGACTTACGAGACTTAAATGGGAAAATAGAGACTTATATCCAATTTTAGATTTCTGCATTTTTCAAGTGGGAAGCATTGGTGGCCCAGCTTTTTCTATCATGGAATGTCTGTGTTTTCGCTTTGCTATCTGGCTGGTTCCCATTTTGAATAACTATATGTTAGTGTAACGAGTGTGTGTGTGAGGGGTGAGTGTGTGTGTAGGGGTATATGTGTGTGTATGTGTGTGTGTGGTATGAGTATGCGTGTAGGGATGTGTGTGTGTTTAATTAATAATAAATAACTAAATGAATGGAAGTGTTAAAAAGCTTCATATGACTTTGCATCTATGCTGCCAGATGTAAAAATGCCCTGCAATTGCAAATTAACAGAGGTACCAGAAACTCTTCTGGGGTTAAGGAAATGTCCTGTCATTTGAAGAAAAGGGGGCCTGCTTATGATAGCAATAAAGGAAATTCTCAGACTTCAATGCCAGGATTACAAATTTCTCAGATATCTTTTTATGGTAAGCATAACTGAATCACCCTGAGCTGAGAAAAAAAAAAAACTTTATAAGGAGACCTATGCATGCTAATATATAAATATCTTTATGTATTTATAAAAGGACTCCAGGGAGGCTTCCTCTTGCCTTTGCTTACTGACTAGGGGTATCTTCTCATCTTACTCATTACATTTGGCAGCAAGCAGTTCACATATGAAGGGTAACATCTTTGTTCACAGCCACAGCTATCACTCAAAATCATCACCCTGAGACGTTCTGCCTCTTCACTGCTGACTGTGATTAAAACAGTGTCTCACACTGATTGATTTTAATAAAAACAACACACAATCCTTACTTTTAAGTGATTAGATTTCCATCTTAAACCTATACTGAACAATTCAAACAGAGGAACGGAGTGCCACATAACCCGAGAGGCAGGGACTTTTGCCCCACTTACTAGACACCTGCGAATTTAGGACAGTATGTTCCACTCAAACTGTTAGATCTCTCACAGTTCGGAGGTGCAATCCATACAGGAAGGCCCCTCCCAGGTTTGCTGGTCACAGCAGAGCTGTTTCTATGAGAAGTCCCTTTGGCTGATACCTGGCATGCAGTGAAAGGTTTGATCCTCCAGAGGAATGGAGGGATGTCAAGGACAGATATCTGAAGACTGAAGGTATTCCCTTTGAAATGTAGCAGTTTTGGTTCTTCCAGGAGCTGGCCGCCTTGGTGCCGTTCATCAGAAACCACTTCCTATAAGAGCAGGAAAGAAAAGGAAGAACCACATTGAGGCATATGGCTTTGTGTACACAACCATGCACACCTCTGACACAGCCACACACTTCCATAGCCAGATAGAGCCCCAGACTTGCTGCTGAAAAAAATAGGGATTCGGTCACCAAGAGACAACTGTTCTTTCTTGCTTATGTTACGTATGCCTATGTAGATTTATTTATTTTGTGCAGTATGGGCACTCAGGTGTAGAGGTGAGCCGTCAGTTTGCAAGAATCATTTCTATCATTTCACCCCATGAGTTCCTGACATTAGACTCAGGTCATCAGGCTTGGTGGCAAGTACCTTTACCTGCTGAGCTATCTTGTTGGCCCTTGCTGAGGTTTTTTTAATTTTTTTATTATTAGTATACATTCCTTCTACAAAATAATAGGCATCATTATTTTATACATGTACATTTTATACATGTACACCATGTACTTTAATCATCACAATCCTGTTATCTTGCTCCTGCTTCCCCTCCTCCTTTCACGGGTCTCTTCTCACACAGGCCCTGTTTTACTTTTGTGTCTTATTTGATAAAATCCAGAAACTGTATGAGAATTCATGATTCTTCTGAGTCTACATTATTTCCCTAAGATGATACTCTTTTGTTCCATCTGTTTTCTTGTAAATGCCATTTCACTGATCATTATGACTGAACACCCCTCCTCTGTGTATATGTGCCACACTGACTTTATCTATTCAGCCACTGATTAACATCTAGGCTGATTCTCTAAGTTAGTTATTGTGAACAGTGTTGCACCCAACAAGGCCATGTAGGTATCTTTGTGTTACGCTGGCTTTGATTTCTTCACGAGTGCTACTCTTGGATCCAACAGTATATTTTTAATTTTTGGAGGAACCTCCATACTGATTTTCATAATGGCTAGAGTAACTTATATTTCTTCCAGCAGCATGTAGCAGGGCTCCCTCTGCCTCCATCCACTTGAGCCAGCATGTGTTATTTATTTTCTTGATGGTATTCCTTCTGGCTGCTTTTACACTCACTGGAATATTCCTTAAACTAAAACTCCTCCTTGCCTCCAAGTTGATTCTAATACCATCGAGTTTCTAGGAGTATATGGGTTTCATTTGGATGTGACATTCCCCAGGGATCAGCAGCACACAGTGCTATACCTTCACAATACAGGCAGACAAGGTGTTCTCTGTTCTACTGCAATTCTTCACAAAGATAGGCATTATCTAACATTCATTTTTGGCTCAAAATAAATGTTCTGGAGTGCGTGTTTATTTGTAGTAGTATTCATAAGGGTTTTTAAGCCAAAAGGCCAGGAAAAAGAAGTTCTTTATCAAGTTAGCCTGACTTCAGAAACAAGAAATCAAATTTCCAAGGTAAACACTCCCTATGTTTCACTGAGAGATCATTATAATTACACTCGTGACAAACAAAGCCCACACAGGTTCGACTCAGCAAACACTTAATTGCTTCTGAATTTGTTGTGACCAGAATTACATTGACAGGGCAAGTGGAACAGCTAGATAAATATGTATTCTGAAAAATATTAAATTACTGTAGAAGTAAGGCTTTCAGTGACTAGAGATGAAAGCCCTTCCCAGGTCCATTTGTAGAATCACCCTTGACTTACAGTTTCCTTGGAGACCCAGGAGAAACACCAGGCCATACAGCCTTTATATACCACAGTCTGTAAGATGCTACAATCAATTGGAAGAAGTCCAGCAATTTGATGGATAAGCACAATTTGTACTTCAGTTATTAGAGGCTAAAAGCAGCCCCATAGTGTGTCTATCTCCTGCCTTGAGTTATAAGGACACTTCTTTTTAAGTTTCTAGAAATTTGAGGTACCAGAACTTCATATACTTGCCAAACATCCTAATACAGACTTATATCTTTGTCTCTAAAAATGTTTCATTTTGAAATAGGGTATTTCTAAGTTGCACAGGCTGTCTGGAATTCATGGGTCTTCTGCCTCAATATCCCATGTGGTTATACATGTGATCTGCACACCTGACTATAGAATTATAAAACTGTTTCTAACTTGTAGTTTAACTTGAGTAGTTTGCTGGCTAATTTTTTAGTCAACTTGACATACTCTAGGGTTATCTGGGAAGAGGGACCCTCAACTGAGAAAATATGACCCCATCATATTGACCTATAGGGGAGATTTTGGTACATTTTTCTTATGTAAAGATTGATGTGGAAGAGTCCAGTACACTGTGGGCAATGCTCTTCCTACATCAGAAAACTGAGCTATTCATGGGTACCGAGTCAGTAAGCAGCATTCCTTTGGGGACTCAGCTTCAGGTTCTGACTCCAGGCTCCGGCCTGAGCTTGATGACTTCTCTTCATGATGGACTGTGACTGTGACCATTAAGCCAAAATCAACCCTTTCTTCTCTGAATAGCTTTTGGTTACAGAGCTGTTTTTTAATCACAGCAACAGAACACAAACTAAGACAAGTAGATTGTGGAAAGGTTGCTCCTATAGCATGTCAGGATAAAATGACCGAGTTCCACTCCATGTCCTATGGCTCTGTGTTCTTGCTTGGGGGAAGAGCATTTCTTGGGACTTGTCCACCAGTGGCAAACTTGCTATGCACATGAAGATGTTCTCTTTCCTCACTGTCTAGCACAGTGACCATGAACCATGATGGCTATTAATGCACTTGAAACATGGCAGTTGGGACTGCAGCACTATATTTTTAATTAATTTAAATATATACCTGTGGCTAACAATTACTACACCAAGTAGAAACTGCATGTCATCAGAGACTGCAAAATTGGTTATAACATGTGGCCTGTGTCATTCATGCAGAGTGGTGGGAAACAGCCAGGGTGGGGAAGAGAATTAATCCTAATTAACTCTTAATGCATAGTGGGATAAGACATTGGTAATGTAATAGATTGAGGCAGTAGTTCCTTCATGTGAGATTCAATGAGTGTCCATTGGAGCTGTGGTCCGGTTGGACACTGATTATGTAGCTATGCAACCATGTACCACCAAACAGCTGACATATGATCACTATGTTGTGTTCATGAATGAGAATACATATATGCATATATGATGATTTATATCACTAGATGCTGTATTTGCAGGCGATCCTACTGAGGTTACTAGAGTAAGGAAGTTATTTGCCTAAAGTTACATGGCTAATGACAGAGAATAGAATTGTCCATCTTCATCACAGTCCAATATTTCTTTGCATAGACATTCTTGTCTTTTGTTATACTAGGTTTACTGTTTTCTTAAAGTCATGTGACATTCAAACTACTATCACTGCTCTATCATAGACAATTTTTCATTGGTGCAAGACATAGTTATAGGATGACATAAGTCAGTGTATGTCTACTATATATATAATTTAATATAATACAATTACACACACATATGTATATATATATATATAATTTAAACATTCCTTAAAATGCAGAAAGTGTGGTAGAAATGATGAGATAGCTCAGTAGGTAAGAGGACTTGGTTTGGAAATATGAGGACATGCATCTGGATTCCCAGCACCCACACAGAAAGCTAGGCATGGCTATACAATACACCCTGTGTCTCAGTTTTGATGGGCGAGTAACCCAAAGCTCCATGGCCAGAAAGCTGAAAGGCTTCTGGTTTGGTGAGACATCCTAACTTAGAGTCCTCAGAGGAAGGTATAGAGGAAGACACCTGACATTCTGCTTTGATGTTACCATGTATGTGCACAAGTATATGCTCTTCCACACCCATGTGCACACCACACACACAAACACACATACACAACACAGACACACACACCAACCTGTACATATTTAACATACACATTATATACACATACCACACACACACCACAAACAACACACACCACACACACATATGCATCATATACATGTAAAACACAGATATACAACAAGCACAGTACAGACTCAGCAGACACATACACACACAATGCAGAGAGGAAAATTTGCAAAATCAATGTGTAGCTACTTAAAATAATCATGTAGTGAGAGGTATCATTTTAAACGGCTTGCTTTAGGCTCCTTAATTTAAATACAAGTGTTTTTAGGTTTTGTCTTTTAGCTTACTGATTTACAAGAACCAGTTATGTGCAATTAACATTGCCTAGTGTTTGACAAAATATTAAGCAATTAGATCAATTCTGAAACAAGGTAATTATTAAATGAAAAGGCCCCATCACAAACTAATCACTATATATTTACATATTTATAAATGTATAGCTGGCTTTAGAGCCAAAGGAAAAAAAAAACTCCCAAGTACAAAGAACTTTACAAAGAACTTTAAAATCAGATATTTTGACCTTGTCAGAGAAGTGCAATCCTGAGTGGAGTGCAATGTGGTATTCTTAGGAGCTGGAGAGCTGTGGGTTTTTGTTGCTGTTGTTTATTTGTTCATTTTTTGATACAGTTTTGATATTTAGCCCAGGATGGCTTTGAACTAAGGATTCTCCTGCCTCAGCCTATAGAGTGATGGCGGTATTACAAATGTACACCCTGAAACCAAGTACACATGGATTTGTGAAGCAGTCATGTACACACCTCTACGGAACTCATTTTGAATCATCTACACAGACAATGTGGCCTGACAATCACTCCATTTTGCCTCCTGTTAAATCTCTCCTTCTGCTTAGATGATTCTGTTCCTGAAATAAGAAGACCCGGTTCTGTGTGTATAAAACGTCCCTGTAATGCTCTGGATGGTGGTTTTGCTGGCCCTCAGCTTCTTCATGTCACACTCAGGCCCGCAGGCCTTCCAGTTCTTGAAGCTGCAGCCAGGAGAAACGCGCACATTGTAGCTCACTGAGCTCCTTATGTTGATTTAATGAGACAGCCAGCAATAACCAGGTATGCTTCAGGGATACTAACAGAGGCGGGCTGAATTTACATATTTATGAGACAAAACTGTTTGAACTTAACGCACACATACACACATATACACATTGTGTTGCTGTGGTGTTTTCCTTTAAATGCTTTACATGAACAATATTTCCCAAGGTTGCATTATTGATAAACATAAGAACTACATCTGGAGGAAATCCTTTGAAATTAGGTTCTAAATCCACATTAATGCCAAATAAGTAATGAGTACCGAGAGGTACTGAACAGAAGTGCCGACTGCTGTGAAGGGGAAAAATGAGTTTTGTTTTTCTTTACATCCTGAGACGAAGATAGGAGATCTCAATTCTTTGTTTTCTTCATGTCAAAGTTTATGGGTGTGTGTGTGCATGTATGCTTGCACATGTATGCTGTGTATGTCATTGTGCCTAAAGTAGAGTAACAAAACCAGGTCTGAAAATGTACCTGCTTTGAAAATGTATCTCGAATCCTTAGCCTTGAGTCTGATGCATCCACAGAGGCAGAGCCTCTGCAAGGAGGCACATGCTCCCACCATGTCAGAGGAGGCTCGGGAGGAGAGGCTAGAACTCCCGCAGCCTTTCTTAGCTCACCCCTCTCTCACCTCCAGGCAGCTGACATTTTCTGTTTGTCAGCAGCACACCTGAGTTGATCTAATTTTTTGTGAGGTCAGTTGTAGGTGCCTTCATTAGAGCACATCTTAAAGCCTCGAAGCCTACACTAAAATAGACCTTAGGCAGCGAGATGACTGTTTTGTTTGTGTCATTTGAAGACATTACTGTTTCCACCTAGTGTAGTCCAGAAAAATTAGAATTAAGCGGGGAAACCCTGCAGTCAGGATGGAGGAAGGGAGACAGGTTGGAACAGTGTCTGTTTACTCAACTGCTTCCAATGGAATATTCTTTGATGGAACCACTGTATGACTTGGCCATAATCAGGTGTTAGCAGACAGGTAGATCTGGTTTGGAGGCTCATCCTCTTGCAAAGGATTTCTTCTAGCATTTAAGTGTTTTATGAGACAGAACTTCGCAGTGAGATATGAATGAGAAAAAAAAAAAGACGTAACCATGCCCCTGCAGCAGCCTTCCTTCTTGGTGAATAGCCAAGCTCTAGCTGAGCGCATATTTGTTATCATTTCTTTGAGATGCAACAAATACAACAGTTGTCACGAGCGTGTCCTAACTATGATAAACATTTCATTATAGTGATAGTTGAAACAAATTCTAAGATGGGCAATAACTGCCGAAATGCTCCATGAAAAATTCTATACTAATTTTAATAAACATAAACTCTATTAAAAATGCCAAAAATAGCCGGGCGGTGGTGGCGCACGCCTTTAATCCCAGCACTCGGAAGGCAGAGGCAGGCGGATCTCTGTGAGTTCGAGGCAGCTGGTCTCCAAAGCGAGTTCAGGAAAGCGCAAAGCTACACAGAGAAACCTGTCTCGAAAAAACAAAAAAAAAAAAAAAAAAAAAAAAAAAAAATGCCAAAAATATACATCAGAGAAAAGACAGCCTTTCAACCAGTGTTGCTAAGAAATTCAGATATTCACATGAAGAAGAGTGAAACTATCCCTATCCCTTACCCTGTGTAATTATCAGCCCTAGGACAGGCAAGCTGGCCTAGTGAGTAAAGGTGTTTGCCATCGAGCTTGAAGACCTGAGTTTGATCCTCAGGACCCACATGGTGGAAGAAGAGAGCCAACTTCCATAAAGAGCCCTTTGAAGTCCACAGTCATACAGCACACATATGGCAAAGCTTACCCTACATCCCACCTCACTGCTACTACATAAACAATGTAATGAAACAACAACTCTAAATAGATTAAAGACTTTAATTTAGACTTGAAACTTAGAAACTGTTACAAGGAAAAGTACAGAAAATCCTATAAGACACAGGTATAAGCAAAGAGTTCCTGAATAGGACTCTAGTCAATCAGGAAGCCATGTTAACAACTGCCAGCTGAGGTATCACAGAATTAAAAGTCTTCTGCACAGTTGAAGGGAAGTGTACATTGGGTGCAAGGATATTCTACAGAATGTGAGAAAATCTTTGCTAGCTATTTGCTTGAAGATTAATATCTAGACTATTCAAAGAATTCAAAAGAAAAAAAACTAAACAAATGTGAAAAAGATCAAACAATCAAGTAAATGGGTTGAAGAACTAACAAATAGTTCTTAAAAGACGAATTACAGATAGCCCATAAACATCGAAACATGTTCAACTTCTCTAGTCATCTAGAAATGAAAATTAAAAACATGTTAAGATCCTATCCCATCCTAGTCAGGATGATAGTCATTAAAAAAATAAAGAATAAGAAATTATGCAAGTGTGTGGACAAAGAGAAATCTTACATTCTGTTGATAGTAATGGAAACTTGTCCAGCCACTATCAGAATCAGTACAGAGATTTCTCAAAAAACTAGCAGTAGCTCTATCATACAACCCAGCTATCCAACTTTTGGGTACTTATCCAAAGAGTTCTAAGTCAACATATCCCAGTGATAATTAAACATCATTGGTTTTGTGGCACTATTCAAAATATTGAATTATAGGAGCAACTTAGGTGTCCAATACAGAAGAACTATGAAGAAAATTGTATACATTCACAACGGACCTTTTTTTAAAAAATTATTTTAGCTATAAGGAGCAAAGTGATGCTTGTAGAAAAGTAGATAAAACTGGAGATTATTCTAAGTGAATTAAATCAGTCTCAGCAAGACGAATATTCTGCTTCATTTATGGATTCTAAATTGGTTTTGTTGGGGTATTTTTGTCACAGCTACAGAAAATAAACTGAGAGGGCCTGATGGAAGGAGGTGCAGGTGCGAGATAGGGAAGATTATGGGACTCTGGGGGCTCATGATATGCTCAATATATACTATAGACTTGTATAAAAATGCCCTTGTGTTAAAACAGTTCTGTGTACAATGAATATATACAATGAAAATCGTAAAAGTGTTAATAACAGTTAATGTCTATTATCATGAGTACATGAATCTGTGACTATTTCCCAGCATTGTATATATTTATTTAACAGCTTTTACTACATACTTAAAGTTAGAAACTAAACTGGTAATTAGCAAAAACTAGAATGTTATTGTTTTATTTTTAGTTTTATGGCTTATTAATAGTCTTGGACATGGAAAAAATCAAGTACTTTTCTGTGTATGTAGGGGGAATACTGTGAGGGTGATAGAAAATAAGCCAACAATGTACACAGTATTTTTAGCTCATACCACTTTAGCTGATATTAGCCATGAAGTGTTTTAGAGGCTCAAAGAGTGAATTGTTGAAGCTTTCTTAAAATAAAACAGTTTTCATGGGTTAGTAACTATTAATGAACACCACACATCAAACCATAAAATAAAACCCAGATGATTTAAGATATTAAAGTGACACCAGTGATTCTATATGGAATGTTCTGAATACATTACATTGTAAGATGAAAATATAAAACATGAGTACATAACAGGGAAAGAAAGAAAGAAAGAAAGAAAAAAAGAGAGAGAGAAAGAGAGAGGGAGGGAGGGAGGGAGGGAGGAAGGAAGGAAGGAAGGAAGGAAGGAAGGAAGGAAGGAAGGAAGGAAAAATGAGGGAGGAAGGGAGGGAATTGGGGAGGGAGGAAGAAAAGACAAAACTAGATGGCTATATTCTGGGTGAAGAAGTCTTTTCTCAAAAAAGCTTCAAGTTATGTTTTATTCTATCCACGATTCAAAAAAGTAATGCATTCCAGGTTGAGGATCTCTTAGAAACCCAGAAGGGATGTGTGGCCTCTGCTGCTCATGACAGCTATCACAAACACCTTCCAATAACAAGTACTAACAACTACTACTTGAAAACCTTCTTTATCTTAGGTAATTGGAGGGGTAAAAGGCCACTAGCATAAAAAAAAAAAGATTTAATGAGTGAGGTTCAAAGTTGTATCTACTGAGAAACATTTCCCTAAAGCAAAGCTAAAGTTTTACCGACATAGGCATACTTCTGAATAATGCAATAAGGATACCTATATTCCACAGGGACAGAATAGCATTTTCCCTAGCACTAAGAAGGGTGTAGGGCCAGCAGGAATAGACAGTGAATTGGAAGCTGAGCTTAGCATGTTTTTAGGACTTCCCTTGCAATGCAAATCTGTCCAAACAGTTGAGTTGCTGTAAAATCTGGTTGCATCAAAGGGGATGAAAATAGATTGTTGAAAGATACTGGGAAAAAACTGGCTAGGAAAATATCTATCTTACTAGTGCATACATAAGCAGTGAGACTACTGTTCCAAGGAAGGTCCAAACTGGTTGGGGGCTAACTTTGATGGCAATGAGTGAATGTAATCTACAGTAGATTATCCATAAGAGACTGGAGTATCTCTAGAGAACTTCAGTTTGCTCCATTTTCAACACCTGGATGAGTTACTAAACATCATCTAGTTGCAATCATTGGTGCATTTTTGGCAACTATTTAGTGTTTGTAGTAATCTCAACATGCACTTCTCTAGTTATTCATTCTTTGTGTTTTGAATCCCAAATGCATTTTTCTCTTATAAAGCATTCTCCTTTGAGGGATTGGAGGCAGGGTGAATGAAGAGCATAAAACAACAATTATAGGAGGAGAATCAATGCTTCCTTAGAACGCTACACAAAATTCCATGTGCATTAAAACAAAAGCCCCCATGGGGAGATAAGATTAACATGACCTTCATGATGACTTGTGTTCCTTACAAGATAGGTAGGGAAGAAGGTTTGAGAATGCAGGTTGCCATGGTGTTACCTCCTGGCTTATGTTCAGGATTCAGGTCCTTGCATCTCTTCTATTGGTAAACATGAGTTTTCCAGCTCAGTGTCTTAAAACCTAGTTACTGAGAAAATGTTCTGCATAATGGACTTAATGACCCAGGACTGGAATAGCAGGGATCTGGCATGAGGATCCCTGTGTGTCAGGAGAGCTATGCTATTTATATATGAGCAAAGCTTCTACAGACTGTTCAACATTACCCTTGCTGCTATTAATAAACCACACTCTTCAGGAGTATCTAATTTAAGATGAATCTTACATGATTAAAAGCACCAAAAATGGAAAAGAACATTGAACTACCTCTGCCCTAAGAGCCCATTATTAGACTGTGTCCAGGATACTATATATCTGCCTGGTGTTAGGTATGATTTATCATTGTTGTTTCCTAATTCCATCCTTCAGTAGACTCGGGCAATTTTCTCACTGCTTTTCCCACAGCAAATAATTCTCTGTTATGTGCTTTATGCTGTTTCCTTTCTTGACCAGGTATCTCTGTCTTATGCTCTTAAATGTCATCCTGTCATTAAAGGTTTGCAAAAGTTCTCAGAAGGTCTTCTCCAACATTTGCATCCATTTACATTTTTTCCTGAATTATGATTATACTTTGAGATGGTTTTATAATTTAGTAGACAGTACTTTTGGTGTTTATGAATTTAATCTGTGCCCCATCTTGAGTGCCAATTGTCTCATCTTCTCTGTATTGGACACATGGTAATAGAGCTCTTGTTCAAAGTGGTGTGGGTTTTTTTTTCCCCCAAGTTTTCACTGAAGAACCTTTTACTAATACTGGTGTTTAAGAAGCTGTTATGGTTTGAATGAGAAATGTCTCCCAGAGGCTGATATATTGGAACACTTTTCCCCATTTGGTGGCACTGTTTGGGGAGTTTGCTAAAACAGACATATCACTGAGAGCAGGCTTGAAAGGTTTTTTTTTTTTTTTTTGGTTTTTCGAGACAGGGTTTCTCTGCGTAGCTTTGCGCCTTTCCTGGAGCTCACTTGGTAGCCAGGCTGCCTCGAACTCACAGAGATCCGCCTGGCTCTGCCTCCCGAGTGCTGGGATTAAAGGCGTGCGCCACCATGCCCGGCGGCTTGGAAGGTTTATAGCCACGCCTTATTTCTCATTCCCTCTCTCTGCTTTCTGGGTATAGATGGAAATATAGTAAGCCAGCTTCCTGCTTCTGCTGCCATAGCATACAGTCCCTGCCATGATAGACTTTATCCCTTTGGAACCATAAGCCAAAATAAACCCCTTTTTAACAGGAAGTTGCCTCCTTTGGTCATGATAATTTATCACAGCAACAGGAAAGGAACTAATACAGATAGTCATAATTTTCACAGCACCAAATATATATATAAAAAAATAAAAAAAAAAAAAAATATATATATAAAACAAAAAATACTGACCTGAAATGCACAAGGGGTATTGTCCACACAGTAAACTCTCAAATTGTAATCCAAGGAGTTACAGGACATGCAGCCAAACACGGCCACCTTGAGCTGCTTGACGGCACAGTCTGTGATTGGCTCTCCTGTGAGGGCATACGTTCCAAAGCTATCAAGTAGAACATGGCAGGCAAAAGGATCCAAAAGGCAGTAACAGGATGTGGATTCATCTTCCACTGACATCACTTCCTGTTAGAGAAAGATGTGTTAAATTCTTTCAGTTTGGAAATACCATAGGACCCAATGATTTACAGAGATACAAATAAATAAACTTTTTCAGAATATTTTATTGTCTTAAATATCAATGTTAAATTGTTTTCTATTAAAATAACTGCTGAAGGCAAGAATGCATGAAATGGTTATGTACAGTGTGATGTCCATTTTAATAGGAACAATAACAAAACATTGCTTTGAAATTTCCATTTCTAGTTAATTGTTCAATACCAGTTTTTAAAAAATTGAGCCTTAACCTCAATAAGCAAACTTACATTATTATTACCTTTTTTTCAAAGATCTATTTCTGAAAACCTTCTAAAATACCCTTAAGTTGATGTTTATTTTCACTCCAACACTTTATCCTCTTTCATTTCACTGCAATCATTCACAAGGGACCATTAAATAAATGACTTGGATAAGATGCACTAGAATATTTCACCCTCTCTGATAAGAACTTAGGCATGTGTAACTGGTTTGGTGAAGCATAAATATAACACCATCTGTTTGGAGAAGATTGTGAGGAAAAGCTGAGAATAAAGTGGTAGAAATCAAGGCAAAACAAAACACAAGGGGAAGAAGACTACAACATGACCCCTCTACGAACTTCAGACCCCCAAATATTCTCCTGCCACAGCACCAGGACCTGATACATATCAGAACGAATTCATTCTAGCATATGGAAAATGGACTATCACAAGATATAGCTGGGCCCAGCATATGTAATCTATTGCAGCAACTGTGTGTTTTCTCCTGGAGCACTATGATTTCCTTTTACTTATTTTGCCTGAAGTCCCTCCTGGGAGGCAAGATCCCAGGACCGGCACACACAGGTCACTGTGTTCCAATAAGATAATTCACCTGGTTTCATGCAAACTGACTTCAGACAGACACAAAGAATCCCTATCAGACGGGCAAATCGGTGTTTCACTTAAACCAGTAATTCAGCTGCAATCTTCCTTGGGGGTGACTGTCTCTTTGGTTGTTAGCCTCCTATTATGTATTCCCATTCTTTTTATTTGCTTCTCTCAGATTCAGATATGTCTCCTAACATGTACTTATTTACACAGGAAATCAGTAGCGATAATCCTCCATGTATGTGCTAAAGCTATAAAGATGTATTAGGCACCCAGTGTGTTCCTAGACACTTGGAAGCTTAGCCTATTCTTTGAGCTACATCTTCATTGGCAGAAGAATGCCAGCTTAGAAAAGGACACAGCCTAGGAGGAAGTCTGGAAACTCACCAAGCAGGTACATAGCTTATGCATTTCTGCAGGCAATTACAACCGAGTTCTCAGACCAAACACTAACTCTGGATTATAGCTCGCCTCTGTTTTCCATTCTTACATGAAAAGGCTAGCAAATACCTAGAGGACTGTATCAAATGCATACTACAACTGCCTGGCAGCTAGCAAATGTTCACCGGTTTCTCAGCTGATCCCTTGTAGTAAGAATGGTGGAGATTCAACCTAAACCATCCACACAACCCAAATCCCACTTCAAAAAGGTCACAGAACCACCCAGCCTCTCACCTCCCACTTTCCCTGCTGTGTCCTCTTCTTCAGGTGGATGTTCCAGTGCTCTGAGCTGACATCTGCACAGTGAGGGATGGTCAGTGCGAAGGGAGTTGTGACGAGCATATCAGGAGGACCACAGGTGACTTCAGGACTCAGGAGCACCTCAGATCCATCTGACTGCAGGCTTCACAGAAGAGAAAGAATAAGCCAGGCAAGCACGTGAAAGATGAAGGACTTTGAGTGAGAACTTAGTTACAGACGGGGATAGTCTACAAGCAGAGGGGAATCCCTCTGGAGAATGACCTGGAGAAGAGGGCATAGCCTCAGACTGTCCAGGCATCCAGACTGACTTACTGTTAGGTCTCAACTGACTTCACCAACAAATCAACAAAGAGACAACCAGTCATTTGGAAATAAAGGAAGGAATCCAAGAACCCTAAAGTGCACCTGCGGAGCCAACCCCAGCTGACAAATTATCATTCTTGCTAATATATTCCTCAATTATCATTCTCGTTAGCATATTCCTATCAGTGATAAGTCCCAAGAATTCTACAGATCTGACATACTTTGTCGTCTTCTCACCAGATCCCTTTCCCCAAACAACATATTCAATAATATTTTAGTGCTAGTAAATGATGAAACAAGTTATTATGATTCAAAACACTACCTTGAGTATATACAAATTAGACATGATTATTCTGGTTTAAAAACATTTATTTCTGCAATGTACAAACATATCAGTTTTATAATATTTTTACACTGATAGCTCAGTGGAAAGCTATATGTATATAATCATGCACATGATATCTAATTTTAAACTCTACTTCAAATCCTAATTTAAAGTCGTTTCAATTTTTCCTTTGTTGTAAGTTACTTAAAATAAAAATGCTATTGTAGAATAGACAAACCTATGTGAAATTTCAGTAAAGAGGTCATGCCTCATTGACTCACCCTGTTTCATTACACAGTTCCCTTCACACCACCAATATTGGGAATGGAACACAAGGCAACTAAGCCTTACTCCACCCCTTGGTTTTATTCAGTTCTCCCAAGAAACAAAAAGGAGATGAAGCTTATATAATAACAATCAGTAAAAACAACATAATAGGAAGCCCACTTATGGTCTCCCAAAGCTCTTCTTGTTTTGTGGGTTTTCACTTATAAGAAATACAATGATACAATCAATGATGTAATTGCAGACTCACAGATGAGCAATGCATGCTGAGATCTAGGTCAGATAGACACTACCAAAGCTTCTACACTCTCCACTCAGGAAGACATTTAAATGTGTCATCCTGGATCCCCAGAGTAACCTCCTGGCAACATAAAGTTGAAATTTGGTTCTCAAAGATAAAATTAGTCTCATGGTCTTAGGTAGGCAAATCATTCCTTAGGAGTTCACCTAAATGCTATTAATTTCTGAATCACTTTTGTTCACATTCGCTGACAACCTCAAATTCTTTGTGGCCACACTTGAGCTCTTGTCTATAGTTTTCTGTTGCACTAAACCCAGGTTACATAACGGAGCAGGATTACCCTCCATCTACTGCATCCGAGACATAGTTGAACATGATGACTTGGTTGCCTTCCCTCCTCAAGAAGCACTAGTAATGCTTTCAAAAAGATTATTTTTCCAAAATGCCTGACTTTGATAGTTCTTTCTCTACCAATAAAGCCTATGTTAAGCTGAGACACCCTCCCCCACCCCCCCACCCCCAACTCCCCACCCCCCCACCCCCACCCCCGCCTCACCTCCCCCGTTTACATTTGAGCAGCAAGGGAGAATGCAAAGCTGCATTAGCAGTAGCAAGCACGCTTTGGAGAATCTAGAACAATATACTCAAGGTTTGAAAAACATGTGAAACTAAAGTGTGTGTTCTCAGCACACAGTGGTGGCCTGTGTGGGTGAATAGCTGCCAACGATTATTAGACAAGGTTAAGCACTTTTGTTATAATTGCCATCTACATTCATCATGGACAGGAAAAGCAGGGATGCTTGTGAGTGACCGATGACAATCTCTCCTAAAAGAACTATTTAATTGCTTTCAGAGAATCATCCCCCTCATTGAACATATTGTTCAAACATATGGGAATTGGGGGAATTATTTAATGCCAAATGAACTGAAATCAGCTAATTAGAGGAACCTGCACACACACTGTGAATAGCAAGACTCCTCTCAGTCTTAATGAAACCAGGACCAGCACTCACAGCCACACTAACCTGAGTATCAGAGTGCTTGGGCTTTGCTTTAAGCGGGCCTTGGACTCCATCATAAGTGTAAAGTCAATAAATCAAAGTTTATATGTAATCCCCCTTCCCTGAAAATAGTGTCTGTAGATATTGGTATCTCTCTGGCAGTGGAACAAAACTTAATCTCTCCATTTCTCTTTCCATCAGTAATAATAATTTGCCCTTTCCTGTCACTGTCTATTCTTGGCAATCGGGGAGACTTACAAATATTAATTAAAACCCTCCACACACCTGAGAAGACATGCAATTGCTGTATAAGGCCACAGAGATGTCAGTCAAAGGGATGCCAGATGAACCAACCACCCTAAGTCTCTGACTCACCACTCCTGCAGTCTGTGACCAGACTCTGTCTTTCTTCTCTATCACCATCAAGAGATTTCTGGCCAATTTTCTGGCTTTTGTGACATCCCAAGGAAAGATGGGGATGGAGAATATGATCTAAGTTGAGTCACAGATAATGATTCAGGACATTTAAGGACAAGATTAGGGAGAGAAGCCTTTAATTGAGTGTGGACAAAGATGAAGCTTTATAGGAAAAGCTTGGATCGCATTTGCATTTTCTCACATTATATAATATATGACGAGGATTCGTGTCCTTGCTGGGAGAAAAGGCAACACATTTTTTTCTAGAATTGCTAGAAGCTAATAATAACTGTAACTATTAATGGTGGTGACTTCAGAACCATAGTATGAACTAGTTCACCACATTACACACCCTATTATGCTTCCTGGATTGGAAAGCCTTGTTGCCTGGGACCTTTGTTACATAACTCTTACATTGTTCTCCAGCTATTTATGCATATACATATACATTCATTTATAGGCACATGCATATATGCATATAATTTAGATCTTCTTTATGTAAAGATAATTTGAGATCCAGGTTTTATCTCTAGAGAAACTTTGTTGTCTGAGGTAGCACATTTATTCAGTAACTCATCAATGTGTCAATCAATACATGCTTTAACAAAACGCTCACAGCCTTAGGAGTATACACTATCAGGATTTAAGGAACTCTGGCCACAAGGCTGGTCTTCTTGCTTTGTCTTTGCCTTCTAGTCTACTTTCAATTCAGCCACATGCCAGTTTGCTCTGACCTCAAGGAATTGGGGCTATTTTTGCTGCTTTGCAGTCCTAGGTATTGCCTGAAAGCCATGTCCTCCGGCCAGCCATCAGACTCCCTGTCCTGTTCAGGTCTTTGTGGAAATGACATCCACTAATGAGGCACTCCTTGCCCATGCCCTGGTAATTGGAACATCACCTACACCAAGGGCTGACCTTTGCTTTTCTTTTGCTCAATGCTTTCTAATGGACTGTCCTTTCTGTTCATTTGTTCTTATGTCAACTCTAAGCTAAGATGTACTTTTCACAAGGCTAGAAATTCAAAACAATGTTTTGTTCATTATTGTATTCTTAGTGTCCAACCATGCTGATGGTAAACCCTCAAAATATTTGTTGAAAAAGAACACAGAAGCCAGCTTGAAGGGGCTCCTAATCATGAAGTCTGAAACACTTTGAGACTCAAAGTAAACAAAAGTGCAAAGTAGAACACACCGAGCCACATAAGAATGCACAGGAGCTACTGATATAAATGAATGTACAAGAAGAAAAAGTTAAAAACAACAAAGACTAGGGAATAAACATAGGAAACCATCACTTAGCAATTAGCCACAGTAATTCTTGATCTGACCTAGAATTATACATCATATAAACCTACTGGAGGGAAGTGTGAGGAGTTCTAAAGGAGGACATAGCTCCAAAGCACTTACCATGGGGTACTTGCCAAAGGCAAGTTACAAAAGGCAACTATTGCAACACATGGGTGATATGCCACATAGAACTTGACACAGTTGTCAACTTTAATGTTGCCAGTAATGGAAGGAATAGAGAGAAGGCATCCTGAGATGGGGTACAGTGCAGAGAACTCAGCATCCCCTCTTGACCATTCCCAAAGCACACAACTTATATCTCAACACTTGGAAACATGAGAGGAAGCCAGCTTGCTGGGAAGTGTACTACATAGTCATTCTGCAGGCTTAATTGTCACTGTTATAAGATTCAAAGACAGAATATCAGATTCATGTAGACTAAAGATACATAGCAATCAAATACAATGAACCATCTTGGGTTCTCATTTGCCATGAAGAGCCTTATTCTAATAAAAGGTGAAATAAACATAAGGGTTGTTCAGTAGTTAATAGCATTTCATCAGTGCTAATTATCTGACTTTGATAAATATGCTGTGGTCACAAAAGATAACATCCATCTTTGGAGTTAAATATGCTAATGTATTTGGGATAAAGGGGCACCTTGTTCATAAAGGTTATAAACCGTTTGTTCATGTGTACATGCATCCATTTTACTCACTTGTATAAATGTACATGGAGAGAATACAGCAAAGGTAATACATATTAGCCCTTACCAACCTGATCACAGGCAACAGAAAGTCTGTTACCAGTCTCCAATTTTCATTACATTGGAAAATGTATTCAAATTTTAAAAATGTTGAAACTGAATGAGTGAATGGAAATAGGATACTCAGGGAGTTATTATTTTTTTTTCATAATTCTGTTGCATGAAACACTGAGCTGGAGAGAGATGGAGGTGCTGTAGGTAGTGTTGTCTGCCCCATTCTTCCTGCCTATCTGCCTATCTGCACCACTGCCAACACTGATGACCTTGACAGGGACAGGGACAGGGTACCTGCTTAGACACTGTGCTTTTTAACTCAACAGTTGCTTATCTGACACTAAGCTTGTAAAAGATCATTCTCTTCAAGCCCAAACTGCCAGTTTCAAGTTCGGAGACGAGGTTGCCACTGCTGTTACTACCGGCCCTGCTGTGCTTGGTAATCACCATCCCTGCCTTCCTCCTTATGGCCTTGATTTTAGATTAATAGAGGTTTGATCACCTTTACCCACAACATCATTCCAGAATCCAGACAGCAGAGTAATGATAATTTTACTATGTCAGACCCTTGGTCAATACATAATTAATTCATATTTTAATGGAACAGACTTAAAAGGCAGATAGATTTCAGCTGTGGTACTACAGCTAGACCCCTGAAAGCAAGGCTTCTCTAGCCTGTTAGAGTTTTCAACTGAGGAGACATACTGTTCT